>NC_138826.1:80238859-80843859 GCF_965183815.1 Platalea leucorodia
ATGCATAGAACTTGACCTGTTAGCTCTGAGACTCGACTAACTTGTGTGTGTGTGCGTGTGTGTGTGGAGGGGGGTTGTTTTTTTTGTGGCTTCTTATTTAAAGTTCAAAGTGCCTGAAATAATGAGAGGACTGTGGCATAGGTGGTGAGAAAGGTCATTTCGTAGTGTAACACCAAGGATATTTGTTGCATGTCATGAGCTTTTTTTATAAGTGATGTTGGCATACTGGGATATCATTGTAGCTCTGTGCAAATTAGAGAGAACTAAACTTGATGCCATCTTGCTGATATTACCTGTACAGAGTAATCCTTGTGTGAACTGAAGAGGATATCAGGATGCTTTTTGTCTCAGCAGGAACTATGTTTTCGCTTCCCAAGAAAGCTTGGGAATTAATAACAAATGTGCAGTATAGATGATAATAGGGACAGGTAGCCATAAAACAGGAAGAAAAGAATTTGTCAATGTAGGCATAACCACAATCACTATCCTGCCCCCTCTCTGTGAAGACTATCTTGAAATCTTATATGTAAACTGGAATAACTAAACAGGAAGACATTCATGCTGTCTTTTAGTAATATTAAAATTGAACTTTATCTCTATCCTAACATGAGCACCTACAGCAGATCCCTACATTAAAGCAATAAAATCTCTTTTACAGTCTTTCCTCTGAATAATTCTAGTCAAGGCTAACTATGGTTAGGTTTTCCATCTTTATATCATCTTATCTTTTTTCCTTAGCATAAGTGTTTTTCCAACTACTTTTAGCTTATTTTATTTTTTTTTGAATGGGTTATACCCTAACATAACATTCCATTTATGAAGTTTCTTCTATTCTTATAGCATTTGTTCTCACGCATTGCAATAAATTAACTAGTTTCTCCATTTTCTTATTCCATCAGCTTGTATTAGTTGTTTATTTCATATCTCAGGTAATGTTCTTGCTGAATTATCTGTGCTGTGTGTTGTCTGACTGTTAATCACATTAATATTAAACCTTACTCTGTACTTATTTGCATAACCATACCTGCAAATGTTCCTGTACCCTTTACTCTTCCCTCATTTACCTGATTTTCTATATCCCCTATTATAGACAGGCATGGAAGTTCTAGTTGCCTTTATCAGTGTTCTCTCTTGTTTCCATTTTTAAAGCTCTTATAAGAAGTCTTGCCACACTTGACCCCAAAAGACCATACTCCAAAAACAGTTGAAATCTATCTAACAAGAAAAATTTTCTTTCCATAGATGCTGCCAGTAGTGAAACATCTTCAGAATTTCATCACAACCCCTATTCTCAGGCCATCTGCCGAGCTTTACTGATTCGCTGCACCATTCGATGCATTCATGTAGGACAGAAAAAATATCACTTATGCCTAAAATTCTTCAACGTCTTTTCCAGCCAGATGACTCAAGGAGAGTAATACCAAATGTATCAGATCCACCTCATATGTTGCCTCTGGAGAGACAGAGCTCCTTTCTGCTTCTTGCACTGTACCCAGCACAAGTTCTGCGGGATAAAAAACCAGAGCTGATGTGCAGAGACAACAAATATTTATTGTTAGACAATCAAAAAAATTTAAAAAAAACCCAACCAAAAAAAAAAAAAAACCCTCAAGGAGATACTATTAGTTCACATACAGTGATATGAGCACTTAAGGTTCAGTTGTCCAATTGCAGCTCATTATAAATAAACAAATGGGTAAAACTGTTATACACTGATCTTCTACCGCTTTCACTAGCCTTGTGCTCACCTTCTTTCCAATATGTTTTTACAGTGAGTTGTCAGTGTTATGAATTCATTATTGGAAGAAGTATAACATTGGTGGAATGGGTTCTTCCCCCTCACTTGCAGGTTTAACTGGGGTTCATTTTGTAAGTTTGCTGATGTGGTCTGCTTTGTTGTTCTTTTTTTATTTACTCACAATGCTGATTCTTTTTATACATGGTATTTTTCATGTATGAGTTAATTGTTCTTTGTTTTCTTTGCTATCCCTTAAACAAGTTTTACTCAGTTCACAAGGCTGCTTTTCTGCAGTGACCACTAACTTCTGCTTATAGGCCTAGGGCCTCTGTTATGATGTAGTGTTTGCACTTTCAAGGACACTGTTATCATCCTGTACTTTTATATATCACTTTTTTTTTCTAGGATCATAGATACATCACTCTGCACAGAACAACTATCTACTAGTTACAAAAATATGTAGACGTTATTATAACAATAGATGTTCAACCACATAATTGCACAAAGCTAAGCAAAAGCTAGTACAAATTAGATAGCTGTCACTTGGTTGTTAAAAATCCGTGGTTGTCTGGAAATTCTGACAAAGCCTAACAAGTCCTGAGGCCTTGCACTGTTGAGTTAATATAGAGTTTCTAGGCCTGTTTCTAGAGATGGAAATATCTTATTTACAGGTATATGTGCTCTATAAATTGAACAATTTCAGAGTCCTCATTCCTATCTTTTTTCTGCCGTCATTGCTGTGATTTCCTAATTTGCTACCACCTATTCTTTTTTCTACATTATTTTCTTGCCCAACACTGATACAGCATACTTTTCTTTACGTAGATTCTGGTGATTAACTCCTTTCTTTATCATTGTCTTTCTTCTGCTGGTGATTTTTTTGTTTTCTTTTCCATATTTAATCATAATATATTTAATTACTAATGAACTCTGAGTACTAATTGGAAACATTTATTGCCTAAAAATAAATTTACAATAAATTATTCCTTCAGCCTGCAGTGTTTTGTTTTGGGTTTTTGTTGTTGTTGTTTTTAATGTATTCCCATCAGGAAAGCATGAATCTACATTAATAATAATCTAACACTATATTGCACTTATTATAAATAAGTTATTAAAATGTGCTGACCCATGACATGAATTTTTATTTATAAAACTATAGCTATTGCCAGTTTTAGAACTTTAAAAAAGCTGTAAATACTTGACACTTTTTATCTTTTTTAATCTCAATTTGCAGATGATGGTGAAGTTTGAAGCATGGGATAAAAATTACTAGCAAAAATCTTTCCATGTTCCTTGGTAATTTTCAAGAGAAAAATAAAAAATATTGTATAAGAATGTTTACAGAACTGGAATCACTGATTTACTAACACCACACTATCATTCTTGCAAACACAATTCGAAATGCTTCAGCTTTGAAGACTAATGTATAGCTTGGAGCATCACAGCCATTCAGATAACAATTGTTACGAAGCCCTCTTTATTGTGTCAATAGGGTAGGAAAGATTAAAACAATAAAAAAGTGATGACTTTGAATTCTTCCATTCTTCTTACAGCTCAGTTAATGCGGCATAGTTACCTTTGAAGTTTTTAATATTCCAAAATTATCCTTAGTTATGCTTTAATATAAACAGGAAGAAAAAGGTTGAGAAGGGGACCATATTAAATATTACTACTATCTTGAGGCAATTGCAAACAACAGACAATAACAAGTAAGAGTCTATGTCTTTGTTAGAACTCATACTAAAAAAGTATTACCAGTGTTTTTGCGACTAGTTTTCTGTATAATAGCATTGCTGCTTCAAGTACCTGTAGCCTATTGCTATAAATAATCATAGGCCATCAAACAAATGCAACCAAGTAGCTTGACCAAAGTATAATGTCTTTGGGCTGTTTTAGCTATTTGATTTTATTTTGAAGGGTAAGGTGAAAAAAAAAAGGAGTATGACTGAGAAAGGGAAAGGAATCAGGATTTGGTGTGTTTGCTGAAGACTCACAGAGAAATTTTATTGTTCAGGCTGTGAATTAGTCCCTGATCGTAAAACCTAGGTCATATAACATTGCTGTATATGACAGTGCTATTTGTTTGCCTATGAACATTTTTATGATACTAGCTAACTTAGTGTATGAGCATTTAACAGGAAGCAATGTGAAATAGGGTTCTGTTGTGTTTCTATTTTACATAGCAAAAACTGAGCAATGAAGAATAATAAAGATACTTCTTTTTCATTTTTAAAGTTGCCCCCACTAAAAAAGAATTGCCATTTGTCCAGTTTGACACCATGGTCTTAATGCACTGACCCTCTAAAACATCAGATGAAGGTAATGTTTATCATTACTCACTCATCCTCCCAGGTAACTGGGTTAACTGTGGATGTGTGAGGAGCATGATGGCATGATGTGGCACAGCAGGTTTCTAGAATTACATTGTTAACCATCATTCCTTACCAATTTCTATATCCATGAGGCTGCCAGGAAGTGTGAGGGCATAAAGTGGCCTTTCAGGGCAAATTGTCTCAGTTTTTAGAGAGGATGTGAAGGACACGATCCAGAATACTTTAGTATTACTCTTGCTATATGTTCCATCTCACTTGTTCATCATATTTTTGTTTCTAACTTCTTTTCCAAATTTTATTCCATTTTTTCCCATTATTTCCTCCTCACACTTTTCTTTTGTCACTGTTGGTAAAATGTATCCCAAACTGGCTATGTTATAAGGTAGATTTTCCAGAATGTTTTATGTTAAGAGAGCATGTGCATAACACCAGGAGAACATGGAACTTATAAAGCTAGGTTTTCTTAAAATATAAACTAAAGCAGGTAATTTTTTGAATATAAAACTCAGATCTGCTGGCTAAGACAGACTGAAATTAGGAAGATTTGGATACAATCTCTACTTTTTCTACTCTGTCTTTACAGGATGAGTCTTTGCCCCATTCTTTTTGTCCTTTGCAGCATTACAAGACAACAGTTGGGTGTCATCAGACTTCACCTGGTGCACTCTGGATCCCTGTTCTCCCTGTTACCTTGGGCACTTGGCTGGTCACCTCCACCCTGCTCTTTTCAGCAGTTTCACAGCCTCTGCTTGCCCATGATATCTTTTCGCTGTCCCACTCTCATTTTCTATGTGCACTTTAGAAGACCCACCCTGAAAAGTTTAGACATTTGTAGGGAAAGCACAATTTCATCTTTCCAGAAGTTTCTATCTGACTGAAATTACAGCAGCCAGGAAAGACAAATAAGCACTCTTCTCAGTTTCCTGCACAACCTTTTTAAAGAAATACAGTATAAGAAGGTAAACAAACAAAACGAAGCAAACAAAAAAACCCTCTGTCATGGTCATCTTTCCTCTGACCTTTTGGAAACATTATTGCTTTACTATATTCAGTGATATAGATGATGTAAAATTTGGCAGGAAGGAGAAGGTAAACTAGGGCAGCAGTCCACTCCAGTGGTCACTCTTATCTATCTTTTCACAGCTTCTCCCTAGCACAGATCCTAAAGCATAATCACCTAAGAAAAAGACTGTGCTCTTTCAGGTTCATACATCAGCAAAAACCAAGGTTTTACTCAGAACATCTTTTCCTCACTTTATGTTCCTTGCTATGCTGCACTGAACTGAGAAAAAATGGGAAGACATGCTCTCTTTTTGTCCTGAAAGGGCGATCTTATCAGTATGTTCTCAGCTCCTCTTTAAGTGGGGTGCAAAGAATCCTAGAAATGGCTTGATTTTAAAATTTTTATTCCTAGGATAAGGCAAAACAATTGAGCACCACAGAGAAACTATGATACATTACTGGATTTGTTTTAATGAGGACCTTCTGTCTGTATGTTGTAATAGGACCTACTGCGCAGTTCAGATGGTAAACACAGTGTATGGATGATCTGGCTGTCAGTAACCATAGTTGCACTAAAGATTCTGGTATAACACATTTGTACTGAACACAAAAAGTGTTTTGAATTGCTTACATTATTTTCTCAACTTGGAATAGAGTATAAGTCATTATTTTCAAGTTTGGTGTAGCTTAATCCGTAGCTGAACTAGATAACTTCAGCTACAGGTGAACCTGAACAAGAAGTGGATGAAAGATGTGGAGATCACATCACAATTTCAAATATTTATTCATTAAAATCTTATTATGCAGTCATCAGCATGAGTATGATGCTTGTGGAAGGGGTTTTCCTCCTCACTTGTGGATCTGCTTGGGTTTGTTCTTTTCCTTTTTACAAGCTTTTTTAAAACAGTTCACTTGTTTTTTCTTAATTGATTCACATTTTCATGTTACATTCAAGTTTTACTGTACATGTGATATTTTACACATGGAGGATATCTGATCTTTGTTCTCTTTGTGATCACTAAAACCAGATCAAAAAGTTATATCAGTAAATAACCGTTTCTGATCATGCTTATAGCCTTGTGGCCTCTGCATTGTCATGTGCTTTTGCTTTGAAGGACTCTGCTAACATCTGGTGCTTGTACCTTTGGGAACCTTGTTACAATCTCCTATTTTCCTTTAACATTTAACAGCTTGCAAGATTTATGTCAGTTTGTTTTGTTTTTTTTTTTCTAATAAGACAAATGTTTTATTAGCGCAGGGTAGTCATGCATATGTCCTTGTTCTGGGGTCTTTGAATAACACAATCTACAGCTATAATGCACTATTAGAAGATGTAGATTTATCCACCTGGTATTTACCTGCTGCAAGGATCTACTAGTTATGATAACATCGCTGGTATGGTATTGAACTTGCTCTACTACAGGCTTTTATTCATGAAGCTGGACTACAGCACTTTGATGGAAAGCTATGATGTTTGGTTTTGCTTTTTTTCTTTGTCTCACAGACTGAATGAGAAAAACAAAGAATATGTGCTTTGGTCAACAGTGCTGCTTGGCTTGTAGAGGGAAAAAGTATGCTGTATGATACTAAGTTTATTGTTTCTTCATCTACTGCCTTAAAGAAAGTCCCTAGCTCCACAATCAATATTTCCCTTTCACAAAATAAGAATTTTTATTTCTTCCCTGCTAAGTATCTGTCTTGTTCCTGAGTTCACCTCTTCTAAGTGAACCCAAGGAAATACCAAAAGACTTTCAATATGTAATGCTATGTTTTATTATATTATGAACCAAAATGAAGTGACACTATCTACAGAGAAAACTGAGTTCTTTTGTATGAAACAAAAAGAAATAAAGAAGTCTGAAAACATCTTTATGTTCTGCCATTTTATTATTGCAGAATGGATCCAGCAATTTTCAATGTTATTTCAGATTTTGCCAACTTCGCATTCTCCTCTCTAAGAAAAAATTGTCATTCAGCTCCAAAGATTTTTTCTATATTAACATTTTAGTTTGGATCGTGACTGTATTTTTAAAACAACTCTCCCTATTGTCACTATTTATTGTGCTTTGGATTATTTACAAAGTGGTCTCAGAAAGTACACAAACAATTGGGGTTTTTTTAGATGACATTAAATTGGTAGATACACTTCAGAAGCGCGTACTCCTACAGCTAATGGACTTTCAGTCCATGGACCAGACTAAATTTATGCTGAAGTGAATCCTGCTGAAGTATGTATACTGCGAACACCAGATCCTTAGCACTAGTTTGCTCCACAAGTCTACTGCTATTGTGCCATGCTAGCTGCTACTGGAAGCACAGCCTGAGGTGTTTGTCCTGACAAACAGGAGTTTCTCAGAAGTAAGAGTTTCAGGAGTCCTGAGAAACTGAATTTGTCTGTTGTCTTGCACTGCAGGCTTCTTACTTACAGGTTTCTCTCATTCTGAGCCTTCAGTCCAGGAGCTTCTCTCAGCCAACCATGCTTAATTGCTGTCAGGGAACAGGCCATCACCCCCTCCCACCAGCTCCACAAACATTCAGCAGTCAGAAGGAGTTAACCAAACTCAGTCTTTTGATGTAAAACATAAAGTGCTATAAACAACATACAGTAAATAATTAACAAACAAAGAGAAGAGATGCTGTCACGAGTGAAGTATTTGTTGGAAATCAAAATGTGAACTTTATGATTTGCTTGATTTAATTATTGGAAATGTTATTGAAAGTGACTTAAAAGTCCTAGCCTAACTTAGGGTTTTTGGGTGAGTTGGATATTTTGAGTCAACTGTCAACAACTGGCATGCTTGTGTACATTATGTGTTTATATGCACAGATACTAACATTTCAAATTAAATATATAACTATATATATAAATTGAAAGCACACATAATGTGTATATATATGCTTTCAATTTAATGCACAGCTCATAAGCTGCCAAATAATTACTATCAAAACCATAAAAATTGTTTCAAAACTCTCAAGAACCTTTTTGTGTTTAACATAGGCTTTCATTTCCACCAGACTTCCTATGCAAGGGGAAACGAATGTGGAATGTCAGTGTCATCATTTAATGCATTTGATATATAGCAGTCTCCATCCATACATTCCTTATCATATACCAACATTTAGAGAAGAAATATCATTATGTGAAAATGAAGTTTGTTTGCAATATTACTGCTATTAGCTCCATAAGTACTGTAGCAAAACATATTTGGACTTCTCTCACAATGTTCTTACTTTTTTTGCGATTCAGATTTGGGCATTGCCTTCTTATAACAGATGGCTGAATGGTGATTCAGGATGATAATTAGTCTTTTGCATTTTCCAGCTAAGCTTAGGTAGACACATTCCTCTGAGAGATGATTACACTATGCAGTTTTAAGCACTAGCAGATATTCTCTAAAAGACTTTTGTAATGAACCCTTTATAAACAATAAAATCATGATTAACTCTGGTATAGTAAACACATGATACCAGCAAGACAGTAATTAACAGCACTGTAGCATTTTAAAGGAGTGATTTACATGTTTTATCATTCTCTTACTGTGAGAGCTCTTCACATGGAAGTAGAAAATGCTTGCAGAAGTTCAGAAGCTGCTAATGTGATGGACCTGTGGAATTTGCTTCTGGAGCTGGCCATTTATCAGAAGGTGAAGTTGAAGGGAGAAAATGTGGTAAAAAAGCTAGTAATTGTAAATAAAACATAACAGAGGGAAACAGGAAACAAAGGCTAAGAAATGTATTTTAGATAAGAGCTGTGACTAAATCTGTGTGGAAATATACATTTCTCTTCATACAAAAAGGAATTGATTGAAATGAAGAAACAGTATTTCTGTTTAAATGAGACAATAGTCCAACTATCTGATATGCATCTATACCTCATTAAATAAACATATTTTGGAATCATGTCAGAAATAATTAAATGTCAAAGCACAGTGAAACATCAAAGTATCCTGACTTAATACACCTTATTTGTGAGGATATACATATTCCTATTCAAACAGAAGTGAGTCTGAAAAAGCTGTAGGGAAGAAAGGTATTCTACTCCTGCAATCTGTATATTGCTTAGTATGTCTTTAGCTACATCAAGTACTGGCATTGATATAACCTCTGCTATATACTTGTTACTTTTGTATGATAGGGAAGTCACAGAAAAAGTACCGCACTATGCACAAACTTCATATTATCAGAACCAAAAGAATGCCTGTTTTCTGTAAGTGGTTCATTATATTCTATATGATTCAGTTTTCTGTGACTTTGTGTACCATAAAGAAAGGTGGTACATTCATATTCACGCACTTACTTGTAGTCAGGTCTAACTCTTACCTTGATGACAGTGAGGTCCAGCCCCAGCAGACCTTTGTAATCCTCAAGAAAATGTTCCTGAGTGTTACATCTCTCTTTTGTTAAATGCAGATGATACACATGCTAGCATGAAGCCTGGCACACTAACACAGCAGAACTGGACATATACATCCAAAGAAGCAGCACATGGTGGAAGGGGAGATATAATATGTCTGTACAGTAGCCCTCAGTGGGGATTTCCCTGGTTGTCCTGAAAGTTGCAGAGGCAAGTATGTGGCAATTTGGGCTGAGCATGAAAGGCAAGACAGGAGAAAGTTACAAGGTCCTTCACAAGGTGTCCTGGTTTCAGCTGGGATAGAGTTAATTTTCGTCTTGGTAGCCGGTATGGGGGCTGTGTTTTGGGTTTAGGATGAGAACAATGTCGATGATACACTGATGCTTTGGTTCTTGCTAAGTAGTGCTAAGCTGTCTCTGAATAGGTGCTAAGTGGCGCTCACACTGGTCAAGGACTTTTCAACTGCCCATGCTCTGCCGGGTGCACAAGAAGCTGGGAGGGGGCACAGCCAGGACAGCTGACCCAGACTGGCCAAGGGGCTATTCCATACCATATGACGTCATGCTCAGTATATAAGCTGGGGGAAGAAGAAGGAAGGGGGGACATTAGGCGCGATGGCGTTTGTCTTCCCAAGTAACCATTACGCGTGATGGAGCCCTGCTTTCCTGGAGCTGGCTGAACACCTGCCTGCCGATGGGAAGTAGTGAATGAATTCCTTGTTCTGTTTTGTTTGCGTGCACGGTTTTTTTGCTTTGCCTATTTAACTGTTCTAATTTATTTTACTTCAATTATTAAACTGTTCTTATCTCAACCCACGAGTTTTCTCCCTTTTACCCTTCTGATTCTCTCCCCCATCCCACCGGGGGGGAATGAGCGAGCGGCTGCGTGGTGCTGAGTTGCTGGCTGGGGTTAAACCACGACACAAGGTAATAACCATTTTTTACTGTTTTCCATTGTATACCAGTTAAACATTCTCATCTTGTATTACCTTGATAATGAATAACCTCTGTTGGTTTGTAGGATATTGTTCTCTTAAACTTGTGTTTAAACAAACGTGCACAGATGCTTACTGGAAAAAGATTCTTTTGTGATCCTGAAGAACTATAAAGTTTTAGAGCTGCCACTGTTTGTACTTATTTGATCTTGTTCCACCTAAGAGAAAAAAACAAAATTAATATACTGTATTTAAGCAAATGAACTAAGTGAAATATCACTTAGTCAAATAAAATGAGTCAAACCAAACTCACTGAAGCTGCTTCTGAAAACTGAAGGCAGAACTGATCAGGTAGTTTCAAACGCCAGAATTCAAATACCTTAAACTGCCCTGCATTTGAAATCTGTACAGTTTTTCTCCCCCACAAGATACTATTAATTATGGGCAGGCAGTATTTTTTTTCCATCAGCTGAACTTCGACATTTAAGAAATGCTCTGTTTCTTTGGAAGGGTGAAACTAGAAACTTTCCAGAAAAAACATCATGAAAAATTGATAAGAAAAAATTCAAGTAGGCTAGTCAAAATTGAGTGTCTGTATCACCTCCTTCACTTCCTGTTGGTGATGGTCATTCATTAAACTACAAAAAAGGATAGTTGTGTGATCTAGCAATGTTAAAGACATAAGATTCAAACTGAATCTTGTTCAGAATATAGTTTACACAAAAGAGATGATACCAAAAGCAGATAATGGGAAAAAACCTACCTCGGTATAGTCACATGTCCAATAATTGGGACATTCACTTGGAATGTGGTATAATTGCTAATCAAGGACCGTGATACTTTTTATCAGAAGAGAAATCATGCATCTCATCTCACTTTTTTTTCCTCCTGTTTTGACTAGAAATTTCAGCTTGGATCCAGAAACTCATTTTCAGTAAGTCAGCTTTCATAACTGATACACTTTTACAGTGATGTTTAGTCTTGATGAATTAACATTTTCTGACTACGACTACTCCCTCTTAAAAAAAAAAGTTGTCAAATGCTGAAATATTAGAACAGCTCTAACCCCGATTCTAAGAATGTCTAAACAATTCTAGCTATTTAATCGGAGTCGCAAGTTTTTTGTTTAGGCTGCAGCAAGTAAGTAATATTGGTATGTAGGTAATTATTGCCCAACAGAAGGGAAGAAAGATGTAAAGTATCTTGATACTCATATCTTTACTGCAGATCTTAATGATTTTCAGTACTGATAAACTCAGATAGGAATGAGAGATTCACTCTGAGAAGGTAAATAGTAACACTCATGTTTTGAATAACCTTGATCTTTGTGTAACAGCTCTATTAAAAATGCTCTTCTTTTTCTACCATTTCCTATCATATCAGAAAACATTTCTTAGGAGAATATCGGATGTTGGGAACCTGGTCTAAAATGCATATTTAAGGTGAACTCACATTTGGGTTAAGTATACTGGTCAAATGTTATTTTTCAAAGAAAATGAACATGGGGAGAACTGGTTCTGAGAGGTTAAAGAGGCTGAGCTAGAGGGAACGTATAAATTGGAGACTGATACAGAGAAAAGTGTGATTTGAATCTTTGCTTTATCCTTTCAGCACTGCAGGGATAGTCAGATAATTGACAATTTCATGGATGGCTTCTAGTCTTTGTAATTTTAGCAATTTAATGTCATGTTTATTATTTGCTTACTAAATATAAATATTGTGGCTTGTAGCTGCAGTCAGTAAAATACTTATTTCCTGGCATGGTTGGACACATTCTGAGGTTATTTCAGCATGAGACTTATTATATACATTGTTCACCGCAGGAGGTCATTTTTTAAGGATAAGGGTCAGAGGTAGCGGCTAATAGGGAAGCATCTGTATGAAAAGAAGGTTATTTCTCTGCAGGAACTATTTTTAGTTTTGTTCTCATCTTGTCTTTCTATATTTCACAGCACTTATTACATTTCAAGAGATATCTGGCAAATATTTTAAGCCAACATATGACTACCTTATTCTGTACATAGGCCAGATTCTCAAACCCAGATATTTAAAATTGAGCTTATAAATCCATATTTAAACATGACTCTTGCAATAGCCTCATTCTCAAAGGTGCTGAAATCAGCCAGAATTTCTCTTTCTGTTTTGAAACAGAGCAGCAACTGCTCACTTGGGTAATTCAGAGGAGGTCACTTTTGTGCTTCTGTAAGTGTATGGAGGACATTTGAAAGTTAAACAATGCTGTTACAGAGTGCCATATTGCACTGGTGTCTAGGTCTAGTTTAATTAATTTCAGAGCAGAAGACTATCTGAGAACATCTGTGGGTTGATTTGTTTTTTCATGAAATGACCAGAAACTTATAAAACTCTGCACCCTAGAAGTTCACAAAGATCATTCCTTTCTAATTTAAATAACTATTTAGTTAGGTGTTCTGGTTTCAGCTGGGATAGAGTTGATTTTTTCTTCCTAGTAGCTGGTATAGTGCTGTGTTTTGGATTTAAGATGAGAATAATGTTGCTAACACACTGATGTTTTAGTTGTTGCTAAGTAGTGCTTACACTATTCAAGGACTTTTCAGCTTCCCATGCTCTGCCTGGTGCACAAGAAGCTGGGAGGGAGCACAGCCAGGACAGCTGACCTAGACTGGTCAAAGGGCTATTCTGTATCATATGACGTCATGCTTAGTATATAAACTGGGGGGAGTTGGCCGGGGGGCAGCGATCGCTGTTCAGGCATGGGCTGGGCATCGGTCGGCAGGTGGTGAGCAATTGTATCGTGTATCACTTGCTTTGTATATTATTATTGTGTATTATTATTATTATTATTATTATTATTATTATTATTATTATTATTATTATTATTATTATTATTATTATTATTACGATTCTATTTCATTTTACTTCAATTACTAAACTGTTGTTATCTCAACCCATGAGTTTTTCTGACTTTCACCCTTCCAATTCTCTCCCCCATCCCACTGGGGTGGGGGGAGTGAGTGAGCAGCTGTGTGGTGCTTTGTTGCTGGCTGGGGTTAAACCACGACATCAGGACTGCAATTATTAATGAATTACAAATATTGCATAACCTTAGTTACAGTTGCATTCATGCTCCAGCATGGGTATTTTCCACAGGGTGCAGTCATTCAGGAATGGACTGCTCCAGTGTGGGGCTCCCCTGGGGTCACAGGTCCTGCCAGAAAACCTGCTCCTGCGTGGGCTCCTCTCCATGAGCCACAGTTCCTGACAGGATCCCGCTCTCATGTGGACTCTCCATGGAGTCACAGCCTCCTTCAGGGCACATCCACCTGCTCCAGCATGGGGTCGTCCACAGGCTGCAGGTGGAGAGCTGCTCCACCGTTAACCTCCATGGGCTGCAGGGGGACAGCCCGCCTCACCATGGTCTTCACCACGGGCTGCGGGGTAATCTCTGCTCTGGTGCCTGGAGCACCTCCTTCCCCTCCTTCTACACTGACCTTGGTGTCTGCAGAGCTGTTCCTCTCACATATTCTCACTCCTCTCTCCGGCTGCTGTATATAGTTGTAGTACATAATATATAAAGAAAAAGAATAATCATGTCTTGGTTTGGCCAAATTAAACTGCCTAATTCAACACTAATCTTTTGTTCTAGCCACTGGATTTCACACACTCCAACTGATATGGACTTTATGGTAAATTTGGAGACTTTAAGTCACACACTTTGACATTTACCTATCATGGGATTTATTCTATCTAATTTTCAGTGGTTTTAGTCTGGATATCAAGATCTCAATTATTTATCCTAAACTCTGCAAGGATTTGACATTTTTTTCCACAGATCTACTTTGGGGTCAGGAAATTCACAGCCTAGAAGTGACTATTTCTTTTCACTGACTATGGAATATGTCACATGACTACTTTAAGTGACTATCCTTTATTAGAGTGATCATCTAGATATGTTTCCTTTCCTAGATTTTTTCCCAGGATTTCTGGGTATCTGGCTATCATATGGCCAAAAATTTCAGTCAAAATAATAGGACATACATTCTGTGTCTGTAAAGCATGTTTAGCACATGTTTATGGATAGCACAAGTCCAGTTGTACTTATCTCCACTCTCCTAATATTCTGTAAGCCTGAAGACTGCCAGATTGCTTGATGCAAAGACAATATCACAGGGAGAAACCTGATATAGCTGTTATCATGATTGATTTTTTTCTAAAACTAAAACTACAGTGCACTGGACTGGAAGGGACTTTACGGATCATTTAATCTAATTCCTTCTTTGAAAGGCATCTATATAGCAATAACACATAATTCCTAGAAAGATCTGGCAATAAAAACTAAAATGAGACACAGAAACAGAATACAATATTTACAGTTTGACAAACATCATCAATCAGTCAGTAACAGCAATGTACAATAAGAGAAAGACACATACCAAATGCAGAATGATAACAGAGAATGTCTGTCTGCCTCAGATGAAGCAGTGTGTGTTTGAGCCGTTGCTGGTCAAGGATATGTATTCCTGATACCACTGTAAAATGGTCTGCAGTTGCTCTAATATTAGCCAATGAATATCCATAAAGTATTACTATTAGTCATCTATATTCAAATGTAGAAGGAGAAAGGAAGTACTCCAAAAGAGCAAGAATAATGAAAATGAAATTTTGCTGTCTACTTACAGTAGGGAAATAATCAGTTGTTTCTTCAAGTATATTATCTTGGCTTTCCAAAACGCTAATGACATAATTGTTTACATCTAGTGTCTTGGGTTTATGTGGCAAGGTTTTGGTAGTGGTGGGGCTACAGGGGTGGCTTCTGTAAGAAGATGCCAGAAGCTGCCCCCATGTCTGATAGAACCAGTTCCAGTCAGCTCCAAGATGGACCCGCCACTGGCCAAGTCTGAGCCAATCAGCAATGGTGGTAGCGCCTCTGTGAGAACATATTTAAGAAAGGGTAAAAAATGCTGCACAACAGCAGCTGGAGAGAGGAGTGAGAATATGTGAGAGGAACAACTCTGCAGACACCAAGGTCAGTGTAGAAGGAGGGGAAGGAGGTGCTCCAGGCGCCAGTGTAGAGATTACCCCGCAGCCCGTGGTGAAGACCATGGTGAGGCGGGCTGTCCCCCTGCAGCCCATGGAGGTTAACGGTGGAGCAGCTCTCCACCTGCAGCCTGTGGACGACCCCATGCTGGAGCAGGTGGATGTGCCCTGAAGGAGGCTGTGACTCCATGGAGAGTCCACATGAGAGCGGGATCCTGTCAGGAACTGTGGCTCATGGAGAGGAGCCCACGCAGGAGCAGGTTTTCTGGCAGGACCTGTGACCCCAGGGGAGCCCCACACTGGAGCAGTCCATTCCTGAATGACTGCACCCTGTGGAAAATACCCATGCTGGAGCAGTTTGTGAGGAACTGCAGTACATGGGAAGGACCCACAATGGGGAAGTTCATGAAGGACTGTCTCGTATGGGAGGGACTCCATGCTGGAGCAGGGGAAGAGGGTGAGGAGGAAGGAGCAGCAGCGACAAAGCATTATGCACTGATCGCAACTCCCACTCCCAAACCCCTGCATCCCTCGGGGGGAGGAGGTAAAGAAGTTGGGAGTGAAGTTGAGCTTGGGAAGAAGGAAGGGGTGGACTGAAGGTGTTTTTTAGATTTGTTCTTTTTTCTCATTATCCTGGTCTGTTTAATTGGCAATAAATTAAATTAATTTCCCCAAGTCTGTTGTTTTATTTTTAAAGGATAGATCCATGAACATTCTTGAATGTTCATGAAACAAAAGGGATTTCACTTTTTTTCAGGAATCTCTGGAAATACAAAGGCCTATCAGATATCTATTAGTGTCAAAAGACCTTTGGATCAGGGCAAAGGTGTAGGAAGTATACAATGAATAATATTTGATTTTTTTTTTCTC
Organism: Platalea leucorodia; assembly: GCF_965183815.1. NCBI lineage: Eukaryota > Metazoa > Chordata > Aves > Pelecaniformes > Threskiornithidae > Platalea > Platalea leucorodia. The sequence goes on from NC_138826.1 coordinate 80,255,107, forward strand.
CAGGCAAAGATATATACTGTTGTTACTGTGAATGTGTACTGCTAAAGAAATTCAACGAACAGTCTTTTTGAAGTTGGCTAAAATATATGCCACTTGCCTATGTCTTTTTATACTATGAACTGTATCCATTAGGGTAGCACCAGAAGCTTTAATCAAGATCAGTGCCCTCTGATGTGTGTAGGAAGAAATCATTCTTATGCTGAAGAACTAACAGTCTGAACAGACAAATGGAATGGGAAATACAGTGTTATTACCCTCATTGTATTGATAGAAAGCCAGAACATAAGCATAAAGGGTGATATTCTGGGTTTCTTGATGTTAATAGCAAATTCTCTTTGATTTCATTAAGACAAAATTTTAGTTGGTCTGTTTGCTCTGTAGTCACTAAAACCAGCTGTGGCAGAGCCAAAAATTCTTCAATTCCCATATACTTTTTTCAGCAGAAATATCAATCAGTCTCAGATCTTGGCATTTCATAGAACACTTTTATAAGCATTCTAGATTTCCTTGTCACAGTGTATTATTCACTTCCTAGTTTTTGAAACTCCTCACAGACTTACAATTGTACTGCAAAATAGTATCTAAAATCTTTTAAGAAGGAATAACGGAGATGGGTTTTCACACACCTATTTGAATGATTGGTCGCAGGCACAACTTCTGGGACGAAAGTGAAAGTTATGTAGACAGAATATGAGAAAGCAACTAAATGGGCATCTATCACAGAATAATAATAGAAAAAGTTATTATAATTTACTAAAAATGCTGCCATCATTAATAGTTAATATATATTTTTAAACAATCTAAACTGGCACAGTGACTTTTCATATAATCGCTGAAAACTCATTTGAATCCTTTTTATATTAGTTAGTCTGTCTTCAAATGGTTTTTGAAATACAATTGCCAAGCACATTTGCTAAGACTTTCACATCCAGACAGGAACTGCAGTGCTATAATTTCTCTGTGTTATTCTTCCAAAGGGTACAGCTGAAAAAAGCAAGTTTACATTTTAAGTGACCAATTTATCTGGTGAAGAGCACAAGCATTGAGACAACAGCACTATTCGTGTGAGATGTAACTATTAATCTTGTGCATTCAAATTTCTAGTTGGTGGGCTATTTTGGAGCAGCTTACATTTTGATTTTCATTGGCATAATCTAAGTAAAGACAGAAAAAATTGCACCTCTTTCCCTTACCATTTCTAGGTATTGATTGCTTCCAAACTACTTACATACCTAGGTGCTGCAATATTGCTGCAGATAGATCAAGTAATGTACTTTGGAGTATAAATGCATCTTCTTAAGAAAAAATCTTTCATCTTCTAGTAACATTATAGCACACACAGTGTAAATTTATATACTTTAAGTTGATCAGACTAGCTGGAGAAAGAATAATGTGGCTGTCCATTTTATCTGATGAAAAATAAGAGTTAAGTTTTCTTTAGGCTTTAACATTTGCCTGTGAAAAAAACATAAATTTTGTCATTACCTTTAATGAAGATAGACTACGTCTGTGGCTCTCACATACATGATTCATGGGAATCCAGAAATTAGTACAAACTATTTTTGCACAGAATATGTTCTGGAATTGTTTTCTTTTTAGTCTGTTTTGTTTGTTTGTTTGTTTTGTGGGTTTTGTTTGTTTGTTTGTTTGTTTGTTTGTTTGTTTTTTTCTTCTATTGTGTCTGTATGCCAATTGGTACCAATTTACCCAAAGTAGACTTCTGTTAGAATGACGTTAGGAGAATAGTGTTAGTAGAATAATTTAAGTAAAAACAGAAAAGAAAACTGTTTCTTAAGAGTAACAAGAAAGGTTCGCCAAGAAACTGAATTTATAACAAATGTGAATCCATACTGTGTTTAACAATTTAAGGATAAAAACATCCTATTTTTTATGTGAAAAGATCAATGAAAGCCTTAAAACTTTTCTTTTTTTCTGCATAGGAAATTAAACTAGGTTTAACTTAGCCTAAAGTAGCTGCAGACCATTGTGTGGTCTCTTTTAGTAATTTTATTTTTATTATGTTGGATTTTGCAACTTTTGATACAATCATACTTTCAAGTGAATTAGAATAGCATTGTACTGTTCAAACCCCTTTCCTCTACTCACTGCACTTCTGTGATGTGTCAACAATTAAACTGCTAAAGCATGGGCTGGTAAGTTTTGGAAACAAGGTAGTAATTCCAGGCACTTTCTCACAGACATACCTACTGTAATTGATATAATTAATTTCTGAATCAAGACAATCAGGCCAATGGGTTTTATCTACAAGCATTCTACAATAATACACTAAAGAGAAGCATATGGAATTAAAAGTGAAAGTCAAACTCATTTACAAAGGATTTATTTTTGTCCTCAGTGCATCATTTTCTAGTACACCCTAAATCACATAGTTGACATAAGATACACCCTGCATAGCAATCAGAGTCAGAAGACATGCAATGAACAGACTATACCCGAAACACAAGCTTCTGAATTTACCTTTATAGCTCACTAGCTGGCTTGAATTCAGTATCTGGGTATTACTAATGGGAACTGGGGACTGTGGAGGGTTAATATTCACAGTCTTTAGTTATAATAACGTTATAATAAGTTTAGTTGGATCTTAGGATTTGTATCTCTCCTCTAATTCAGGAATCAAATTCTGCAGCCAATTTGTCTAGAAAATGAGTGTTTTGACTGTAACAACATGAGGAATACTTGTCACAGTTACTTTAATTTTGACAGCTTTGCGATCGTTAATGGTCTGACTCCTGAAGCAATTTGTTCAGTGGAAATGCAGAGGTGACTAATACATATACATACTAATTCCCTACCAGTGAATTTCTTTAAATGAGTCTAGATATACCGCTTTGGAGTTTTATTGGAAATGTGAGACTACTTGGTCCTGAGAGAGAACTTGTGGAAAGGGGAATAAAGTAACATGTTCTCCACATCTGGGGATGGCTGATTAACTTTCAGTACTTGTAAAGTTAGAACTAGCTGTGCTTTGTGCCAGCTTTCCATTTGCTGTATTTTCATTATATATGACATTTAGATTTGTTACAGTCTATTAGCTTACAGCTGTGGGCTGATAAGAAAGAATTTAATCAAAATATAAACCTCAAAAACGAAAATCCAAAAATCTGAAATGACAAGATTGTCGCAGTAAGTTTACCTTAATTACAGCTCGAAGAGCAGTGATGGCGGCAACTCATTGCAAAGCACTGAGATGAAATCAATGGCAAGTGCCCAGTGGTAGTGCTTGACATTATAGAAATTACAAAAATGGTCTTCCTTTCTCATTATAATTTTCAAAGCCCTGCTGCTTTTCTTAAATTGCTGTCAAGTATGTTCTAAATGAGGCAAGGATGAAAATTTGTCTTCTCAGTGTACACTGCAGTCTTGACTGTCAGCAGCAGAACATGACCAGAACTGCTCAGACATAATGCTCTGAACAAAATGTAGCAATGGATTAGAACCACATTAATTTATTGATTTCATTTCATCTTTGATAGTTTAATTCGAAACGGGAGGTTACTATATTTATCAGTGATTGCCTACAAATATTACTGAACATACAGTTTTAAGAAGCTGGGATTTTTATTTATGAAATTTATTTACATTTATGTACCAAATTAAGAAACAATAAATAAATAAATAAAATAATAAATAAATAAATTTATTATTAGCTATTTTCATCCATTAGTTCATTTTTCAAGAGGCTGTTATCATCTTTGTACTGACTCCAGGCAGTGAAAGCTCAGCCAATGCTAGTTGGTGGTGTTCCTGTGGTTTCTTGTTACTGAAGATACTGTAGCTGAATCAACGCTTGTACCAAGTAACAGGCACAGAGCTATATCTAAAATGGATTCAGCTAATTACTGAGAGCACTATATTTAAAATTTAAGGTCATATAAGTGAAGTTCTGAGAAAACACAGGTTGCATATGAGAGAAATTAAAAGGTAGGTGCTGTCCTTGAGTAGGGCAGATTTGCAAGACTGAGGGCTGTGGAGTTTTCTGACACAACATTCTTAAGTCCAAGGGGACAAGAACTTTTTTCTGATAGTGTTATATGTTATTATTAAATGACTTTGTGGACATTGGCTCTTCATCTTCAAAGTTAATTTTTCTGTTTCTTAAATCTTTGGATTTGTTTCCTGTCTAATCTTGCTGTGGTACCCCATAGGTTGCTATACCTTACTAAGACTGATGCCATTTGAAATAGACAAGAGAATTTCTATTTGTAAACATATTTTGACATGATTTCCTTTTTATTTACCCTCATATATCTGGTTTCTCTCTTTCAGCTGACAAAACTGTACAAGAAAATTCACTGAAAAATTTTTGGAACACAATCTTTGGAAACAAATTTTGGAATTGGATGCTTTCTCCCTGGCAATACTCTATAAATAGACCTTTTTCTTCAAATCAAAATGGAATCTGAATGCCAGGCCAAGAACACTGCTTATGATAACTATCGTTGTCTTGTATGAGGCAAGTGGGAGTATCTCAGATGCTAAGGTCCCAGCCATTTGACACCCAACAGATCAGAAAAAATGTTTACATTCATACTAGTCATTGTAGATCCCAGAGCAGCAATAATTGCTTTGACATTGAAGGGCTTCTTAGGTGGTTAAAATTCTGAATCTGCTTAATTTTCTAAACTGAGTAAAATTATAGCCCTGCAGATAACCTTGCAGTAATTTATTCTGAAACTACAGATGTATGGACCATGGTAGGGGTCGAAACTGAGAAAAATATTATGAACCATATATGTATGTATTATGGTAAATTGCATATAATTGCACCTACTTTTTGCTCTAGTACCAAACCAGTAAAAATAGAGAGTGTTTGCTGTGCTTGAAGGCATAAGGTGGAGTTTCATGAAGACCATAGAAAGCTTAAAGCAGGCAATTAATCAGGCTTACTAGACTGTATTGTTAAACTGTTGCTGACCATAAAGAATTCTGCATGGATTTAGAAATAATTTTGGAAAGATTGTTAATCTGAATGCTAGTACATACAGGTATGTGGCTAATATTGTACACTTTTTTGGTTTTAGGATGAATTTTTGTATTTTGACCATACAGGGGAAAAAAGAAAAAAAATAAAGAAGGGGTGATTATTTTTTCTGAATGTTTCCTATTATTTGCTGTGTATAAAGACTACATCAAGAGACAGTGTTACCAAATAAAATTTGGGGTAGACCCATACCCAGACAACCATTTTGCTTTCTGCAAAAACAAATATCCACAAGAAAACTTCAGCTAATTTAGCAACAATGCAGAGTCATCTGATGATCTTCCCCAAAAGTGCATGTGTCTTGGCTTGAGACCTGTGGGTATCTACGGCCCTTCAAGTCATTTGTGTCTAAATGTTTTACTGTAGCAAAAGCATTAGTCTCTTTTGCATCCTGGCACAAACTGTCTCCTTATGACATGCCACATCATACATTCAGTACATTCAGTACACACATTGCAATGGTGCAATTGGGAAGACATGTCATTTGGAGACTCTTTTGTAGCGGTATTTGAGTATTATGTATAGGAAGTATTATGTATTGGAAATATCAACAGCTTGAAAATATTCAGGCCTTCAAATAGCACCATTCCAAGAACAGTCTTGGATTACTTCTTTGTGTGAAATTCTGAGTATGCATCATCCCATGGGATGACACTTCTGGGTAACAGCCTGTTGTTGGAGTTGGTGTGAATTCTGTTATTGACTTTCCACAGATTTCATGATTCATAAATAAATGCAATTATGGTTTTAAATTAACACATTTCAGAACAAGGATAAAACCTTTGTATCCTTTATATAGTGAGGGACAGTGAGGGCAAAAGTGCTTTGAATAATAAATGAACAAATTAATTTATTTAAATAGGTCATGTAAAGACACTTAGATTTTGTGCTCTCAGCCATTACATTGACTCTCTGGCACGGTGATTTTTGACCTTTCTGGTGCTTTTTATTTCTATCACCTATTGCAATGTCATATTATAACGGTAGTATTTGATTATTTTGACCTCTTTACATATCATTTATGTATCTCCAACTTCATGCATCTCTGTTACTTGTTCTTCAGAGCAAAGACTCTGAAAAATTCTGACTATATGCTAAAATTGATTATTTATAAATGTTCAGAACTGTTCATTATTATCTATGACAATGCAGGGCAAAAAAAAAACCAATCCTTGACGCTTTCTCTGAAACTGTAAGTAGACAATCAGACTAACTAGATTCAAGTCATCCAAAAAGGGAACTCTATAATGTGTGCAGTTCTGAAAGTACCTTTGGGATATGAACAGTATAGTGCTTTACCTCCTACTTACCACTGTTTTGTCATCCTGATACAGAAATTAGAGTGTGTGAATTGGGCTGAAACAAAGTCTCTGTGAAGCCAGTTGTATTCTTTATATATAAAATGTTCTTGATACAGTGTTGATGAAAGATGATGTTATAGATTTTGTGAAGAGAAAATATTCTCTGATATGCTAAATTTCAATGCTTGTAATTCAAATAGTTCTAGATAAAACAAAATATCATTCAGTCTATGGAATATGGAACCTAAAACTTGTTCAGATATTGCTGATCAATTAAACAAAAAATATTTTGAAAGGACTTGCAACCAGGTTTCTAAAGCAAGAATACTCTGGAAGTATAAGATACAAGGAGTCACTAAGCGGAGAAGTAAAATTTTATAAGACTACAAATACTGGAAGTGTCACAAAGGAGAGTATTATGATGACCTTTTCTGCCAAATCGTTGTTTCTCTTTGTTCTTTTTTTTTTTTTTTTTTTTTTAATATCCTCTTCCTGTTTTAGGTAGGCGGGAAGAGGAAAGGTAATTCAGGTTGTAGGTGGTATTTCAGCCTTAAATAGGCCCTTTGAAAGCTAAATAACTGCAGATTGCATAGGAGATACCACAGTTTCTTGGAAAAAAAGCACATATTTATAAAGTAGTGTCATTTTGCATGTCCTTCTTTAAAGTGAGATGGTAGCTGTTCAGGCCAACTTTCTAGAAAACTTCCCACGTCTACAGGGCACATAGACATTCAAAAGTCATTTAATACATGAAAAGAGGGAGCCTGTTTTTTGAGGGTTTTTTTTTGAGAGTTTTTATTGTTTTATTTTTGTTGTTGAGCTTTTTTTTCTGGTGATGGTAATGGGTTTTGTTTGGTCTTAAGGTTAAGTTAGGGTTAAGGAACTGTTCTGCATTTCTGATGTTAAAGAGTCACAGTTTCAAACTGTTCTGTATAAGGTGATTTTAAGATGGACTGGTGAGAAGCAAAACAATTGCCAAACTTCTGATAATATTACGGGAGTCCTAATGCTGTGTAATGTGCCTCTGTTTTTTTATATATTGTCTCTGTTTCAACCCAAATAAGAATATTTTGAGGAAAGCAAATAGTGAAAAGTACTTAAAATTCAGTACATGTTCTTGAACAAATTCATAAAGTTTTTTTACATGGATTTGATACTAAAATAATTAGCCTTATTCTTCTGTTCAGTGGTATTTCTCTCCTGATATTCACTTTGGCAAGCCACGCAGGGACATCAATCTTGTGCTTAGCAGTATGTCACAGCCTTCTTTATGCAACACAGTTCAGTATGAATGTTATCTCTCTCACACCAGATACCAAGACCCAAGTGACTGCACCTCTGCAACCACATATTTAAAAGTGGAGAAAGAGCAAAGTAACTAACTATTTATTCTGTGAATATATTTTTATCATCATCTATCCTAATAGCTTCTACTTCTGTTGACTGATTATGAAAATTATCATCCATATCTTGTAAACTATGCAGTACATCTTCTAAATTCAACTCCTGATGATGCTAAGAAAGGGAGACAATGACATTTTTCCTGGTTTAATTATGATAGATATAGATGAGGATAAAAAGCTTTGGACTTTCTTCAATACGTCTACGGAGGCCAGGATGCTTAACACTGGAGGAAAGGAAAAAAGAGGGAGTCACAGTATACTATATAGTGTACAAAATTTAGTAAACAGAGGCACGTAAATCCCCACTTGGTTGTGTATTTTTTTCTGCCTTGCAAGTGTAACATTGCCTTAATTAAGAAGGATAATAAGAACAAATTTCCATTCATATTTTGAAAATATATAATTCATGGACTTCATTCCTGCCCTTTGCTCATGGCTTAATTTCAGCTGTAGTGAGTAAATATTCTTCACGTTTCCCCAAAATAGTGTAAAATCAGGGACAATCCTGTGGTCTGTTGGGACAGGGCTTCATTGAAAAATTAAGTGTAATAGATAATGAGTAGCTTGCTATTGCTTGTAAACCTGACTGTTCATGAGGAGCCAACTACTAACATCAATATTAATAATTCTAGCTATTGCAAGGACAAAAGTGTGTTACCAAAGGAAACATTTACTATGAGTGTATGTCTGAAGTATGAGCATTGCATACTGTTATCTACCAACTGATCTTGAATAGTATATGAATATATTAATATATTTTACAATACTTTCCCAAAGCTTGTTATGTTTTCTCTTGATGCAGAGTACAGTTTTTTAAGGATAGAGACTTAGAATGTAAGAAATTATATTTTTTTTTCTTAGAAGACTATTTTGAAATATGCAGTATCTAGGAGATACTTGGAAACAGATCAGAATGCCGAGCATTGATTTTACACAAATGAAAGCTACAGATGTTACTTGCTTTTCTCATTTATGATCATTTAAGTAACAGTAGTTTATTTGCTACAAGCAATATTGCATCGTTATCTTCAGCAAAAATACTATTCTGGTGAGAATGTTCTTGGAAATCTTGGAGATATTAGAAAGTTCTGTGCATGTAGATAGTACAGTTGTATCTACATTTATTTGGCAAGTCTGTCTATTGTCTCAAACATTGTTAGGAGTTGGCAGAATCAGTTGGTTTATGAGCTAGATAAAGCAGTCATTAGTGATATGAAACTGGACACCATTATGCTCTGGGACCTTGAAACACTGCTTTACTAAATTGCCTTGATGAATTGCTGCAATGGGTAGGCAAATCTGATTGAAAAAGAAGTGGCAAACTTTGATGTGATTATCAATGAGAACATCACTAAAGGTCATATCTATGAAAGCACTTACAAACCTGAAAATTACATATCAAAATTCTTAAATGACTGAAGACGTACCAATGTACTTGTAAGGCTGTTTGCTAGGGATGTATCTCCAAGCTGTGTGCGAGTTAGGCAGAAACTATGCATCCATGCATACCTATGCCTAAACACAAGCGGATACGCCTAAACCCAAGCAAGAAAAAGTACTTCAGGCATATATGTCATTTTTTTATTTCTTATTGCTGTCAGTGCTCAAACAGCTGAGTTTTGTGACCCTTCAGTACAGTGTGTAACTTCTTATGTTCGGTGGAACGATATTGACACTGTGAATTCCTTTCTTGGAGCTGAAAGTTTACTTTTATCTGTTTCAGTGCTGAATTTCCCAGTGTCATTCTGGTCACTTGCATAAAAAAGGTTTAATCAGGGAAGGTTTGATCTAACCCAGAGCAGACTTTCTTATGGTTTTTAGCCTTTTATGTGTTTGTCTCTTTCAAAATGTTTCCAAGACCCTGGAAATAAATATCAAGTAGTTTTCATTTTCAAATGGCACTGACTTCAGTTTTAATGAACCTAAGGGGAGTATTGACCAAGAAAGAAAATATTCACCAGCCACTGTCAAGGGCTTCCAAGGTAGCACCACAAACAGCATACGAAGATCTGTGAAATGCATTGATGCTCACCTAGCAAATGCCATGACTATATTTCTTACTTTTCAGTGGCCTATTAAAATATTCTAAAATCATGCTATAGAACTGTAAAAACTGACTGTTGAAGAAGGTTTATGAAAAACAGACATATTTCATTCCCTGGCTTCACCATAATGATCAGCAAGACACGATTATTAGTAACAGAATAACCTAATTCACCAGCATTATTTCTGTTCCATCAATTATTTTGATTTTTTCATGTTGTTAGAATAATAGATCAGAGTACTGTGAAGCATATCCATCTACCAAGGAGTTCAACATCAGGTTGGCAGACCTGTGATGTCGTGATGTTTGAGTGCTACCATGAAGCTGACAGTGAATAGCATAAGCTGTAAATCAGCTAGATGATCTTCAGGGTGAGGGACAAGTGTAGGTGGCATTCAGTCTTCGAGAAGGCTAGATCTAGGTTGTTTTTCAAAAATAACAATAGTGACAGATAATTATGTTACCATGTTTTCTCTTGGTTGTCATTGTGATCTTCATGCATTTCTTTAAAGTAAAGCCATATTTCCTCTAATATTTTATATACTTGGGTTTTTTTTTTTCTTAATGGGTCCTGCTCCTATAAAATATACTTTTCAAATCCTGGGGAGGATATTTATTTTCTTATTAATTTATACTAAGATTTAAGAAAAAATATACTTTGTTATTTTGGAATTATATCAGAAATGTAAAAAACACCAAATAAAAAAGGAAACAGCTGTTTCCTGTCCCTTTTTTACTTTTTTATTTATTGCTGCCAAGTAATTACATCTTTTAAATTTTGTTGCCTGGACTTTACTCTTAAATCTTTTAACAATTCAACATTTTTGAATGAAATAATTATAATCTGGCTTTTTATCTAATAGGCTTAATGTTTGTAAAGTATAATGTATGCCTTGTGTTTCAAATGCAAGGTTATGTGTTTTCTTCCAAACAGAAACAACCCAGTTTACTCTTCACTGTTTATTGTTTAGTAAGCTAGTGTAATGCATATCTATAGTACTTTCACATTTAAAGTTGAGTGTGGTCACTACTGACCAAAGCTAGACATTTATTATGGACAAAACTAGTATTATTTATCATTTTCTGATTACTTTGAAGACAATGGTAGAGCAACAGATCTGTGCAGATTTTTGACAAGGATTCATGCCGTGTGGTGATGTACTTTAATTAGGTGAGCAGACAGCTCTGTTGTCAGTTATTTTCTCTGAAACTTTACTTTAGAAATGTACCAAATCAAAGAAAAAAAAAAAAAAAAAAAAAAAAAGGGAAAAATCTAAGGCAAAGGAAAGATATAGAAAAGGTGTGTGCTATAGGCAATCAAGCCCTTAAAATAAGATTAATTTTTGTTTTATGCAACTTACCCTGCTGTAAATTTTTTACCTCATCTTTTCATACCATAATTTTGAGAACATAACACTATCAAGTATGTTCTAATGAAAAGCTGTTTAAACCACATCCAGTTTTATATATGAGGTAAAGAGTTTACATCTGTTTTTGTCAGATGATAAATCAGAACTTGAACTTTCTTGGAAAAAAATGTTTGTACTGTGAAAGATGACTTATAGCAGGAACCATAGAAATATAACTGAACTTGTTAAGTATTCATACTGAAATTACACTAATATTACCCAACAAGCAAAAAATTACAAAGATTTTTAGTACTAATTGGACAAAATAATTTTGAAATATTGGCTCTTGATCAGATGGTTTCACATAATCTTCAATTAGATTTAACTCATTCAGTTTAAATGTACAGAAGAATAATAATAATTCTATGTTTCCATTGCCCTTTAACAAAGTTTACAGAGAAAATGATGTAGAATGAAAATTTCTGAATTTCTTCCTGGCTAGTTTGAAAACCAGATGATATTATGAAGTCTATAAGGGTCTAAATTTAATTTTTTGTGATCTGTTTTGTTTTGTTTTGTTTTAATTTTATTATAATGTCAGAACATGGATGACAATCATGTTTATTAACAGGAGAATCTTTTGACAAAATATCATATTGGGGATCTCATTACAGAATACAGAAAAGATCTGAAATATGTCGGAATAATTGAAATTTTTAGAGGCTATATCGAGCTAAATATACATCACATAATCAACTTTTTTGATTTTCCTATGCTTCACTATAATATTAGTGAGCATCTTCATATTCATTACATGGTTCTACCACAGCTATTTAACCAAATATATAGGCTTGCAGATCCAAAAGTATGTTTTGCTGTTATGGTGTTACACCTTTCAGGAGCTGCTTGTATCATTATTTTTCTTGTCTCTTATGTCAGTATTTCTTGAGAGGACCAATACTATAATGTGAGAAGCTGCTGCCTAAGGACTATAGTAGCCATCATCAGAAATACCACAACCATAATAGCAATTTATGCATATTTGTTTTTATTACATCCCAGAGGAATATTTAACGATTTTGAAACTTTCATCATAATTGCAACATTTTTAAACATACTGCTTGTTGTACTGTCTGTCTGGTTCCATCATATTCACCTGGGAGAAATCCGACAGAATGCATTGCCAACTGAACATAGCTTTCTTGTGCTTGAACTCTGGAAGTAGTGAGAATGGAACCTTCTACTGTTTCGTTAAAATTATCTGAATTTTGCATTTCCTTGAAGCAGCATGATAATACTTTCTTTGAAAAAATAAAAAAAAAAATCAGAACCTCTGTTTGAATACTGTGAGTTTCCAATATTAGAGTTTAGAGTGGAAAAATATTGTGATAGAGAACCCACAAGCATAGAATCTATGAGCATCTGTTCAAAATTTTCTTTTCTTGATTTTAAGTGGCATTCAACAGTAAGCAGACAAGAAATTTTGGTTTCTTTTTCAGAATATTAATTTCAGATGAATATGTATTTTCATTAGACACTGATAAAACTTTGGCCTAATTATAGGTGAACTCTTAACTCCTATATGAAACACAATATTCCAGCTCAGAAAGTTTTCTCTGTCATACAAAACAGTCATATGGAACTTCACCTGGGGAATGTAGAGCATTTCAAAGCATGCAGGCTAAATCACATTTTCTGTCAGTTGTGCCACAAAATCTTCTCAGGGGAAAAAAAAAAAAAAAAATCAGATTCAAATATATTGCCTGAAGCTGGATGGAGGAGAGCAGAAGAGTCTGAAACTATTACAATTTATAATACAGCATAACAAGAAGAGGAGAAGAAAAGATATGGTTAGATCTCTCAGTGCAAAGCTCTGATCTACTCCTTCTGGCAATGGGGTATCTCATTATAACTTGCTTAAAAAACCCAAATGCTGTCCAGGATACACTATAGTTTTCTAATGGGAGGTAAAAATAATCAGAAAATAAATTACTGATTTCCTTTTTCTTTGTCTCTTTTTAAAGTCTGCAGAAGGGATCAGAGATACGAACTCTAAAATTGTAGAAGAAAAAAAAGCTCAACCACATATATTTCAATTAGAGCTCAGTTCCAAAAAAACTGTTGTTTTTTTAAAAAAATAGACATTTGAAGTTCCTAAGTCCCTTTGGATGCTTTTGAAAATCTCCCCTTAAACATTGATTAGACTGTGGGGTGCTAGTTGCCTCATTAGGAATGGAAGCTTTTATCCAAACTGATGAAAACACCTAAAGATAACATTCTCTCCTGATGTATAGAGAATCTGGAAGATTCACTTACCTCTCTGCTGACTCTGCCCATGCTACAAAAATTATTATGGGACAATGCTGAGAACTATTTTTTATCCAAACTAATGAAAACACCTAAAGATAACATTCTCTCCTAATGTATAGAGAATCTGGAAGATTCACTTACCTCTCTGCTGACTCTGCCCATACTACAAAAATTATTACAGGACAATGCTGAGAACTATTTTTGTACTCCTTTCATGCTAAGCAGGTGTCTTAAATATGTGGAGCGAATGGGAGCAAGTTATGATAAAACACAGAAAGATAAAAAAAAAACAAACCAGAGTTATAACTAAGAAAATTAATCACTCTTTATGGAGTAGTGGGATTCTTTTTTACCTGTTACAAATTCACTAAGGAATGCTTTCAAAGTCCTGCAGATTCTATGCCACGCTTCATTTTATATTGTAAATAGTAGTATCTCTTCCTATCCTTTTTTCCTTTCTTGTCAGTTTAGATACAACATTTGATTTGGGTTTTCAGCATATTACCTTAATAAGCTCAGAGCAACAGCAGTAACTCAAAACTCATGACAAAATTTATAGTTGCTTTGCATCTCCCTGGTAGTCTTGACGACCATGAAATAATGAAGATTGTTTTATAAGAGGTGAATTTCTTTTAAGGAGTTACCAGGAGAAACAGCTGGGAAGTGTTTTCCATTCACGACATAATTCATAGAAAATTTTTCCGTCAAATACTCCGGATGTTAAGCCTGAATGCATGTATTTTGTAAAAGCAGTAATAACACAACAGAAGGTGGTGAGCTTGCACATTCCTTTGTCTACATATCATCATACCCTGATGAATTCTTTTGTGGCTGGTGGGCTCATTGTAGCAGAGACTGTATCCACATGTCTTATTTCTGCTCCTTTGATCAATTCCAGTTTGGATAGGGTCAAGTACATCTACCTTGTCAGGTTCTGCAGCGGTTACTGGAATTCCATTACCTAAGTCTTCACTCCCAAAGACTTTCATTTCAGTACACTATGTTTCATTTTCAGTAATTTTTTCCTGATATTGCTTTAGCATAGATCATTTTGAAATTTTTGTCTGTGCTCAACAGAATTATTTTATTTTTATAAAGATGGATTTAACTCATGTAGACAGATAATTAGAAATCTAGATTTTCATACTGTATCCCACATTTGACTGTTCATTCAGTTTTAAAATTTATTTTTCCGTGCAATGCTTTAAAATAGAGGTAAACCATTTATTAAAAAAAAGAAAGTATTGGATCTTTATGTAAATAAGCAGTCAGCTGGATTTGAATAAAAACATGCTTCTAGTCTGTTGAAAAGTGAGACATTTTATACTGATATATGCATTGATTTTGAGTAGGAAAATTCCTATAAATAGGACTTTTCATTCCTATTGTTTCATTGAATTATGTAGCAGGCTGAAGGCCTAGTGCAGTAAATGCAATATGTTTTCCAGAACCACTGATTTCAGAGCTCTGAATGAAGATGCAGGTTCAGCTCTGATAACTTACGAGGATAAATGCTCTATACCAAGTCTTACCAAGCAGTGGTAGGGAGTGAAACCATCTTTTTTGCAGTTGCAGTTATAGATGCAGATTACTACTAAGAGAGAGGGGGAGAGAGAGAGAGAAGCCACTAAGTTTTATGTAGCCAGGAGACAGAGATGAAAATTCAGCCTTATGTGTGCTTCTAAAACTCTTTACATACTAAGATAAACTCATCAGTCCTTCTCTGTGCGAATTCATGAGATTTTCAGTAGAATAATCCTTTACAGCAGTTTTAATGGTGTATTAGAGAACAAATAACCAATTTCCTTTATCTGCTTTCTCCTTTCAAGAGTCTGCATTTGCAGAAGCAGGTGAACAACACCTCTCACGACAACCCTGTCTATTAAACAATATGTTCAGGAACCAGCAGAGTGGAAAATAAAGCTCATCTTTCATGCTAAAGATAGTATTTCCATAAGGCAGAAAAGACACTGTAAAACATCACAGCAATTAAAGAGGATCCAACTTTCTTTGTCTTCCTTTTCAGTGAAGAAGCTTTATTTATACTTCTCCTTTAATAGACTTACTACCCTATTACAACACATCAGTACATAAATTCCGCTTTATATAGAAAGAATCCTTAAGAAGTATTTTAAACAGTTGTACCTTCAGGGTGTATCCAAGTTGCTATCATCCTTTTATTGATGTGAACAATAACACTTTACAGTTCAAAAGATAGGGAGGAGAAAATCTCTTTTCAGAACTTTTCCTTCCCATTTAATATCATCAACAAAATATAAAAAAATATACAGCACAAGAATTTCCACTCTCTCAGAAGGATCAAACTGCAGAAGGAAACTACAGAAGGTGTCTAATTCTCCATTCAGTGTGTTAATTTTACACGGATACAAAGCTTTTTGTTTATAATCAACTCTTCCTTGTGCTGATACTATGAGCATCATGAAAGTTTTGTTTATATAGAAGACCTTATCTTCATTAAGAGTGGCATGAGTTTGAAAACTGAATTGTTTTTAAATGGTTTGGTTCTCATTAGTAATAGACTCAGAAAACAATCTTTTATGTAATTGTTTTGTGATAAAGGAATGATAAGACTATATTAGAAATGTTTATTTTCCATTTTGCAAAGGATAATAATGTACTAACAAAAATCTAGATTTCTTCTGCTGTCTCACCACAGACTTGTTTAAGGGTGATTAGATAACTTTCATTTCAGTGAATTCCATTTAGATATTAATGAAGGCATTTAGCAGAGAAACAAGATTCTGCTAAATAAAAGTATCCTGGGTGTGTAAAACAATGTCTCTGGGCTATCTGTTTGTCCCCTTCTAAGAACTGTAGAGGCTAGATAGGAATATAAAATGCATTTCCTGAAACTACTGCTATTTTTGAAGGACTTTTCAGAGTCAATTTTGATATCTTTGTCTAAATAGGAAGCTGTTATTTTCTATTTATATGCTAGCAAGGGTCCCAGAGTTAGAATGGTAAGAAAGGGCAAAATGTATGTGTTGTATCATATAGCTTTAAGTTTCGTAAGCCATCTCTACACTGCAAAGCTTTCTAGACATCTGCGTGAATGTTCGGGTGTAGGAAAAAATCTGTCATTCCTAAGTGTAGGAAAAAGCTGTAATTATCTATATGAGTTAATTATCTCATATAGAGCTAATTTATACTGAAAAAAAAGAAGTTAGCTGTCATGTGGTGACAAATTAATTTTTTTTTTTTTAATTTCTATTTTTGACATTTCGTGTCTGTGCTGGAGGACTTCATGCAGTTACTGGCAATGCCTCTACAGTATTGGTCTATAAGAGTGAAATATGTTGGTCTCTTGTAAGACTGGAAAAATTACAGGAAAAATTGTGCTCTTGGAAGGTCTTCCTAGAAGTTACAAGCCTGAACAAGCTTTCATGAATTTAAATTAGTGATGTGGAGATACTCATCCAGCAATAGTGTGCTAGTAAAATTGATATTTGTATGGTGATAGAACATGTAGCATTCATTAAATAAACAGTGTCTGAAATGAGAGCTTAAAGGTTCCCAAAAATAAATTCAGTTACACAGAGCTGTGGTAGAAAGTGACAACTACTTTAATAACAGAGTTCTTGAGGACATTGTGTCTGGCTCAGTGCTTGCCAGCCCTCAGTGCTATAGCATGAACTTCTTTCTAAGTATTATAATTTCAGCTTTATCTTTTGTATTTTGTATTCTCTAAAGCAAAAATAATGTGCAGATACTAGATAAGTGTTTTAATTACTTTTAAATTTAAAATCAGAGACATAAATCCCTACAGCAATAAGGTTATGGAAATAATTTAAAGTCAATTAAATGAATGCAACCTTTGAACTCCTGTATAATACCTTTTTTACTGCTTGTAATTAGACTTACTTTTGTTTTTCTGTTAATCAAAATTAATTTGTAAATCCTTAAGGGTATTGATATATCCCATTGCAGAAAAAAATTAGTACATTTGACTGTCAAATGAGTTATTTGAACACAGTAGTATTATTTTAGCAACATAAGTTAAATTATAGATATTTCAGAAAAGTTTCATTACAGTATTCTTTTTGTAAGCATGTACAATTGTAATAGATACAAAATAAATCATGATGTGACTGTTTTCAGTGGATCACCATAGATTAAAATCTTCCAGACTTATAAAAAATATTTCTGTCTATACAGATGACATTTTAGCCATAAAAAGTAGGTGCAGCAGTCTCCAGCTCACGTTGATTAGCAGAGAGTTGTAGATAATATTTCTACTGTCCATGATAGAGTTTAACACATTCCTTCAGCTTCATAAATTGCAGACACCAGCTTGGACAGTACTTCAACAGCCAATTTGGCATAAGAGGTGTTGGCAGGGTAACGTCTGTGAACCAAAATTATCGGGATGACTTGGGCAGTTTTCACAGCAACTGTAGTATGCAGTTCAGTGAGTGTGATAAATAGTTTATCTTGAGCTCAGGAAAAAGGATTCTTTTTTTTTTTTTTTTTTCTTCTAAAATTCTCTTGGGATTGCTCATTTCACGTATCACATATGAGAAATCACATTTTGACTAATCTACAAAGTAATTAGTTGTTACAGGAATTACATGTATTCAAGTGGCTGTTTTAGTAAATACAGAAATTCTCACATAAAGTGTGGCAGTAGTCCAGAAAGGGGAGTTTAGGCCTATACATCATTTCCTCTATCCATCTAAACTGCAGGCACTAGAAATAAACTCACACATAGAAGTGTCACTGGGACTTTTTCCAGGAAGACGTACAGAAGCTCTAGCTGATACGCAAAAACTGCAAGAAAAAATCCATCAACTGTTGTAATTATAAAAATTGTCATAAACTTTCAGGTGCTATAGATACAGATTCAGCTGTTTCATCTCTTCAATTATCACATTGCTGTTTTCTAGCCCCAACATGTTTATCATTGTTTAACTGTATGGCAAAGTTGGCACCAAATCTTTCTCTGCAATCTCAAGATAAATCAGCACACTGAGAAGTATTATATGCTTTTCTATCTTTTCCTGTTAACTGCAGATGTTCTTCTGAAGTTGTTTAAAAAGAAAAGAATGAAGAATTGAGTGTGATGAAAAGTGGATGACATCTGGATGAAGATTACAACCTTCAGCAAAATAAATTTAAATTAAGGAAAATAATTTAGTCAAACATGATTTTTTTCATTAAAAAATCTTCTACAACAGTATAACAGAATATACTTTATTATATATTTGTGTGTGTTTCTACAGCTGCTCTGCTGCTGAAATTTAAATCATGAGGCACTGAACAGCATAAAAAGAACTACAAAGAGATCAATCTTATTCTAGAAAGTATTTACAGATTACTAGCGATTTTACAGACAATGTTTGTTTGTTAGGTTTTTTTTTTTAATTATTGAATATTTTCCAAAGAGGATGAAACTTAATGATTTTTTTTTTTTCACCTTGGAAGTGCAGTTTTACTGTAGATGTTTACCTATTTTTATATATTAACCATCCATTTCTAGATGGCCTTTTGTTCAGACCAGATCATGAATTTGGGAGCTCTATAATACTTGCAACTTATATTGTTTTAAACGTTTATGCTCAGAAAAAAAAGGCAAGTCTTAAGCATTAGTGACTTTTTTTTTTTGCCTATCCTGTGGAAAAATGTTGTACACAATTGTCTGCTACAGAGTTTTGCCAGCCACATCATTAGCTGAGTGACCTTATAGATAAAACCAAGCAGTTATTGACACCATAGAATTTAATCCATCTGACTAAAGTAGATATCTAAAGGTAGGCTGCATCTCTCTACCAAATTAAGGTTCCTGTATTTAATAATGACTCATCTGCCCCAGAACAGAAGTCTAATTATTGTATAAAATTGGAAGACAGTATAGATGAGTATAGATGTCTGAGCTCTTGACTAGAGCAGTTTCAGCTATTGAACATTTCATGTGGAAGTCTGCTCTCCTCTCTTTTCCTCCTACATGAAAAACATCAGAAGGAAGATGCAAGTCAATACAGTACATTAAACAACTTCTTCCTCTCCTCCTCTTGGTGCTTCCTGCTATACTTCTGGTCCTTCTTTATAATTGCAATTGCCAAATCATTTTTCTGTAAGGTGCTGACACACTTACATTTCTTCCTGTCCAGCAAGATCTTCGTGCCACAAAAGCCCCATTGAACAGGAAGCTCTTAATAGAAAGAAAGAACCACCTCCTATCAAATGTTGCTAAAATCAGGGGCAAAAATTTTCTACTTTCACCGCCACATTCCCCAGTCTGTTCCTCAACCTGTTGGAGGCTCCACAAGGTTATCATGTTTCCCTCAAATATCAGCTCCATTCCCAGCTGCTGCCAAGAGGAAACTCTTCAGTCAACACTCCTCACAGAGCAGCAGCAGCTGACACTGGTTTGAGAGACCAGTCTCTCAATTTTGTGGTGAGTTACATGCATGGGGACTTAATTGGAAAAAGGCACTAGTGTGCCTGTGTGGGGGTGGCAGAAGGCAAAGTTCAGATAACATCCTTCCTGAACAGAAAACACCAAGTGCATCAGAGAACTCATGGCTGGGAAAAGCTTTGGACCTTCTTTCACTTGTGCCAACTTGACCCCTTGTCTACCTCAGCTCTTCCACCAACAGTTAAAGAAAAGCCCCAATGGAAAGCAATATGCAACATTACTCACTGGACTGGCCAGCAGTGTATCACATACTACAGGACTTTGAAAGGTCTTATACTACAGGATTTTGAAAGCATGTTGGCTTTTGGGGGTCATAATGAGAAAAAATCAAAGCCAATGTTGACACACTTCCATACTGATACAGAAATTTTAAGTTATGTATATGAAAACCTTCATTAAAGTGAAACCTTCAGATGCATGCCAAGTTAGCTACATTTATGAAACTGCAACATAAGCAAGAAGACCTAGTTTATATAAATATAGAACACAGTATTTGTGGAAGCAAATGTATTGACACTTTTAAGTGCTTGTCACTGGACATCTTAAACCACACCCACAAAAAATCTTGCTTTCTTCACTTGTACTACCTCTAATACAAGGGCTAAGGTTGACATTTTTGTATATATGTACACCAGAGAGGCAATGTAAAGGTGTTTCTACATATTGCCAACTAAGGCAGCCACTCAAAAGATGCAGACATTTGAATACGATAGGCTAATAAAGGTAAATGGTGGCTTCTGTGTGAACGTTTCTTGTGTGTGCTGAAACCTGTACATGTGGAAGAGTTATGCATCCTCACTTTTGGTATGTAGAGATGAATCCTGAAAGATCTTTAAACATGATACTTAAAGTAGTTTGTTTAGAATTCATAAAAATTCACCTGAGCAATCAGGTCTTTCCTTTAGTTTTCAGATATATGTGAATAGAGAATTAAAGCTTTTTAACTTACATTATAGAAAACTCTAAAATATGCATTTAAACTTTCAGAAACCAGCATGAATGGCTAAGGATCCAAAGAATCCCTTTCTAAACATTTGAATCCCTTTATTAATATTATCACCAAATAATTATGTCAATCATCATGCTGATGAAGTATTTCAAGTATTCTCATTTCAAACTCTGTTTTATTGTAGACTTCTGTGTACCATGCAAAACTAACAGCTCACTTATACCTCTTTTCAGGCAGAGTAATTAAGAAGAGTACCAAAGAAATGTGTGATCTGCAGATGCTCTTATGCCTTTGTCTTTTACAATTTTCTTTGTGCAACAAGACCGGAAATAATTCTTCAACAGTGTAATTAGTATACTTTTCAAGGGTCTCCTGTTAGTGCATAAAATAGGAGTCTACAGTTCTTTTCAGATACTTTTTGTCTAAAATCATAAGCTTCAATAACAGTACCAGTCAATATGTATCTTCTGTTCAGGATCTTTACAGCACAGTTGCCTTTTATACATTTTAAAGATAAAGTGTGCCTGTTCTGGTGCCCTAACATTGGTAACAGAAGTTCCTACCTTTACCCAAGGCAGTGATGACATAGCATAAATTATGAAAAATGAAGAGTCATTAAAATAATCTTGAAATTCTAGTAGTTCTAGAAAATGGTTATCTTATTACTCAGTAACTTAGTATTAAACTACATATATAGATGTGACAAAAATAGAAATAAAATGTACTTAACACCATAATTTTTTTTTCCACAGAGTGGAGTAGTAAGGAATCTAAATTTTAGGCCTGACTACTGAAAAAGCATGTACCACCTGAGAGAGGCCCTCTAAACAATTAGGAGAAAGGATGGATTCCATAATACAGGATTAATTATAGCCAAGATAATAAACAATCACTTTCAAGGATGAATCAACAAGAAATGCTGCAGATAGGACCTGGCCTTTTCTTAAATGAAAGCATTTTCTTCCACATGGTATTCAGAGCTCCAGTATCCATCACCACCCAAAAGACAATCTGCGTCTTCAACCATCAAACGCTAGCCAGAGATGCGAAGTATGTGCTTTCTTCTTATCTCTCAGCTCAGGGGATGCTGCACTGACACGACATGCAATTTTCCCACTGATTTTTTTTTTAACTGATATAAACCTTCATCTTTTAGCCACCCAAATGAAAGATCCTGCTAGGACCTTTACCACCAGGTCCTCAGTGTCCCTGATTGGTCGCATATTCCAGCTAATGTTATTTAATTTGTGTATTTAATTACAGATTTGTTTTTAAGAGGGAAAGAAAGCATGAGAGAGAGAAGGCATAGGGCATGAGAAAAACAAAATAACTTGTGCTACAATGCTGTTTCAATTTTTATTTTGTTTTCCTGAACAGTTACTATTTAATATAAAAAGTGAAACATTAATTGGCTCAGGTACTGGAACAGCCTGAGTGAGCATCCTAATCAGTAGGATAGAGAGCCATGATAATTTACATGCTCTTTTTGGTTCTGTTACCCTTTATTTATGCAATGTGAAAAGAGTCTGAAATTCTTACTTCTACCCCCTGCTCCTAGCAATATCCTCCTGTGGAGCACATCATCCTGGAGTGTTAAGGGAGTTACCAGGGAAGAGTGGGAAGCCCGCATGGTTTCAGGCAAAGAAAATAATTAAACCCTCGTTCACTACCTCTAAAAATCCTTGTGGTCTCTTTTAACAGAAAACCTGATCTTCTACATCTGTTCAGAACACACCAGATTGCCTCAAGCAGCTCTGGTTGATGAACAACTATTTTATTCATTTTAACTGGATTTATAGAAGAGACAGGTGCAAAACTGTAAACAGTGAAGGACATCTGGACATGTTCAGAATAGCAATGTCTTAGGAGTTGGGGAATCTCTGGATATTACATGTGTCCTTAAAGAGATGAAATAGCATGCAGAATGAGAATGGATTCACTTTATGCAGTGCAAAGTCTTCTGGATATTTGCAGACTAGCTACTCAGCATTTGTAAGGCAGGAAAGACCCAGGACATACTGTTTTGTAGCAACTGGCTGCCTGATCCCCTTTCATTCCTGATCCTCTGAAGTGCAGCCACAAGGGCCATGCATGAAGAGGTGGATCTGCTGCTGAAGCAGAACTGTAACGGCCCCAGAAACTTCAGTACAAAGCCTTAGATTGTGCACTTCTGATGTGCTTCCCAGATAAGGGCACTTATAGCTCTCAAGAACATTAGGCACACAAAATTAGCTAGGTAGGGCTTCTTTGCCTTTTATTCTGGGAGACTAAATTACCTTTTAATGAAACAGTGGGTGTAAGTCAGTCCAAAATTAGAGTAATAACTGGTTATATGCAGTGAATGACTGTGTACTGATTAAACTTTAATGTCAATGATTCAAACCCACAGGTCTTTGAGTCTGGATCAGAACTTTCTTTAGAATTATTTTGTGTTGTAGATTTACCAGACTCCTTGTTAGACTGGACATAGCTCATATAATATGACAGAGGTAATTATAAAAATATGGCTAGAAGTGAAATAGAATCAAGTGGGTTTTTTTCCCAGTGCAGTCAGGATTTAGTACAAATACTTTGAAAAGGCTATCAAAGACTCTTCTAGCATTCTTTGCAGGTGGTGCAGAAGTCTTTAAATGATAACAATGTTTTGTAGAAGTATTTTTGTACCTATGATGCTCTAAAGATAAGTGATGGTGATTTTGTTGGGGGGAATAATATTTTCTAGTTTTATTAGCCCCATTGATGTAGTTGGAAACCCCCATTCCTCCCATTTTCTTACAGCGTGTATGGAACATGATGCTTAGCTTAAATCACAATCAAAGAAGAAGCTGTGAGCTGTTCCCAGTTAGTTTTAACTAATGAAAGCATTTCAGTAATGGGATCCAAAAACTGTTCAAGGGTTTCTATGTCCAACTTAATGCCTTACTTCTTCCAAGTAGGTTTTCCTCCCCCCGCCCCCCGATATTGCAAAGCATATATAATTAAACAATTCATTCTTGCTAGGTGTCTAATATCAAAGACAACGTTTGGAGCTTTTATAATGCATGTTATGTTAATTACTGTACTTTGATACATATCAGAGCCAGTAGATAAACTCAATTAATTTATGTGTTTTTCTTTTGGTCTACACTGTGAACAAATTTGGTTCTTACATTTTCCTTTCCCAAAGTAAATGTTTTCAACTGGTTTTTTTTTGTTGTTATTATTGTTTGCCTGTTTTTAAGTGTCTTAAATAATCTTAATATATTTAACTGTTATGGACTCATTATTCCATTTTCCAAAAGGCTAATGAGCAGCTGAAAGGCATGATTATAACTAGTAGCTGTACTTGCATAACATTTGAAATTTTTTAATATTTAAGTATAAATATTAACCAGTTCTAACTAATATGTAACAATTAAGAGCACTAGTTTGATTAGATTGTCAATTACTACACATATGTGAGTAAAACCAGCAGGAATCATAGCGATAAAAAAGAGTTGGGAGACCTGTAGAAAATACCTTAATCATATATTTGAAACTTATCTTTACTAAAGAAATGAAGGATTTAGTGCTTGCATGTCTTAGAGTATATTGTCTTTTTTCCTCACTCAGGCCATGTAAACAAGAGATTTAGAGACTAGACATTTTCACTAGCAAAATTCATAATGTCTAAAGCGATATCTGTTCTCCTAAGGTTGTCACATAAGGCCAGGAAATAATTGCCTTTAAAATAAAACTTACTTGAATTCCAAGACTTTGTCAGCTAGCTTTTGAAGAAATGAAATAATTTTGAGGAAAAACAGAAACATTTTTCTTATAAAATTATTAAATTATTATTCAATTAAAAGTACTCAGATATTTTTAGATATTTTAGCTAAGGATACATCTACTGCATAATTAATGTTGTTGTTAAACTGATTTAATTATTCAGTGACTTAATTAGATAAATTCAATCTAATGTTCAACCCCTACAAATTACTACATTGTTCCCAAATACTAAAGGAATGAGCACAACAGAGAACAACTACCTCACAATACTTCAAGGAGCTTTTGGAGGAAATTAACAGATCAAGAATAATGACCCTATATCTGTGAGTGAGCATGCAAGGACCATGACATATTATTGAAAGGGAAAGCTTGGATCTACCTGTAGTCTGTAAGATGATGTGGATTTTATTGTGTAATTCTCATTCTTCTCCAGACTGTGACTGAACTGTTCTTTTGAGGTTGACTGGCTGAAAATGGACACTTTTAGGTCATTGACATCAAAGTCAGTTGGTTGAGTTGCTGGAAAGATTATGTTTGAAGAAACAAAAATGATAGGAAGGAACAGTGTTACAGATATTCTCCTTTTGTGTTTATTACACTTAAATGACATGACCCACACTAAGTCATACTTATGTTTTTACATACACAGAATAAGGGGGCCAGAATCTGTACTTGGGTATTAATACAAAATATATTGATTGTTTGAAATGTATTGCACTGTATCAGAAGAGTTTATGAAAATTCTTTCCATTAAAATGTGAATGTATTCCCAGTATGTGAACATTCCCAGTAATTCCAAATGTGTCAACAGGTCAGAAGAAATTTCTCCCTTCACTGTAGTCTTTTATGTTTCCTTCAGCCAACAGGTTCCCAAAACTCTGATCCAGAGAGACTGAATTCATTAACCAACTCTTCTTGTAAGTTTTACTTTTTAAATTATGGATAAGCTTTTAACTGTTCTTTATTTACTTATTATGCAACACAATCAAAATATATGGCTACATATGTAGCAGTGGGCACAGTTTATGTGTTACTCTGTTCACTGCACAAACACTCCATATCAGTTTGCTTTTGCTAAGTTATGAGTTGATTTAAGAGAAAAAGAAGAGACTGAAAACATTTTTTTTTCTCGCTTCTCAGGAATGCTGTTCCTAGAACAATGGGAATAAATGTTACAACTGTTTGCCTTAGCAGGTCACTTCTGTTCTTAAAGTCAAGGGCAATGCAAAAAGACCAACCAAACAAAAAACCCAGAATAATCAAACTAAAAAAAAAAAAAGAAAGCTTAAAGAAACAGCATGAGATATTAATGAAATTTTCCTTTGCAAAGGATTTTATAATGAAAAATTTTGTCTTAAATATCTTGACTTTTAAGTAGATAGAGGTGATTAAACAACCAGTTGTTCATTATTGTTCATAATTGACAGCTATTCACACCGTAGGTAAAAGCATAAATATTTATGCATGAGAACTTATATCAACTGGTATGCAGAGACAGTAAGAATAAGTTTATCTGAAATGGACTTGTTATATGAAAGGAAAATAGGAGTTTTTATTTATATTCTCTTTCTTAGAAACTGAACTCTTTATTTTTTCTTTTTCTTTTCTTCTTTGGGTAGAATGAATTATTAGATAGAGGTCTCTGCTATTTGTCTTTATTTCTCGGAGTGTCACATATAGCTTGCTTTGTTGAAGTCCAGTGATCCTAGAACCTGTTTTGTTGAGGTTTGTCTACCTTGTAATTTGTGTGTATCGTGTCTTATATTTTGGTTAGTCATAAAAGTTTCTTTGGAAGCTGATATATTGTCTCTGATGTCTTGAACTTAACATTCTGAATGAATCACGTTATAGAAAAAAACTTTAGAACACGGTTACTATATTTAGAAATTACTAGATGGTGTGTTGTATGTAAGTTTTTGTATATGTGTGATCAAAATATTTTATTTTTACCATGAGCTCTATGAATTTGAGGTGACCCATGTATATGATGGTATAGCATTTTTAACAGTCACTATTGATACTCTACATTTGTATTTTATCTCTTCAAGTGACAAATTCATTTGGTCTTTCTAAATGTATCAAAAATGTGTATGAAAATCATAATAATAAATAAATCAAAAAAAAAAAGCCACAGAACTGCCTCTATTTCAACTTTTTTTAAAAAAAAAGATTTTTCTATTCTTCTTAACAACCTAATTAGAGTAATGCATAGCTAGTGAACACATTTAATTAGCCTGACCTGTTTTTTTTCTGGGTACAATCCAGTTCTACTATATTTTTTTCCAATGCCTTCTGGCTAATTTTTAAGTGGTACAAATTAGAAGTTCTTGTCAGTCTACTAAAAATAAAACCAGCATAATATTTCATGCAAAAATTAGTATTTTTTATACATCATAAAATGTAGTTTTTCTTTTTAAAGTTCTTACAAAGAACATGTAAGTTGCATTCTCAAAGCAACTGTATTACTGGCAAAAATGTAGCAAACAAAGGAAGTTAAAAAAAACCAAACAAAAAACCCAAGTAGAACCTTGTTAATTTCCACACTGTCAGGTGGCTAGTAGAGATATGTGAATGTTGCTGATCTGATCAACTTCTGGTAAGCAGTGCAAAGCAATATCTTTTTGGCAATTTGGGCGAAAGTTATGTTCTCCCATGACTTGAATTCCTAAATCCTTTCCTGAAATGCAGTGTCTGATCTTTCTTTCCAAAGCAGAGCAGAGGTAAGCTGCTTTTGGGAAAGGAATTTCTATTTCTGTGGAAATAGAGCGTAAGAGCAGGACAAGGGTGCTTTGAGGGAATAATCTAGGAATGTTTTTGTTCTTTTTAATTTCTTCCACTAGTAAATGTACATTAGGTTGGAGCAAAGCTAAGTGTCAAATCTAATGACTGGGACATCTGCACAGGAAGGCACCATTCTGAATTCCAGTTTCTACCAGGATGGAGTAATAATTTAAAATATTACAATAGTTATTGGAACAGAAAATGAAGATCAGGACTCTGCCTCCCATATGGATGTTCTAACAAGTGGATGAAAAGCAATTCTTATTCTTGAACTTTGGCTCAATAAATGTGCAATTATTTTCTACCTAATGAAATGGATTCAATAAACCAGGGTGAGAGTGCCATGCACGCAGATAGCTCAGTTACCGTGCTAGGAAGCTTGAAATGTGGGTTTAATTCATTTCAGGTCAAATAGGGGAACTGAACTTGATAATCACATATCCTGAGTCATTGGGTAAATGTGATATAGGAGTGATATACGGAGGGGGGGTTTCTCTATGAGATTTAAGAAAAATGCTAAAGAGTCACAGACTTGAGCAGGATGCTTGCATCTTCTCACAGGGAGGACTAAATGTTTACAAGGATTTTCAAAGGCAGAATTTTAAGCTGCAGGGAAATTTTAGTTCCAAGAATTTGGTGAAACATAAAAGGTGAGATGTAGGATCAGCATTAAGAAACTATTTCATTCAGACATGTGCAGGCAGGACAAAGAAAACAAAATCTTTTGATGTCCTCAGTACCTGGTAATACCTGAAAAAATTTGTTCTGCATTTCTTTTTTTTTTTTATTTGTTTGTTTGTTTGTTTTTTGTTTCCCCTTATGAAGGAAAATTTGTCACCTTTTTGGGCTGGATGCCTCCATTGACTACTGAGATTAGTTACAGCTGTGTTTTAAATAGCTGGTTTACCAACAGAGGAGAATGGATACAGGATGCGCTGTAAGAATTACAAATAGTCCAACAGACGTATCCTGGGATGGTTTGTCTTTTATGACATTTATCCTTTTCCTTTTTGATTATTCTTTTCTTTTTAATCTAATAGGTTTGTCTGGGAGAAATGACCACAAGTAGTAGGATTTTAAGAAGGAGAAGTCATTTAAAAAAATACAATGGGTTTATAATAGGGATGACTGTTACCAAGCCATCATTTATGTGCAAAATGGACACTGCTCTATTAAGGATTCAAAAATACATGCTTAGTCACAGAACACAAGCACACCTGCATTTCAACATCTTACCATTTTAAAGTGGCTTGTTAAAGTTCTTACGCTGAGCAAAAAGCCATTTTGTTGAAAATAACTTGGGACATAAAATGAGGGTAGGAGGTGAAAGTTTCAAGGTGACTATGGCATTTAAGAATCTAAGGCCAGAGAGCTATCATTTCTGGTTAAATGCCTTATCTAAGTTTGATTGTTTCTTTATGTTTGGGTCATATTCATCCCTCAAGTAGAGTCACTGAAGCAGTAGATGAACTTGATTCTTTCATCCTCATCCAGTTGACCCTGCTGGGCAACCCTTTTTTTTGAGACATTCTTTTGATGTAAACTGACTTCCTTTTGGCAGAAGGTATTAAATAAAGCTAAATTATTCCCATAAAAAGTAGTTGTAGTATAAATATGAAATAAAACATGCTGAAAATCCTACTGTTGAAATATAGATGGTCCTGCCTCACAGATTTCCATTTTTAATTCACCATGATTACATAATTTTTCTTTACTCTCTAAAGCTTCTTTTGCTCTGTAAAGCTCATGTAAATGCTGTCTCCTGAGTTTCTACAGCACTATATACTTTCATATAACAGTTTCCAAGTCTCAAAAATATGAGACAAAAAATCTTGTGAAGAATATTAGAATAGCATTTGGAGTCTGTACTTGACTCTGAAACATGCAGTTGTATCAAACCACAAATATGGATGCAAGTACACTATCCTATAACACAAGAATGTGGAATGCCAAAGGAAAAAATGATTGAATTGACTTTCTGTAGTATATAATTATTTAAAAGATTGATATAAGATTGTACTCAGAAAGCACTGACATCAGTAGGAAGCTGGTATTAAATACTTCAATCTAATATTTCAATAAGTAATTGGCAAAATAAGATTTTTCATTTTTATGGTTTCTTGCACCTGCTGCTCTCTCTTGAATGTTAGTGATGCTATGAGTGGTTACTAAGGAAACAGAGATTCTTGGATTTAATTAGGACTTGTCAGGTAAAGCTCTTTAGGTTATTTGACTGGTTTTTTTTGAAGACAAAAAAAAAAAAAACTTTCAAAGTAATGTAGCTGAAAATCAGTCTGCACTTATCTTGTTTCTGATAAAAGCTCCCAAACAGATTTAAAATAGCCTGTAGTGCTTCTGTCTCATTTGTTTACTTAAAAACAAAAAAAAAAAAGAAAAGAAACCCCTAAATACATACATACATACAATTAAGAGAAATAATGAAGGTGAAAATAACAATGAAAATGGCCACTTCTAATTTTTCCCTTATTCCGCAATATCATTTTAGAATGAAATTAAAATACTTATAAAATAACATTTGAGGTCTATTTAAAGTCCTTGTGTGTTATAACCTCTATTACAGTAGGAAATAAGATCTGCTTATAGCTCAGTTTGATATCAGTATTTCACATTTCAGTGATAGCTCAGGTTCCAAGATTTCATGTTGAATGACTTTGTCATATTGAATAAACTTTCCCAGGGGACAATTATACGGCAGCAAAATTCTCATCTGTCAGAGGTATCCATTTCCTCCTCTCCATGGTAGTGAAGGGTTTGTATGATGAAATAAATGTGGCCCGAATGAGTTCTCAGTCACTGTGGAGCTACTGAAAACTGCTTAGGCTCTGTAAAGTTAACTGAAAAAATCACAGACAAGGAATCTTAGGCAGGTACCAGTCTTACAGGAGACTGTTAACAACATACTGAAAAATGAGAGGAACAATGTTCTTAAAGGGAAGATTTTGAAATGAATTGCAATTTTTCATTTGGGTTCTACGTGCAATATGCATGTCTTAGATGTGCATCATCAGACAAGCTGGAAAATGAGTCATGTTATTTAACCCTGTAGTCTTTCTTTTTGACACCATTCTTCTTAGTTGCTGAAATTAACTTTCCAGAAAATACCAAAAAGTAAACAAAAACAGGAAGGAGGTATATTTTTTTCTTTCTATTTTCTCTATTTTCTTCTCTGTCAGTTTCTTCCTGATTTTCTTCCTTTGTCACACCCTCCGCAGTTAGTTCTGATCCCAGGGTTGTACAGACAATATTCTCTCCAGTTCTCTGGATTTTTTCTCTTATGCTCCTTTCACCAGATGGTCTCTTGACTTCAATGTCCCTTGACTCCTTCTTTTTCTGCCTTATTTTGCATTTATTCCTCTTCCTGCAAAGCTAACTCTAACCTCAACTTTCTCTTCACCTTGATGTCTTAATTTTGTAGTAGGTGATAATGAAGCATTGATCATAAGCATTAATATACTAGGAAAACCTAAGAGTTCAGAAACATCACGAGTAAGTCTTCTATCCAAGGAACAGGTAGGGAATCTGAAATAGTGCTATGCTCAGCATCTGCATACCCCTATGTTTAGTGTTTTGTTTTTGTTTTTGTTTTTGTTTTTGTTTTTATTTGAGTTTTGCCAAATAAACAAGCCAGAAATGCAAATGGGAGAGCTTTCCTGGGTGAAAAGAGAATACAATAATATTGTTAATGCAGCTCACAGTTTTGTTCAGATTATACTGGATCTGGATTATTTATTTGCATCGTCCATGCATCCATGTATTCTACCATGACTATATAATTTAATGCAATTTAGCTTGTTATTTGGTTTGATGAACTGCTAGAGTTAGACTGTGTGTGATCTCATAAACTTATATAGATATCACTTCCAATGAAGTGCATTCCCATTTCTCAAGGAATTTTGAAACTATTGTTTTAAAGATTTGATGACATCAGTATATGACAATATACTGTTCAGAATGCAAGGAATATTACACCAGTTCAGGACAAATAAGATTTTAATTAAGACAGGATATGGGTAAGTAAACAGAATATAGATATGCAAATTATTGTAGCTGAAGTCCAGCATGATTTATGCCTTTAATTTTGCCAGAGGATTTAATGTTACATGAAGATTCTAATGATAAGTGCAAATGGTTAAGTTTAGCTAGGCATCAACTTTTATCACTCCTGCCACGTACTAGTTGCATGTGCTGATTTTATTTGTTAGTGAGTTGATAACATCAGTAAAAACAATGGGCCTTCTAGAATGCTGATCCAGTACTAATGTTGAGGAATAAGTTGTCCACATTAGTCACCATTAATATTATTTTATACAACAAATGAATAATCTCTGACTGTATCCTGTCCAAGGTCCATCAAGAACATTCCTAATTAACATTTGAATAGTGCCTTAACTTTATAAAACACACGATAAGAACATGTCACTGGTTAGACATATTGACATCACTGGTGGTATAACAGTCCTGAAAATATGTAATAATTTTGAATAGCAAAGACAATTTTAGAATTGAGTTTAACCAAATAGTGGTTAGAAACACCAATTTTTTTTTTTTTTTTGGTGGCTAACTGGATTGTATAATACCGATATTTTTAAAACTGTAATTCTGGTAGAAATTATAATACAGCTTCACCTATATAATATTCTTATTTAAAAAGAAAAAAAACAACAAGAACAAAACTATAAATTCACAAAATGTATTGTTGTCATTTGCCTATGGACATAAGTGGAAATACATATATTTTCTGAAACTTCTATGGTATTACTAAAATAAATACTTGCCTAGCACTCTATTTAATTTGTAAGCAATCAAATATCATCTGAAGTTTTGCTAAGCTTGTTGGTTGGTGGTTTTTATTTTCCTTTTTAAGGTACTTTTAGTTTTTGATCTCAAAATTGCTATGTAAATTCTCATTATTATCACAGTGATGACAATGGTCTCAGATTTGGGTTTTTTTGTCTCAGCAGATTATTTACAATTTAAAATGGCTGATGAACGCAATAGTTTACAAACATATCAAGGTAAAATGGTTTATTATTGTTGGGTTTTTTTTATTTGTAACTTCAGTTAAATTGGAAAAAATTTTTAAAATTTATTACAGATACTAAGAAGTTTAGGCAGCCTAAATGCTTTTGAAATGATACCTAGACATTTGGAAATATTTGTGAATTTGTTGAACAAAATTAATAACTGAGAGGGTAAGAATTCTGGGCTAGAAGTATTAGCCAAGTTACTGTTCTCACCGTGTGTGCTTCAAATAATGGTCATCAACATCTCACTAGGTTACAGAAAGGACAATGTAGTGTCTCATAAGTGAGCCACTCAATAAACATGTGGTTTAGTATGATCACAGCTGAAGGCTCTAGATCCAGAGATGAATTAGATTCTTGCTTGAGGTTTCTGACCAAAAGTGCTTCTTCCCATCTCCCTCCCAATAGTCAACCTAGATGTCAACATGCAACTTACTTATTATTTTGACTGATTAATACAGGCAACTGAATGAGGTGCTTATCATATTACTTCTTAGTGTCTTCTTAAGACAGACACTGTA
The DNA here is from genome assembly GCF_965183815.1 of Platalea leucorodia. Lineage (NCBI taxonomy): Eukaryota > Metazoa > Chordata > Aves > Pelecaniformes > Threskiornithidae > Platalea > Platalea leucorodia. The sequence goes on from NC_138826.1 coordinate 80,287,995, forward strand.
TAATTTTACTTGTTAGATTTGGCTGGAGCTTTGAATGCTTGGTTTTGCAGCTCTTTAATAGAGGGGATATTTCATCATAATAATAAATCTATGGATACCTAATATTATGGCCACAGAGCATAATCTTTTGTTATAAAATATGCTCTATATCTGCATTTTGTTTCTGTGATAAATGAATGATTATGTGAATTTTGTGACAGTAGGACCTGCCATCTGTAGAAGTAGCAGAGCAACTGATATGTCAAAATGCTCCTAAATCCTTTCTTACTGGTGAGGTGGATACATCAAAATTGCTATTAGAAACCCGGTATATTTTCATTAAATTATTAGAGCTTTTGTTATGATTCAGGAATACGATTTGATTTGTGTGCATGCTTTTCCAGCTGATGGATGGATACTTCAGTGATGCCAAATACATAAATGTAAAAAAAAAAAAAACAAAACCACACATCCTTAAATTTAAACTTAGTTTAAATGACTTTTATTTGTAACACAACCCTATTCGCTTTCTTTTCATATACTACTCTCAAAAATGTTTCCCAAACAACCAGAAATTTGATTCACTTTTACAAGTTTTCTTCAAGGCAATTAAGATCACATGTAATTTAAATACTCCTTCCTGCCCTTTGAACAGTATAGGGCTAAAGACAAAAAGAAAAGAAAAATTAAAATTAGTTGCACTGCTTTGAATACAAGTTGAAAGATAAAATCAGCTGCTTCATGCATCTATAGGACTGGCATAATGCAATATAATGCTTCTTATATGGTATAGTTTTACAAAGATTTGTGTAATTTTTTAATGCTGCTCAAGGATTGTCAGTATGTAATTTGTATTCTGTTTAACGATTGTGCTGCAATGCAAGTAGAAAGAAATGTTATCTGCACATTATGTGTAACCGCTTGTCCAGAGATCAGGGATCAGGATGCATGTAGATATTTCAATCCCAGCTACTTTTTATCAAAGATGGACTGCTCCATATATCTTTCAGAAGGGAAGTTTACGAGGTCTTTTAATAACTTCTCCAGTAGTGCAAGACCTTATAATGTAAATTATCCTGTGACACTTCATTCTAGATGCGCAGCATAGTTCAGTTTGCTGAGTGATAGAAGAGTGTGCAAGATACAGGAGGAATAATCTAATTCTTGCTCTGTTACTTGTAAGTACAGTAATTACCTGGGTTGTAACCTTGACCCTTGCTATTTGTTGGTCCTTGAAAATGACTGTGGCTGAGTAGCATTCCTCTTGCAATTAAATATAACCTACAGTTTAATAATGTTTCCTGTTGTCAAGGAACAAATACTTTGGCAGTTTTTAATGTTCTACAAGTCAAATTAATAGAAATGATCTAAAATATTCCAGTAAATAAAATGTATTATTATGATTCATCTTCCTCTACAATCAAATGCAAACAATCTCACAATAATACAATTTTAAAATACAATTGAAATACTCATTTTTTGTATGCACAGTTAATATTTTAGGAATATAAAACATCTTTATGCTATTGTATTACATTTATATATATACATATATATATATATATATATATACACAATGAGAGCTTATTTTTCAATGTGCCAGATAATAAAGTAGATCACACTGTCATGTATTTATCTTAGACTCTTTAAATCGGTCAACACAGTCATAAGTATATACATTATTTATGTGGGAGTGTAAGATTATAAATAAAGAAAGAATACTAAACAGCCTGTAGGAGAACTGTTGTTTTTACATTTTTCATTCTCTCTCATAAACTGAAATCTCAGACAGTCAGCTTTTGTTTGTAATGACATAATATACTACTGGCCTTAGTACATATATTTGATTAATGAATTGGAACCCACATTCTAAAAAGGGGAAATAAACTAGGAAGTGAGGCAGGCTAGCTGGGAAATGCAGAATTATTCTGACATGTGGGTCTACCACTGAACATAATTTGAAAATGAATGTCAAATATTGTTTGCTCACTTTGCACAGGTACTGCATCATTGTAAAATTACAAAAGACTTGGAGTCAGAATTTCTCACATAAGCTTGAATAAATCAGTAATTAGAATGAAATCTACATTGCTCAACACAAATATCTGGTTTAAAGAAATGGAAACAATCACAGTGCTTTAAGAAATATATTTGATAGGGAATTTTCTCATATGGTTGGTTTTCATTTGATAGTTCTGAATTATCGCTATCAAAACTATTCATGGGACTATACTAGTTTCAATTCAATTTTAATCAGTAAAAGGTTTTTATATCAGTAGAGTTCATCTTAATCAGGAAAGAACTCAATGCATTAGATTTATATGAGGATTAAGGCATGTGGAATATTATTGAATATCCTACTTCATGTTAAACAAAAAACTACATAGGAAACCTAAGTTTCATCTTTTACTCAGCTTGAATTGGAGTGGGTATCTGAAAATGATTATCAGTTTCTTCCCTTTTTTATGAGAAACTTTGAAAAGTTGTTTCTTGTTGATGCAAAGCAGGTCTGCTTGCAAAATATGAAAACTAAGTGGTACGAAAAAAAACCCTATTCTTTTCCCACTCTTATTTAGGAATACTTTTGAAAAATTACAGACTAACATCTATTAGCCATTGAAGAGGCCTCCATCTAGGGACAGTGGAAATGGCACATTTTATTTATGTTCACGTACCATACTCCTATCATAGTTTTGAAGGTGAAGGTGTTACTTACATACACAAATTTATAAGAGAAAAAACCCCAACATTTAGTCACTTCCTTTATTACTTTGCTTTTGCCAATTTTTGTTATTTCCGTAACAAGATAAGTCATCAGGTAGTCTAACACATTTTTCATCAGGAAGGAAACATATCGAAACTTTAATAGGTATATTGTTGCATAGATGTCAGTACTTTTGTATTCCTAAAGACCTTCCTTTTCTGTTTTTAGTCTGCTTTTCCACTTGAAACCTGTCACCTCCACACCTTGGTGCTGTTCTGGGGCAGCTGAGATACCTTGGTCAGGTATTTCAAGTGCTATTATCCTTGCGGCCTTGCACTGGTCCAGTTTGAACCATTATTTTGATTAACCTGAGAAAAGGAATGTTTTCTATGTCTAAGTCATCTTATCTGTCCACGGTCTTCTTACTGCATTGCTTTATAGTTTCAGTTTGTCATAATGCGCCCATCTCCTCCTCCCCCACTCTACCTGTGGGTTTCTAGGTTGTTGACTCCATACTACAAAAAGCACAATAGATAATAAGCAAATAATAGTAATTTCAATATCGAATAAATATTACCCAATAATAGATGTGCTTAAGATCTAGCAGTCAGGTAGTGCACGGCAATTGTACCTAGTTAACCATCAGTGCCAGTAGTATCATGAAACAAAGATCAATAGAAAACTTGAGTGAGTGTCAATGGAAGGTATTATTGTATGGGGGGAAAAATGTTAGGGTGTTTCTTGTTTGTTTTTTTATGTTTTGTTTGGTTTTGGATGTGATTGTGACCTCTTGCTGCAGAGGAGAGGAACCCCAGGAGAGGATTCTCATCGGAGGGCCTCTGCCACTTCCCGCATAACCTTCCTTATCCCTGTTTTTTTGGAAGATAACCTTCAAGTGGATATATAGCATCAGCAGAGGACTGTGGGAATAAAGCTTTGTGCATATCAACCTACCTTCACTTTCTTTAATCAACAAGATCATTTATTTATTGAACTATAAAAGGGAAAATGAAATTAACTTATTAAGTAGAAATATAAAAACTGTCTCACTTCTGTTGCTTCCACAAAGGCTTGTGGAGCAGAAATAATAGATCTGGCTATTCTTTTATTTTGACAATAACATTTACTGTTTTGTAAATGAGCTCAGAAGACTGTGTTATTTAAATTTATATCAAAGAAACCATGGTATTTGGGTTTCTAACTATGACTTTCAGTAAAGTGAAATGATCAGTCAAATTGATATTGCTCTGAGAATATATGTTCTAAGCAATATGTTTTGAAAATCTTTTAGGTGAATAACATTTGTTTCTGTATGAGGGGAATTAACAATTTTTTACTGGATAAATATGTAACTGAAAAAAATTATGTTTGATATATTTCATGTTAATACAGGAGATAATTATACCTCTCTCTGTATAGGCAATTATATGAAACATTTTATCTCCACAGAGGTTTGCAAAGTCAAGACTATTTACACTGTGTGTGCATCTTGTTCTTACCTAAAAGCCTGAATGTGGTTTTAAGCCACAGAATCCATGCACAGACATCCAGCCTTCAGTTTTTTTGTGATTCTGGTGCATGAATGAATTTTGTAGAAAGGTTTTGGGATTTTATTCATGCAGCTCTCATAAGAGTAAGATTTTTGTTTTGTTCTCAAAACCTTGGTGTCAGAAAGTTTCCAGACTTGAAGAGTAAACATCATGCATTTAATCTCTGAAGTGCTTTCCTAACATCTAACATTGCTTTTAGAGTTTTGTTTCTTTGTAAAGTCTTTATCAGGATTAAATTGTTGTTTCTTACGTGATTTTAGATACATGCACACCAACACTGATTTATGGATATAGACTTCACCTCTATGCTCAAAAGAGGTTGCATTGTATTTTTCATTTGAGGGTTTAGAAGCTTGAATATGTCAATTTCATTTTAAATTGTAGGTGTTCCCTATCTAAACCTAATCTTAGTCAGCTTCCTCAGCTTATCCCTTTTATTTGCTATTAAACTCATTGATGAGACTGTACATAAAGAGAAGTCTTGGGAGTGGTCATGAGTGTGCTAAGTACCTGTATGAGTTTCCTGTTCACTTGTACCTAGTCTACTTAGCCTTTCACATGAAGATTGTACAAAGATCTTCCAATTTCTTTCATCCATAGCATTTGAAGATACCAACTTTTATTCATATAGACAGCTAAAATTCTGTCAAAGGCCTTTCTTGTCTGCTACTTTTCCTTTTGTAAACTGGAGAACATATTTTTTTCTTCAGAGATCTGTTTATGACTACAACTGGTTATTAAATCCAGGGTAAGGTTAAAATTGGCCTCTGACTACAGCAGCTCTCATAATTATTGCTTCCTCCAAATTTACATTTTGATTTGCAAAAAAGTATCAACGTGGCTAAGCAGCTACTCTGCTGTAGTCTCTGTTGATAAAATGTCCAAAAGACATGGAGGAACTTGGGAAAAATTGTGACTCAAGCTGTGAAATTGATCTAGGTAAAGAGAGGAACTAATGAGATTCATTACATCCTTACTGAGAGGGTCATGGTATCCGCTTCTAATGTTGTCTGTACAAGGCTTCTATCAAGAAAACATATCATTTGGAAGCTGGTTGTATGAGCAGCTATCTCCATAGCATGTATGTTCTGGCAAGATCACTGAGAATTACATAGCAAATGAAGTCTTTTGGTGTTGAGATGCCTTGGCTTTAGCTCTTTGATCCTGGTTCAGCTTTGCCTCAGGCTCAGACATACTGAGTAAGATTAAAAGAGCTGAAATTTTCTGGTAAAATTCGGAATTTTGCTTTTTGTGCACAGATATTTTTAGGTGGAGTCCTGATATTTCGTCCTTTCAACTTTCTTCAGAAGAAGGGATGTAATTGTCTATGCATGAAAAATAACTCGGCTCTGTAAAGTCCCGGTTTGATTTTGGGCTAGGGGAAGGTTTGTAATGATCCCAAGAGTGAGATTAAGACACAAACAAGGTCAAATGCCGCCTATCAGGCCATTTTTATTGGATAAAAGCAGAAGAATGGAGTGACAGGAAAGGCAGGAAATATGAGGAGGAAACTAAGAAAGCATTAAGAAAGATATGCAAAGGATAGTCACCACCATGCATTCAGCCATGTTCTGTTGGTCCTCCGTCTTCAGTTCTTTGGTGGTGGGTGCACACAACACGGTTTGTTTCCATGGTCTTTCATATATGGCACGTGTCCACAGTCCAGTACATGCCTATATGCCCCACGCATTGTTCACGCGTTCTAGGTTTCGCCTCTATGTGACCATCTGACCATCGGCAGGTAACAATGCATATTCTTGGCGGGCAGCTGGCTCAGCCCAGACAATGGTTGGTATCTTGCTTTGATGGTGCCTGATAAGCAAAAGAATGGTCTGCTGCTTCAGTAAGTATGCATGTTTCCCCGCAAGCTGCAGTGTTGCCGGGTTTCGCAATTCCTCTGTGTCTTATCAGGCAAGCATACACAAGCAAGCTTTGAGACAATGGTTTGACATTCTAGTCTCTTGCAGGCTCTAGGTCCCTGATTTTTATAGATAAATTTTACAAATATTTTTTAAAAAGTCCGCATTTTGCATATCTTATTTCTAGCAATATATGCATTTTTTTTTTTTTTCATACAAATCCCATTAACGGTCTTGTTTTCTTCATTCAGTCATATACCCAGAGTTCTGACCAATAGTGCTTCTGTAAGAAGGTAATGTTTAAATATATCAAGCATATGAACTGAAAAATTTCTGGAAAAGTTAAAAAAAAATACATCTATGCTATGCTTTTTCTTGTTGAAGAAGTGAACAAGGTTGAAACAAAACATTGAAACATTTTTTATACTGTTTTCTATAACATGGACAAAAGTCCATATCAAATGTATTTTAAAGAAAAAAAAAGCAAGATCAATCTTATACTGAGTTTTCAAAAGAGAACTATGGGGACAAATTCTGTTTTTCTTTTTTTTTTTTTTTTTTCCCTTAACCAACACATTCCAGTGGGAATATATACTGCATTAAACACTTTTTTTTTGTAAAATATCTTCACTTCCTTCCACTTTGCAAATCAAATTTGTGAGTTCAAAGTCATTACTAGAAATGATGCATGCAACTTACAAAACATTCCTTTCTCTCTGAAAAATACTCAACGTAATTTAATATTTTCTACATTAATGTCTTTTTTCCCCCTAATGTAGACACTGCAAAACAGCCGTTAATTGAAGAGATTGTGAAAATTTTGTCTTGGGTTCGGAAATTTTCCACTAGAATAAAATCACTCTGACCTGTGACAGTCATGATCATGTCTATGCCAACTCTTGCCATTTTCTGGAATAAAATAAAAGAGAAAGTGTTTTGCCTGAAGAGGTGAATTCAAATTTAAGACTCAAATTAGACCCGTCTATTCTTTCTTAGGTTAAGAGAGTTCAAATTTGAACTCTGCACAGCAGAGCTGCAGATACTATATATTGAGGAGGGGAAAGGGGAGAGAGGTAAACACCAGATGGTTATGGCTTGCTGAACGTTTAAATTTAAATTACTATATATCAAGTTAGCACCTTTTGGTGTGTTAAGTAAGGCAAATTTACTGTAAGAGGGCAAAACCACAAATTAAACTGATGGAGTCCAATCATTTGTCACGTCAATAGAGCTTTTAATTGAACCAGCAATGACCTCAGATGCCTACTGACTATGAAGAGTTCATTATAAGGCTAACCTATTGTCTATTTCTTGATGTTATCCTAAAAAAGCATACAAAAATTCTGTTATAGTGATGCAGGGACCTAGGGGAATAGTTACACTTTAAGCCAGTTTTGAACTGAAATTTTTGTTTAAGCAATTTATATTCTCATTGTTTGTTTTACATAGAATATATCATGTGCTTTGGACTAAGATATTTCACTATTACTGTATTCACTTCTTGATGGTGAAAACATTGACATTGCATATTTATATAACCAAGATACTGCTATGTGGTTTTCTTTTTTTAAAACTCAGAAGCGTTGTGGATAAGATACCTCTGCTAACTTCAGAGGGATTCTGTTAAATAAAATAGAGGTGGCTGTATGTACAAAGCCCACAGTAGATACAAGTTGTATCTGAAGCCTGAGATATAGCACATTTTTTGTGCTGATTTTTGTCACAGGAACAAACAGGTAAGGGTTATAACTTCTTCTCCCGAAGGCATATCCCTTGGTTTAGCTGAAGCTTTTTTTCACTCTGCAGTTCAAATATAAAGTGCAGTGTAATTAGTCATGAGATTTGTTTTAAATTAGCAAACATGGGCAGTTATTTTGTGTAGCCATTTCTGAACAGAACTAAGTGCAAACAAAATGTCCTAGCATATAGGCTGAACATTTTAGCCCACACCAGCACTTACATCATCATAGATATGCTATTATTAGTACCTAGAATAACTCAGATATATCTACAGAGGTAGTAATCAGAGATCTGAACTGTTAGATAAACATGCCATTAGTCACATTGACCTCTAATAGATGTGATTACTGCTAAGCTAAAAATATGATCAGTTTATGAATATACTTTTCTTGGTACATGGAATTCAGAAAAGTATAATATAGCTTATATAAATGCAAGGTATATTCTATGTATGTGTAAACATAAAGTTACTTGATGAATTTCTAAAGGAACTAAAACTAATACAGCATGGGCTGAAAATGAATGAAGAAATTGCTAAATGACAATAAAACCAAAGCTGTTGTTGTGTATAGATAGCATTTGTGAATGCCTTGCTGTAGTGATGAGCACAGTTTATAACTGATGATTGGTTTAGTTCAGACAAGGAATGAACTATGATGGTACTATTCATTAACGTTTTGATGTGTTGCAATATGGAACTCATACTGGAATTGCATAAATCAGAGTAGAACATGCAGGAATCAGCACTCCTCCCAATGTTTTCAAGAGTAGTGAAGAGCTATGCAAATAACAAGAGGTATGCAAATAGCAGAGCAAGTTAAACTTGTTAAAAAGTGAAAAATAGTGTGCATTCAGGGTCAGATTTTGGAAATTATGGGAAAGACTGCTTCTCAGGATTGCTTCTCTCAATGCTTTTTATGTTTTTCTTGAACATGGCTAAACAGTAGCTTTTATTTCTAGTACTAAGGTAAATCAAAGCATAAGTGTGGAGGAATTGTGTTTATTTGTTTTATGATTAAAAAGACACAAAATAGCGTCATGGTTGAGCTGCAAATAAGAATAAGTGCTCCAGCTTCTTTGCTCAGTTTATTCTAGATGATAGTCTCTCCCAATAACTTTCATTTCTTTCAAAGGCAGAATCAGAAGTATGATCGTCATGTGAAAAACTCAAGATGGTGTTTAGATGCATTATAAAAAAGTGACAGTCAGTTACTAGTCAATTGGTGATATACTCTCTGCAATACTGCTGCATTTTATTTAATTAATGAATTTGCATTTCATTGGCATTTGAGTGTTTCACTGATTTATCTAATGGAGGTATCTCTCCCTTCTATGTCTCCTGAGTCAATGGCTCGAAAGGAACAAAGATTTTACTCTTCAGTTACAGCTTTATAATCACTAAGGGGTTTTCAGTTATCCTCTCTGCATCCTGTTGCAGTTGTCCTGTATAGGTCTTCAAAAATAGTGGCAGCCTTTTCATATTTCTGTAAGAAATAAAAAGAGCTGCTATGTTCTGAGTTATTCTGTTATGTCATGGTGCTTCTAACAGTAGAGCAGAAAAGTATTTAAATATTTAAAACAATTCCTTTTTCCCGCACTGCCTTCCACTCTTTCTCTTTCCCTTTCCCTTTCCCTTCCCTTTCTCTCAGTAAAATCCAACACTGTCATTCATGGCCTGTTTAGCCAGAGGTTACAGGCTATGTTTTAGTCATAGGTGAAATATGACCTGGAGCAAATCTTCCAGTCCACGTTTACATCCTTTCATGACTATCAGTCATGATGAATGGTGCTAGATTAGTTTGTTTGGAAATGTAGACATGATCATACCAAGTTCATATTATTTTCAATTGCTGTGAAAATCTTTGTTATGATAACTGGTTTATGACATTTCACATTTTTTGCAATAACTGTCAAAAGTGTTATATAGTCCTTGAAAGATAATAGTAAACAGAATTACTTTTTATTTTGTTAGCTTTTTGAAATTGCATTTGCCAGCGACAATTTTTCATGATTACAGCTTTGGTAATGTGTAAGAAAATAGAGAAACAAATGGGCAACAAAATGCAGAATATTGAAAAGGCTAAAGTAGTACACGCAAGCTGAAGATACTGTAGTCTCCCTTGAATTTTAAAATTTAAGGCTAAATTCTCATGACTAAGGTTACACTCCTGTGAATGTTCTATCTATGCCTAACATCATGCATCAAGATACCTTATCTGAGAAAAATATGATTATTCTTGTGTCTTGGTGCTCTTTGTTTTCTTTCCCATGCATATGGCATTTTGAGAAGCAACAGTAGATGATAAATTCATACTCTGGTTATAGAGCCATTCAACAGAGCCAGAGGGGACTTAATGAATTCCTTTTAGGCTTTTTGCATTGAACATATACTCATGTATGAGTGATAATCTCAATTTGCCTGGGCTGCAATACAGAAAACTGTGTGGCTCCATTACTGTAAAGGATATTTATGACTTCTGTGAACTGTTAGGATATGACTGAGTGTAGTCCAATATCAAAGGAAAACTGGATCTTTATACTGATTCTGTTGGAGTCAAGAAAGTCCTTGTTTGGAATATCAAATAACTGATGTTTCTTGTCTTTTTTTTTTCTTTTTTTTTTAATAATTCAAGATTTTTCTCTGTTGTGTTGCAAGATCTAGGGATATATTCAGAAGTTTTCTAGAATTTTAAGTGGTTATGTATATAATTAATGCAATTATAGCCTAATAAGTTGATATCAGTCATAATTTTTGGTGCTTCTGTAGCATCAGACCTTCATGTCCAATACTTGCTGGCACGGTGTTTGACAATAGGGAGCCAGGGAATTCAGAACACAATTTAGCACATCACTTATCCTTCTTAAAGTGGGATTTTACCTAGCAGTGTGATATGAGGGCTGCTTTAGCAAATGGCAGCAATGCTCTGCTGAAGACATAATTAATGCCTGTGCTGAAATCCCTAGGGTATAAGTATCACTGTCTTGGTACTATATGCTAGCTTGTTCGTGATATTTATTGGTCTTTTGTCTTTCGTTTGCTTTTGGTAACTAGGACTTTTACTCTGCAGCTGTAAGATACTCTGGATAGTTGTTGATTTACCTTGGTCTTATGTAACAGAAATTTATTGTGAACTGTTTTATGGCTTTTGCTTGTTCAAGTGGAATACAGATAATGCAATCTTGTAAAGCACTTGGTTTCAATTGCTAATCTTTGACATAAGTCATTAGAACTGTGAGGTTTTGTGTTTTGTTTTGGATTCTTTTTAAGGATTTATTCAGCCTTCCATATTACAAGTGTAATGTCATCCAAATATATATTTTTGCTGAGGGACTTGATGAATGGGAAAGGCTTAATGGGAAAGATGAGGAAAAAAATAAATAAAAAATACTGAGTGTGAAAGCCTGAAAATCCATTGTCTGTCATGTCACTGGTTTGGTTGCCAAGGTAAATTTTCTGTTTTCTACTGCTGAGTGTTTAAATGATCAAAATAAAAGTAGATAACAGTGATTTCAAACACAGATGAGAGATCAACAAATATATTTGTTATCTTTTTACTTCTCTTGGTCTGTACGTGATCAATGCTGGCATGTAATCACACCAACTGCAACTGCATGTAAATCAAGTTTTCAGTACTGGACATCATCCTGAAAGATTGATTCAAGTACCTTGGGAAAAAAAAAAAAAAAAAAAAAGAAAAGAAGAGACTTCCCAGACTTTATAATTTGAATCTGCAAAGTCAATGTTCCCTTTAAGGTTTTGTTTGGGTGAGCCTACGGATGTTAGTGAAGAACTTGCTATGCTTTCTATTAAAATAATACTACATTTTCAATTGACCAACAGTGTGAATGTTTCCCTAAAGTGTCAGTAGGTATTGCATTAAGTTACTTTCAGCTGTGTTTTCTGAAAGATTGAAAAACTGACTATAGTTAGTTGGGATAGGACCCAGACGTCTGTTTTAATGATATCTCTAATGATGTTCTGATATCAGATTTTTTATTAAACCTGTGTAAACCGATGTGCATTATAAAAGGTCAAGGCTGACGCCAAAGAAGTTCTTATCCACCGCTTTTGATACTTTGAGTGGTAGGTCACTTTTATCCTGCAATGCAAAGTAGACATGAGGCATATAGTAAACTGTCCTGCATACCAAAGTAGGTATTCATTGCTGGTTAGCATCAGAAAATTAATATTAATTCGTACCTACAATTAAGTATACTCATAAATATTTCCAGAATTTGAATCTAAAATTATGTTTAGGATGTGGAACAGCTTTATAATCCATTTCTCATTTGGAGTAAATCTTCATGGCTTCATAGCTTCATTGGAGCTGTGTTGGATAATCTGATGATCATCTACTTTAGTAAGAAACTTATCGTGTCTTTTCACAAATTCTTCTGAGAGGCTGTCAGTAGGCCTGTGAGATTCCTTACGTTCCTTAAAACACTGAGTCTTAAGAATTAAAATATAATTTTGTTAGGGAGACTCTCTCTGTGATGGATGACACCACCTTGCTCTTGCTGCTCATAAAATTGCAAGAAAATAATTTTGAATCACTAGATTTATCATTTACCTGTGTGCAAAAAAAGATGGAAGCATAACAAGTACTTTATTAAGGTCCCAGTTCAACAAAGTTGGTAAACAGATATTTAACTCAAAGCAGCTGGGTAGTTCTACTGATGTAACTGGGCTTCCTCACATACTCAGGTGCTTAACTATTTACTTAGATGAAGGATTCAGTTGCACTGCTGTGTCTTTTATATTTTTCGCTTGTCCAATTTCTGCCTTGGAATGAGGATGTAAGTAGGGTGAAAGTCAGTCATGTTCTTGTCCATTAAAACTTCAAATGAGTTAAAGTCATAGGAATGCAGAAAGCAGTCCTTGATACACCAGCTATTTTAGTGTTTAAATAGGAGCTGTATTTCATTCAGTATTACAGAATTTAGGTCATTTAATATAATGATGAGAAACCTGTACTTTAGTTACTCTTATGCATCACTAGCCTTACCAAAAAGCACAAATTATAAGTTAGTTCAATTTGGTTAAGATGGTCTCCAGGTTAAAAGCAAAACCAAACCCGCCAAAAACCCCAAACTACAAAACCCTACCCAATGACAGACTGCCATATTGATAAATGTTTACACCACTACATTAAGTGCAAATTACCTGATTCTGCAGGAGGTCACATCCTTTGTTCACAGTGATTGAATGAATAAAATTCCCCTGGATCTACTCTGCATAACTTTGGGACAGCGACACAAATTGAAAAGCAGGTTATAAATCTTTATCACTGACTGCAAATATTATTGTTTGGTTTCATTTTGGTCACATTTATGATGATTATTTAGTTTGGGGATGGAATGCTTTGATGATGGTTAACTGAGGAGAACAAGAGGCAGTTTTACTTCAGCGCACATGAATTGTTTCATAGCTTTGCCATTTTGCATAGTTTTAACACGTAATGTAACTCTATAATTTTCCAGATTATTAGAATAATAATAACAATAACTTTCATTTCTATGTCTTCTAAATGAATAACCCAGTCCCTTTTGCATGGAATGCCTCTGAAGAACATAATTAGTTCTCATATTGTTTAATATGTCCATCTTATTCAACAGTTGTGAATACTAATACTGTCTAAATATACAGTTATTATTCAGATTTTAATTTTATCCATTTCAATGAAACTGTATGGGAAATAATGAATCAAAATTATTATTAACTATTAACATTTATTTCAGGCTGATTTTACAGGTTTTTTTTTTTCTTAGAATTGCTGACTTGTGGGGACTCAAAGTCAGGAAACTAATACTCACAAAAGCTAAAGTTAACCTGGGAACACTAGGCTCCTTCTACAGCTAGGAAAAGAATCCCTCCAAGAAAGGACAGACTACATAAATAAAATTCTAGGTTTGCAATAAACTTCAAAAGAACTCCCCTCTGCCTATATCAGGAATCCAGGCAGATTAATCTTACTAGGTTAAATCACTGCTGCTGAATATCTCGCTCACATCAGCTCATTGATGACCTCTATTTTCTTACCCAGATATGAAGAGGTTGATTCCCATTACACGTTAAAAATAATCAATAGCTTGTGATTCTTTCATGGGACCAAACGTAAAACTATATATGCATAAATTAAACAGTATCACAATACAAAGAAGCACTGCAGTAGTTTTAACCCTTTTGGAGAAGAGATAAAAAACTGGGTTTGGCTTGATTGTGTCTGAGGACTGTGATCTCTGTGTTCTCACTAACACCTTTTTCCTCTGGAGACTCTACCATACAGAGGAGGCTGCAGCATGCAGTAACAGTGACTCTGTAACACCCTGGTGGTCTCCTGCTCTTCTGAGACATGGAGCAGGCTCACTTACCTTCACTGACTACCCCCAGTACCTGCTGCCTTTATGACTGGCTTCTGTACTTGGCCAAAAGGAGAAGTAGGGGTACTGCCAGCAAGGCGAGTGCAAGTGGCCTGCCCCCACTGCTTTCCCATCCCATGGCTCCCTGAGCCTGCTGCTCTGGTCATGTTGTACCAGGTCAGGATTGCAGGGCACAGGGAGGGAAACAGGAGAAACGCAGTGCTGCAATGCCAAGCTGAAATAGCAATAGTAGTGCAGAAAAGGCCATAACTGATAAGAAATGTGGAAATACATTAATACGACAAAAATTCCCCCTCCTTGCCCCCAAGCAGCTCAGAATTGGTGAGAGGAGACGTAGGAGATGTAAGCACTCTGTTTTTGTGCACGCACCCCAAACAGCAAAAGTGAAGAATATATTTTGGAGTATGTCTTAACTAGTATATATGAAGTTTCAGCAACGTCCTTTCTGCTTTATAGATTCTTTAACAAAACGTTTGAAAATAAATCATGAGAGTGATAAATGTACAGAAATCTTTCAGTGCTGTCTATAAGAAATAATTGGAAAGCAAATGGGAATAAAAAAGAGCCTTCTTTGGTTTTCCAACCTTTCCTTTGAAGTGTCGTTGTTGATTATTAACTACTGGAATTATTCAGTGCAGTGCTTCTTTTGTCCCTCAGGTATGTACATGTTTAGTTGTTTCAATTATATTTATAAATCACCTTTTAGAAATTGTTTCCAGGATTCACCCTTCTTTCTGTAGATGCTTGTCTTGCATTCCTCTGATAACACAGTTGTTTTCTTTGAACTGTTCTTGCCCCCAATAAACTGGAATTATTTTTCTTTTACTAAAAGTCAATGGTAAAAAGATTAAAATAAAAATGCTAATAAGAATTTCACTCTCAATTTGTATACCCTTCACTGTACCCAGAATCCTGCCTTAATGCACAGTTCTTTAAAAGAATATTATTCTATGTACCATTTTTGCTCAAAGCAAGTGTTTTTGATTGCTGACAAGTTGTTTTAATAGTGCTGAGACTGCCCTTTCCTAAGTAGTCAATAAAATGACATGACTTGGTAAAGTATCTCTCAGCAGCAGATTCCCTGAAATCTTCTATTTAAATTAATCCCAGTGCAACTTTCAATGTTCAATGCCTTTTAGGGCAAGTCTATTCTACAGTTAGGATAGTTCTACTAATTAATGATGTGAATTTAAAGAGCATTAAATTCCCATATGGAAGTCTCTTCTTTTCCCTTCCCTCAAAGAGATGAAGCTAAAGCAGATTAACACTACCTGTCTTTTGAATGAGACAATCAAGGAGGTATTTAGTATATTTTATATTCACATCTTTAGTTAGTTCAGCTTAATTTTCTTTAGAATAGAAAACCATGCACTTGTAAATTCTAAACTTTTAATCACATTATGACTTCTATGACTAACCATTTTACTATTACTTTCAATTAGAAAGTGCTCCTAAACTCTGTTCTCTCTTTCACCAGTTTTGTTCCCAAGGGATATCAGGATGTTACTAGCACCCTTACTTTATGTGAACAATAAACCGTTCTACTCTTCCTTCCTAAACTCATTTGCTTGTGCCTAAAATGTTTTGTATCAAAAAGAACATAAAATTCAGACAGTGATGAGATTAGAGAAATACTGATGAAGAGTGTAGTAGAATGGCACAAAGAAAAATTGCAGCAGACATGAAAGGTGAATGGAACCAGTATTAAAAATAAAAGGAAAGAAAATTGAGGCAATTGAGATTACAATCTGAAGTACAGACAATGACAAGACAAAGATTATATTCAATATCATTTTTATTATGTTATCTTTGTAATGTAGGATTTTGTTACAGAATAATATGTTTAGCATAGGATGTATATAATATCATTTTGGTCTGAAAGCAAACTAACAGAAGACATTATGGTGATCCTTTGAATTTTTAAAAAAATCTTCCTTATTTCTTTCATAAAGTAGGGACTCTCTCTCAGACATATTTCTCACTGGTGGCAGGAAATTTTCTATGGATGGTGCACAGATCTGAAAAATAAAATCAAAGAGTGAATGAAGATACGACTGCCGTTTCCAATGGAAATATGGGAATGGAAGTAGGCACTGAGATAGGATAGAGAAGGAACAAAAAGAAAGGCACAATATCGCCACTATTTTGCTGGGCTATTTGATATTGGATAGAAAATTCTAGAGATGTGTTGCCTGATATTAGATTTGGAAATAGTTTTCTTTCCATGAAAGGAATCAAATTATTTTGTGTTTAAACTGACACTTCTATGTTTCTTTTTCTTTTTTTTTCCTTCCTTTTTTTTTTGCTCCCTTGCTCCTTAAATTCCCTAGTCTTCCATGAAATTATTTGTTTAATTTAAGTGTTGTTGCTCTTTCAAAATATAGGTTACTGATTTTTGTATATATTTTCAGAACCTAAAGCAGCTTTAGGAGCAGAGAGAAAATGTGATTAAAACGGAGCACACAGATATACTTTTCTGGTCAGTGTCCAAAGCAGGGGAAATATTTGGATTAATAAATATATGTGTAATATTCCTCAAAATAATCACATAGACACCTTTAAAAGGTGAAAGATGAGGGACAGAGACATTATCAAAGTTGTTTCAGCAGTTTCCACTGCAATGGCTTTGCTGAGGAGACACTTCCTGAAAAGGTAGGACCGTGTTTTATGGATTGTTCGCATACTGCTGTCCCTGTGGATTTTTTGTGCTCTCTCTCTCCTTGTTCTTCCTTTCTGGCATAAGCCAGCATGCCTTTTGCTAAGTTCCTGATAGGATTCTATATAATTCAGCGTTGTAGATTTATACAGAGAACTGGGGGAATAATGCTCCTAAGAATCCCTAGCTTTCTGAATCTGATCAAGTATGGACAATTTTAAGTTTCACTGAAATTCAGGGGGAAAGCAGAAGTAACAAGATATTACAGAATCAGTTTCCAGGAGGCAGAGTAGAGTTTTGCGCAACTAATAATTTACATAACCAGTTACATTTTGTGGCAACCCTATAGGAAATCTAGGCAGAAAACTTTAGTTAATCGAATTCAATTGAAGCAATACAGCATTATATCTGTGTAGAATCAATACCATTTTGTGAAAATAAATTATCTAGTACTTATAGCTCATTCATACATTGATGCTAAATTTAGATTGTACTGATTGTGAGAGCTTTAAAACTGAATAGAGTCAAAGAAACTAATTTTATTCCAAAACTCTTCTGTAATTGTTCAGGTTAGAACTCTGAATGAAATCTCTTCCCTTCCCTGTCTATGTATTATTCATGAAGGCCCAAAACTGGCCCTCTGTGACCATGAAGACTACTCTTTTAAAATTCTAATGTAATCCTATTCTTATGTACTGAATTATGGAGCCATCAGATCAGCACCCATGGAGTGAGGAATTTCAGATGATTAGAATTCTTAATGATTAGCTCCACAGTGTAAGTTCTACGTTGCCTCATTTGTATGGAAAAATTCTCCTGATTCTCAGTAGATGCCCTACTGTTGTATTTTAATGAACTGAATTTTAATTCCATATAATTTGAAAAAATCCGTCCCAACCTCCCTCCAGAATTTTCAATGGAAAAGGGAAAGAACGCTGATTAAAACTTTAGCATTCTTGTTTGAATCCAAGAAGAATTACCTCAGTAAAGAGGAAAAATATTGTATTAGGGCAAAGGACACATTTGACTTATTTACAGTTGGAAAAAGTGATACATTTCCAAGTGTTTTGAACACTTTTATCAAGACAGTTTTCTATCATAAAATATCACACTAGCAACCTGTTTTATTTAACAAGCATAGATTTTACTTTATTTGGTTTTTCCTTTTTTTTAAAAAATACAGGGTAATGCTTAATTTCCATAGCAAAAATAGCTTTATTTATAAATCTTTTTTCCATTTAAAAATATCTTATATATGTATGTGTAAAAATTATAAAATGTAACGTGATTATACACATGTACACAAAGTTTTATATGCATACATATATAAAATATATATACAAGTAATATAATTATTTATATGAAATTTAATTTATATATAATGTAATGATAATATATAATTTATACATAGTATACATATAGAATATATGAAGTGGTCTAAGTGATATAAAAATTTTCTTCTTCTCTGGTCCATTTCAGTTTTATACATTAATTTAAATTTTTTTCTCCAGATTAAGTTTTGTACTAAAAAAAAGTAAACCTAAAATAAGTTTTCCTTTAAAGAAAGGCGATTCTCTGACTGGATCTACTTGGCCTCATTTGTATCAATGCAAATCTGGAATTAGTTGATTTGCATCAATGAATAGTGTAATTGACTAATGCAATTGAGAACAAAGTTTCCTACCCTAACCTTCCTAGAAGTCAGTTTAATTTTCCAGTGTTAGTAGTTTTATGCCCCAGGTATACTTTAACACTTAGAAATATTCAATTAACTGTATTTCAGTGACTGTGATTTTACTTCTTAGATTCATTCAATTATCTTTCCCTCCACGGTTTCTCTCTCCCCTCTGTTTCAAGATTTAATCTGTCCAGAAAGTACTGCTGTACCTATTGACTCACAGATCATGCAGGCTATCAAATGTTGGGCTCATAATCAGGTTTAGTGTTCAGCACTCATAGGGGAAGCAACGATTTGCTGCTATAAATAAATGCTGAATTAGGCATTCCTTTCTGCCCATGAGACTTATGCTTTTGTCCAGCCTATGCACTGTTTGCAGTGATCAGATCATGAAATAACACCATTAGGAGTGTGTAAAAATAAATGCGATGTGTTTTGCGTAACTTGATTTTCTACTGTTCAGCAGTCATGAAGCTAAATATTCAATGGAATGAAGTGAACTAGCAACACTTAAAGTGAAATGGTGGAAAATTAGAACCCTCAGAAAATCAGCTGAGCCTTTGGAGTTCTTGAATTAACTGTTTCAAAACTGAATAAACTAAGAGTTTGTATGCAGAATGTCCATTATGACTCCTGAAAGTAAAGAATACTATATGAAATTTTGGGGTGTCTGTGTAGGTATTTCTATATGAGCCAAGTGCTCTATTCAGTTGTTTATTGTGGTAGGTTAACCCCAGCCAGCAATTAAGCACCCACCCATTCGCTCTCTCACTTCTGCCACAGCAGGATGGGGGAAAGAATCAGAAGAGGAAAAGCTGAAAACTTGTGGGTGGAGATAAAGAAAATTTAATAGGTGAAGCAAAGCTGTGCATGCAAGCAAAGCAAAACAGGAATTTACTCACTGTTTCCCATCAGCAGGTAGATGTTTAGCTGGTTCCTGGAAAGCATGGCCTCAGCACGTGTCAATGTTACTTGGGAAGACAACTGCCATAACCACTAATGTGCACTTCCGTGGGCTTTATAGAAATACCTAACCATATTTCTATTTACTGCAGCATGAGACTAAACAGTTGATTCATACACAGACAGCTGAAATCTGGATACCTAAATTAATTTACAGAAGAAAGGAACAGAAATAATAAAGGAGAATATGGTACTTAAACAAACTAAAATTATAAAAACTTTAAGCATGTAAACTAAAAGACCAGACATACATTTTTTTTTCCCATTTTATTTGTAAGATGTTTAATTGGTCTCCTAAGAGTTATTGCTGTTGCTTTTCCCATTTCCTCAAAATCTTTTCAAATTACTTCACATCCCCAAACACTGTTCATTACCAGAAATTTCATGAATTAGTGTGAATTTTTTTTGTTTTTAGATGAACTGGGAATGTAAGCTACAGAACTGAAAATTTAGGTGCCCACATATAGAAAAAAAAACCTAAAATAATAATCTCAGGTTATTACTAATGTATATTTTTAAAAATTATTTCACCAATCTGGATTTTATTTTACCTTTTTGGTGCTGTCTTTCTGTTCTTTATTCACATTATTTTTTTCCCTTCTTTTTCCTAAACACTTCTCATTACAAATTATTTGTCTGACTCTGTCCATTAATTCATGTTTATTCTTTTTTCAAATTTTTGGTGCTGTTAAGTATGTATATATATGTATTTATTTTCCTGTATCTCTTCTTATTTTCATGTTTAATAAAATTGTTTCTTACTTTTTTCTTCAGTTTAAGCTGTCTCTAGCTGTTTTTCCTTTTAGCCTCTTCCCCCTCCAATATCTTTCTTTGCTTGTATTTCTTCATTTCTCTGTCTTTCATTCTTCTTTTCACATACAGTTCACATATATATTTATACAGATAATTTCACCATTTTTTCTGTCCCAGGTGCTGTCTCCATTTTTTCCATTTTGTTTTATCTCAGATATGTTTTCCTGTGATTGCTAGTTTCACTAATGAATAGATTATGAGATTGCGTGTTGAAAGTATTCTCATTCCAATCACCCTTTTTCGGTCTTGCACATACTGAATACTTAACTGATTCAGGTCTTGCTCCTGAATTCAGGCTCCAGTGGGATTCTTCCATTGCAAAATAAGGAACAGAACCGGATGGAACAGCTAGCTGAGATCTGAAACATAAGGAGGTAACATTTGCAGGCAGCCTATTTTAATAGACATTTTGAGATATTTTTTGTGATTTTGAAAGGAACGACATGCTCATCAAAGTTGTACAGCTTAATATCATGATGTAGTAGGAGAAACAGAGACACAGGATAGCCAGTTCTCTATTACTTTGTCAAAGGAACCTTTTCAAAAAGATGAAAAGTTTGAACTCTGTGGAAGTCTAGTTTCGGTTTTACTTTTAAAAGACAAGATCAAGTATCTGTCAAAATACATTATTCACAGTGAAACATTTCACTGATTCTGTGTTGTAGATACCTTGAGGCCTATATCTTCTGGCAGTATTACTGCAGCAGCAGAACTGCCAAGAAGGAAGGGTTATTTACAGTCATTGGGAACAACTCTTCCCTGACGATGGGCCGGCTTTTGAAACTGAGCTTGTATATTGGAAAATGGAGTGAATTCCTTCTGTCTGTTTTATCTCAAAGGACAGCAGGGAGCTGCAGCGAGTATTTTTCTTTCTCTGATTTTGCTATCTGGGTACCTCTGGTGACATGACCTATTTCTTTTATCCTTCTTTCTTAAAAAAAAAAACACCCCGCCAAAAAATCCTAAAACCAAAACCCAACACTCCCCCAAACTAAAAAAAAAAAAAAAAAAAAAAAAAAAAAAATTAATTCTACATCTTATCATCTCTTCATTAAGCATAACTCTTCCTTCTTGCTTTTCAGTGTAGCAAAAATTCAGTGAGAGGGATGGACCTCGAACTGTGTCTAAACTTCCAAGTTGAATTTAACTCTTGGCTATGATGGATTTCCAACATTTAAGAAAAGATAATGTCTATACATATCTTTTGTTTTTAAACGTTTCCTCCTGCTCTTATCACCTGTGTGAGGTGTCATCTAGGACACTAAACTTATCAGGAATCTGTAGAAGAACCTACATTTAGAGACTGAAAAGAAGTAGTTACCCTAAATCCCTAACTACTTTGGGAAGGTCTAGCCATTGAATCCTGCCCAGGTTCTTCTCATCAGGTCTGGCAGACCTAAAATGCTCTGGTCAGACTGCTCAGGCCATTCCCCTAAAGTTTTAATGCTGTGAAATTTGTTTTCTGGTATTTTGTTCCCAGTTGGTATCATCAGATTTTGCATTTTCAAGAAGGAGGGCCCCTGTGCATTTATTATTTCAGCATCAGCTACAGAGAAGCCTGAATACTTGATATTTCTTATACTTAGGAGCACCAATTAGAGTTAGTATGGAAATGAGAGGCTCTGGACAAAAAATATATTATTTTCTCCAATTAAAAATTACCCAGGGAGATGCGTTAGATGGGGGAAATGAGAACTTGAAAGGAATTTGAGTAAGATGGGTAAGTTAATAAATGCCAATTGCTTCTCACTAATTAACAAAATAATTCTATTTCCAGCCATAAATACTAATTAAAATATGTAGTGCTTATAATCCTTGTTTGCATGTGTAACAAAGTTGTAGAATAATCGTAATTCTTACCTGAGATAAAATATGAAGTTTTGTTGTGCTTAGTTTGAGCTAGTCTTCTATGTTCTTTTTATAGCCGGGGGGACATATAGGCATGCAATGACTTATTCCAGCCTAAAACAATCATCTGAGAAAAACTACTTTAAGTGGGTCTTTTTTAAAAGTTTATGCATATATTATAGAGGAATTTAAATAGATTAGTTTATAATAGCCCCTACATTTTAAATAGCTGGAGCTAAGATGGCTCTCAGTCAGGACTAGTAGAAAGAAATGGGTGATGTTATCAATGGAATAAAATTTAAATAACAATTATTTAATATTTTTTTGTTATGATATCACTTTATAAATATGGCGATGTGGCACTAAATACTGATGTTCAAGTGGCTATTTATAGCAAGCAAGTAGAAAAATTAAAAGCCTCTCTCCTGATGTTTTTTGTTAAAACTAGACACATTTACAAATCAAAGAAACATGGATTCCTTTCTGAAAAATCACAAAATAACTCTTGGTGGCAACCAGCATATCTGAATGATATCTTGCTGTTACTACACCCGATCCATCTAACAAGTCTGAGGTCACATTGCTTGTCTTATTCAAACTATATAAAGGGAAGACAAAGTGACTCAAAGGAAGTGCCAAATTTCATGTAGCATTGCATACATAACTTATCAAAGTTTAATTAAGTACACTTTAAATATTTACCAAATGGAATCCAAATATCTCCATTCTAATGGGACCACAAAACATGTTGCACAAGCCTATTACAGATAAAAAATGATGATTCAGAGTAGTTTTCAGACTTCTTATTACTTAAAGGTTTCTCATGCACATGGTTGTTGTAGACTCAATTCAAAATGTTCTCCCACAGAAAGCACTACAGTAAGTATTTTATAGATTTATTTTAAGCTTTGATTAACATAATCTTTAGCAACAGAGAAAGTGTTTTGTTAGTGATATTTTTTCTTAATCATAATGGAAAAACACGATAAATAGAAGCCACTGCTTGAATATTGTTGCTTTGTATTTAATGGGATATTCATTGCAGTGCTGAACTTGCTTAAGGGGCTTCTGTATGTTGGTTATGTTTGAGGATGAAGCCAACTTTTGTGCCTATTTCTTTACCAAAATATCTCACTTAGCTTTTTTAAATCTGATTCTACAAAATATGGACACTTTCAATCCTAATTATTTTTATTTGAAATAAAATAGAAGATAAAGAAAACAAGCCTTCATACAAAGTGAGTGTAATTAACCTTCTCATGGAGCCATCTTGTGAATGTATGAAGCTGGGTATGATGTCCAATTCATCCAACAAATAGCATTAATGTTACTGAGATATATACATATGTTTTTTTCCACACACTGAAGTACTTCTTATACTTTAATAAAATAAGGTCTCTCTTTAAGGTAGCAATATTTGTCATTAATAAAAAAAACCCCAAACACCACGGCATAGTTTTCAGAATGAATACGGACCCAATGTTGATGATGGACTTGACTGTGTTTTCCCTAGTGTCTAATGATGTGATTCTTTGTATATTTAGAACATTTTTTTCATATTATGTAGTATTTTCATATCTTGGCTTCTTTTTCAGTAAATAACTAAAACTCAGTATGAATCTAAATTGGCAGACTGTATTTTATAGGATGCTGAGTTCATTTTATAGAAGCAACACGGTAGCTTTCAACATTTTATAGGTATCCTAGAATCTTATATTACAGTGTAAACTGTGCTCAGGAATATAATTTTCCTCACATGAAGGTTGCTAGGCAACAGCACTCACAATATTTTTCTTGACCACAAACATAGCTCTGTGTGGTCTCGGGAAGAAGAATGCCGGGGGAGTTGCCGGGGGAGGAGAACCTCAATCCATCCCACTCCTACCAGTTGGATGCCAGTGCCAGCAATAGATACCCAGAGCCTGGAGAAGCACCACAGGTCAGCAGGAGAGCACCTGAAGAGCAGCACAAAAGAATTCCAGCCACTCCAGCCAGTAAGTCAGCCTCATCCAGGGCCCAGCTTAAATGCCTTTATGCAAACGCACATAGCATGGGGAATACGCAAGAGAAGTTCAAGAAATATGCACGCCTGCAGGGCTATGATTTTATTGGCATCATGGAGAAGTGGTGGGGTGGCTTTTATGACTAGAGTGTTGGAATGGAAGGAGACAGGCTCTTTAGGAAGGACAGGCAGAGGAGACAAGGAGGGGGTGTCACCCTCTATGTCAATGACCAGCTGGAGTGCATGGAGCTCCACCTGGGGATGGATAAAGAGCCGGCCAAGAGTTCATGGGTCAGGATTAAAGGGAGGGCAGGGACAGATGATATTACAGTGGGGGTCTGCTACAGGCGACCCAAACAGGAAGACCAAGCAAATGAGGCCCTCTATAGACAGATAGGAGCAGCCTCACGTTCACAAGCCCTGGTCCTCATGGAGGACTTCAACCACCCTGATATCTGTTCAAGGGACAACACAGCAGGGCATAAGCAATCCGGGAGGTTTCTCTAATGCATTAATGGTAACTTTCTTCTCCAAGCGATAGAGGAGCCAATGAGGAGAGGTGCTATGCTGGACCTTGTTCTCACCAACAAGGAGAGGCTGGTGGGGAATGTGAAGTTCAAGGGCAGCCTTGGGTGCAGTGACTGTGAAATTGTGGAGTTCAAGATCCTTAGGGCACTGAGGAGGGCACACAGCAAGCTCGAAACCCTGGACTTCAGGAGAGCAGACTTTGGACTCTTCAGGGATCTGTTTGGTAGAGTACCATGGGATAAAGCCCTGGAGGGAAGAGGGGCCCAAGAAAGCTGGTTAATATTCAAGGGTCACCTCCTCCAAGCTCAGGAGCAATACATCCTAACAAAGAGGAAGTTAGGCAAAAATGCCAGGAGGCCTGCATGGATGAACAAGGAGCTTCTGGACAAATTCAAACTCAAAAAGGAAGCCTACAGAGGGTATAAGCAAGGACAGGTAGCCTGGGATGAATACAGAGAAATTGCTCAAACAGCCAGGGATCAGGTTAGGAAAGCTAAAGCCCTGATAGAATTAAATCTGGTCAGGGATGTCAAGGGCAATAAAAAAAGCTTCTGTAAGTTTGTCAGTTATAAAAGTTAGAATAGGGAAAATGTGGGCCCTCTCTGGAAGGAAACGGGAGACCTGGTTACCTGGGGTATGAAGAAGGCTGAGGTACTTAATGACTTTTTTGCCTCAGTCTTCACCAGCAAGCGCTCAAGCCACACTGCCGAGGTTGCAGAAGGCAAAGGCAGGGACTGGGAGAATAAAGAACCACCCACTGTAGGAGAAGATCAGGTTTCAGACCATCTAAGGAACCTGAAGTTGCACAAGTCCATGGGACCTGATGCAATGCATCTGTGGGTCCAGAGGGAATGGGCGGATGAAGTTACTAAGCCAGTATCATTCATATTTGAGAAGTTGTGGCAGTCTGGTGAAATTCCCACTGACTGGAAAAGGGGAAACATAACCCCCATTTTTTAAAAGGGAAGAAAGGAAGACCCAGGGAACTACAGGCCAGTCAGCCTCGCCCCTGTGCCCAGCAAGATCATGGAGCAGACCGTCCTGGAAACTATGCTAAGACATGTGGAAAATAAGGATGTGATTTGTGACAGCCAACATGGCTTCACTAAGGACAAATTGTTCCTGACAAATTTAGTGGCCTTCTACGAAGGGGTTACAATATTGGTGGATAAAAGAAGAGCAACTGACATCATCTACCTGGACATCTGCAAAGCATTTGACACTGGCCCACACGACATCCATGTCTCTAAATCGGAGAGACATGAATTTGATGGATAGACCACTAGGCGGATAAGGAATTGGCTGGATGGTCACACTCAAAGAATTGCAGTCAATGGCTCGATGTCCAAGTGAAGACCAGTGACAAGTGGCATTCCTCAGGGGCTGGTATTGGGACCAGTGCTGTTTAACATCTTTGTCACCGACATGGACAGTGGGGTTGAGTGCACCCTCAGCAGCTTTGCTGACGACACCAAGCTGTGTGTTGCGGTTGAGAAGCTGGAGGGAAGAGAGACATCCAGAGAGACCTTGACAGGCTTGAGAGGTGGGCCTGTGTGAACCTCAAGAAGTTCCACAAGGCCAAGTGCAAGGTCCTGCACATGGGTGGGGGCAATACCAAGCACAAATACAGTCTGGGTGGAGAATGGATTGACAGCAGCCCTGAGGAGAAGGACTTGGGGGCGTTGGTTGATGAGAAGCTCAACATGACTTGGCAATCATAGAATCATAAAATCATAGAATTATTAAGGTTAGAAAACACCCTTAAGATCATCGAGTCCAACCGTTAACCTAACACTGCCAAGTCCACCACTAAACCATGTCCTCAAGCACCACATCTACCCGTCTTTTAAATACCTCCAGGGATGGAGACTCAACCACTCCTTGGGCAGCCTCTTCCAGGGCCTGATTACCCTTTTGGTGAAGAAGTTTTTCCTCATATCCAACCTAAACCTCCCCTGGCACAACTTGAGGCCGTTTCCTCTTGTCCTATCACTTGCTACTTGGGTGAAGAGACTGACCCCCACCTCGCTACAACCTCCTTTCAGGTAGTTGTAGAGAGCAATAAGGTCTCCCCTCAGTCTCATCTTCTCCAGGCTAAACAACCCCAGCTCCCTCAGCCGCTCCTCATAAGACTTGTGCTCTAGACCCTTCACCAGTTTTCTTGCCATTCTATGGACCTGCTTCAGCACCTCAATGTCTTTCTTGTAGTGAGGGGCCCAAAACTGAACACAGTACTCGAGATGCGGCCTCACCAGTGCCGAGTACAGGGGCACTCTCACCTCCCTGGTCCTGCTGGCCACACTATTCCTGATGCAAGCCAGGATGCCATTGGCCCTCTTGGCCACCTGGGCACACTGCTGGCTCATGTTCAGGCAGCTGTCAACCAACACTCCCAGGTCCTTTTCTGCCAGGCAGCTCTCCAGCCACTCCTCCCCAAGCCTGTAGTGTTGCATGGGGTTGTTGTGATCAAAGTGCAGGACCCGACACTTAGCCTTGTTGAAACTCGTATAGCTGGCCTCAGCCCATCGATCCAGCCTGTCCAGATCCCTCTGTAGGGCCTTCCTACCTTCAGGCAGATCAACACTTCCACCCAGCTTTGTTCTGCAAACTTACTGAGGGTGTGTGCTCACAGCACAGAAAGCCAACTGTATCCTGGGCTGCATCAAAAGAAGTGTGGCCAGCAGGTCCAGGGAGGTGATTTTCCCGCTCTGTTCTGCTCTCATGAGACCCTACCTGGAGTACTGTGTTCAGCTCTGGGACCTCCAACATAAGAAGGACATGGACTTGTTGGAGCTAGTCCAGAGGAGGGCCATGAATATGATCAGAGGGCTGGAGCTCCTCTCCTGTGAAGACAAGGCTGAGCGAGCTGGGATTGTTCAGCCCGGAGAAAAGAAGGGTCCAGGGAGACCTTATGGCAGCCTTCCAGTACCTGAAGGGGGCCTACAAGAAAGCTGGAGAGGGACTTTTGACAGGGAGCATAGTGATAGGACAAGGGGTAATGGCTTTAAATTGAAAGAAGGTAGATTTAGATTAGATATAAGGAAGAAATTCTTCACTATGAGCGTGGTGAAGCACTGGAACAGGTTTCCTGGAGAAGCTGTGGATGCCCCATCCCTGGAAGTGTTCAAGCCCAGGTTGGATTGGGCTTTGAGCAACCTGGTCTAGTGCAAGGTGTCCCTGCCCATGGCAGGGGGGTTGGAAGTACATGATCTTTAAGGTCCCCTCCAATCCAAACCCTTCTATGACTCTATGATTTTCATTTTTATGTTTAAGAGAAAGTAAATATTAACTTTAATGTCCTTGGAAACAGATATAATAATAAGACAAAACTGACTATTTTATTAAAATTCCTTCACTGGAATTTTACTACACTGTTTTTAGCTACACTGCCTTTACTCCATAACAATGTTACAAAACATTTATTAATGCAGGAAGAGTTTGGTATCAGAAAAATGCACCTTAAATTTATGAGCAAAAATTCATTATATGTTTGACTGCTTTGTATAATTTGACCTTTCTAACATGCTTTGGTTATCTGGTGTGGGGAAAGAGAAAAAGCAATTTTGGATTACCTCCAGTTACCTCCACCCAGTCTCCCTGAACTTGAAAGCTTTGTGGAACACCAAACCCAGGATAGACCCCAAACTCTACCCTGGCTCTGCCTGGGATCTTTGACAAGAGCAAGGTCTGGCCTCAGTGAGGAACTAACCTTTACCTTCATCAGCCTCTGACTGCTCCTTGCAGATGCCTTATTACAACATATTACAGGACAAGATATTTAGAGACAAGCTGAAACTGTAACTATCATAAGATATATCATTTAATGTATAAAAGAAAATATTTTTAGTATGTAAAATGATTTTGAGTCATTTTCTTCTTAGCAATAGTAGTAAATACCTATAATAGCTGTTTTGTTTGTGGTTTTGTAGGGTTTTTTTTAAGTATACCCTGAAAACTTTGCAGTTTAGGCTTTTTGAAGCATAATTTTGATTGATACTTTCTGGATATATAGTTTTAGACTAACACATGTGGGAGTATTATGATATTTTTGTCAGTAGATGATTTACAAGATGTGTTAATGTACTGTTAATACTATGAAATGTTAATATACGGAGTGACTAAATATAGTATAAAAAAGTAAAATATACTAAAATATATTAAGAATATAGAGAACTTAAATACCAAAAGTACTTCCTAGATTATAAGAAAATATTCATTTAAGCAAAATAGAGTGAATTCTTTATGTATTATTATCTAAGTACAACATGAAAACGTAGTTTTATAATAACTAAAATGCTTTTAACCTGATTATTTGCTGGATATGAGGAATATTGGATATTTGTGCATACAAAACTTAATACTTCTTTCTTCAATAAAACATTTAAGTTTGTGTTTAATTCTTATTGTAAGTAATAGACTTAAGTGACTGTATAACTTTAGAATATGTTTACTTGCCCTCTAAGTTTTGCGGCCTGAGTGAAGCAATGCAGAAAACTATATGCAGAATCCTATGAGAAGTGTAGAATGAAGCAAGGATATTCTGCTTTATTGAAACTTCCAGAAAAAAAGAATTATATTTTGTATAAAGTTCATACTCAGTATCTCATGAGTGAAGAGCTATTTCAAATTACTTACTTTGAAAAAGATTAACTTGAATGAGGCATAGGAATAAAGCAGGAAGTTAAGGCACATGTAGAATGAGTGGAATTAAAAAAATAATAGAAGTATTTTTAGAAATGTGAAGAGATAATATTTTAAATACTGCTTGATATTAGAGATGAAGATAAAACAACTGAAAATATGATCAATACAAAACAAACTTTTGCCTCTGGTTAGATAAAAACAATTCTTAATGCATTAGAGCCACAGATGACTTGCAAGAGTAAATTTTACATTTCTGTATGGGTATTTCGAAAGTTGCATGAAATGAAGTTTCTCTCCTGATCCATATCAATTTGTAAAGGTAGGCAATTCAGCTCGCTTCATGAAATATATTCTTATGAAGCATGACAAAATCCAATTTACCAGTAAAATCCATTTAAATTAAAATCAAAGTGTAATCTTCATATGATGCACTACTTGTACCATAATGATGAAATGAGATCAGATACCTATGCTCTACATTTTTGCATCCTGATTATTTTCAACCCTATTCAGCAGAAATTATCCTCAGTGCAAAAGC
The DNA here is from genome assembly GCF_965183815.1 of Platalea leucorodia. Classification (NCBI taxonomy): domain Eukaryota; kingdom Metazoa; phylum Chordata; class Aves; order Pelecaniformes; family Threskiornithidae; genus Platalea; species Platalea leucorodia. Next base: position 80,317,878 of record NC_138826.1, read on the forward strand.
TGAAGGAAGGTCACAGAACTTGCTTTTTTACTCTGCCAAACTTATCAAGCAAGAAACTGTACTAGGGGCCATTTGACAGATTTGCCTGAGAACTGCTAGTGTTTGTGTACCTGATTAGTGATATGAATATACCTACCTCACTCAGAGAGGGAATTTATCTTTCTTTCTTCTCTTAAATATAATTTTTAAATCATTTTAGAAAAAGTTCTTCACATTACTGTAAGAAGCTCTTTGGGATGTTTTAAAATCATCTCATATTTGTTTGGGAATATCTTTTTTATTAAGTCTTTGTGGGAGTATTATCCAGTAGAAATAATTTCATCCCCTAGTATGACCTGATTTTTCACAGGCATTGGGAACTTACAACTTCAGGTAAGCTAAAAGGAACTGAAAATCCTTCCGAAAATGAGCTCAGGCCCAGCACTGCATCTGATCAATTCCTGGCTACCTTTTGGGTTGTGCTTCAGTTTTAATTTGACCTGACTGCTAATAAATTTTTGTACATGTGGTTTCTGATGTGATATTTTCTTCAAAGGTTCATACCTGGGGCAAAGTTTTAACAAAACTTCAGTCCTGATTAACTAAAATGTTGAAGCATGTGCTTAGTATTGAAATCTGTGGTCAAGGAAAACATTCACATGCTTGGTTTTACACATGTGCTTAAGTTTTTTGTAAGAAATTTAAACAAGTGTTTGAGATGATGGTCATTTGCCTACTCAAAATGAAGTACAAAAACCCCAAATTACTTTCCTTTAAATAGGTTGCATAGTTCTAGACTGCCAAGTACATATTGAAATATAAAACTGTTCATGCTTAGAATGGACCCTTGAAACTTCTGACTGAATCAAATTTAATATTAGAGCTTTCAAAACATTTTACAAAACCACTAATGCCCATCAGACATTCATTACTGAATTCCTATGTGCAACTTTAAAAGTTTGCTCTGATCATGGTCAATCAGAAAGAGGGAGTTACAGTAATTACCTACAGTGAACATACTTAGAGGTACTTTAAGGGATCAAAAACTTTCCAAATAAAGCAGTTAGAACATATTTGATTTAAGAGTGCAATTTTTTTTTTAAGAAGACAGAAGGAAAGTATGCTCTCTGCTTTATAATAAGACAGTAAAAACAGTAAAGGACTCAGTTATGTCATGTTTGATATTGTAAGATATTGAGGTTTGTTAGATGAAAAATGACGGGGGGGTGTGTCACTGCAGTAAAATATTTTTACTAAATTTTCAAACTCCTATATTGTTTAAGACAGAATTTAAAAAAAAAAAATCAGAAGTTACCATGTTTATTCTGCTTTAAATGATAAAGAGCTGTGATGCTTTCTTTTCTAAGTTTTAATATTTTTTTTGAAATTGCAAATGAAAAAAACAGATCATGCTACCTAAGGTAAAATAACATGCAATTGCAAAAACATTAACATAATAATTTAATTGTTTGGAATTGCTAAGCAATTTAAGATTTGAATCTGCATATCAACTAAATTCAGGGAGACCGAATAGCCGAAAAAATGGAACTCTTCTTGATTTCCATATGGCTTCACTTTGGTATAGATTTCTTGTTGGGTACATCACTGCAAAAGATCTTAATTGTTTATTGATTTAATTTAGGAAGACAATTACTTGTTTTCATAGAACCAAATTAAGGAGTTCAACCAACATATTTGTCTAGATCCAAGTTAAAGTATCTTATAAGCCTGGGAGAATTTCTGACAAGGGTTAATTTACCATGAGATAATTTTTCAGTTAAACTCGCTTTTCTTGTTAAACTAAAAGTTCAGGTAGTTTTTTGTCTGGGACTCTGTTGGCTGTGTGTTAAATAATTTCATAAGAGATTGGACTGATTTGATGCCTTGTCTTACAGATGTAGCAGTTGGACATTGTTCTCTGAGTCATCTCATTGACTTCAATATTAGGAAAAAAGCAGAATTTAAATCTTGAAAAGTCACATGGGTGGAACAAAAAAAGTAAAAAAGAGTTGTGTGAATCTGAAAATAGGCTCACTTTTAATTTTAACTTCCCTGATTTTTTACCTAAACTATGAAAGATTTTAGGTCTGCATTAACTAACACATTGTTTGCAGCACAACCCTGGCTAAGCGAACCCTGTCTATTGGCAGGTTGAGCACTGGTTTAGGAGCTTGTTTATAAATATTATATTATGTGGAAAAATAAGTTGTACATCTCTATAGAATGTATTTTTCCTTAGGGTATGTCGACTTGCACAGGGCTGAGGAATACATTCTTTGTCCATGTCTACAACTATCAGTTTGAGTAACATTGGAGTCATATCCTAACTGAAAATAATAGGATTAGAGACAGGAATTTTCTCCAATTCAGTTGATCATTGGCAAAATATTAACTGGTTTGATGATTTAATTGTGTTTTCTTGTAGGGAGGGACTCAATTTTTAATGAACATACAATGGTATGCCTACTTGTACTGTCAAATATCTCATTTAAATGGGTATGATATTTGCTCAACTATTATCTCAGAAAACTGGAAATTAAGCAAGTTAAAAATCTATTGTTCACCATGTGAACAGGCATAACTTCAGTTATCTCCAGCCAGGCCTTCTCTTAGAAAACATTGAAGTACCTTAACTGACAGAGAATAAATGAACTGAATCTGACCTGATGCAAGTTTCATGTAATATATCAGTCAGGAGAATGTCAGAACATTTAGCATGAAGTCTGCTGGTTTTAAAGTCAATGTTTTAGCTTGCACTTCTGAGAGGAACACATTTTTTTATGTTTATGACATTTTCTCTGTATGTGTTTATCAACTTCCCTTCATAGAAGAATATTATATAATGGTTTTTAAAATTATTTTTTAAAAAAATGAAAAATATTTTAATGTTCTTTAATATGCTTTTAATATTTTTTTTACTTACACAATAAAACCTCCACTCTTATGTAACGAAAATTAAAAAATAAGTATTTTTACTTCCTTATAAACTTTTCACAAATATTTGTCATAGAAATTTTAGGAAACCAGCAAGTGGTTTTTCAAAGTAAGTCCACATGCATATTTGCATATGACTGGCTGAATGAAGCAAGGTTTTGAGTTAAAATGGGGGGACAGAGGTTGTAACATATTTTTAATTTGGGCTTCTGATTTAGTTTCAAAATTTCAATGCATGCTCTGGAAATTATTATGTTGAATGAACAAAACATCAAGCGTCTGATTAGCCAGCCACAGAATTTTAACCTTTTCTATATATATTTCTAGAGCAAAGAAGTGATTGATAGCACCCTTTGATATTTTCAAGCATAAAATTTGCCCTCTCCTCCATTCCTCTTCATGGCTGGCTTTTTTTCTAGAAAAAAGAAGAGAAATATTAGGCTAGGCATAAACATGCAAAAGAGAGGGTGTGGGGGAGAAAGCAAAGCTGCTGGTAGAGAAACAGGTGAGGCAAGTGTGGCCATAGTATGGCAAGGAGGGAACAGGAGTACACTCAGAGTTCTGCCTCTGGTGAAGGGAGGGAAGGAGGTATATTCCATGGTTCCCTAACTTGATAGAAACAGGTAGCTTTCGCACAGATTTCCTGTATGCCCTGCAGCAAACCAGTTAATTAGCAATTTAAAAGAAGCACCTACCAGTTGTGTGAGTTTGTACAGTTGCTATTATCCCATAAACTGCTGGGAATTAATGCTCTGTTTCAGAGAATATTTTTATTTGGTAGAGAAACTAAGAAATAACTTTAGCGAGATTTCATTAAAGCAGAAGCTGAATTTCTCTTCTGCATAGATGTGATCAGGATCAATTAATCAAGATCTGAATTAGAGTTTATACTCTATTTTTGTAACCTTATTCCCTCTGTATTTATCCAAAGTATTGCTAATAACAATTTTATTATTTGCCTATTTTTTTTTAGGATAGTTTCTTTAATGTTTGCAAAATGCTTGCATTCAGTTCTGGTGAGGGGTCCCTAAGTAACTAACTACGTATTTTAATGTCCCTTTAATTTATTTTCATACACATAATAGAACATATGCAGTATTCCTTGCTTTCTGGATCAAGTGATTGCAAGCAATTCAGTCAAGCAAGAAAATGTCAGTACAGGGCATTTTGTTCAAGTGCACAGAACCTTTAACATGACTTGGTGTCATCAATCTCCTCTTTAGTCTAGAGTTAAAAGAAGGGAATCACCAACACATCCTTTTAACACTAACTCTACCAGCAGGATTTTGTATGTTGTATTAGTTGTGGGTCATGCCATAAGTTCATAGTTTCCAGTAGTGGTTGTAAGGATCTTACTGGTACAGGGACCATCAGGAAATTACTGGTACAGGGACCATTAGGAAATTTCACTAAAGGTAGTGGAAAGGCTCATAATGAACTCCAAAATGACATGAAAGAAAAAAAAGCCAAAAACACATATACATATCTTCACAGAATGGAAAATAAAAAATTGGTTTAATTGCCTGGAACTGTAAAATAAAAATGGAGAAAAATGTATTAACAATAAATACTTTCATTGAGGAAAAAATTAATTCCATTTGCAGCAATTAAATGGTAAACCAAAAGTGAGTTATGAGAAAACATTTAGACATGCTTTAGAATGGGGAATTATCAGTAGGGTGGTTTTTATGTTTTATTTTTTATCTTTCTTTGGAAAAAGTCTGTTCTACTGACTCTGAGTACTTTGGAAGGGGGAAAAACCTCCCCTCCCCCAAATACCCACCCAACAGACATCATATTTCAGTAGACATACCCTAGGTATGTAGTGTACCAGAAATACATTATCTCTAAGCAGACTAGATTAATTTTACTTCCTCTTTTCACAGTGGGATTCATTGAGTCTGTCTTTATCTATGCAAAACCTAACAGTCTTGCCTAAATGCCTAGGTTCTTGCTATTATCAGTGGAAAACACTAAGCATATGCAGAGAGGGATTCTTCTCATCAATTTCTCTACATCAAGTATTAAAGAAGTACAGATGACCATCTTAGACTTTTAGGTGGATAGAAGTAAACAAATTAATCTCTCCCTTCAAAAATTATTATCTCCCCTCTTGAGACAATAAGATAACTGAGACTGGACAGGACCTCATGCAGTCTCTAGTCCAACCTCCTGCTTCAAATCTGGGTCAGCTCTGACATCAGACCATTTTGTTCAGGGCTTTGCTCAGTTGGATCTTTACAAATGCCAAGGATGGAGACTATACAACCTCTTTAAGCAATCTAGGAAAACCTTTTTCCTATTACCTAGCCAGAACATCTCCTGTTTTGGTTTACAACCATTGTGTTTTGGCTTCTGCAGTGCACTTCACTAATGAGTTTGGCCCTCTCAGTCATGCCCTCTCAGGTATTGGAAGGCTTGAGCAAATTTACTGACTCTTCCATCAGTACTAATCACCCACCCAAAACAGTTCCAACCATTGCAACCTCTTGTCTGCAAAAAGAAGTACACTTACAGTTTATGCAAGATTTCATATAGTAATGCAGCAGTGTGATGCCCTGTGAGGGACATTGAGCCAGGAGCAGAGGGCGACAGCATGGCAGGCAGGGTAGTGCCCCCTCCAACAAGGGGTCTGCCCCACACTACCTGAGGAAAAGCAGAGCATGTCTGGTGGTGACAGCCAGGGTCAGCCACAGCCCAGGGCTAGCCAGACAAGACCACAGGCGCAGCACACGTTCATGGATTCAAAGTCAAGTCAATTCAGATAGGCCAGGCCAGGTATAAGGACGGGCACACGCATGTCTACAACACAGCTCAGGCCAGGGCCGAGGCAAAATGCTTGAGCAGGCCACAAGGCACAGGACAAAGATCCCCAGCTCAGCTTCCTCACACAGATCTCTCAGCAGTCTGATTCACGTGACTCAGCTGCACCATAGCAAAGCTGGCCTTGAGCACAGGCAGCCATAGCCCAGGTGGGTAAAGGTAGCAAAGTCTGATGGTCTGCTCAGGCCCCTAAAAATAAATTCATGTTTGAAGTATTTTTCTTGCCTACCATGACTTGCTTTCTTTGCTGATAAATCTGTTACTCAAAGAATGAGGAAAATATGTGTTCAGCTGAGTGATGTGCAGTGTGTTGAATGCCTTACTGGCTGTTTTACTGAGGTCCTGTGTACACTGAGGTGCAGATTACTTACATTTCTCTCACAAACAAGGCTGCAGTAGAGAAAATTGTATTAATTTGGTTTTGAAAACTGGGGGAGACAATCAATTTTGTTGGTTATGTTTTGTCTGAATGGGCTCATGCAACCCCAATAGTTAAGTAGACAGATATAAGTTTAACGGAACCATTTCATTACCCCTTAAATGCAGGCTGAATTGCATTTTGAAGATTCTAACCCAGACTAATTTAAATCACTTCTCAGCAGTTTGTGTCAGAAGAATAACAAAGAAGTATGTTTCTTCAATGAATGATAAATCAAAGGTTCTGGGAAGGCCTTTCATTTAATCTCCCAGCCAATACTTGTTTCCATTAGTCACTGAAGAATAAATGTTCTTTTTCAATTTATGAGCACTTAAAGGTTATTACTAGCCCTAGCAAAGAGTGGCAACCTGCAAAGAGGGAATATACAGCTGGTTCTCAGTTATTTCTTATTCCAACTTTGTTTTATTTCGTGGGTGTTAAATAATCCAGAGAGCACGCATAGTCAGAACATTTTTTTTTTCTGTTAAAATCTATTTACTCTTTGTGATAACATAAGTGTCATGTTTTGCCCTAACCTCTATTTTAATGGCAAGCTCAGTTTTACTTTGAGGTGTGTTTGAAAAGGGAAAAAAAAACAACCAACCAAAAAAACCTGTGTAAAGACTGTGTAAGCTGACTAACATACTATGTTTCACACTGAACAGGAATTTCAAGTTAAAAGTTCTGAATGATGAGTAAACACTATGTACGTTTTTATGTATGTATGTATGTTTCTAGAATGCCCCCAGGAGGGAGTTAGTTGACTAATGATTTAACCCTAGATAGGAAGAATTACAGGTTTTGTTCTCTCTCTAGGGGTAATTTTTTATGTAAAATTGAATGCTAGTTCAAGTCTTAATCTTGTCAGACTACGGTGTATTTTGAAAAACTAGTTATGAACTTTAAAGTAAATGCAACAGACGATCTCTTCCTCTCTTTTCGTGTTCACATTGCCGACTGATTTGCTTCTGGGATTATTAGGATTTGTAGTTTGTTTAATTTTGGTACATCCTGGTTAAAGAGCAAAATTTGTCTTCTTGACATCACTAGAATGCCTCAACCAGTAGGGTCAAAAAATTACACATAATATTGTCTCTGTAACTTAATGAATGATAAAAATAAACACAAAGAGTAATTATGACAATAAGGTCTAGACTTACATTTTGAAAAAACAAATTGAGTTTGTTCTAAGAATTTCTTTATTTTTTATCCTGAAATAAGCTTTTAATCAACGCTTTGATGATAGCTTTAAACATCTTACTAATATTGAGTGGGATTCATTAAATCTAGCTGTCTTAAAATTAGCTATCTATCTTGTCTAAGTTAATGATGTTGGCTCCTCCTGTAGACAACAGAGAGACAGACCAACAAATACAGAGCTTTGAGACGATTACATCCCAGTAACAGAGATATCTGTGATTGCTAAGATGTTGCTTATATCTCTCCATTGATTACAGATAGAGCCTAAATGGCTAGCTTAATTTTGATCATCTGTGGTACACAAAAAGTTAAACATGGTTAAGCTTTCCAGCACATTTATTTGGCTCTTCTCTGCTCTGTGTCCAGTTTACCTTATTAAACAAATAAATCAATAAATCCATTTCAATAGGCTTTAACTGGAAACATGACGAGGACATATATGATTTGACATTCAAACAATCTTCTCATGTCACTTTTGTATGTTTAATCTTCTAAACCATAAATTTCAGCAAAAAGAATGGAAAATTATTTAAAAAAAAAACCAAAAACTGGCAATGATTTCTTAATCATAGGCTCATAAATTAAATTTCTCTGTAGAGCAAAAAATAAACCTGTGCTTAGAACCAGTGACTGGGGTGGACACAGAGGTCAACACCAATGAGAGCACAAAGTACCTTGTCACAGGCTGTTTCAGCAGAGATGAAACTTTATGGTAGCTTTATTTTTTGTGTGTGTTTGTATGTGTATTCATGAATAAAGTTTATCAGATCAGCAAGATAGACTTGAGCAAAGCATCCCTTCATCTTGAATAAAAAAATGATGAAAATGCATAAAACCACAAAAGCATATAGAATTAAAATTGTTTGCAAAGTCTTCATTTCTGCATATTCCAGACTTGTACCTGTTTTTCTTTTTTCTTTCCTTTCTTCCTTTCTTCTAGATATCAACAAGAATTCACATTTCCATTAGAAACATTTTCTTCAGTCACATGAAATATCTTCAAAAAATCCTCTTCTGACCCACAACTTCATGGTACGCTGGCTGATCATCATAATTCTTTCTTGAGCATGGTTAAAAGGATGCAAATAATTCTCTACTTGTATATGTCTGCAAGAAATGCAAAAAAAATCATGACAGGGAACAGTTAACAAATGATGATGAACTATACTGACTTGTAAGTGAAAAAGTACACAGCAAATAAGAAAAATAATGTTTGATATTTTTGTGCAGCTTATGTTTTCCTGATTTTACATGTTTGTAATTTGAAGTATCTTTGGCAACTTATTGAACTCTGCAGTGTGCTGTTATGTATTATGAATTTGAATAAGCGTTTTCAACAATGACACATTCTGCAGTTGATACTAAACTCCAGTTTACTTGTGATTTGTGATATCTCAATTGGATTGTGTGGGATTTTTCCTTTGTGGCCAAATTTATTTTCTAAACCTTAAGTAACAAAGTTTGATTTTAAAAATTCAGTAGAAAAATAACAATAAATTTTTAAGTTTTGAGATTTTACTTGTCACAGTAATGTAGAAAAAAATCCTGTTGTGGTAATTTATTAGCTGATAGTGTGTATTGATATCAGAAGGGCTATATGGATGTTTTCCAAAAATAAATTATGAGATATTTTTCTCTTAGAGTCTAGATATTTTTAAAATGCTAGAGTTCTTGAGGAACAGATTTTACATTTTCCTTCTTTTCTAGTGTATTTTTACAACAGTTAAAAGTCAAGTAACCATAGTAGGTGGTTATAGCTCTTAATTGGAGGCAATGAGAGAGATGAGACACCTGAAGGTTTTATTAGAGCTTTAGAGAATACAATTCATTCAAAAGGAAAAAACTTGACACCAACTCCCAGTCCTCCAAAGTCCTCACAGATGACCACGGAGTAGCAGGTTCACTACCACCTCTTAACAAGGAAAGGTTAAAGACCATGTGATAAGTTAAGAAGCTTAAATAGCTGGAATACAAGGGATATGAAAAACTTTGGATAACAGGAAAAGGCAAAAGAAATAAGAAAGTAAATATTTTGGAAAAAAACCCCAGAAGACTTCAGGTTTTGCAGAGAATAAATGTTTCCAAGACAAAGAGACCCTACTGCATTGTCTCAAGGGGAAAGTACTGGAGTCAAGAGACTATATAAAAGAGCCTGAGAATAGAGTAGTTGTTACTGAGGTGAGATTAGGGCTATATTTACATAGCTGTATCTTTAAGTCATTGAGCTCACATTCTTTCCTAGCCATGGGGTCAGGCAATCAAATCAGCATCTAAAGCATGCTTTCTGAAATGAATTAAGTTAATCTAACCAGTAGGAAATAATTCTGGAGTTAACCCAATTCTCTCATCCTTTTTACACAAACTGAATTGCTGACTTTTAAAAATGTAAGAAAGGAAATACATACAGAGAATTTTAAAATATTTACTTATTATAAAAACATTATAATCTACAGTACTGTTCCTAGCATGGAATTTGTCAGTTTCTAAATGGCTGTTCCTTCCCTTGGCTCACCAGAGTGACATTGGCTTTTCAGCATTTTTATCATTTCAAGAGTAGATTGCAGTTGAAGTTTTAAATGTCCTGGTGATCTTGTGAAAACTTCTTATAGCAGCCAATAGAAAAAAAGAAAAATTCAGAGATGCAGAGATATGAGTTTGGATGTTTATAACAGTTAGCAAAAGGAGTAAGGTTCCACAGTACAGCATAGGCCGGCTTGTTAAGAAATTCAAGTTTAAACACTCCCATGCATCTGTCTATCTGTGAGTTGTGTCAACTATACTTTCAGGAAATTTCAACCCACAATTCACTGAGGTGTAGAAAAGTAGGTGTAGTGAAGTCAAGATACTTCAAAGCTTTGAAGTTTCTACAGATTCGAGGAAAACTGGTTATCTTGGGGAAAGAAGAAAAGTTGAAGCTATTACCCCTGTTGGGATTTACTCTTTGTCATATTTTAGAACAACAGAATAATTTAAGTTAGAAGGGACTTCTAGTGTTCTGCTTTTGTCAATCTGAAAAATCCTAGCCTACTTACTTATTTCTTGTGCAGAAACCATTTCACACCTTTCATCGTTTTCATTGATGCTGTCTGAACCTTTTCAAGCGTTACTTTAGCCTTTTTGAAATAAAGGGACAAGAACCGCACACTATAGTTAAGGTGTGGGTAAACCATAAACTGATCCAATGATTTCATGTATTTGGTTTAGTCTTTATTCTGTTCCTGCTAATTCATAACACTTGTTTTGCTTTTTTTTTGGTCCCCACTAAATACTAAGATGATGTTTCCATGGAGATATCTTCTCTACCAAAACTCCAGGTAGTGGTCAAATGTAGAAGACTATTAGTAGAAGACTATAGATCTAGAGAAAACAAGGGTTCATTAGTTCTGATGCTTGTGAACTTGATGTCTAGAGCTGGGCGGCACTTCTTCATCTGTGATATAAACTGTCCATGTAAATAGACTAAGTGGGCTGTTCAGATGAGAAATCCACGTTTTTTAAGGCCTAAAATTGGAGAGATGGTTGCTTAACAGTGGATTGCCTGTGCCTTCTTTCCTATCTCTGTAGAGTATTTAATTGGTCAACTATAATTCTTACTGAAAAAACTTTAAGGAGCAAGGTCTTCAGATATTTTCCTTATATAAAAGGACAGTATGTGACAATTTTTGTGACTTTTCTTTAAAACTTTTTGGAAGAAAAGAAATGGATCCACTCTTTTATATTTTAAAGATTCTGAGACTTTAATTTGAAATCACATTTACTGCACAGCCAAAGAAATGGAAGATCAATATTCGAAAAGTATTCTTTGAAGGCTTAGCAGTAAGATAGTACTTCATAGGCAGTTCCAGTATGCTTTTATGCACATATACACACATTTTCATCATCAACCAAAAAAAATCCCAGATGAATTATGCCAGGCAAATCCTGCTGTTCAAACTCCTTTTCATTAATCCTAACCTGCAGATAAATATACAAGAGGGCTGAGATTTGGAGACTGCACAAAGGATTACCTTTGACAGCTGCCGTCATCTTTTGGGGTGTTTCCATATGCTGGAAAGGGCTCTTTGCTCCTAAGCAGACAACTTTCCTAGGAATTCGTTTCTCAGGCTCCTTGATTCTTGATTCAAGGCCCTTGATTCTACCACAAGCAAAATATATTGCAGGGAAATACGTGCATGCAACATCTAGTATATGTTTAAAGCAAATATAGCAGAAAATGAGACAGAGGGGGAATACAGGGATATTATAGCAGTTTTGTGATGAAACAAAGAGAAGTAGAAGAATAATAAATGTAGATTTTTCTAAATTAAAAAAAAATTTCTGATTAGATTGAGAACAACAGTTTCTGAAATTCTAATTTCCAACACACCTCTACCTACACAGTCTTCAGTATCTCACCTGCTCAGACTTGGGACTCAGAATGAACTATAGTGACTTGTACCTTCCTTCTGCACTTTAGCACAGCAGACAACTTTCTGTAATTTGCTTTTATGCAGGGTTGTTCAGGACAAATGAAAATGTCCCCTGACAGGCTCCCTAACCAAATAAACTGCCTATTTCCTGAGTAATGATAAAGAATTGCAAAGTGTAGTCCTTTCCTAGAACGTATTCCTTCTATAGCTAGGTACCATTTGCAAGCTGATTTTCACAAATGTGTCTTTATTGAGTCTGATGTTAGGTCTGGTTTTTTCACACTCTTAAGAAATCTGAAGAAGGTAGAAAGGATATATATATCAAATAAAACATGTTCTGATTTGAATAATTTTTCACTTGCAGAAAACACTGAGTTGTTTTTTAATACTGCATAATTTTTTTTTTTTTTTTTTTTTTTTTTTACTTTTCTGTGCTTTAGTATTACTTGCTCATAGTGAGTCTTGCAACTGGAACTTCAGCAATCAGGGTTTTATTTAGTCAATAAACTTAGACATTTTTATTGACCTTTCAGGTAGCTTTACCACGTTTGTTTATTTCACATATGACATTTTCACATATTCATGGAAAATTAGAGTTATAATTAAGGGATGAAGCCTAAGTTTAAAGAGATTTTATGTTATTTCAGCTACTTATATAAAATCTGTTTTTTTATTTATGTTAATTTCAGTGGAGCTAACCATATGAGCTCCTAGCTCCTAGCCAATCCCATAAATGTTACTGTACATAAAACAAAAAGAAAAAAAAAAGTCAATGTAATTAACAGCTTGTGTAATTACAGTTTATCTTTAAATGTGTATGCACAAAGTATCTATGTGTATTAAGTTGCACAAATAACCTTACTTTAATAGTTTCCTATCATCTTGAATGCTTTTACTTAGCAGTCTTAAAGTCCTTAACAAGTTTTTGTATTTAATAATGAAATTCACTGAAATGCCACCAGCTTTTTTGGTGGCACAGTTTCTCTCAGTGAGTTTAAAAGTCTGATCATTTACACTGAAGAATGAAATGACTGCATTGTCTTGAAATTAGTCTAACAGAAGATATTTATTACTATAGGACCAGTACATTGACTTGATAACGAGTTAAAAATCACCTTAACATGTAAGTATATAGTATATACTTGAAAATTTAGTAGAATGATGGAGCATTTCATCATTTATTATAGTAGTTGATAATATGTGTCAAAGGCAAGCAAAGAATGGGCCAAAATTATTCTGAGTAAAGTATGTGAGATTTTCTTCTGCTGGAAAGCATATGGAAATTATTATTTGCAAGGGGAAAACACTCTTTTGCTATGACAGTAATCAAAATCTAACTGAGAACTCTGACATTTTCATGATTGCAATTACTGTATATTTGGTATCTGCTCCATTATTGTAGGATAACAGAAGAGCATAAAGTGTACTGTAAAAATTGTGTAAAGATTTATTTTAAAATAAAACTTTTCCAACTTTTCATGAACACTTAACAGAAATAAGAAAATGTTTGACTTTTCTGCTAAAAAGTAAATAAACTGAATTAATTTCTGAACAAAAAAAGCTGTGTGATTAATTTTGGTTTCTTCTTTCACTTTAAGATGAACACATGACAGTATAAAATAATGTTTTACCAATTTGAAAAGAGAAACATGAACATCTCATGAACATCTCACTTATTTGTATAGAACTGTATTATTATAATTAGCAAACATACCATTATTTTAGTTGGAGATATAAACATTATCTGACATCAGAATGTAATGGTTATTTTTGTTATATTCTTGCTGAGCTCTGTGTGTTTGTGTGTATATGGGTGTGTCATGTACACAGAGGGCTTTCTGAAGCTAGAGCTGTGAGGGATGCTACTTAATACTAGTAAAGCCCATAAAATGCTCTGTACAGTCCTGGGGCACTGAAATGTATACTCCCAAAGGAGTCAAATTTTGAAGGCATGTTTCTTCTTCAGATCTGTTTCCTCCCATTTTTCTCTTTGATAGGTTGATATTTCTAAGTTTCTTTAGTCTTCCAGCAAAGCTCTGGAAAACAGGAATCACAAAACAAAAACTATGTTATTTTTAGTATTTTTCCTCCACTTTTTGCCATCACCAGTACCATAGAATATTTTTTTCTTGTTCACCTGGGATGTGCACGCCAGCCCATGGTTGTGTGGGATACTACTCTATCATGTCACAATCCAGCAGCAGGAGGATAATAATTTTTGATAATAGACCAGAACAGGATGGCAGATTACCAGAAAGAATATGCAGATTTGAGTGCATTTCAACTGTATGTCATGGCCTTGGACTTTTTTCTTAAAGACAGAAAATCACCTTCAACTGAACCACTTTCCCATTCTGGAAATGGAGATCTGGCATTATCCATGTAGTAGCCATCAGAGAGTTAGCTAGGCTGCCAAATGTTAATTAAATGCAAATATAATCATTGAAATCCTTTTGCCTGTTTTTATCCAGTGTTTGTGACTATGTTGGAATGCAATTTTATTGACTCTAGCCCTTACTTTATACTTACAGAAAATAAATTAGATTTTCTTTGTGACTATATTTGGAGGACATGAAAAGCTCTGAGCTGAAAAAAATTTGAATGCACTATTCATTCTGGCATACTCAATCCTAGTGAAACAATTTTTAAACAACTTATATATAATTCTGAAGCAGTTCCATCCCATTCCCAGGAAAACAAGGTTGGAGAATCTTCTATAATTGCATGATAAGATCAATATTGATACAGTATTAAAAGAAGCTCATAAAAGCAGTAATCCTTTTATATAACACTGAAGGTGTCTTGGAGATTAAAACCAGTATATTTTGCCATGCTTACTCAGGACTTTTTCCACGTTAGGCAGCCTTAAACAGATAACAGTCCCTGAGGGTAAAATTGAATGATGTTTCTCTTTTGCTTTGCAGTGTCTGTACAGGGAGGAAAACTTTCAATATGTGTATATTCTCTGAGTGATATACAGTTCTTCCAACATAGATTTCAAATACACATATAGATATATATGTATCTTTGTTGGTGGTTATCTTTTAGTACATATATAAGCTGAAAGGTAAAGACAGTAATAACTTGGAGCTTGTATAAGAAAAATCTAAAATATACTATCCCCAGCACAAAACCATTATGGGCTATTTACAGATGTCTAAGTGGTCATTTTCTCAAATGTAATGATTTAGCAGCACATTCCATACACAGATATTTAAGAAAGCTATAAAATTTACATTTACAGTAGAAAAAACCCGTGAGGTAACACTGAATATATATATAGATTTTAGAGATGCTATATCACTATGGAATTGGGATATAATTCAGAATTTCAATGTTTCTTATAAATAGTCCCTAAATTCATATCAAGAATACTTTTTTCTCTTTGACTCAATAAGTAGTGGAATGAATAGAATAGTATTATATAAGTAGTCCTAAAATGAAACCCACATATACAAAGTTTGACACCGGAGTTCGAGTTTGTCCCTGTTGACTATGGAAGGTTATGCAATCTCTAATACCTCCTACATGCCTAATTCAGCTACAGTCATTTGAAATTCTTTAAAAGCATTCACCTTATTTATACTTTGACCCAGATTCCAGTCATATTACTAAGCATGTTACTGATACAGGGCATGGAAATATCTTCATAAAAGAAAAACAAACAAAAATTATGAAACAAACACCAAAAATGCTCTATAAAAATGAGGTACAAAATATTTCACTATAAATATTTCATTTTAATAAAATCAGTATTTTATTTCTGAAAAAACCTGACACATTCAATACTCTTGGTGGTTTTTTTGGTAGTCTTGTGAGAAAAGCTTAATGTTAGAAAACTTGCTTGGGTTTAGAATTAAATCCCTCACAAATTCAGGCTCTTTGGATATTATGTCTCTATGAAATGAGCATCACCTTATCAATACTAAAGAATATACTAAGTGCTGGAATTCCTATGACATTCCTCATATTCTTTCATGGATGCCACCAAAGCTGTGTAGATTTATCTTGGTCAAAGAGCTCATTTATTATTCTTTAAAAGACAGCTTCCAAGTGTAAGTAAGTAAGTGAAACACAGAAATGATGAATTGGACATTGAGTTCAAGAGTAGCTGAATTTTGCCTAGTAAGAATATTGCCTCATCACTGATAGCAAGGCCATGTTCATTTACTAAAACATGAAAGCAACCTTCTTCTTTCCTTGGGTCTGTAGTCTTTAAATTATTTTGTGTTGTTCCATCAGCTTCTATTTGCACTTGGAGGAATGCAGTAAGATTACACGTCTTTTTATACACTGGACAAAAATGGCATGATCAAGGTATGTCAATACAGGTCACAGATACTCATCAAATTCAGTAACTTCAGTTCTTTTTGACTAATTAATTTCTCAATGAGGCACACATGGAGACGGAAATGATCAGTGAAATTTTCTTCAGAATTTTCCCTTTCACACAGACAAGCAGTTTCAAATGCTGCATATTTAAATTGTTTTCTTTTCTTTTTTTTTAAATCCCTTTATGCTCATAAGAAGTAGAGCAGAATAAAACCTTCCTACAAATTTTCCAATAAATCTTTAGCTGAAATCTACAGGCAATGTAGCAAAGTAAGGAGTTTAGGATTCACAGATAATCAAAATAGTAAAATTTCAGGCAGTTGAATAGAAGTGAAGTTTGCTTATGCGTAAAGATCAGGGGGAAGGCCAACAAGGCAGATATCATGGTGGGAGTCTGTTATAGACCACGCAACCAAGTTGAAGAAACAGATGAAGCATTCTACAAGCAGCTGGCTGAAGTCTCATGATCTCTAGCCGTTGTTCTCATTGGGGACTTCAACTTACCAGATCTCCGCTGGAAATACAACACAGCAGAGAGGAAGCAGTCTAGGAGGTTCCTGGAGTGTGTGGAAGATAACTTCCTGACGCAGCTGGTAAGCGAGCCAACCAGAGGAGGTGCCCCACTGGACCTGCTGTTTACAAACAGAGAAGGACTGGTGGGTGATGTGGTGGTCGGAGGCCATCTTGGGCACAATGATCATGAAATGATAGAGTTTTCAATTCTTGGAGAAGTAAGGAGGGGAGGCAGCAAAACTGCTACCCTGGACTTTAAAAAGGCAGACTTTGGGCTGTTTAGGAGTCCGGTTGAGAGAGTCCCTTGGGAGGCAGTCCTGAAGGGCAAAGGGTCCAGGAAGGCTGGACATTCTTCGAGAAGGATGTCTTAAAGGCGCAGGAGCAGGCTGTCCCCATGTGCCAAAAGATGAGCAGGTGAGGAAGAAGACCGGCCTGGCTGAACAGGGAGCTGTTGCTGGGGCTCAGAAAAAAAAGAGAGTTTACCATCTTTGGAAGAATGGGCAGGCAACTCAGGAAGACTACAAGGATATTGTTAGGTTATGCAGGGAGAAAATTAGAAAGGCAAAAGCCCAGCTAGAAATTAAACTGGTGAATGCAGTTAAAGATAACAACAAATGTTTTTATAAATATATCAGCAACAAAAGGAGGGCCACGGAGAACCTCCACCCTTTCTTGGCTGCAGAGGAAAACATTGCCACAAAGGGGGAGGAGAAGGCTGAGGTACTTAATGCCTTCTTTGTCTCAGTCTTTAATAGTCAGGCTAGTTGTCCTCAGAGTATTCAGCCCTCTGAGCTGGGAGACAGAGATGGGAAGCAGAATAAAGCCCCAGTAATCCAAGAGGTAACAGTTAGTGACCTGCTACTCCACCTAGATGCCCACAAGTGTATGGGGTCAGATGGGATCCACTCGAGGATACTGAGGGAGCCGGTGGAGGAGCTCACCAAACCATTTTCCATCATTTACCAGCAGTCCTGGCTAACCAGGGAGGTCCCAGCTGACTGGAAGTTAGCTATTGTGACACCCATCTACAAGAAGGGTTGGAAGGAGGATTTGAGGAACTACAGGCATGTCAGCCTGACCTTGGTGCCACAGAAGGTCATGTAGCAGATCATCTTGAGTGCCATCATGTGGCACGTGGGGGACAATCAGGGGATCAGGCTCAGCCAGCATAGGTTCATGAAGGGAAGGTCCTGCTTGACCAACCTGATCTCCTTCTATGACAAGGTGACCCACTTGGTGGATGAGGGAAAGGCTGTGGATGTTGTCTACCTGGACATCAGTGAGGCCTTTGACACTGTCTTCCTCCTGGAGAAGCTGGCTGCTCATGGCTTGGATAAATGCACTCTTCTCTGGGTTAAAAACTGGCTGAATGGCCGAGCCCAGAGAGTGGTGGTGAATGGAGTCAAATCCACTTGGCAACCGGTCACGAATGGTATTCCCCAGGGCTCAGTATTAGGACCGGTTCTGTTCAATATCTTTATCAATGATCTGGACAAGGGCATTGAGTGCACCCTCAGTAAGTTTGCAGACGACACCAAGTTGGGTGGAAGTAAGTGTTGATCTGCCTGAAGGTAGGAAGGACCTACAGAGGGATCTGGACAGGCTGGATCGATGGGCTGAGGACAACTGTATGAGATTCAACAAGGCTAAGTGCTGGGTCCTGCACTTGGGTCCCAACAACCCCATGCAACACTACAGGCTTGGGGAGGAGTGGCTAGAAAGCTGCCTGGCAGAAAAGGACCTGGGAGTGTTGGTTGACAGCTGCCTGAACATGAGCCAGCAGTGTGCTCAGGTGGCCAAGAGGGCCAATGGCATCCTGGCTTGCATCAGGAATAGTGTGGCCAGCAGGACCAGGGAGGTGAGAGTGCCCCTGTACTTGGCACTGGTGAGGCCGCACCTCAAACACTGTGTTCGGTTTTGGGCCCCTCACTACAAGAATGCCATTGAGGTGCTGGAGAGTGTCCAAAGAAGGGTAAGGAAGCTGGTGAAGGGTCTAGAGCACAAGTCATGAGGAGCAGCTGAGGGGAACTGGGGTTGTTTAGCCTGGAGAAGAGGAGACTGAGGGGAGACCTTATTGCTCTCTACAACTACCTGAAAGGAGGTTGTAGTGAGGTGGGGGTCAGTCTCTTCACCCAAGTAGCAAGTGATAGGACAAGAGGAAATGGCCTCAAGTTGTGCCAGGTGAGATTTAGATTGGATATTAGGAAAAATTTCTTCACAGAGAGAGTGGTTAGGCATTGGAACAGACTTCCCAGGGAAGTGGTGCAATCACAGTCCCTGGAAGTGTTTAAAAAATGTGTGGATGTGGTGCTTAGGGACAAGGTTTAGAGGTGGACCTGGAAATTATGTTAATGGTTGGACTCGATGATCTCAGAGGTCTTTTCCAACCTTAATGAGTCTATGATTCTATGGTTCCCTTATTTGTTTGTATATTACATGAGTTTTCTTCAATGAAGAAACACCTTCCTAGAAGGCAGCATGACTTTTTTCTCTAATAAATGAGTCAAAGACAATGAAAAATGTGAATATTTAATACTATAACTTGCTACACAATAAAAAGTACAAAATGGATGTGTATTTGATCAAAGAATATGTTGTTAGAATGCTGCTGTTAGTATCCTTGAAAAGGATTGAGTTCAAGAATGTTTGGGTTTTCGTGTAAGTAGTATATTTATACTACATGTACAGAATTTACTGGAATGTAAATTCTTAAGGAATGTAGGAGTTTATTGGTAGAATCATTTTATTTGTGACATCTATCCCAGATTTAGAAATAAAACAGAACTTTTATGATAAGTTGGTTTGACCTTTTGCACAATGTGACAGGGAATTCCAGTTGAAGAAAAAATGAATAAAGTTTATATTCCCTGAAGAAAATAAGCATATTCTTTCAAATGATATTTAATTTCTCTCAAGACTTGAAGTAACAGAGAATTCATTGCATTCCTTGTTAAATTATTCCAGTTGTGTGATCACTCCCACTCTTTAAAAGTTGGCACATTATTATTAACCTGAGTAAATTTCTCCAGTGTAAATTTTAACCATTATTATTGTGATGTTCTTTTTCCTAGATTAAAAAGCTTCATAGTCTCAGAAAAATCCTTTCTACATCTACATATTACATATTCAAAAGTAGATCATAAATCACCTCTAAATTTTAACTTCTTTATTGGGACAATTTCTTCCCATTTTCAACCCTGATCAGAGAAGATTAGGAGACAGTACATTCTAGGTATAGATTCAAAAAAGAAAGTGGTATTTGTTTTTAATGTCTAAGACTTTTAGATGTATCTGAATTTTCTCAGATGTATTCCTTAAAAAAAAAGAAAAGTGAATTTTCAAAAATAAGCAATATCATTTATATGCATCAACTCAGTTCAGGAAAAGAATCTAATTACTTGTAGTCTGCTCCAGAGTTACAGTAGCCCTGTTCTATGATTGATTTCATTGCCATTTACACACTAATAAACAGAGGCTGGCTGGCTTGAGGCTTTTGGAAAACTTTGCTGTGCTGTATTCTAAACACAGATTTAAAACACCTGGCTGTTTTCAGTGGAATCAGGAAAAATTGTGGTTAACAATAGTTAAAATCAGATATTTCAGAAAAAGGACAATAATATCTATAGACTTTATCTATTTGTGTATTATAAATGTTTGCATGGAAGGATGAAGCTAGGAAGGAAAAGGAGAGAAAAAGTTGGAAGATTTAACATGTCACTTTATGAACCTGGGAAGAAATCAAATGTGGGAAGATCATTTCAGCAGAAAGGTAAAATATTTATGCTGGAAGTGTACCTTGTGGTGTGTACCAGGGTGAAGTGTACTAGAGTGAAAACCTGGCCCACTAACACTTATTGCAAAATTCCTATTAACATCATTAGAGCATGGACTTCAGTCTGTGTGTAAAATGGGTTTTATTCTTTCACAGAATCCAAAGATGGGAGTTATCTAACAAACCTCACCTTCCCCAAGGTAATCTAAATACATTAACAGCTGCAGAGTAACATGAAAACAGGTGGTACAATACAGTATCTCATAGTTAATAGACTGTTTTATAGAACATATGCCCAGTCACAGGTTCACAGCTCTGTATAGTTGTCATGAGCCATGAATTCCGCAAGAAGAGATTCATACTAGTCTAATCATAGAATCATAGAATTGTTTAGGTTGGAAAAGATCTTTAAGATCATCAAGTCCAACCGTTAACCTAGCACTGCCAAGTCCACCACTAAACCATGTCCTCAAGCACCTCGTCTACCCGTCTTTTAAATACCTCCAGGGATGGAGACTCAACCACTTCCCTGAGCAGCCTGTTCCAATGCTTGACCACCCTTTTGGTGAAGAAGTTTTTCTTAATATCCAACCTAAACTTCCCCTGGCGCAGCTTGAGGCCATTTCCTCTTGTCCTATTGCTTGTTACTTGGGAGAAGAGACCGACCCCCACTAGGCTAGGCTGCATCAAAAAGGGCATCACCAGCAGAGATAGAGAGGACATTATGCCACTCTACTCAGCGCTTGTCAGGCCACACCTGGAATAATTGTGTTCAGTTTTGGTCCCCGCTATACAAAACAGACGTGGGTAGGCTGGAGAGGGTCCAGAGAAGGGCCACAAAGACGATCAAAGGACTGAGAAGCCTGCCATGTGGGAAAAGGCTGAGAGAGCTGGGTTTGTTCAGCCTTGAGAAGAGAAGGCTTAGAAGTGATCTCATGACCATGTTCCAGTATTTAAAGGGTGGCTACAAAGAAGGTGGAGGCTCCCTTTTTACAAGGAGTCACATGGAAAAGACGAGGGGTAATGGGTACAAGTTACTCCTGGGAAGATTCCAGTTGGACACAAGAGGAAAATTTTTCACAATGCGAAAAATCAGTCATTGGAATCATCTCCTCAGGGAAGTGATGGATTTCCCAAGATTGGACACTTTTAAGATTCAGCTGGACAGGGTACAGGGCCATCTTGTCTAAACCGTGCTTTTGCCAAGAAAGATTGGACCAGATGATCCTTGAGGTCCCTTCCAACCTGGTATTCTGATTCTATGATTCTATGAAAGGTATGAAAATTAAACAGGTACTCAAATCACAGAGGTAAGAATAGCAAAGGTAAAAAGGAGAAGTACAGGAAGAGAAACAACGCATACATGAGAGTAGAAAATGGAACAGGAAGAAGAATATATGTCTCTTCATTTTTTCTGTTTCTTGTGTGCTGATACCAAATTGCTGTTCCTTGTTTAAGTAATATCCTGCAATTCATAGTCTCACCAGCCTGTTTGTCCAATAGCCATTTTTTTTTAGATATCACATGCTTCTTTTTTTTTATGAAAACTATAATGAATGAAATTGCTGAATTTGATAGTCAATATACAAACCAAAGTTAAAGCTGAATTGAGTCTAAAGGGTGCAGAATATATCCCAAAGAGCTGTGCTTAGAGTTTGGGCTACTCTCACTAGTTCTGGGGAAGACATGAAACACAGTGTCTCCACTAAGCCAAATCAAAACAAAATTGTATGATAAGCTCTTCTGACCCAAGGACAGCTGTTTACTCATAACTTTGAAATGTTGACATTATTCATAATTCTTTGGTTTCTTTTACATTATTTTTTCTACTCCACCAGAAGCTTGTGATTATGCGATGACAATTGCTAGCCACAGTGGCAACCCTCCCATTGAGTGGGATTCACTCTTAGGCTCCTGTTTGTGTCTTTGTGTAGTCTGGATTTTTTTCAGAATGTGTCATACTGGAATAGTGCTGTGTAACTGATTGCACTTCAAAGTTATGACAAAAAAAAGAAAAGGAACTTTGATGTCACACATATTAGTATTCAACTAAGCTAGCTAGCTAGTGAAATTAGACAAAATTAAGCATATATCTTATTAAATTATTTTCTTTCAAAATATAGTGTTAAAAGAAAACACTTAAGGATTTTACTTTGGTGCATGGCAGAGCACAAAAAGCCAGGGTCTGAAATTCTTTAAAGTCAATTTTTGTTTCATTAGTTGAAAAAGGTACTTCACTCTCTAAGCCTAAGACAGGTTATTTTCTTTGAATTCTGTCTAAGGACTCATCATAAGGCATAAGGAGAAACATAATCAACAAAAAACATAGCAGCTGTGATGATTCTGCATGTCAATTTATATTTTCACAGGGTCAGTAGTTTCAGAGTACTGGAATGTTGGTATGTTTTTGTTGTAGATTTCTACTTCCTAAAGATCCATTTAAATGTCACTCTTAAGTCAAAGTAGTTACAAGAACATCAAGTCCTGTCTGCTTTTGCCAATGAAAATTCAACTGGACAGTGTATTTATTCAATCTAAAGATTGTTTCAGTTTACGTGATCAGTTTTAAGTACATGAGCAGAATTAATAATCTGCATAAACCCTTGAGCAATCCACTTGAACTGTGGAGTTATCTTCCATGATACCTCTGTGAGAAATTCAGTTTCCCACATAAATAACAAAGCAGCTAACAATCCTGGGAAAGACCGGGAAATATGATCACATTTTGTGTTGCCAGCAGCTTTTATGACACCAGCTTTTTGAGTAATTTCTTTTCTTCTTTTATTTTTTTCTTTTTTTTTTCATAACAGTAGCAAAAACATGTAAGCAAACAAGACCTTTGCATTGCATCAGGGTTGCTGGTTTGTGAAATACTGAACAAACAATGAGAAAACTTTGACAAACACGATCTCAACAAAATCCTCTTATTTTCTAAATTGTGTTAACAAGTGATACATTTCAACATTTATGAAATTAACTGTTGTACTTATATCAAAAGCAATACATGATATCTGTATTTATTTCTCTAGACCTGGGGGAACTAAAGGAGGCTTAAGTATCCTTTCTGAAATAAGCAACTGTTTGCAGAATTAAAACAAACAAACAAACAAACAACAAACCAACAACAAAAACAAACCCCACACCCTTCATATTCATGAAGAAATTAAATTTTTTAATAGCATTATTATCTTGAACAGCAAAATTACCTGTAGATATTATATCCATGGTTAAGTACCAAGTTGTATGAAAGAGTATTTTCTTTGACAAACTTTGAATTTTCTTTTCTTTTTACTGCATATCATCTTTTTAAATTCTAAGAGGGGGAAAACAGAATTTATTTATTTTCTGTGATTTAATTTTGGTGTATTATTTGTTTCCTTTTAAAGCCAATATTCCCAGTGCCTTTCAGTTTTATGTCTGCACTTTCTGAATTTTTTATTTATGCCCATTTTGATGAAGGGATGACCAATGCTTCATGCTATATTCCAGACAAAATAACCAAATGGGTTTATACAAAAGACCATTCTGGATTTTTTTTTTTTTAAAGAGAGAATTAAAAAAAAGTCACATATGTTTTTAAGGTGTTAATAGAGATAGCTTTGTGTACAGATGAAAATTTCATGCCTGAAATTATGCCCCGCTTCAAAGGAAGGATTTAGTGGATTTCAGCCTACATTGTAATGTCAAACACAAAGCCTAAGAAAGTGTTTCATTAGAATTATTTTTGGCTTTTAATTTTTATCAGTTTGAATGAACTTAGGTTTATTACTATTGTTGTTGTTGCTGTTTTAAGGTCAAAGATAGATTCCAGTTAAGATCAGAGTAAAGATTTTGTAAAAAAAAAAAAGTCTTCATTCACTATAGCTGAACATATGTGGAAGAACCTACACATTTTTTTCCCTGCACGGTAACGGCCAGATTTTCACAGCTAAATTTGTTGCTTTTAAATTTAGTTTAAACAAGAAAAAATAATGTTTGGTTTTTTTTTTTTATATAATTCATTTTGGGATAGCATGGTAATGATTCCTATATTGTGAGTTGCCTGTTTCAAGAATAAATCTAAATCAAATGTAACTGACCTCCAGATTTTTTTTAACATAAAACCTTTCTACTTGAGTATGAGTGGATTGTTAATCATGTTAATATGAACTTTTAAGATGTGCCGTCGTGAAAAATGTCACCCTTTCTCCCTAATATTTGAACTATGGCTCTATCTTGCAGCTCCTCCTAATGACAATAAAGACACAAAGAGTCTATCTCCAGATTCGTGCTTGCTATTTTGTTTAAATTTGCCAGTCGATACATTCTGAATGTTAAATGGAAATCCTTTCCAAAGGGCAGAAATTAAGACAAAAAGGGACAGTGGTAATTTTGATGCCTATTACCTCCTATAACAGGCCACACATGCATACTTACCAGCTTGTGAGATGGGGTTTCTTGGAGAAAGCTTGGTAACAGTTCCTCAAAGGCAGTCAGTGTTAACAGGCAGCCTGTACTCAGCCTGGGTTCAGGGCACTTCAGGTAGCTCTTTTCTGAGGTGTGGGCATCCCACATCCCATGAGCATGGATGTACAGAACTGAATTATCTCCCTGTCTAAACTTTCAGCAGAAGGTGTAGTAAAATGTGAGCAGCTAGGAAGATAAATTGCCCCTTACCCCATTTCATACAAGGTACTAAAAGAGTTTTTCTTCTAAGCATAGCTAACTGGGCTACATAAAAAGTAGCCAAATCTATGACAAATCTACAGTTCAGAGTTTTACTGGCTGGTCAGTTATAACTGTAAAAAAAATTTATATTTCTGACCAGTGCAAAGATAACAGAAATGTACATGAAACAAAACAATAATTTTTATAATGTGACTTACCTTTTTTGCAAAAGCAACTTACTTAGTATCTACAATAAAACTATGCCAAGAGAGGGATAACAGAAAAGCCTTTCTCTGTAGACTTTTATCTACTAAGAGACTACTTCCAGCATTATCTTTGATTGAAGATATTGAGACCATGATTGGCAAATAAAGTTAGGAGCATGAAAATATAAACACCACATTTAAAAACTAGTTAAAACTAATTTGTTAAAAATCATTAACATAGATCTTTGAGGATGCTTTCTGCTGGTTTTTTTCCCCCCTGAGAAGCATGTATTTCTCTCAGTTTGGATGAAATGTTCAAAGAAGCCAACTAACTTCATAAAATGCTAGCTAGCAGACTTTGAGTCCCAGAGTGATCGTCTTTATCATCTGTAATGAAAAGAATGAGGTTTATTAGATTGGAGATTATATACTTTACATACATCTTTTCCCCTCCTTAGCTTTTCTTTTTTTGCTTTTAAAAATTCACAGTACATTAACGAATGCTTGCAATTTATTTTCTTTCATTTATGTACCCAAATATGTTGCATGAGTACATCAGGGATGTATTTTGCCAAGAAGGGGATCTGTGTAAGACTGATGACATTAATGGGAAAATACAGCTTCTTTACAATTAGTAATATAGCCTATTTTTCCTTTTTGGACACTTCCTTAAAACATTCCATAGAATTATCATGCAATTTGATCTTTTGCCAGTTTGTCTATACTGACCAGGAACCAGCTTTTCCACTCCTGCTTTTATCTTGAATGATCATTACTTGTAAGACAATGGAATTGTGATCTACAAAAATAGGAACCAAAAGTAGTCTGGTAAATCAGTTTTATATAGTTCAGCATATGTTTTAAATAAATAAAAACCTAACAAAAAGCTACTTAACTCTTTTCTATTTTCTGTGGCCTATTGAAATGATGAAATGATGTGAAACATTTTTTGTATTGTCATAAAAAATGAGAAGTTTAGATATGACACATCAAATTTTTTAGAAAAATTATTAGGCAATTCCCAAGACCCTTGCAAAACTAACAAAAAAACTTCACTGACTTCTCAGTACAGAAATTTCTACATGTATTAGAGAAAACATATGAAACAAATGGGCTCTCTGTACTAAAATGCTACTTTAGAAAGCCTAATTTGTTGCAAATCAGACTAAATTAGAGCTTACAATGAGAACATTGCTACCTTGCGCTTCAGGTAACAATGCTGCATCCTAACAGCATGTAAGCCATCACAAGATTTAGAGCTCAGCTCAATCAGGGACAACAAAATTAGAAATAAATAGAGAAGGATCAATACAAAGTGTTGTCTGGCATAATGAAACAGCCCGTAGGTAGAAAATCTATTTTATTTGTCTCTCAGCAGCTGTACTCTTTGACAATCTCTGACCCACTCCAGTACACAGTAAGGTTATTTATTTTATTGAGAAAAAACATGGAGTTACATGTCTTATATTACAGAAATATTTTGTTGACCAAGTGGTTAAAAAATTTAGTTTTTATTGTTAAAGATAGTTCTATTAACACTGCTGTTATTTAATACAACATTAAGAATTACCTTGTATTTTATGCTGGTATGGCAATCAATGCTTATCAGGAAATGCCATCCTCCATGTTTTTATGCAACATCGGAACTTGTGCCGGATGTTGTTGAGCCACTCTAATAATGACAGAAATAAAAACATTCCTTATGTGACTGAACACTCAGTATCTGATGTGGAATGCTTGGTGCTTATTCCTTTATTTTCTTTTTTATTTATGCCAAGGTCTAAGGAGAGGCTTGTCTGTCCATATTGGGATTTTTAATTTAGAAAAGTGCCCCCCTTGTGTATCTTTGTGCCTCTCTTTCTGTGCCTCCCTAGGTGCTGAAAATTCTGCTTCTGCACATGCCCACAAGCAGTTTAGTAAATAGTTAGGGATGCAGACCATGATTTCAAACCTATTTTTATGGGTATTAGGGTGTTCTTAACACCTTCAGTTGTTCTTAAGAGGATGAACTTGGCAGTCTTTCCAGAGTGCTGTTGACTGGACCTGTAACTGCCCTATCAGATGTCTTTCAAACCTGTGGGGATGTTCCTCTCCCTTTTATATAATATACTAATGTGAGAAGCTTTCTTCAATTTTCCCTCCTGCCAGACGGCAAGTAAAGCTTAAGTCACCTAAGAGGTGCAGGACCGAGTCTAGATTTGTGGGTTTTAATATCTCCAAGGAGACTCCGTGATCTCCCTGGGCAACTTGTGCCAGATTCAGTCACTCTCAGAGCAAAAAAGTGTTTCCTGATTGTCAGAGGGAACCTCCTGTGTTTCAGTTTGTGCCCATTGCTTCTGGTCCTGTTACTGGGTACCACTGAAAAGAGCCTGACTGTGTCCTCTATGCACCATCCCTTCAGCTATTTATATCCATTGATAAGATCCCCCCTGAGTCTCCTCCAGGCTCTATCAACCTTCCCTCATAGGACAGATCGTTCAGTCCCTTCATCATCTTCGTAGCCCTTTGTTGGACTCTCTCCAGTATGTCTGTGTCTCTCTTGTACTGGAGAGCCCAGAACTGGACACAGTATTCCAGGTGTGGTTTCACCAGTGCTGAGTAGAGAGAAAGGATCCCCTCCCTTGACCTGCTGGCAATACTTTGTCTAATGCAGCCCAGGATATCATTTACCTTCTTGGACACAAGGACACATTACTCTCTCATGATCAACTTGGTGTCCACCAGACCCCCCAGGCCGTCTTTTGCCAAGCTGCTTTACAGCTGGGTAAAAGATTTCCAGCTTTCTTTTTTTTTTTTTTTTTTTTTTTTTTTTTTTTGTAATATGGAGTAGCTCTGTCTTTCCATTTCAAATTGCCATGAGGTGGAGGGAATTGTATTCAGGTTTCTTACATTATCTGTGAGCACTTAAATCCCTAGAACGTTTTAGTCAAAGGGAGAATAGTAAAACAGAAAGGAAAAAGTATAGCTTGAACAAAAAAAAAAACAAAATAAAAAACAAATTTAAAAAGTATGTGAGTTATATAAGTTCCCAAGTGCCCAGAAGCACCCTCTGTTTATAATTAAGACATGAAATACCACGGAGTTCAGAGCTTAAAATATGTCCCATTTCCTTTTGACTAGCTCTAGAAACTTCATAGCATATTCTGTAACCTGTGGCATCTTGTTCCAAGTGTGGGCTATTCTGGATTCTGTTCAGAGATGCCTCAACTCAAGAGATTTCATGTCTCATTTACCCTGATAATGCATGTTTTGAATAAAGTTCCAAGGGCAAGATATTTGAAAATAGGCTGTTGCATCACTACCACATTGATACATTAATCCTTTTCTTAGAATTACTTTTTAGAGCTTAAATAAATCATTAAATGCTTGACATTTATGGCTCAGAGCTGCCATAATACCCATATTATGAAATCTGCTTGTGGGGGAAAAGACGACCTTCTTTATTTTTAATTCTTTTCTCCAGTAAAGTTATGAATTGGTCTTGAGCCAGCGACAAAACACATTAGTCAGTCAAATTCCCCTTACCACCACCAATATCTGAACTAAGAGCAAGGAACAGTACCTTTTGTAATATTTTGTAAGGTTTTGATAGTAATCAATCTTTCTCCTGCTGGAGCAGTTTGAATTTCTTATTGCTTCAAAACTGACTATTTTAATATTCAGGCTGCTGTTATTCAGAAGTCTAGAATATGTTAAAGTTACACGTATTTGTTAGATTAGCAGCATTAAAGAGTCTATCTAGCAAATAAAAAACCATAAAGTTTCTTAAAGGGAATTTAGGATGAGTATGAATTGAATATGATTGCCATAGGTGTTGATTACTTAGCATACAAGAGTATTGTCCTGAACTTTGCAAATATGAACTTTTAGGCTTCAAGCTATCAAAACAGATGATAAATTTACATCCAAGATTGAAAAAAACAGTTTGCACGTGCTTGTTCTAACCTTTTGAGCTGTGTTTCAATAAAAGTGCTTGGTTTAAGTCATTGATATTCAATAAAAATTATACAATTGGGTTATTCAGGAAAATGTTTTTGCAAAAAAAAAAAATAATCACAATCATATTGATTTAAAGTTCTGATTTGGTCTAATAATTGGGTGTGATTTTTTTTTTTTTTTATTCTGTATAAATTATATACCTTTCATTATGTAATCTGACAAATCTGGATGCATTTTAATCCTTACTGCAAATATGCAGTTCAGAAAGCAACAGCAGGAAGTAATATGGCCAGCAACACTGAATTTATTTTATTCTTCTCTTTGCAGAGTCATTAAAAAAGAGAAGAAACAGTGCATGGCTACTGTTTCAGCTATAGATTTGTGATGACATAATACTACTGTAACACCTCAGCTGTGGGTGAGAATGGAAACCATCAGCCTAATTTTCATTCTCTTAGCAAAAAACCCCTGAGATACCACCGCTTCCTCAGCTACCCAGAAAGAGGTCATTACTTTCTCTGACTTCTCAGACACCATCTGCTGAGAAATTTTATCTATTTGTCTGTCTGCCTGTCTATTTTTCTTCCTTTCATGGAAATGGAAAGACAGGGGAAAAAAGCAATAAACAATGTTTGTCAGAGCTATCTCAAAAATCTTTTACCAGAAATTAGAAATTTAAATGGCTAAAATACTGCCTTTTATTCTTTATTTTATAGCTCCAAATGTATTTCTGGATTTAACATTAATTCTACATGATTAAAATATGTTTTTAAAGCAGTATATTTCTACCATATACTATTCTTTTGCCTTACACATGGTTCATTGTTCATCTTTCCCATCTCAAGAATTTGAGTTTTCTGTTCTCTGACAATTTTAAGGTTTTGGGTAAGCTTAGCAGTTATCTTATCTTTAATTTGAGGAATTTTTAACATCTAGTTTTATTTTTTTATCATGGATCTTTTACTCATTTTGATTTCTGTACAATTTTAATTTTGTTTTAATGTAAGTATTTGATAGAAATGGAGTCCAGTATTTCCCACTTGAATCAGAATTTATATTCATTGAATTGAGGAATGTGACTTAGCATGGTCTGGCTATGGAATTTTTTTTTTTTTTTTTCTCCAGTATATTTTCACATAAAAAGCTTTTCAGAAATGTAGTAACTGAAGAAGTTCAGTGAAGTGTGCTCTGAATACTCAAAGACATCTGGGAAAAAAACCCAAAACAAATTCAAAAGCAAAAACCAACCAAAAAAAACCCTGTAAAAAGGACTGAAAATATTGGGAATGATTTTGAAAAGGTACACAGTAAATTGTAATGCTGTCGTCAAGAGGCAGATGATTGGAAACCTTTATCTCACCTTATGTAGAAAACAGGAAGAGATCAACTAAACTGAAACACAGCAGCTTTACAGCTAGCAAAAGAAAACAATACATAATTAGTTGATTAAACACCAAAACTTGCTTATGGGAAACACATTTTTCATTAATATGTGCCTAATAATCTTTGAAATCTGACTTCAAAAAGGGATCAGTAATATATCCGCAGATAGAGATAATCCAGAGTATCTAAAAATATATTGCATCCAACATAATGAACATTGAAAAAATGTATTTGAAATTAATATTAATTGTGGTAGTTCTAAATAGTAGTGACCTTCCAGTGAATGGAAACTGTCTTTAGGTGAGTTGTTTTATAAGCATCTTCCAGGATATTTTTCATATGTTCCTCTGATGCATCTGGCACGGACTCTTGATAGAGACAAATAACTGGACTAGACAGATCAGTAATCTAGCTCTGTATAACAATTATACATTCTTCACCATGATAATTTTCAATATTAACACCTATTTTATAAAGCATTCAGATTCTTTCCTTTGGAAATTTTTATTTATCCCTTCATTCAACACAAAATTACAATGTTACACATAGACTGGTTCTCTAACTATGTTGTGTTGTTTTCCTTTATTTTTAACCTTCAATGACAGAAATTGTTGGGTCTTTTACAGAGATTCATTGGCAGTCTTCTCCCATTCTCCTTCATTCTTAGTATTTACAGGAGAAAATTTTTAGTTTATAAAAAAGATAATGCTGATACCTACAGATTAATCTCAGAGTCATCTTTTGCTGTTTCTCTCTCAACCAATTTCAATGTATTTCTCCACCCTATGCATACATATTTTCACCATAACTTGTAGAAATTTGTCTTTTTATGAAGTGCAGCATGATGCCGAATGTATTTGTACACACTTTGTAGTGACCTACAATCTTGATGCCCTCATGGGCATTTTTACCTCATCCTTCAAAATTAAAACTAACTTGCTACTTCTTTCTTTTGGGGATTTTTATATTCAGCTGCATTACATTCGTATGCCTTTGTTTTGAAGAACAGGACCTTTCCAGGATAGTAGTTCATAAAAGCCTTTTTCTTCTTTCTCCTTTGTTGATGTTTGTGTTATGTCATATTTTAAATTACAGACTTCGCTTAGTCCTGCCTCTGTTTATGTGCTTTTAAAACTCTTAGTAGTTTTCTTTTTCAATTAGAACAGAAACAGAACTATTAGTTCAGTATTTTTAATTGTGATATCTCATGTACTCAACAAATTTTTGCCTCAGTCTTCACTGGCAACCTCTATTCCCACCCATCTCGAGTGGATGGACTGCAAGACAGGGACTGGGAGAGCAAAGTCCTTCCCACTGTAAGAGAAAATCAGGTTCGTGACCACCTGAGGAACCTGAACATACATAAGTCTATGGGTCCCGATGAGATGCATCGCAGAGTCCTGAGGGAATTGGCTGATATAGTTGCCAAGCCACTCTCCATGATATCTGAAAAGTCATGGCAGTCAGGTGAAGTCCCTGGGGACTGGAAAAAGGGAAATGTTGCACCCATTTTTAAAAAGGGTAAAAAGGAGGACTCTGGGAACTATTGACCTGTTAGCCTCACCTCTGTGCCTGGGAAGATCATGGAACAGATTCTCCTAGAAGCTGTGCTGGACATGAACCTGCAATGTGTTCTCGCAGCCCAGAAAGCCATTTGTATCCTGGGCTGCATCAAAAGAAGTATGGCCAGCAGGGCGAGGGTGGTGATTCTGTTCTGCTGTGGTGAGACCCCACCTAGAGTACTGCATCCAGCTCTGGAGTCCTCAGTACAGGAAAGACATGGACCTGTTGGAGCAGGTCCAGAGGTGGGCCACGAAGATGATCAGAGGGATGGAACACTGCTATGAGGAAAGGCTGAGAGAGTTGCGGTTGTTCAGCCTGGAGAAGAGAAGGCTCTGGGGACATCTTATTGCACCCTTTCAGTACTTAAAGGAGGCTTATAAGAAAGATGGGGACAGACTTTTTAGTAGAGCCTGTTACAATAGGACAAGGGGTAATGGTTTTAAACTAAAAGAGGGTAGGTTCGGACTAGATATAAGAAAGAAATTTTTCACAATGATGGTGGCAAAACATTGTAACATGTTGCCCAGAGAGGTGGTAGATAACCCATCCCTGGAAACATTCAAGGTCAGGTTGGACAGGGGTCTGAGCAACATGATCTAGTTGAAGATGTCCCTGCTCATTGCAAGGGGGTTGGACTAGATGATCTTTAAAGGTCTCTGCCAACCCAAACTATTCTATGATTCTATGATTCTATGATCTTTTCCTTCTTTTTAAAAACACAGTTGTTATTTAGAGGTTTTTAGAGCTCTGTGGATCTTGCAGCTCACTTTCTTTGTGTCTTTTATGCAAATCTCATCTGTGTTTTAGAACATACAGACAAGTGTTATGGATGCTTTTATTATTTTTTTTACAATTTTGCTTATTTTGAAATTTTAATATGTTATATCTTGGTTTTTTTTAACCTTCAGTGTGTCAGAAATACTGTCATAAAACAGCACAGAGTATACAAAAGCTGCCATTCTAGTAATTTTTTATTTTATTTTCAAGGTGAACACATATCTATCTTAGCAAAGCACTTGAATTAGATGTGAAGATTTAGAATACATTCTCACTGACATCACTGACAGCTTCAGCCTTTTTTCAGATGGCTCACTAGAGTGAAAAAAACCCAGACCAGAATTTTTTTTATGACACTGTGAATTTTATTTCTTCCCCATTTTATGATAATTTCTGATTATAACCTGATGCCAGAAAATTTATAAGCCAGGTGTGAATATTTGTAAAGAGATAGTGTGCTGTTTATCACTTCCTATCTTTCCATCAAGGATAGATTATTTTCTAAAATATTTTCTGCATCTTAAAAGGAGGCTGTAGATTCATGCATAAATTCTTTGTAAGGTTTTTACTTTTGATACCTATTAGTATTTAAAAGAATAAACCATCCTGCTAAAATAGATTCTGACTTTAAAATCTATTTAATTTAATAATAAAAGTAGGATTCTGGACAAGGCAGCTGAGCCGCAGGCCTTTACATACCCAAAAGAGATGTCACTCTTGGGGTATGTAATCCAATAGTGTAATGGCAAGGGTGGGCTTGGTGCTTGGAAACTGAAAGTAGATTTGAAATGTATACGTTCATTGACGTTCAATGCTTTCTCGCACTACCCATTGTGGAATTGTGCATCTGGGTTTGGTCTGATGGGTAAAACACTAAATTATCAGTTTGTTTGTAATTTGAATGCTATATGGAGACAGGGCAGTAGTAGTTGAAAATTGGATACTGTCCACCCACCTTTCAACACTGTCACAGTAGATTGCATTTGCAAGTTTTATAACTATAATAATGTTGTATCTGTCTGACCACAACTTAATGCCTGTATCCATACTTTTGGATATCTGACAGTTACAAAAAATAGTTGTCCTTCACATTTCAAATGCATTTAATGATAACCTACTGTAATTTTTCTTTCTGAATGAATACATTAGATTTTCGCTCACTGCTCACATTTGTAGGTGTTCCAATGAAGGACAGAACAATGGAAGCCGTCAAATTAATGATGTGTTATCACCTGGTAACATGAGAAAGGTGTAACATTTTTAATAGCAGAGACTAGATTAATGTCGTTTCAGCCACGAGGAGCTGGGAATCAATTTCAATGCTAATCAGTGGTTTAAAGAATAGATTAGTAATGCAGTAAATGCCATTAACCTTTCAAGCACTGCCACTACATGAAGCTTCCTGCAGAGGCATAAAGCAGTGTGCAGCTGTGACACAAACAGAGCAAATACAGTACAGAAAAGTACTGAAGACTTCCTTGGTCTATTTTACGGCAAAATTACACTCTGAACAAGTCTCACTTAAAAAGTACAAAAATCTTACCTTTTAACAAAAAAACCATTTTCTAATAAAATGTTTATTTTTGAATTTAAGTTTTCTGAAATATGAAGCACCACCGAAACTAAATGTTTTGTGCAAATTATATAATATTCACTGGCATGAAGTTTGCTTTCCAAAACATGACAGGTTTTTTAAAACTTCGTAGTGAAATGGTGTATAAGGAAATGTGTATGTGGCTTTTAAAACTGCTGTGCACGTGTCGTCATTGAGAGATATTCTACCATTATTTAGGAGTTTTCTCATCTGTGTTAGCGGAGACGGTGCAGTCAGTACGAACAGGTACCATGATCACAATGTTCCCCTTAATGATATCAGCAAAAAGGAAAACCACATTCTTAAACTTTATGACGGTCAAGAAAAAATAATATCATAGAATCATAGAATGCTTTGGGATGGAGGGGACCTTTAAAGGTCATCTAGTCCATCCTCCCTGCAATTGGGGGGGACATCTACAACTAGATCAGGTTGCTCAGAGCCCCATCCAGCCTGACCTTGAATGTTTCCAAGGATGGGGCATCTACCACCTCTCTCGGCAACCTGTTCCAGTGTTTCACCACCCTCAGCGTGAAAAATTTCTTCCTTATATCTAGTCTAAATCTACCCTCCTTTAGTTTAAAACCATTACCCCTTGTCCTGTTTCAGCAGGCCTTGCTAAAAAGACTATCCAGATCTTTCTTGTAGGCCCCCTTTAAGTATTGAAAGGCTGCAATAAGGTCTCCCCGCAGCCTTTTCTTCTCCAGGCTGAACAACCCCAGCTCTTTCAGCCTTTCCTCATAGCAGGGGTGTCCCATCCCTCTGATCATTTTTGTGGCCCTCTTCTGGACCTGCTCCAACAGGTCCATGTCCTTCCTGTATGAGGACTCCAGAGCTGGAAACAGTACGCTACGTGAGGTTTCACCAGAGCAGAGTAGAGGGGCAGAATCACCTCCCTCGCCCTGCTGGACATGCTTCTTTTGATGCAGCCCAGGATACAAAGGGCTTTCTGGGCTGTGAGAGCACATTGCCAGCTCATGTCCAGCTTTTCATCTACCAGTACCCCGAGTCCGTTTCGGCAGGGCTGCTCTCAATGCCTTCATCCCCCAGCCTGTGCTGATACTGGGGATTGCCCCAACCCAGGTGCAGGACCTTGCACTTGGCCTTGTTGAACCTCATGAGGTTCACACAGGCCCATTTCTTAAGCTTGCCCAGGTCCCTCTGGAAGGCATCCCATCCCTCAGATGTGTCAACTGCACCACTCAGCTTAGTGTCATCTGCAAACTTGCTGAGGATGCACTCAATCCCACTGTCTATGTCATTGATGAAGATATTGAACAGCACTGGCCCCAGTACGGACCCCTGAGGGACACCACTTGTCACTGGTCTCCATCTGGACATTGAGCCATTGACCGCTACCCTCTGGATGCAACCATCCAGACAGTTAGCTATCCACCGAACAGTCTGCCCATCAAATCCATATCCTTCCAATTTAGAGAGCAGGATATTGTGGGGGACTGTGTCAAAGGCCTTACAGAAGTCCAGATAGATGACATCCATAGCCCTTTCCTCATCCACAGATGCAGTTACTCCATCACAGAAGGCCGCTAGATTGGTCAGGCAGGACTTGCCCTCGGTGAAGCCATGCCGGCTGTCTCGAATCAGCTCCCTGTCCTCCATGTGCCTTAGCATAGTTTCTAGGACCATCTGTTCCATGATCTTCCCAGGCACAGAGGTGAGGCTAACAGGTCAATAGTTCCCAGAGTCCTCCTTTTTAAAAATGGGTGCAACATTCCCTTTTTCCAGTCCCCAGGGACTTCACCTGACTGCCATGACTTTTCAGATATCATGGAGAGTGGCTTGGCAACTATATCAGCCAATTCCCTCAGGACTCTGGGGTGCATCTCATCGGGACCCATAGACTTATGTATGTTCAGGTTCCTCAGGTGGTCTCAAACGTGATCTTCACTTACAGTGGGAGGACATCTGCCCCACTGATCCCCATCAAACTGTCCATCGACTTGGGAGGTGTGAGGAGAGAGGTTGCCAGTGAAGACTGAGGCAAAAACTTTTTGAGTACTTCAGCCTTCTGCTTGTCTGTTGTTACCAGCTTGCCACTTTTGCTCATCAGAGGGGGTACGCTTTCTTCAACCTTCCTTTTCTGATTGATGTATCTGTAGAAGCCCTTCTTATTACTCTTTGCATCCCTCTCCAGGTTCAGCTCCAGCTGAGCCTTGGCCTTCCTGATCTTATCCTTGCACAACTGGGCAGTGTCCCTGTACTCTTCCCAAGATACCAGTCCCTTCTTCCAGTGCCTGTGCATTCTCTTCTTGCCCTTTAGTTTGACCAACAGGTCATGGCTCAGCCATACCAGCCTCTTCCCTTTCTTGCCTGATTTCTTGCACCTGGGGATCAAGAGCTCTTGTGCCCTATGGAAAGTATCCTTAAAGACCTGCCAGCTCTGTTCTGCTCCCTTGTCCCTGAGGGTCTCTCAGAGTTTCTCTGATATTTCCCTGTTGGCTCCTATTACCTCAAGAGCCCCCTGCTCAACCCCGTAAGACTTCAACTGTTCTGCAGTGTCTCCAGCACACCTCAGATCAACAGGTTGAGGGCCCCTGCTAGCATCCCATCCCCCGCTATTACCCTGTCCCTCTAACGATGACATGCCATTCCACCCCTTATCACAGGCAAGCCTGATATCAACCCCCTCCCCCTTCGTATCCTCTTGCATGAGCCCACAAACTCCACTGGTACTGGAAGAACTGGGTTTCTGTCTGTAGTGATCTACAGGACTGACCCTTTACACCACTGGAAAAGAGCAGGATCTAAACAGTAGCCACAACCAACTCAGAAAGGTCTCACAGTCTTAAAATATTTGGTCTTATCTGTGACTCATTCAAGTGTATAGAAAAGCATGCAAGCAGCTAGCCATTGTTTTTTAAATGTCTCCCACATTTGAATAGATATGGAGTAGACAGGGTGTACTTGTAGATAAGCAATACTCATTACTTTTGACATGAACTTGGCAGTACAATACATGTAAGAAAATTCATGCAATATTTTCTAGTTATGCTCATTAAATATTGTTCTCTAAGTACTATAAATATTATACTTGTATAAACATTTTAACTTGACTATCATCTCATTTTTAATCCCCAAAAGGGTACAAGTTATAAAGGTATTTTGCAACAACACACATTATACATGTAAGAAACTTCTGTGACCTTGTAGAAGAAAACAGAAATTTTCATTCCCTTTGTATAAGGGTATGAACCTTGGGAATCTAAACTTTAATTTCTACTATTCTTTTATTCACTTTTTAATGTTCAAACAGAATGGTGAGATGATGATACATGTTCCCCAAGCTGTTTTAGTTTTGGTATTCCATCATTTTGAAAGCATTGTTGATACAATCAATGATGATAAATGATTCATCTTACTTAATTAAGCTGAGGGAAAAGTAAGATACTTCAAATAAAACTATTTTAAAAGGATTTAATGCTTAGACTTTCCTAGTCTTGTTCATTTTTACATATGCTAGCATTTCTTCCTGTCCCCATTAAGGCAGAATTATCAATATTTCATATGCCAAAGATAAAAAAAAAAAATTAGTCCCTCAAGTGCAGATTGTTCCCCAGGCATGGTCGGTCTTTTGTTTATATATTTTTTCCTCTGATGTAACTAAAAAAAATGTTATTTGGTTGATTTTTTTTTTTGCTGCTTCAATCAAATTCTCATCATAAATACCAACTTCATCAAACACTCTGCATATTTATTTGGGGAAGATTACAGGTCAGCACCATGAAGCAACAAAAGAAATGGTTAATTATGCACTGACACCTAGGCTTAGATTTATAAAATGCAGATAACACCTTTAGTGGGCAAAGGCTACCTTGTGTGATTATATGAATTATTAGCCTTTAAAAAGACATGAATAAAAATTAGTCATACAAACTACGTGACTTTTCTCAAAAAATAACTTATGGCATGTGAAAGAAGAGCCCAGAAATTGGAATAGAAAACACTGTGCTCTAAGCCACTGTTAAACCCTCTCCTGTCATCAGTTCTAAGGCTAAACCAGGCTATGTTTAATCAAGAAACTGTTTTCACAGGCTGGAAAACAGTGAATTGTGAAAGAGGGAGGACCATAAAATGTATGATAACATACAAATGACTGAGAAGAATGATAGTAATTCTGGCCAAAGGGAGGTTGAACACTGTGGAATTTAAGACTCGTGAAGAGAGGGATAATATTAAACTTCGGGTTTTCACTCATGCTTTCTACTAAGAAAGTTTTTCTATTAGTGACTATCATAATGTAAAAATATTTTTGAAGTGAATGATATCAACCAAGATGTAGAGTTCTCCATCAGTTAGAAAAATTCTGCACCTAACAGGTAGTCAGTACAGTGTCAAATGGCAGAATAATGGGTTTCATGGGAAGAACTGATACTTTTTTTTTTTTTTAATAAAACATTTTAGGTAGATAAACTACAAGAAGAATTTTTGAAGTGAGCAGTTACTGCAATAACAATGGAAAAAAAAAATAGCCAGATAGCTGGACAAAAGAAATATTTATCTTAATGGGAATTTTGGCAAAGTTATAGTATCATTCATCCCCACTCAGAATCATACATAAGAGAAGTTCCGCCTAATATAATTCACATTTTCAGGAAGCAAAATATAGAAACTTGATTACAAAAGCTACAAGCACCACAGAAATCTAGTTTCAAAGAGAAACATAACATCAAAATTTGAACACTCATTAGATCATTAAAAAAACCCCTTAATCAGTATATATCTTTATCATGTGTTTCATTTATTATTCCAAAGTTTTCAGTTCTTTCAGACATAACCAACTTAAAAAATCATACCATAGAAATAACAACATAAAAATATCAACTAAATACAACACAGCTGTTTACCACCACAGGAGAACATGTATTTTCCCTGGATTGGTCACCTCTTCATTGGCCTCATATGCTAATAATAAGGCATATTTTTCTACAGCCAGCAAAGCCATGCCATGAAAGGTGGAGATGAGACATTAAATATGGGTAGGGAAAATATGAAGCATCCACAAATTTGGTAAAAGTTAAATGTGTCTATTTTGACTAGTTAAAGAAGGATGGAAATCCCTGTTACAAGTAAAAATAAAATGATAGTAGCAATAAAAGAGATGTCAGTTGTCCGAGATCATGTATCTTCACCTAAGAAGCCTCTTTGAAAGAAATCGTAAAGACCCTGGAATTGCTAACTCTCTAATTGAGATTTTATAAAAAGAAAATAAATATAATAAAGTTAAAAGCATGATGAATTGAAATAGATAAAGATACCCTGAGTATAGGATAAATCCTTGGCAAATCGTGTTTCAGATTAATATTGCTGATTTATTACTTTATTAATTATGATGACACAGGACATAGCACAACACTTTAGTTGAAATGCTGAGTTCAATGCAAAGTAATAAATAGTAAGAGTAATAGCAATGATAACAGAGTACAATACAAATAGAATTATAAGGAAAATCCACTTTCTTTAGATACTTTAACTGGCTTATTAAAACACTGTAAATACAGAGACAGATTACCCTGGAATTCTTAGATTCTGATCCAGAATGGGATGAAAAAAATCACTTTAAGATGTACCTGATTAACTTGGACAACCTTTCCCCAGACATGCTCATAAATGCATGGTCTCCTCCATTATTTGTTCTGGTCTCCAGAAGTTTTGGTTTGGGTTGGGTTTTTTGGCAGTTGAACTTGTTTTGGAGTCAGAATTTAGAACTAGAGAGTAACTGATGTCTCCCAGACAGGACAAGAAGTGAAAAAAATCTTAGCCATGGCCAAAGCTTTGTACTGTGATTTTTCCCAAGGAAGTAAATACAGCTTTTAAAGTGTAAACCTAAACCAATGCTTTCTATGTACTCAGGACACAGAATCATGCAACAACTTATTTTGAAAACCATCATTAATTTGTACATTGACTAATAGCCAATGTTTATCTCTAATACATATAAATATACAGCTTATATGTTAGGATCCTAAAATATTCTCTTCCAGTGTGTCATGGTTTAACCCCAGCCAGCAACTAAGCACCACGCAGCTGCTCGCTCACTCCCCACCGGTGGGATGGGGGAGAGAATCAGAAGGGTAAAAGGGAGAAAACTCGTGGGTTGAGATAAGAACAGTTTAATAATTAAAGTAAAATAAATTGTAACAGTTAAATAGGCAAAGCAAAAACCGTGCACGCAAGCAAAGCAAAGCAAGGAACTCATTCACTACTTCCCATCGGCAGGCAGGTGTTCAGCCATCTCCAGGAAAGCAGGGCTCCATCACGCGTAACGGTTACTTGGAAAGACAAACGCCATCATGCCCGATATCGTTCCCCCTCCTCCTCCTTCTTCTTCTTTCCCCCCCCAGCTTATATACTGAGCATGACGTCATATGGTATGGAATAGCCCTTGGGCCAGTCTGGGTCAGCCCCCCTGGCTGTGCTCCCTCCCAGCTTCTTGTGCCCCCGGGCAGAGCAGGGGAAGCTGAAAAGTCCTTGACCAGTGTGAGCGCCACTTAGCACCTATTTAGCAACAGCTTAGCCCTACTTAGCAAGAACCAAAGCATCAGTGTATCATCGACATTGTTCTCATCCTAAACCCAAAACACAGCCCCATACCGGCTACCAAGACGAAAATTAACTCTATCCCAGCTGAAACCAGGACACAGTGTTAATTGAATACTTTTCCTCTAAATGCATGCATAAAGCTAAGAGAAACGTAGAGAGGTTTTCTAAAGAACAGAATACTTGGAGATAATTGAATGCAGAGATAAGTCAATCACTCTAATAATGAGCTACTACT
The DNA here is from genome assembly GCF_965183815.1 of Platalea leucorodia. Classification (NCBI taxonomy): domain Eukaryota; kingdom Metazoa; phylum Chordata; class Aves; order Pelecaniformes; family Threskiornithidae; genus Platalea; species Platalea leucorodia. The sequence continues at coordinate 80,359,163 of NC_138826.1, forward strand.
GATGTTTTCCCTGTTTTAAGGTTCTTTCTTTCCGCCTAGATTTACATTCAAGTTCTCAATAATTTTTGTCTCTTTTGTTTTTTTTTTCTCCTTTGCCTAAATTAGAGGCAGACAGAATGTCTGTGATTGCACATGACAGATGCCACGAACTGCTGGAAACCATTCTTCTCTAGGTCTTCATATTATTATCTACAACTATCTTATTTTCTCTTTTATTTATGTATTTATTTATTACTTACTGCTAAGTTAGGTTCAAACTAACATGATTTCCCCTTTTAGTTATATTTCAATACTTCTCATTGGGTTCCCTCAGAAAAACACTGTAACTGGTTACTAATATTTCATATGTGAGTTGTTATTCATCAACTGGTAAATCTATCTCTTGTCCTCCAAATACTTTTATTGCCATCACTTTTAATATTGGTTCCAAAGGTTACCAATACTGTAGCATTATATTCTTAGCTTGTTTTAAAGATCTCTGAGTAGGCCCCACCTCAAGTACTGTGTTCAGTTTTGGGCCCCTCGCTACAAGAAGGACATTGAGGTACTAGAGCGTGGTCAAAGAAGGGCAATGAAGCTGGTGAAGGGTCTGGAGAACAAGTCTTACGAGGAGCAGCTGAGGGATCTGGGGTTGTTTAGTCTGGAGAAGAGGAGACTGAGGGGAGACCTTATTGCTCTCTACAACTACCTGAAGGGAGGTTGTAGCGAGGTGGGGGTCAGTCTCTTCTCCCAGGTAACAAGTGATAAGAGGAGAGGAAATGGCCTCAAGCTGCACCAGGGGAAGTTTAAGTTGGATATTAGAAAAAACTTCTTCACCGAAAGGGTAGTCAAGCATTGGAACAGGCTGCTCAGGGAAGTGGTTGAGTCCGCATCCTTGGAGGTATTTGAAAGACGTGTAGATGTGGTGCTTGAGGACATGGTTTTGTGGTGGACTTGGCAGTGTTAGGTTAACGGTTGGACTCGATGATCTTAAGGGTGTTTTCCAACCTTGACGATTCTATGATTCTATGCACTGATCTTCAATTCTTAATTGTTTGTAAACTGCTCCAAACAACTAGGTTTTAGGCTTGCTCTTCAGAAGGTTCCTTTTTGTTTGCATATGATTTGTCTTAACATTATTGGTCAATCAGAATTGTTCTTCCTAACACATAAACCACAAACATAAAATAAAAAGCTAAGAATTATTGAAAATACAATTATATCCCTGACAAGTAGGGATTATATTATATTACCTTAATGTAAAAGCCAAGTGAGCTAATCATAATCATAGACTGTCATTGAATTAAGTAAAGACAGAAGGTGCTGCACAATTTGTTGTAGGAAATCAGCTGAAATAGAAACAAGATGTCAAAGCAAAAATAAGCTCAGTAGTAAATAGAAGGCACTCAATGTGGTAAGGCTACAGGAATTACACGACACTAACGTGCCTTAATGTACTGTGTGGATTTTAAAAACTTTAGGTGATGCTATTTGGTACTATGAGTTTCTCCCCAGGACAAGAAGATACTACAAAGAGCAGTTCCATGGATTTGAGACATTAGTGTTTATTGAAGACTTAATGGGTGATATTTACCTTCTGAACAAGGACATTTGTTATTATAATGCAATCCATCTGCATCCACTTCCCAGGTTTCTCAACAGAAAAGAATGAAGTTTTACTTTAAACTTAAATGAAGGCATACTGGTATAAAAATAGTTGAATGTTTTGTGGATGACTCGAAAAGATGACTTAAGAGTTGATGCAAATGAAAAGAAATACAACCCCCCAAAAACTCTCCCAACTTCCCACTCTACACTTTAAACTGAGTCTTTAGAGATTTAGAATGATGAGAAGGTATTTGACAAACTTAAATTTAAATCTAAGATCATTAAGATCTTAAGGGGATTGCTTCAAATGGACGGTGCCTGGTAACAGAGAAAGGATGATTTTGTTTTTAGGGCACTAAACTGGACTTTGAGGGGATTATGTTTGGTTTTGTCCTTACCGTAAACTTCTTTAAGCAGTGACTGTCTTTACCCAGGGTTGTGCAGCTTTGGCTCACTTGAGCTAAATATGTGTAATAATCACAAATTAACCACAAATATTCTCCTCAAGAAAAAGCAAAGTATTTATTAACTCTTAAAGATGTGTTTTACCTCAACATATTTCAAGGTACATCATCAAGTATAGTGAGGATTTAATTCAAAGCCTGTCTAAATCGTTGAGTGGCTTTTCATTGATTTAGTGGATTTTGGATTATATGCTACGAGATTGTTTTACCAGGAACAGCATCAAAGTGAAGCTCTCTCTCAGATCTGAGATCTTACTTTAAGTAAGACAGAAGGAAACTGTGATGCTGGCAAAAACAGTTGGATTCTGAAATTCCATTGATATAAAAATGTGAGGTGCAAAATGTAGAGAAATATTTCACATATCAGTGGCAGGAGTGACTGAAAATCAATGCAGCTATGCCCGTTTGCGTCAGCTGAGGCTCTGGCCCTTTTCACTTTTTAAGACGAGTACCAGACATTAAGATTAGTGTAATGCTGAGTATATACATTCTAAGCTTAACATTAACTTTTAATAAGAACCTTGTAATAGTTCTATTAAACTAAGTAGAACACCAGAACCTTTATGTTCATTATTCCAGTGTTCTCCTAAATAGTAGTCTGTTCATGACTCTGACGATTTTTATACTCTTAATGCACTCCTAATGCAACCATGGAATGTTGAAATTATTGTTGTAATTTTTGTTGATGAAATCCAGTTTCTCAGAAAATATTCCACCATGAAAAATTGTGAACAATGGATCTTAAGCACATTTTTTTCGAACTTTTACAGTTTAAATTAACAGCTGCCGGAAAGAAAAACTTTATTAAACATGCTGGTAATGATCCTATTACCAGGTACAGTGTTCAACAGAACCCGTATTCTGCAAGTATATGCCTATCACTATCATATCCTGAACTTTTCTGAAGTTGGAAAACCAGTTTAATCTCAGAAATTCTATATTTCATGGTTCACAAATCCCAACTATACCTGTTACTCATTTCTTCCCGTTACATTTATAAAACTGTGATAATCTGTATGGACAAAGAAAACAAACAAACAAAAAGCTACTATAAGTTTAGATAATTCCTCAAATGGGGAAAGATTTATAAAAGAGTAAAATCATTATGTTTCAGCTTCATCTGATGTGCATAGGCTTTTTTCTCTCTATTCATTTTGTTCTTTGAAATAAAACAAACAAAAAATAAAAAGAAACCTTTTGTGAGTAATACTCTGAGCTGCCAAAAAAAGTTCAGAATAAGATGATTTTTTTTTGTTTTAAATGAAACGGTAAGTTTTATACTTATTGAAATATGGGTAAATGATCTTTGCATTTATGAAGTATTTATATTCATTTAAGAAAAAGAAGAGTCCTTTTCATAAGAACAGACCACTTTTTACTTCTCATTTTACCACACTGATGCTTGCTCAGATTCATCTTATAAAAACTAATAGAATCACAGGAAGAGATCCTTTTAAACAGTGACCACAGTTTCTAATCAGCTGCCACCTCCATCAAAATCATCAGCTTGATGCTTGTATAAATGACTCTGACACACCTCAAAGGAGTTTTACATTTCCCTTATCCTTTCTGGAAACTATTCATCATTTCTAGAAGACTGAAAAAACATTAACAATGACAGAAAAGCCATAAAAAAAGAACATTCTCTTCGCTTCCAAAATATCCCTTACCTCTAGTCACCTTTTCTGCTTCTGTACAGAGATTCCTTTCGTGAGAACTTATTTCAACAAGTATTTTAGATCCCATTAACATGCATAGCATTAGGAAAAAAAAAAAACTTGTATGGTTCCAGAAGAAAGGATTTCACTCCTGATACTTTGATCCCACAGAAACTATGTCGTGGGCTTTCAGTGTGAGATCTCAGGAAACCAAACTCTTTCATTTTACTAGTGCAAGGTTTGCCAGATAATTTATTTTTTATTTCTTAGAATTTTCAAAACAAAGAGCATAGAATAAAAAAAAATATGAAGATAACTCATCAGCTACACTGAAAAATATGAGACAGTGCATTTACAATACAGAAAGTTTGGACAGCTTGCACCTTCCAGGTACATTCATGAATGTTTGACCAAATTAGTGTTATGTCTCAGATAACTGTCTTAAAAGTACCAATCAGCTGGACCATCTTGTAATCAATGAGTATGCCCACTGTCTGGGTTGATGGCTGTCTGACACGTCTGAGGTGAGACAGGGATAGAAGGGGGGTTAATGTCACAATGAGTAGTTGCGAATGGCAATTCCCCCTCCTTCACATCAGTGTTTTAAACTTTCAGAAAATCTAGCCTACATGGCTTTGTTTTACATTCTGATCAAAGGTTTTATAAGCGAGAATTAAGAATACCACCACTGTATTTGCTAACACGACAAAAGGATTCAAGATCTATCCACAGTAGCTGAACAGGTAATTTGTCTGTGCAACTGATGTCAGTGGTCAGAAAAGATTTAGATAAGACAGGACCAAACATCTATTAGTTCCGGTACTTCTATTTCACTGAACAGCTCCAGAGACAACTACAATATAGCACAGTTTTATGACAATAAAAAGTCAAGCATTTGTTAACGTGCACCACCCCACTGTGCCTGCCTTCTGTATTCTTGTACTCTCTAGTTTATAGTCATTTGGAGTAATTTCCATATTTACAGCTTGTTAACATGTTAGGTATCTAGTTCTTATAGGTTATTTAAATTACTAAATTCCATTAAGTCAAATTATCAGCATTTACCATATTATCATAATTATAGTTATGTTGGCTTCTTTATTAAACAAAATCTTTTCTATCTAATAGTTGAGAAGTCCTAACCTCACCCAACTGTCTTCTGCTTTTCTTCCATAATTAACAGAAAAACTCATCACAGCCTCTGATTCAGTAAAAGCTGAATTATATGTGAGGATACTTAAAAACATTTCTCTAATGCCAAGCTGTTACTAGACCTAATTTTTGTATACATCTTTTCTAAAGGTTAAACAAAGAAAGAAACAAAAAACCTTCCCAAGCTTAGTATTGATATGCATGAATATTAGCATTTGCTTTCAAAATATATTCCCAGGCCAGCCTCCATAGATAATTCTCTCAAATCAAGTACGTTTTATAAAATTATCAGCAGAGCATTATATGGACTCGGTAGACCACGTTTATCTTTTCACAGCAGAACAAGAAATGGAGCATTCTTTTTTTAAAAGATAAAATCTGCATTCTTTCTCATAAAACTTTTTAATTTCTTGGATTTACAGTTTACTTTATCCTATTTTCATAATCCCTTTAGAATTTACTCTTTCAAATAATATTAAGCAACAAAAAGTCAGGGACAGTTCTGAAATTGAATACTGGGACTTGATCATTCAGACTTTGTTCTTTCTTCACCAGACCCCCACATAGTCAAATTATACAGAAAGAAAGCTGACAATTAAGAAAGCAGGTTTAGTTTAGAGATAATTTATTTCACGTTTGGTGACTGTGTGTTCAGGCCACAAAGTAGACTGCAGTTTTGAAGTTCTAGTAGGCTGCAGAATAGATATTTCTCTTCTATGGTTATCTCAGCATAATTTTGTCATAGTTTCAAAACTTAAACTCCTAATTTGCTAGAAGTTAATATTTTTTTATTTATTTAATAATTTAAACACATATCCACTTGAGTGTTCCTGCATATTCTATCTGGTTATAAGCACAAATTGTTTTCTAGTAATTTCTATACATCTATAAATAGATTTATAAGAAACATTTCACAAGTCAGCAACTGCACTGTTACGAGTTGTGGTGTAGTATGCATGAGGCTGAGAAGGTTATCTTTCAAAGTAAAGATGACCTCACTAGTTTATGAAAGCACTGCTCCTCCTAGCAACTACCTCAGTTCACAAAGTTTTTAATTTACCTGTCTTTATGATAGAACCTTTTGTTTCAGTATTTCATGAGAACAATGTTTGTGTTCTTGCCTTTCGTTTGCTGATGATGTGTCTGTTCAAAATTTCTGCAAGATATCGCACTTGTCTTAGTCTTTACAAAGACACTGAGATTTGGTTTTTAGTTCTCTGATTTATGCACTTAATGGGGATCGAGAATACAAAGATGGAGGTATAACAAAATGAAAGAAAGGATGCAGTGAGGCAAATTATTCTCTCTTCAGTGCTCTGGGCATATAGAATTCATATGGATAATGCATATTGAAGACTTTCACTTACAAACACTTTAGTTAGCATCCCTTTTCCACAGCCTAATTCCTGAGCACAGCAGTCAGCAGTAAAATTTGCACTGTCATGAGTTTTAGAAGTAATGAAAAATCTTCTATGGTGTACTTTGAATTCATTTTTGACATACACCTACTATGGATTTACTATAATTTATCTGGGTGCTGAATAAGCCTCCTTTTTTCACACCTCACCACACCACTATTGTAAGGCTTAATTATAATACTGTCTCTTTTCCATTTAAATGTGTCAGAATTTATATTATAACTTTCACACTTAAACCAGTTAACACTAAATAGTCATGCCATCCAAAACAGTGTTCCACTGAAGCTGAAAAAATTATTTTTTGTTGCAACTAAGTCCAATCCCTGCTGGTTTCCTTTTCCCCAAGAAGGATATGTTACGATAACTTAGCAACCAAATTGTTGCTAAAACATGTAGTTCTGAAGTGTCGAGATAAATGTATTTTAGTATTTTCTGCCGATTAAGCTTAATAAATAAATATTAACCTCAATTTCCTGAAAACACATTTTGAACAGTTTAGTGTAAGCTGACTGCTATTTAGGAATTATGCAGCAAGAAATAAAATGGTTTGTTTCTAATGTGAAAGTTAGTTTTATGATATTTAGATCAAATTATGAATCCATACCACTTTTGCTTTACACTAATTTTTATGTAGTATGTTCAAATCAAATGGCTTCTTACTCAGAATCAAAAAGTTGTCTATACTTAAAAACTATTTATCAGTTATAATAATTTCTTTAATATATTCCTTTAGAAAATACCAAGTGGGTGAATTCCAGCACCCACACTGGTCCCTGATGATGCTATGGTTTGGAATTTATTTCTTCATTTTAATTAATTACAGAAAAAAGTCTCCAGGGAAACAGATAAAAACAACATTCTTGTCAGCTCTAAAATAGCTGTCCTTAGTGGAATAAAACAAGATGTATTTAATGGAGAAACATATAGCATTAGGTAATATTTTTGTGGCACTTGTGATTTTATACTAATTTTTACCACAACGGAATATGCAACATTTTCGTTGGAATATACCCAGTCGTAAAAAGCTGCTTTTATTTGATTCTTCTCACTTTTTTCTTTGCAAGCTTAAAGCTGTTTCCTGGAGAAAAATATTCCTGTGCATAAGTATTTTATCAACAATACTAAAGATTATATTACCTCAGTTACTGATAGACATCACAGCCCAAAATATTTTCCCCTGCCACTCATGTGACAATTCTGTGCTAAACACTAAAGCTCTTATCTCCAATGCATCAGCAAAGGAGGTAACAGATATTGAGATCTAAGATCCTTGGTCGCCTAACTACTCTAGCCTAGCCCCTCACTGTCAAATATTGTGAACCTTTTCATTGTATTTGGCAGCATGCAGTTTAATTCTAAATAATTCTGGATCCTTCTTAGCCAATTTTGCTGTACGGGGTAGACTTTGAACATTCACTGGGAGGTGCCTGGGAAAGCACTGGCAGACTCTTAATGTTGGTGTGATTTAACGTTAAAAACAGACTCTAGTGACATTAAAGAAGATTCTATTTTCGAAACTGTGTTTCCATCTTGGTCAACAAGCTTGAATTTACAATATCTCATTATCTTGGCTGAAGGATTTCACCATGGACATAGGGAATGTTACATCTCATATATGGCAAACCTTCTGGTATCTGTGCATGGATGCTTCAAGGGACAAAGATAAAGGTAGCATGAAGCGGAGCTGTATGTTCAGTGGTCTGCCACACCTGACACAGACTCACTATGCAGCCAACCATGCAGCTGAAATAGCTGTACTCTTCAAACCCATCCAAAACATACAAACTCCCCACCCAGGATTTTTTTTCTCTTCTGTTCTAGCACAAGATAATCCAAAGGAGACTTTCGCCTATGATAAGGTTTAAGTTAGGTCAGTTTCCATTAAATTCCACCCCACTGTACATGACATTAGAGATGATCTCTGCATTTTGTGCAGTTTCAAATGGGAGCTTTGTATAAATAAAAAGCCTGAAATCTTTCCTTACAATATGAAGTGCATGTTGTAAGCACTGTTAGAGGCAAACACTTCGATGTGCAGTGCTCTGACATAACTATTAAAGCATCTCACCAGTCTTCTCAAATGAGTCTTCCAAAATCAACTGACTTAGAACTGAGGACTGTATTTTAGGTCTCAGAAAATCTGGCATTACAGGATGAAGAATGTTAACAACAACAGCAACAAGATGGAAAATGAACCAATAAAAATTTAACACTTTGATAATTCTGAAGGTTTTTATTTTTCTATAAAATGTGGTTTGCAAGTAGAAAGCATTTACGTGGTATGATATAGATGATTTTATTTGTATTTTTATGGTTTATATAACATATGAAGTTTCTATCAAAACTCTGTGGGATAACTCATTTATACAGTAATATATCATCTACTACTTGCTGTTTATCTTCAGATCTGTCTGTCTATCCTGTTCTCTGTTTAATTAGTTGATGTACAAATTTGTTTTTCATATAAAAGTGAGCCAAAGTAACTTTTTTAACGGTTGGTAAATTAGAAGCATATAATCCATCCTGGAGCTTCCAGATGCCCTACTGTGCATCTTTACCAATGGGTGGTTGCATCTTTCCTTTCAAATTGATTTGAAGTTCACAGAACAGCTGATCTTGGTGATCATAAATACAAATGCAGTGAAGAAGACAGAAGACTTCTTTTATTTTCCCTTGTCTTCTGTCCTAACCATCAACACAACAATTACGTAGAACACAATGTGGTTTACATCACAATTCTATGATTTCAAGATTTCTCAATCACTGCTGGATGTGACAGCAGTAAAAGCTACCAATTCATAGAAATAAAAAACTGATTTAAAATATGCAAAATTTTACATACAAACATGCTGTTATCTTAAACTGTATATGTTGGATCATCATATTGTCCATACTAAATGCTGGACTTGTAATCTTTAATGTGCAAATCTGTTTTCCAGTGTATCCACAGAACTTAGTTGCCAAAGTACTAAGTAGTTTAAAAACCCAATACTTTTTGTTAAAGAACAAGCTCTTCTTATTAAAAATTCTGAATAAGTTCTTCCTTGATTTTCTTAATTTTCTTTTTAAAATATAAATAACTAACTCAACTATAACGTGTGTTTGACAGAAATAATTTGAAAGTAATTACACAGAGCCAAGCATTTAGACTCATGGGTAATTTGAATGCAGCTTCTTTCACCCTTTATAATTAGGTACTTCTGGTGCTGTGCTATTGAGTGAACATTATCCTTTAAAAATGCAGAGAAAGATGTAACTGTTCAAAATTCACTGTGTGGTATGAGACTTCAAGTTATTGTACAGAAGAGGAATGTGGAACAAAGAAAGCCCTTCTGTGAAGTCCAGTTGCATTTCCAGCAGGGACTTACAGCTCTCAAAATAGGTATGTGAGATTTTTTTTTTTTTCCTGTCATAAAAACAACTTCACTACTTTGAGAAAGAACTGTACAGACTATATGTCTACAGACACAGACCTGACACCTATGACCCTAAGATAAATAATCTTATTTTGCCTCATTTTGGTTTTGCCTCTGGTCGTTCATCAATAGAGTGAGTGAGATGGCTACCACATTAATGGATTTTAAACCTAGCTGCATTATTTAAAATGTAGAGGTGTTTTACAATCAATCAGTAGAATCCCTTTGGGTTTATCTTAGCTAAATGAGAATAGTTTACAGTAATGTCCTTTCTTCAGTGAGTTTGAATTCTAGTGGTGGACAAAGGTCGAGTCTCCTACCTGACCTTGTTAAGCAAGACAACATGGCATCTTTTGGTACTGTTCATTCTTTAACAATCATCCATTAGTGTAATGGAAAAGTTATAAATTTTGACATTTCAGGAATAACATGACTTTAATGATCTTTAACTCCACAACATATCAGATGTTATTATGACACAGTGAGATTTCCTGATTACCAGCCTGTGGTGTTACCACAGTGCAGGCTATATATAATTTTTTGTTTAGTTCTGAAGAGGTTGTGACTTTTTTCCAGGTGTTGGCATAAAATTGGACATGGTCAAAGGCAAGTGCTTTGTAGGAATTAGGTGGTCGATGAAGAAAAGAAAAAATAAATGTGGCCAACAACTGTGGAAGCCAAACAAGTGGCGATGAACAAATGGAGAGTGCTTCATAACTGATGAAACTACATTTCAGCAGAAACGGCAAGACTAAAAGCATCATACTGGAATTAGGAAAATTTGGGAAACTGTCTTCTGCAGTTAGACAGAAAACAGGTGCTGATTCATGTCATTGGAACCACTCGTAACTTACTGATGGTTGAGTTTTCCAGTCCATCTTTAAAGATAAGCTCACAATTTTGGTAGAAGTGTTCAGTCAGTTGTTCCCACTGCATTTAAGACTAGACTTGTTACTTGGAGAAAAGAATAACCTAAGGTAAATTACAGATTAAACACTTGACTTCAGGTCAAAATAAAATTAGAGATAGATACTTGAAAACCATAGGTCTCATAATTTGTTACTTTATCAGCTGCTTCCCATATCTGCTGTGGATGAGTCTAACCTTTCTTTGGCAAGATGCTTTTATTGAATGTCTAACTTCTTGCTGTGGTTAATGCCAACTATTTCACTTGTTATCCATCCAGTCCAAAGGAAGTTGAAATTAAATCTTTAATCTCTGTGTTTTTTTCTTGTTGTTTAATTTGAAAACAGTACTATACGTTCATTTCATCTTGGTGATCTTTTCTGCTTTCCCTTCAGAAAAATTTTGACATAGTGGTGAATTAGTAAAATTCAAATGTGCCTTGGGATTAGGTCCAGTCTTTCAGAATGCAAATAATGATTCTCTCATCTTGGAGAATTTATCCTACACTTATCATTTCACATTGTTTTTCTAAACAATTGTGCTTTCTTAGTCTTTGTGAATTACTTTATGCTTTCTGCAGTACCTTTGAGGACCTCAAACTAGCGTTCTTAAATCCTAATGTATTTTGTGGCAAATAATTGCTGAGAAGACTGTGATTTAAATTATATATTGCAGAACATTTAGCGAAACAGCTAGAACTCTTATGCTTAGTAACAATACTCTCTAACAGTGAAGGAGAAACTGGCCCATTGGAAGTTCATGGGAAAAAAAGATACTCTATTCAGAGACTGGCAGAATAGAGAGAATGCATTGGAGGATTGGCATCATGTACTAAAAAAATACGTGAGGAATATATTCTAAGTTGTTCATAAAACCTCATCTTGACTGCAAGATATTTATTATGTTTGGCCACATTAGTAATAAAATGATACAACCCAGTAAATAGAAAACATAGAGTGGATATGTTTTTCAGGTCCCACTGTGATAACAAAATGATAGAGTTTTTCTTGGAGGAGCAAGGAGGAGGAGAAGCAGAACTGTTACCTTGGACTTTCGAAGGGCAGACTTTGGTCTGTTTAGGAGACAGGTTAACAGAGTCCCTTGGAAGGCAGTCCTGAAGGGCAAAGGAGTCCAGGAAGGCTGGACAGTGTTCAAGAAAGAAAACTTACAGGTGCAGGAGAAGGCCATCCCCATGTGCTGAAAGACAGGCTGGTGGGAGAGAAGACTGGCCTGGGTGAATGGAGAGCTTTGGCAGGAACTCAGGAATAAAAGGAGAGTTCAGCATCTTTGGAAGAAGGGGCAGGCAACTCAGGAGGATGACAAAGATGTCATGAGGTAATGCAGGGAGAAAATGAGAAGGACCAAAGCCCGACTAGAACTTAATCTGGCTACTGTTGAAAAAGACAACAAAAATGTCTCTACAAATACATTATCAACAAAATGAGAGCTAAGGAGAATCTCCATCCTTTATTGGATGTGGGGGGAAAACATAGTGACAAAGGACGAGGAAAAGGCTGAGGTACTTAATGACTTCTTTGCCTCAGTCTTCAATAGTAAGACCAGTTGTTCTCAGGATACCCAGCCACTTGAACTGGAAGACAGGGACAGGGAGCAGAATAAAACCCCCATAATCCAAGGGGAAATGGTTAGCCACCACCCAAGGGTCCTGAGGGAGCTGGCGGAAGTGCTCACCAAGCCACTTTCCATCATCTATCAGCAGCCCTGGCTAACCAGGGAGGTCCCAGTTGACTGGAGGTTAGCAAAAGTGGTGTCCATCTACAAGAAGGGCCAGAAGGAGGATCTGGGGAACTACCGGCCTGTCAGCCTGACCTTGGTACCGAGGAAGGTTATGGAGAGATCAGCCTGAGTGCCATCACGTGGCATGTACGGGACAACCAGGGGATTGGGCCCCGTCAGCGTGGGTTTATGAAAGGCAGGTCCTGCTTGAACAACCTGATCCTTCCTTGTATGACAAGGTCACCTGCTTAGTGAATGAGGGAAAGGCTGTGGATGTTGTCTGCCTAGACTTTATTAAAGCCTTTGACACCATTTCCCACAGCATTCTCCTGGAAAAACTGGCTGCTCATGGCTTGGACGGGTGTGCTCTTTTTGCTGGGTAAAGACTGGCTGGCTGGCCCGGCCCAAAGAGTTGTGATGAATGGAATCAAATCCGGTTGGCAGCTGGTCACAAGTGGTGTTCCCCAGGGCTCAGTATTGGGGCCAGTTCTGTTTAATGTCTTTATCAATGATCTGGACGAGGGCATGGAGTGCATCCTCAGTAAGTTTGCAGATGACACCAAGTTGGGTGGGAGTGTTGATCTGCTGGAAGGTAGGAAGGCTCTACAGAGGGATCTGGACAGGCTGGATCGATGGGCTGAGGCCAACTGTATGAGATTCAACAAGGCAAAGTGCTGGGTCCTGCACTTTGGTCACAAGAACGCTATGCAACGCTACAGGCTTGGGGAGGAGTGGCTGGAGAGCTACCCGGCAGAAAAGGACCTGGCGGCGTTAGTTGACAGCTGGTTGAATATGAGCCAGCAATGTGCACAGGTGGCCCAGGCAATAGCATCCTGGCTTGTATGAGAAATAGTGTGGCCAGCAGGACTAGGGAAGAGATCATCCCCTTGTACACGGCACTGGTGAGGCCACATCTTGAATACTGTGTTCGGTTTTGGGCCCCTCACTACAAGAAGGACATTGAGGTGCTGGAGAGTGTCCAAAGAAGGGCAAGGAAGCTGGTGAAGGGTCTAGAGCACAAGTCTTATGAGGAACGGCCAAGGGAACCGGGGTTGTTTAGCCTGGAGAAGAGGAGGCTGAGGGGAGACCTTATTGCTCTCTATAACTACCTGAAAGGAGGTTGTAGCCAGGTGGGGGTCAGTCTCTTCTCCCAAGTAGCAAGTGATAGGACAAGAGGAAATGGCCTCAAGCTGTGCCAGGTGAGGTTTAGATTGGATATTAGGAAAAAAATCTTCACTGAAAGGACTATCAAGCACTGGAACAGTCTGCCCAGGGAAGTGGTTGAATCCTCATCCCTGGAGGTCTTTAAAAGACATGTAGACGTGGCACTTAGGGACATGGTTTAGTGGTGGACATGGCAGTGCCAGGTTTATGGTTGGACTTGATGATCTTAAAGGTCTTTTCCAACCTAAATGATTCTAAATGATTGTATGATTCTGTTTTAAATGATGAAGATACTGTCTTCGTGTTTCATGCTTTTACCAGTACAGCTATTTCACTGTTGCCAGCAAGATAACCTCAAAACTAATTATTTTTTTCATTTTTTAAAGAACAAAAAAATGAAGGGGAAGAGAAAATGAGGCCCACATTTCCTTGTCATGTGCATTGGTAGAATAAAATTACTGCAGAAATACAAAATGAAGTTAATATGGTGATATGGTTACAAACTCTTTTGAGGTGATGTTTGAGATACTAAAAGTTTCACTGTACTATGTACACCTTTGAATTAATGTTTTTAAAAGTATGGGCACAGGCGCCCAGGTGTTGGCAGCAGGGGCTGCAAGAGCCTCTGTGAGGAGAGGCTGAGGCTGCCCCCTGTCACACGCAGCTAGTTCTAGTCAATTCCAACCAACCCCCTGCAGGGCACAGCTGAGCCCCTCAGCCAAGATGGTGGAAACTCTGGGAAAATGCATTTAAGAAAGGGTAAAAAAACGCCAGACAGAGACAGGAGTGCAGAAATAAGAGAGTGAGAAACAGCAGAGGGAACACCAAGGTCAGAGGAGGAGGAGGTGCTCCGAGAGCTGGAGCAGGAGCCCACGGAGGTCCTACACCAGAGCAGGTTGGTATTTCCTGAGGGAATGGCAAGATTTGGGGAGAGCCCACACCGCAGCAGGGTAAGTGTGTGAGAGGGAAGGAGCAGCAGAGATAAATCATTATGGACTGACCATAAACCCTCCATCCCTGCTGCATCACTCGGAGTGGGAATAGGTAGCGGAGTTGAGTAAAGGCATGAAGTTGAGCCTGAGAGAGAGGGGAGGAAAGTTGTTTTAATGTATGTCTTTTCACTACACAAATCTATTTTAATTGGCAATAAATTAAATTAATTTCCCAAGTCAAGTCTCTTTTGCCCACAACTGTAATTGGTAAGCAACCTCCCTGTTTTTATCTCAAACCAGAAGCTTTCTCAACCTGTTTTCTCCCACTGCCCACCTAAGGAGGGGGAGAGAGTGAGTGGGTGGATGGGATTTTGTCTGTTTGCCAAGGCTAATGCACCACAGAACAAGGAGTTTTGGTCCATTCATTCCTCAAAGTAGTTTGATTTAAGAACTGTATGTTAAATGAGTACTTAATTAGAATTTTCTAGGACATACTTTTTAATAGCATAACATCTTTGTAGAACTCAAAAAGCAACTAAAAAGATCGACTAATAGTGGGACTGTATAAAGTATTTTGTGCTTGCCTGTCACTCATTTTCAGAACAGATCACCCAGTAAAACCATAATACTGTCTTATATGAGATCAAAGATAAAATTGCTGTGAAGTAAATAGATGTTTGGTGAACTCAGGAACCTACGGAGGTGAACTGAACTAGGATTTTGTCTATTACTTTTTTTAGTTGGAACTAATAGATATGACACATCTATCAATATAGTGTATTTCACTTCTAGGGTTTCAGTGTAGCGCTTGCTCCACTTCACCTCCCAAGTACAATTCAAAATGAAGAATCCAAAAATAAAGTAAAGAAGGAACTGCAAGCTTGTAATTAGTCACTTAGAATAACAGTAAAGCCTGTTTTAATATGATGTCAAAGCAAACACCTAGGATGTAATAGTATTCCTTCTTCTCCAAAAAAGAGAGTAGGAGTCTGACAATCTGTTCTGCATATCTTCACTGACATAGGAATCTTAAGCAAATCATTTGATTTCAGATTGCTACTCAGTGATAGGCACCATTATTAAAATGGTTTCAATTCATCACGTGTTTTATGGGTAATTAATTCCACATTTAAAATTGGTGGAATGCTTTCAAATCATTGAATAACAACAGCACAAGGAAACCAAGTGTAATTATTTGAAGTTTTACTTTACCATGAACAGCTGTCAGATTCAGAAACAGTAATGATAAAGATATTCATTTATATTATAGGAGATTAATACATGCATTGCCAGGATATTCCAGAAAAAAAATGAATTGAGATACACTACATGCCTCTGGCCTGTTTTTTCATACATTCATATTCGTAAGCCATCCCATTTTTATTGCGGAAAGCTGGCAACTATGACCAAAAATGCCTTCTACTTCCTATGACAGCAACTATGATAGCACATGTTCAGTAACATAGATGGTATAGTGTGGCATTGGAACATAAACTTGAATGGGCAGAAGTTTCATCTGTGTCTATCACATGCAAGAGAGAAAAATGTTAACTATTTCTACCTTCAAAATAATATAGAAACATAGAATCATAGAAACATAGAATAGTTTAGGTTGGAAAAGACCCTTAAGATCAAGTCCAACCATAGACCTAGCACTGCCAAGTCCACCACTAAACCATGTCCCTAAGCACCACATCTAACCATCTTTTAATTACCTCCAGGGATGGAGACTCAACCACTTCCCTGGGCAGACTGTTCCAATGCCTGACTACCCTTTCAGTGAAGAAATTTTTCCTAATATCCAATCTAAACCGCTCCTGGCACAACTTGAGGCCATTTCCTTTTGTCCTATCACTTGTTACTTGGGAGAAGAGAATGACCCCCACCTGGCTACAACCTCCTTTCAGGTAGTTGTAGAGAGTGATAAGGTCTCCCTTCACACTGTCGGCTCATATTCAGTTATATTTATATATAACATATACAAATAGATGTAGTGACAGTCTTTGCATATTCCTTCTATTTTGTACGGAAAACCAGTATACACGAATCACATAGAAACTGGTGTTTCTGCCTTTCTGAAACTTGTGACTAGTGATCATGCCTAATAGTCACCTTAAAGCTATTTCCTGGCTTCTTGTGTAGAAGAGCGTTAATGATATTTTCAAGAAGTTTTCTAAGAACTCTTAGCTAAATTGGTGGATGTTTCCTCCTTACATGGAATGATCACTCATCCCTTTAGCAAGAGCTGTACGTCCTTCTTACAGAGTAGAGACACCTTTATGCTGTACGACCAGCTTTAACGTAAAACCACCCCATCTTTGTCTCAGATACTTTGTTGTGTTTTCCCTTCACTTAACAGGCAAATCAAACTGAACAGAATGGAATGTTACCTTCTGTCTCCAGCACTTTACCGTGTTATGGAATTATGGATTGTTTCCACTAGGAGAAAAAATCAAAGATGGTGTTTCTTTGATGTAATCCTGTTTACAAAGATGGTACAAAATGCTATTTCTATAAACACAATAGGAAGCAGAGAAGAAACAGCAGGGCTGTCTTAGTGCCAAAGCACTTAGTCCACGTGTTCTTTCAGATGTTACCATTCCCTGAGCTGATGGTGCTTGTGGTTTGTTTCACTGCTTCTCTTCTTTTAGACTCTAGGTTTTCTTTCTTCCTCTCTGCTTTGAACAGGAAATATTCACAAATCAGTCCCCAATGAAATTCCCACTACCCACATTTGCCTGCTACATAAATTTTGTTTGGGAAAGGGGAGTAGACAATGGTCTCAGGTTAAGGATGTTATTTATTTCAGCTATTTGATCCCACAATAGTTGAAAATAACTCATATTCTCTTTTTCAAAAAACAATGCAGTTTAAAGATATGGAATTTAAAAAGGACTGAAAATTTAACCAGAATCCTTCAGTTTTTTCTCTAATCTGTAATGAAGTCTTCCTTAATAATGAAATCTTATGGTCTTTCATCTGATAGATGAACATTTATGAATATGACATTTTGGAATTATGTATAAGAAATTATACCTTTATAAAAATTCAATTGTAATTACATTTACTTTGAAATTACAATCTAATTAAAGTCACATAAACTTGCATTATCAACAGTTTTAGTTATGTGCCTTTTCAAGCAGTATAATTTCACAGCTCCAGACTAATTGTACAGTAGGGTTTAGACTACAGCTGGAAAAGCCTTTATTCAGTTGATATGTAAATTAATTAGCAGGATTAATGTGTGACTTGATGCCACTAGACATACAATATGACCTTGCACTTTGCCAGTAATGAACTTAGAGTTTGCGAGTAAAAGGATGCTAACATAATGATTGTGTTGGCAAAATAACACTCGGTAAAATCAAAACACATTTCAGATTTCAATTTTTTTTTTAAGTTTTCAGGAAAAATGCTGTTCCATAAAAAAATACTCTATGTTTTTACTAAGATTGTAGCAGAACTTTTAAGAAAGATTAACATTTTTTCAGTGTTTGCCCTATTGAAGAGAAGTGAGGGGTGTTTGCTAAGGTCCCCAATACAGAATTCAGACTGCAAGCAGAGGAGAAAGTAACAGGGTAAATGGTGAAAGAAGTAGTGCAAAAAATACCTGTTATATAAAAGTAGCATCTATTAGACCCTCCCAGTCTAGATAAAAGATATGTTCTACCTTTGCTTTTCAGCTGTATTCTGTTTTCCTTCAAAAGAAACTTCAAACAAAAACATACTTAGGCTTTTGACAGAGGTTGGGTTTGTCAGCATCAGTTCATCAATTGATGAATCAGAAAAAATTTGGGTAGCAAAACAAAGCTAGATTTTGTACATCTCACAGTTGAAGGCATCTGAACAACATTCAAGATGAAAACCTGAATTCACTGAGCAATAATTTTGTGTTTAGTGTAGTAAGAGCAAAGACAACTCTTCCAAAAGTTGAGTAAATTAATTATTAATTTAATAGACTGTTAAGCTCTTCTGAAAAATCTGTAATTCTTTTGCAATGAACAGTTAGGATGCCTTTTGACCTCAGACTCAAAATGCATGGAAAATGAGCAAATTAAAATATAATAGAGCCTCATAAGAGCATGCAAGAGAAGCATAATAATAATAATAATAATAACAATAATAATAATAATTCAGGTGCATATTCCATATTTTTATTTTGGCAATGTTAGTCACTATTTTCACCCTATACCCATGAAATTTGATTTTAAGCTTCCATAAAGTAATACAAAACCAGCAAAAAGGCTTGAGGGGTTTATGACTGTTGTGGTTTAGCCCCAGCTGGCAACTAAGCACCATGCAGCCACTCGCTCACTCCCCCCTGGTGGGATGGGGGAAAGAATCAGAACGGTAAAAGTGAGAAAACTCATGGGTTGAGATAAAGACAGTTTAATAGGTAAAGCAAAAGCCACGCACACAAGCAAAGCAAAATAAGCAATTCACTCACTCCTTCCCATCGGCAGGCAGGTGTTCAGCCATCTCCAGGAAAGCAGGGCTCCATCACCCATAATGGTTACTTGGGAAGAGAAATGCCACCACTCCAAGCCTTTCCGCTTCCTTCTTCTTCCCCCAGATTTATATGCTGAGTATGATGACATATGGTATGCGATATCGCTTTGCTCAGTTGGGGTCAGCTATCCCAGCTGTGTCCCATCCCAACATCTTGTGCACCCCAGCCTACTTGCTGGTGGGGTGGTGTGAGAAGCAGAAAACGCCTTGAGTCTGTGTAGGCACTGCTCAACAGAAATGAAAGCATCCCTGTGTTATCAACACTGTTTTCAGCACAAATCCAAGACATAGTCCCATAGTAGTTACTATGAAGAAAATTAACTCTATCCCAGCCAAAACTAGCACAATGACTGACCAATAAACACTTACAATGGAAGAAGGCTCAGTAGAAATGGGCAAGGGTGATGTGCCCATGAAACTCAGGGAATAACGGAGGGTGTGACTGACCAGAGTTGCAAAGAAAGCTGACTTTATCTCAACACAAAGGGGACCAGAGTATGGCCTTTGTTTTAGATAAACAGCTATGTCAGTTGACTGGATCAACTGGTGGTATAAATGTTACTCCCTGAGTTAGCCAGACCAGCATGAGGGGCAGGGACCCATCACATGGCTCAGCCCAACATATAAAAACTAAAAAACAAACAAAAGAATTTTTAAGACAGCAATGGGCTTGAGCTGGCTTCAACCCACATATTCCTTCCCAGCAATTAGGGACACCCAGTGTCATGATGGTAAACATATTGCTGAGACTGGTAATGGGAATCACATTAGTATTATCATTGAACTGTGTATTCCAATTGCTATATTTTCCTAAGTGAATGTTTTCTGTGTAGCATTTTATTTATGTTCTCACTAATGTATCACTGAGCAGTCCTTGTGTAAAACAGAATCTATCTAGACTTTTGTTGATGGTGTGTTTTTAAAAAGTTATTACTGGAGTCTCTCTGTATTCACTATTTTTTGTTCTTTCCAGCTATAAACTTTGATTCTTAACTAAATCTTAAGTGCCAGAAAGTTAAAAGACAGCGATTAATATCTGGTGGACTAAAAACTGAAAAAAATTTTGCTGGTCAGAGTGGCATGTTTTGTGTTGGCTGATATAGAACACCTAAGACTGATTACCTAACACCATCAACAGTTGATAGGCAATTTTGAAAATTGTTTTCTAGTCATAACAGTAATTTCACAAGCTATGCTATGTGCAGGGTTTTTTTGAGGAATTTCAAGAACATTTGCTTATAAAGTGCCAATACATTGTTAGTAGTTGAGTCACCCCTATAATTTGTTGTGTTTATTTCCCCAGGAAAGTAGAAAGTTTGTGCACTTTGATGGGGCACAGAATTGTTAGAGGTGGTGTCAGATTGTTCACATCAATATTTCTATAGTGAAAAAGCTAAATCTCATATTTCTTGTGCTAAAGTTTTATCACCTTATATGAGTCATTATGTAATAGATACTGGTTTCAGGGAAAACATAGTGGGAAAGATTGTGGAAGGAACAGATATTAATTTCATACCTTGTTTCTGTTGTATGTTTAATAGAGTCATAAATAAGATTCAGGATTTGATTCTGCATTATGCTTCACTTTATAAAATACTAAACTAATCAAAAAACTGTAAAAGAATTACTGTCAATGTCTTCTACATAAGCTATTTTTACAGAAGGCTACAGCTGACACACTTGGGTTTAATCCTAGCACTCCTAAAGTCAATGACAAAACACTTTGTAATTGCAGTTGGGCCAGAGATCCTCCAATGATCCTCTGCTCTTTTGAGTAACTGTAGGATACGTACAGACAAAGTAATACATTTTAAATTGCTGATAGCTCTTATGTTTCTGTCTGTCACAGGATCATACGAACCACTCATCAGATTTGACCATTCATCTGGTTAAATATACTTTTTAACATATTCCCTACCCTAACATACACACAAATTTATTCCTTAATTATATTCAGTTATGTGCTGCTGTATAGTGTAATTTTCCATATTTAAATACATAATTCACAATCATTATTTTCCCATCTACCCTACAAATTCCATGTGTAGATTTTTGAACCCTGCTACAATTTTTAGCTTTTATGATGTGATTATATACTTAAAAGAGAATGTTGCACTGTATAAAATGTATTATTTTCTCAATTTTAAATTTGCTATTTTCTAATACAGTGGCTTCTAGAACTTGTATTATAAGTATTATTAGATTTCTGGGGTGTACATGTCAATTTCAGGACAAAAATATCTGACATATTAATAAGATCTCTTTGAAGAACAAAAATTCTATGTTTCTTATTTCTTATGTGAACTGCGGGGATCTAATAGGACCACAACTCATAGAAACAGAGATATTGGTTGGAACTGACTTCAGGATATCATCAGGTCTGGCCTCCAGCTCAAAGGATGACTACCGCCAACACGTGATCAGGACAGCCACGGATAGCTTCGCCTAGGTGATTCTTGAGCTTATTTTGCCATCTGTCTCAGAAACCTGTGCCACTGCTGCACCATACTCACAGCAAAAAAAAAGTTCTTCTAATGTCCACCTCAAGACTCCCAAGCCACAATTTTTGGCCGTTGCCCCTTTTTGTATCATGCACCAGTACTGAGAAGAGTTTGGTTCCTTTATTTCTGGCTGCAGGCTGATATTTCTTCCCTTAGCCTCCTCTTCAGCTTGTGAAAGAAATCCAGTTCCCTCAACCCATTCTTAAAGTTCACGTGCTAAAGGTGACTGACCCTCTGCATAACAAACCCTCATCCAGCTTCTTCGCATCATTCATGAACTAGGGGGCCACAGACCAGTTCTAGTGTTCCAGGTGTAGCCTCACCAGTGCTAAGTAGAAGGCAATATAATCTCCCTCAAACTGCTGGCCACAATGTTCCTAATGGACACAATTTGCCTTGTTCGTAATAAGAGTAAATATTTACATATTTACAACATCTGAATAGGAGCTGTTGGCTCATATCCAGTCCAACTGCAGGGCCAGCAAGCCTCCAGCCCATACTGAAACTTTTTTTTCCTCTTCCATATGCAAAACAGCACATTTCTTTGTTGAACTTTGTGAGGTTTCTGCTAGCTCAGTCCTCAGGTGTACTACAGACTGAAGCTCTAGTATTTCTTGTGTCAACCACTCCCCTAATTTAGTGTCATCTGTAAGTTTGTTGGTAGTGCACTTTACATTATCAGCTAAATTGTTGATGAGAATGTTGAAAAATAAGGACCCTGGTATTGATCCAGGGTATTCCCCACTTATTATAGGCCACCAGCCAGGTATTAAAAGCATTGACCAGTACCTTTTGAGCCCAGTCCAGCCAATTATGAACCCACCTAACAGTCAATTCTTCCAGCCCATATTTCCTCCTCTTGCAAATGAGAATATTGTGGGATACAGCATCAAAAGGCTTAAAGAGGTCAAGGTATACAACTTCCAGCCCTCTGCTTTATCCATATAACCAGTAATTTTGTTGTAAAAGGCAATCAGCTCATCCAGCCTGATTTGCCATTGGTAAATCTATGTTGCCTATTCCTGGTTTCTCTCTTGTCCTGCACATGGCTGGAAGTATATTCCAAATGGACATGCTCCCTTCCAAGGACTGAGAAGAGATTGGCCAACCCCTAGTTATCCAAGTTCTCCTTCTTGTCCGTCTTAATGATGGGCATAACATCGAGTTTTTGCCCAGTCATGGATACCTCCTCCAATTGTCACTCTTTTCCACAGAAGACATACACTAAACTTACAATCATGATCCACCAACTCTTTCAGCACCTTCAAGATGAAACAGCTGATGAAATACTGATGTTGTTCAAGCTGATGGATTTAAACATATCCAGTTTCTCTAGGTACTTTTGAGCTGTTGCTCCCAGCTCTTAGCTGTCTCACTCCTTCCCAGACTATGCTGTTACACACAGAGGTCTGAGTGCAGGCAAAGTCTGTGAAGTACAAGACACAAAGGCACTGAGTTGTTTAGCCTCCTTCATGTCACCTCTCACTTGTTGGTTCCCCCACCCATTAGCAAAACCACCTTTTCCCTGAACTTTTTGCAATTAGTTTAACTATAGGATCCTTTTTTCGTATGTCTAATGTCCCTTGCTAGGTTTAGCTCCAGCTGGGCTTTGTTCTTGAATTTCTCCCTAAGTATCCGAGAAATGCTTCTGTACTTCTCTTTTGTTGCCTGTCATCTCCATCTCTTGTATGCTGCTTTTTGCATTTTAGTTCAAAAGGTATTAATATATGTGCAAAAAAGTAGGTCATACTCAAGATGAATAAGTATTAGACTAAGATGAAAATTTACCAAGTTTGTAGTTTAAATTATGTGAATATTTTGGTTAGATAGAAATTTCAGAGTTCTGAGGAAATTTTTTGAAAAAGAAATGTATTACAGACGCATTGGTGTGTTTTACAGCCCTGTGGGGTTTGGCTGCTTTTAATTAACACAACAAAACAAAACTACAGATGACAGCCTAAAAAAACATATAGTCAAAATGGAACCTCCGTATGCAGCTGACTTAAAATAAAAAAAAAAAATAAAAATCAGATCACTGTTTATTTCAAGCCCAGAGCTTTTTAATCAATTCTGTGTGGAAGCAAGGAGGCTGCCACTTTGTTTGTCTGTATTGTTACAAAAAGTGCTCTCCTGTGTTGCCAAGCTCACTGTGCTGCCTCTGTCTGGCACCAAAGCACTATCTTTTGCTGCCATGCAGTCTGCATTATGTGATAAAGTGTAGTTCTCTGCCTTGCTGATTATCAACTCTACTATAGACAGTGCTCCCCTGTGCTGCAGTATTCCATTTTGAAGTACATTTCTTTCCTGCTTGTTTCCCTTCTGAAACGCCCATCACAATGAAATTTAGGTTACTGTTTTCACTAAAAGTTTTTGTGTGGTATGCAGTCTGTAAAGGTATTATTGGTTTTAATTTCACATTTTTGTGTGTATGTGTATTTGAGTAATGGGATATTGAAAGATCTAGAACTGGAAGATGATACGCTGCTTTTATTTACAGAATTCAAAATGTGTATTACAAACAGTTGTATCAGGGGATAAGCAGAGAATAGAAATAATATTTCATTGATCTGATCTATTTTGAGTGAAATTCACCTTGAAATGAAAAAAGTAATCACAAGGATCTTGCCCACCAAACCCACCCCCCAAAAAAAAATCTAAAAAAAATCCAATAATAATAAGAGCAGCAATAATAATTTATTATTATTACTACTATTATTGTAATGTAAAATAAATTTTAGGTTCTTTATTTAAGTAGAATCCATTGTCCTGAATTAGTCAACTGGTTTCTCTATACAATTAAAAGTAAATTTAGATGAAAAAAGCAGAGACTGGCTTGAAAAAATCCCATGGGATATGGCCCTAGAGAGAAGAGGAATCCAGGAGAGCTGGTTGATATTCACCTCCTCCAAGCTCAAGAAAGGTCCATCCCAACAAGTAGGAAATCAAGCAAGGTGACCCAGGATGAGCTGTTTTTTGATTGTGTAGGGGCAATGTTATGAAAGCCAAGGGCAATCTGGAGTTGAATCTGTCAAGGGTTGCTAACAGGAAAGGAAAATACATAGACAGCAAAAAGAAGGCTAGGGAAAACATGGACTCACTGCTGAATGAGGCAAGCAACCTGGTGATAAAGGACATGGAAAAGGAAGATGTAATCAATACCTTCTTTGCCTTGGTCTTTACTGGTAAGATCAGCCTTCAGGAATACTAGGCCTGTGAGACCAGAGGGAAAGTCTGGAGCAAGGAAGACTTACTAGAGGAACACCAGGTTACAGAGCACTTAAACAAACCAGACATACATAATTCCATGGGGACTGACAGGCAGCACCTACTAGTGCTGAGGGAGCCAGCTGAGACTTGACACTGTCTCCCACCCTCACAGACAAGCTGACAAAGTACAGGTTACATAAGTAGACAGTGAGGTGGATTGAAAACTGGCTGAACAGCTGGGCCCAGACAGTGGTGATCAGTGGCACAAAGTTCATCTGGAGGCAAATCACTGGCAATGTATCCCTGTAGTTCGTACTGGGCCAGTACTGTTCAACATCTTTATTAATGGTGGGACATAGTGCACCCTTAGTAAGTTCACAAACTACAAAACCAAGAGGAGCAGCTGGTACATCAGATGGGTGCACTGGGATTCAGAGGAACCTGGGCATGCTGGAAAGCTGGGCTGTGAAGCATCTCATGAAGTTCAGCAAAGGGAAGTACAAGTCCTCCACCTGGTGTGGAATAACCCCATGCACAAATACAACCTGGGGGCTGACTGGATGGAATGCAGCTCTGCAGAGAAGGACCTTGGGGTCCTGGTGGACAACAAAGTGGTCCCTCATGGTACCCTCCTGGCGAAGAAGGTCAACAGCATCCTGAGATGTATTAGGAGGGGTGTTGCCAGCAGCTTGAGGGATGTGATCCTTCCTCTCTACTCAGCACTGGGTTGGCTCCATCTGGAGTATTGTGTCCAGTTCTTCATTCCCCAGTCCAAGAGAGACATGGATGTACTGGGGCAAGTCCAGCAACAGCCCACAAAGATGGCTCATATGAGGAGAGGATGAGAGAGCTGTGACTGTTCAGACTGGAGAAGAAAAGACTCAAGGGGGTCTTTCCAATGTGTACGAATACCTGATGGGGGGAATGAAGAAGAGGGAGCAAGAATCTTAGCGGTGTCCACTGACAGGACAAGGGGCAATGGGCACAACTTAAAAAACATGAAATTCCACCTGAACACAAGAAAACACTTTTTTTCTGTGAGGGTAGTCAGACACTGGATGAGGCTGCCCAGAGAAGTTGTGGAGTCTCTATCACTGGACATATTCAAAACCCGGCTGCATATGGTCTGTGGCAATCTGCTGTAGCTGATTCTGCAACGAGCAGGGGAGTTGAACTAGACGATCTCCAGAGACGCCTGTCAGGCTCAAAGATTCTGTGATACCACAATAGCCAGAGCGTAGGTTGTCACTTAAACTTCAGAGAAGTTTAAGAATGCTTCAGAAAAGACGTGTCTTAAATCCTCTTCTCTCTGTTTCCAGGAGAGATATATATTGCCTCAGAGCTCAGTGGATTTCATAGTCCCAAATCTCCAAAGTTTAAAAATATTCTTCTTTCAAAATGCAAGTTATAGTCTTTCTTTGCCCTTCCCCATTGGCTTTTAATGAGTCCGCAACAAAGAACACAAAGGTCATCTGTGTTTCAGAAGTAAACATAAAACCTTGTTCAGTTAATTCTGAAAAACACCCCCACAGACAAAAAAAACCAAACAAGCAAAGAAATCTAACTGTAACAAGGCCAACCCAGCTTTCTGGGAGAATTTGCTTCCTCAGTGAATGCTCTAACCATTAAACTAGCACATCTTCATCAATATGTTACTTGAACATAATATTAGATTTTGATACCACCATTTTAACCTAAGTCCTTGTAGTTGAAAAGAATGTCAGGCTCCTAAACTAGGGTAAGGAGCAGCAGGAATCAAACGAGATGTTGTATGCAGAGCCATTCAGAGGAAAGGTGTCAACAGAAAAGGGCCAAGGTCTGTTTTGAGATGTTATGGAGGATCCTAAATCATTCAATATATGTATTTATTCTGTCTCTGGATGCCAGTATATACAAAGGCCATAGCTTTTACTTTTTGCCTGTGATTTCTCCTACATTAGTGTGCCATTCTGTACTGGTTGTATTATATCTATGGGCAAAACATAAAAAAAGGATTACCACACCAGTCAACTGAAAAAGTTGGCAGAGCACATATTGCTATAAACGACAGAAGCAGGAGCAGCAGGTCCTGGAGAAAGAAACTCCAACTTGAGCCAGGTGGTACTCTACAGTTTAGCAGTTTGATTAATTTTAAATTGTTTGAACAACAAATGTGTCCTTGAAGAAAAAGGTTCTGAAAAAAATTCACATTAGTGGAACTTCCATTGATGTATTAGCTGGCAGGCTGGCTGCCTGATTTACAGAAGAAAGGAACTGAAGCAGGGAAAGGATCCAAGGGTGGATTTGGAAAGAGCTTTCTACCAGGTAAAATCCAGGCCACTGAATCAAATGGAAATGAATCATCTCACATGACTGAAAACTGTTTGAATAATCTTTTTGTCTTTTTTTTTTTTTTTTTTAAATAAGAGCTGTAACTTTAAATTTATCAGTAAATGAAATGTGGGCTAGTAAAATTAAACTATTAGTAATTAAGTAATTATTTATATTTCCCTTAAATGTAAAAAAAAAAAAAAGTTTTACTTGCTTTATTTTCTCCCAAACTGCTTAATTTATAGAATTCAATTTAAAAAGAGGCTATACTACTGAGGAAAAAAAGCAAAAACAGAAAAACCCCAACAAACAACAAAAACCCCAAACAAAATAACCCTATGGTTCTCACTTAAAGATGGAATTAATTATGACTGACTTATTTTGTGTCACCAAACAGTTAAAAACCAAACTCCTTCCACAGCTCTATTATTTATTCTCCTCTACCCAGTGGTCTTACACTAGAAGTACCCTATTTTTGTAGGGTTTTAGCTTCCCTGAGGATGAAGTGAACATCAGTTCTTCAAACAATTACATGAGTAATTCCATAGGTAAACAATCTTGATGAACTACTCACATGTTACAAAACAAACACATACGCAGAATAGCAATATCCTTCATGCCCAGTTCATTTTACCACTTCAGTCTTTGTGAAATATGAAGGTTTTCACCAGTGGTATGGAGGATGTATTTTCTTCCTTTGGGCAAGCTGGCTGTTTTTAACTCTTTCTTCTCTCTGAGATTTGGGGGTGGGGTCTGGACAGAACAACTGATTAGTGAAAATTAGTGCCTAATGTTGAGGATGTTGAGGGTTTTTTGGTTTGGTTTGGTTTGGTTTGGTTTTTTTGCATGTGTCTGTTTTACTTTTCTGTCTTCTCTTTGAAAGTCCATAGTCCAGATTTGCCAAATATATTTCTCTTTGCTTTTTGGCAGTCTGACACTGATTATGATGATGAAGGTCTGATTAATAAAATAGCAGTTAATTAAACTTCTGTGATTTGTTGTAACATATGTAATTTTAAGTCTGTACAAGGTTCTTATCACAATATTCTTTTGTGAAAAGCAGTAGCAGAATAATAAAATTTGTAGTTGTGGTCTGAGAATATCTCTGTTGGTAGGAGGCATGATCTTTTTTAATTAGGGGAAAGGTTGATTAATCTGTCTAATGCCTAAGTGGTACTGCTATTTAATAACACTTCTCATTTTTCTAAGATCTATATTATAGACGTTTCTGGTGGGAGAAATAGGACAAAAAATGCTTTATTTCTGACTCACTAATTTAAATAAATTATAGTCTTCTTAATTAGTAAAATCTCTTATTGCCTTGCTCTTGCAGGTGGGAAAGTCTGCAATACTTAAAAATACTAACACTGAAATTAACATAAAATACTAGCTTGTAGAGTTTCATGTTACGTCTTCATGCTACTAGACAGAGGCTTCAGTCTCAGCTGCTGGTGTCTACAAAACACTGGAAATAAGTAATGCAAGACTTTACAAGGAAAAGTCTAAAATTCTGTGTGCTTATTCCACTGTGTCTCTTCAAATGACTCTCACAGCAGAGTTCATTTAAAGGTAGAATAGGTAGAATCCTATGAGTTATATCAAGTGCTATGCGTAACTATCTTGTAACTGGAGAACTTGTACAGCCAACTGGGGAACATGGAAGAACATTTTCTCATACCAACTTTTCCTATTAGTGTTAATTATTGTTGGATTAGTGTTAATAACCATATAGTAACTTTTTGCTTATGAAAGCACAAGTACAAAAAGTATATTACAAATGGAAAGAGAATATATTAGCGGCTCAGCTCACTCTTACTTCACCCCAGGTGCACACTGTTGCTAGTCAGAGTAGTTCACAGCTGCATCCCTTTAACATGATCTGAACTGCAAGAACTCCAAAATCAAAATACAGTGAATAGCAGCAGCTGGGCTTTATTGCTGAGCCAGGTTTCCCCAGAGTTTTAGTAGTACAAACAAATTAATTTTAGTGGTATATTATAGCCTAATTTAGCACTCTCAAAGTGGGCTTTTGTGAATGCCTCTCTCAATTCTTTTCTATATAAGACATCATGCAGTGTAACAGTATTCCCCCAAGACTGATCTTCCTTCACCTTTGTTGAAATCCCCAGAGTTCTGGTCAGTTTGTCCTTGCTGAAAACCAGAGAGGATTAAAAACTTCCTGCTTACTTGAGCAAATGTACTGATGTTGTTTCCTTTGCTAAATAGTCCTATGACTTCCAGAAACTATGAGAAAGAGTGAAAAACTGAAAAGAGAAAAAATCTACATAATAAAGGGAAAATAAAGTATTGTCATGTGAGATGTCAGCCATTGAATGTTTTGGCTGTTCCCTACTTCCCTACCCCTACCCTCCAAATTTTTAATTGTTAGTGGAGGAAGAAATTGCGGCATAAAGTACTTGTGAGGAACAGGTAGTATCTGAAAACCTTGGCTAATTCCAGTGCTAACCTACAAACAGAAGCCTTTAAACTATGCTTACAGTTCTGACAGCTGATCTTCCAGTCTCTGATAAATGATTTCTCACTTAAGTGAAAATAAACAGACTATGTGATATTGATTTTGCTATAGCTCATTGAAAAGTCTGTGGTGTAGGTAATATTGTGGAATTGTGATATGATAAAATGACTACTGGGCAAAAATGTTCTTTGTCACTTCTGTCTCCTCAGTTTTCTCTTACTTTACCTCTGCTCCATGCGAATAAGTAATCTCTTTGAAACAACATAGATAGAATCATAGAATCATTTAGGTTGGAAAAGACCCTTAAGATCATCAAGTCCAACCATTTATCTAGCACTGCCAAGTCCACCGCTAAACCATGCCCCTACGCACCACATCTACATGTCTTTTAAAGACCTCCAGGGATGAGGATTCAACCACTTCCCTGGGCAGCCTGTTCCAGTGCCTTCCTACCTTCCGGGAGATCAACACTCCCACCCAACTTGGTGTCATCTGCAAACTTACTGAGGATGCACTCCATGCCCTCGTCCAGATCATTGATAAAGACATTAAACAGAACTGGCCCCAATACTGAGCCCTGGGGAACACCACTTGTGACCAGCTGCCAACTGGATTTGATTCCATTCATCACAACTCTTTGGGCCGGGCCAGCCAGCCAGTTTTTACCCAGCAAAAAGAGCACACCCGTCCAAGCCATGAGCAGCCAGTTTTTCCAGGAGAATGCTGTGGGAAATGGTGTCAAAGGCTTTAATAAAGTCTAGGCAGACAACATCCACAGCCTTTCCCTCATTCACTAAGCAGGTGACCTTGTCATACAAGGAAGGATCAGGTTGTTCAAGCAGGACCTGCCTTTCATAAACCCACGCTGACAGGGCCCAATCCCCTGGTTGTCCCGTACATGCCACGTGATGGCACTCAGGCTGATCTCTCCATAACCTTCCTCGGTACCAAGGTCAGGCTGACAGGCCGGTAGTTCCCCAGATCCTCCTTCTGGCCCTTCTTGTAGATGGGCACCACTTTTGCTAACCTCCAGTCAACTGGGACCTCCCTGGTTAGCCAGGGCTGCTGATAGATGATGGAAAGTGGCTGGTGAGCACTTCCGCCAGCTCCCTCAGGACCCTTGGGTGGTGGCTAACCATTTCCCCTTGGATTATGGGGGTTTTATTCTGCTCCCTGTCCCTGTCTTCCAGTTCAAGTGGCTGGGTATCCTGAGAACAACTGGTCTTACTATTGAAGACTGAGGCAAAGAAGGCATTAAGTACCTCAGCCTTTTCCTCGTCCTTTGTCACTATGTTTCCCCCCCGCATCCAATAAAGGATGGAGATTCTCCTTAGCCCTCCTTGTACTACCTAATAATTTTTGCAGTCAGGAAGAAAATTAGGATCAATTTTGCACATAGTTATATATATGTTCAACTTGTATAATTTCTTGATGTCCATAGAGCTCCTTGTATATTTTAATTTAATCATCAGCCTATATATTTTCATGTTCAAATCTTGACTTTGCATGACACTTGAACATCTTATTAGGAAACGCATTTCAAAAAACTGCATTTCAGAGCTGCCCTTAGTAGCTTAGCATAATATAGATGTAGATGCATGCCCTGGCATGATTTCAGAGCTTTGACAAATATAAGGTTAGTCATATACATATGGGTATATTTCTACCCTGGTTTAGTGCTGTGGGGAACTACAGGAAATGAAGAATGGGTGGTTACTTACTGTTATTTTCTGTCACTAGTAGTAATTTGTTTTCTTCTTAAATGTATATTGCAAGGACAGAGCAGAGTAATAAACCAGAAATGGGTAGAGCTAAGGAGCAGTTAGCTTAACTGACATGCTTTATAGCAATTGTTGAATAAATCAACAAAACTTGTGCTAAACCTCCATTTGCTTTTGCTTCCCAATAGAAAGTATGTAGCTACGGGTGAAATTTCTAAATAAAATGACTTCACTAGCAGTATTTCCCTGTTGACAGCAGTAGTGAGTCTACTTGTATAAACAGGATTTCAGGTGGCTGCCAAAGACTGCCTGAATCACATTACCTTCCTCAGCTCAAAGCAGGTATAAAACAATTAGTGGTTTATAGATCCTGATTAATTAGATCCAGTTTTTAGTTAGCATCAGATCTCTTGTTATTGAAGATGTGATGGAGCTGTGGTAGGTATGAGAAATAATGAGAAGAGGAAATTTAAGTAAACAAAAATCGTCAGAGCAAAGGATCATGTGTGTTGACAGGGAAAAGGAGAAAAAGAGGACAAATCGTTCATCATAGTGTGTGTTGCCACATGATGCATGAACCTTAGAATAATTTCTTGTTGTTGTTTTTATTGACCCTGCTGTATATTCCGTTTGTATCTTCAAGCAGAAGTTTGAGCCAGATCCCGAGTAAAATATATGGAAATACTGGTGTAATTACAGTGTCACAGGTGTTACCTTCTGAGTCACTAAAGCTAGCTTCAGTTAAGGCTACACAGGTGGGAACTTCTGAAATAGTTATAGACCATTGTGTACTTCTAGTACTGCTCTTTTCCTCCAGTAGCCTTCACTGACTGTTGGAGCTGTAACAAATTCCACGCATGTACACCTGGGTATCCAAGAAAAGTCTTTTCAGTCTCTTGTGAAGTCTGGCTGTGTATCTATTCACTGCTCTTCTCAGGATCCCCTGATCTCTTGCTACATACATCTCTTCTCATTCTTTTTTTTTCCCCACTTCCTTTTGTATTCTGGAAACATCCCCAAACTGAGTAATCTCCCGTGATCTATGTGAGCACCCAGGGTATGGTAAGCTGTTGATCTGTGTTGCACCTTTTCACAGGAACATATTGTGCAATACATTGTACACAGCAAAGACCTAAAATAGAGACCATCCATCTGAATAGTTTGTATTTACAATGTGTTTGTTTCCCATCCAGAAAGAAAATCTTTTTTCATTTGTAATTGAGTAAAATATTCTAAATATTAAAACAATAAAAAAGAGAGTAACATTAAGGTAAGAAGTTTATTTACATATTTATTTGCATTCTGACTAGTCAGGTATAGCACTTCATAATAGAACACCACTGAAATATTATTGCTTAAAAATCTGCTAGGAAGAGTTAAAATTTAGGGGTTTTAAAAAGGTATCTCCAATATTCTTCGTAACTCACTTTTCTCCTCCCTTTTAATCCTGCTTCATGAATTGATCAGATTGAAGTACTGTTTTGCTACTATTATGAATGACATTATTCTTATATTCAGAAATGGGTTTGATATCAAAATTGGGGGGGGAAGAATCGATTTATGTTTTTCTCAAATGCTACAAAAATTTAGCGGAGCAGATTACTTGCGAAAAAAGATTGTGTAGGCCTCAGTAATCTCAGCAAATTCTGGAAGTACCAAAGTCATACGAGTTCTTACAGTCATAGTATACCCAGTTGTCATCTGCAACTTGAATGGGTGGATAAAATCTTTCTTTTCTTCTTCCCCTTCTTGTTTTTGGACTTGCTGAGGGCTCAAAAGAAATATCTGGGTTAAGTGGTTCCTTTTCACTCTATAAGTACATTATTTTCTTGAGTACATAATTAATTAGAACCATTTAACTATCTAATAAATTAGCCATAGGCAAGATCTCTGTCCTGAAAGGTCAGACAGTGGTGAAATTGTTTTCTGAATCTGGAAATTCTGGGACATGTTTATTTGAATGGACTTTTTATACCAGTTCTCAGAGCTGTCATAAGTGTCCTCAGTGCAGCTAACAACATAGTGGAACAAAGGATTTAAAAAGCACTTCTGTGCTTTTACGTAGATGATGAAGGTCTGGCTGGATTCTGCACAGCATAAAATAGTTTTAAAGTAACTCCAAATGTGTTAATTAGCAATATTTTCAAAAAGACTTATACATTAGGTGAGAACACAGTCTTTCAGAAATGCTTTGACCTTGCTGTACAGCCCCAAAACAAGCCTGATGACATAAAAAGAGTAGCAGAATGCCACATTCATCAGTCAGGTGCCTATTTTCTTATTCTATAATTATTTTTTACTTTTAAATCATGTACTCCTAGCATTGCAAATGCTAAGTTTAGTTAATGCACTGGTAGAACTTGAGTGGTGTGGAATGTGTGGGAAATGTAGCGGTCCAAACTGGCAAAACCTTTTTTGAATATTCTTCATAGTACATACATATCTAAAGTACTTTCAAAAACCAATGGTTTTTTTGGATTATTGAACTGAAAACCTTATACTGCCTATATAATTGTCTTTGACTATTATTGTAAAGAAAAAAAAAAACAAACACTAATGAATACAATAAGCCAAGTCACAAACGCTATAATAATATAATTATTGTAAAAACAAACTTGCATTTTATCATACTATGAATACTGAATTCAACTCACATTTGAGTTAGTAAGTTATTTTTTCTTTTTTTTATTTTTTTATTTTTTCCACCTAAAATCCTTATCTTGTTTTCCTAAAACAAGCAATGAGTACTAACCTACAGTAAATATTTCTATTTGCTGTTAATCAAATGGAATACAGTATGTATCATAGCTTAAACATGCTGTGAAATCTTCTTTTGAGTCATAGTAAAATGTAGCATATGGACTGACAAAAAAAATTGATTATGAAATTCAGTGTCAGCTGAAAACCTATTTCATTTTTTTCTTTTTGCAGAATCCATTTCTAAATGTAATGACCTACATGTATGTGTTAATAATGGAAAGTCAGAATATTTTGTGGATTAAGTTACAGCCAAAAATACATGATCCAAGGTGTTGTTTCTTTTTTTTCCCTAGAAGTTTTTGCTGAGTGACTGAAAGTAGGAGTAAAGTTTTAGTAAAGAGAAAAGGAAGAATAAGAAACAATTTCTCAGTGGTCAATAGAACTCAGTGTAAATTCTGGTGTCCACTGTGTTCCATGTTGAAATGAACCACCTGACAATTGTTGGTTAACAGGAGTATTCTATTTTCACTTTAAATCTCAAGGCATTTTATTTTATTTAGATGTTAATTCTAAGGTACCACTGCACTGTAAATTTCCTTCTGCTGAAAAGTGTGTCAGCAACAAGAGATGTTTTCAAACAAAAATTATCTAGTTACAAAAATTTGAATAGGCAGTTATTTTTTAAGGAAGAATGTGGA
Organism: Platalea leucorodia; assembly: GCF_965183815.1. Classification (NCBI taxonomy): domain Eukaryota; kingdom Metazoa; phylum Chordata; class Aves; order Pelecaniformes; family Threskiornithidae; genus Platalea; species Platalea leucorodia. The sequence goes on from NC_138826.1 coordinate 80,393,719, forward strand.
ATGGATAAATTGTCTGTAGAAAAAAAAATTATCTCTGTGATTACAAATGATCCAATTAGATGCATTTGAACCTGCGTAACAAAATTAATAGGCTATTTAATCTCAAATACTTATTGTAGTTCTTTACTGCCCAAAGCAGTCCTTTGCAAAGCATTCAAGTGCATGGATGTATGCTTATATCTACCTATAAGAAAATGTTTAGTCTAAAATGTTTTACATTCCTGTTTATTTTGGGGACATAGTCTCATGATATTACCTGGAATGTGTTATGAAGTGAATAGGTTAGTTAAGAAATCTGATGTGGGCTGAAAAATGATTAACAGCTTTAATGGCATTGATACATCAGATATATTAGCACTCAGGTGAAAGAAGTAGAAGAGATCTCCCACATGAAGCATGCTGTATTAACTGTAACTAAATGGGGGAAAAAAGTTGCTTTAAAATAATAATAATCTAAGCTATTAAATGAATCAAGAATAAAATTACTCCACTTGCTGTCTTATTGCATTGTATGAAATGTTTCAGAATAATGAAAGCTAATAAAATGAATATAATTACATATGTAACTTCATTGAAATTTATGGTAAATACAGTATATTTATCCTTAAATATTTAAAATAGACTATCATAAGAATAAAATATAGCATTAAAAACTTTTTTTTTTTTTTTTTAATACTGATAATAAGATACTCCAGAGTTGAAAAAGAAGGATAATTTCTTTTTTGGTTTAAAAGGGGATGGTCAAACTTCTTCAGATAAGGTTGCTTAATGTTAGTTGCTCTCATCCATGTAGTCTGTGCAGGCCTTCAAAATTATACTAGAAATCATCCATGTGGAGACTTGAGGAATAAGACAAGGAAAAGGAAAGTGCCTCAAAGAAAGGAAGGAAGAGAAAATGCATGTAAAACAAATAGAGAGAATTAGCTGTGGTTTTGTTGCCATTTGTCTACTGGCAAATAAAGCAGCTGCCTGTAGGACACAGAAGATATGTGTTGAAGGGAAAAAGCATGACTTACACTGAACCTTTATTCAGTTTTGCTTCCTACACTGCTGATGGGTGCAGGCGTTGCATATGGTTCAGAAAGGTGAAAGCTCTTGTTTTGAAGACCAAGCAATAGACCTCAGGGCAAGTGTACTTTGGAGAATGTAAAAAGCAATCACTAAGCCTACCACTTGGCTGGACCTTTGCATGCTGGGGTCTGAGAATGTCATGTGGAAGAGTTTGGAAGAGACCATAGTCTCTGGCTCTGCTTCAGGATCCACACCCTGGACCTTGCGAAAGGTACTTGGAAAGTAATATAGATATTGGTAAGACCTTTGCCCAGTTCATTTTAGTTACAGAAATGCTTCTCTCCCTTTGACCTCACTTTTCAAGCTGCATGAAGTCATGCAGCTTGTTGGGCACTGAAGGTGTGTAGCAGTGGTATATTCTTGACGATGAGACTTTCCCAGTCTCTGCATAACTGTGAGTATCATGGAGTACAGGGAGCCCACAGTCCTCAAGAAATGTGAAGAGGCACCTTCATTTCCAGTTTTCAGCAAGTAGCTTGCAGATGGAATCAGCTGTGGGGGGTATTCCTCAAGAAAGGTCAGTGAGGATGCTCTGTCTCATTTACCAGCATGCCATCATGCCCAGTTAAAGGAATTGTTCATGGGATATCATTGCATTGATCACTACAAAATGGGGATGTGGACAAACTTTTACATCAGGAGGAATTCCAGGGAGAATTTTTGCTGGCTACTATGAAGGCAACAGTGGTGCTCTGCTGAACTTGCATAAGACACAGGTTGAACCATTCCTTTATCTAGATGAGTCAAACACGGCAAGGAAGGAGTCACAGTAAACGTGAGATGACCTTTTGACCAAGTGCGATAGGTTCATTTCCTCATGTTCCACCTCCCACCTTTTTGGTTAGAAGCTGAATTCATCTTCCCCATACAGCTGCTCCAATGGTTACTAAAGCTGATCTGCAACAAGATGCCGATGAAAATACTGTGCACAGCTAAAGGAAAGTTGCTGTCACAGTGTTTACAGTTTTTTGCTTAAAAACAATTTAATTGTTTAGAAGGAAAACATTCTAAAAAAAGTGTCAAGAGCATAATATTAAAATAGGTCATCAATAAACCTGTGATTTTTTTGAGGGGACAGGGCAGTGAGAGAGAAGACCTGCATGGTAGTGATGGTAAGGTTTAAAAATCTGTGGAAATACAAACAAAATCTGTGTGTAAGGAATTAGTTCCTTTTTAAATATACAGGCAATTTATTTGTGAAAGAACCAATTTTGTTTTCACCAGTGAGAAGGAAACTGCCATATTAATTTATTTCATATTAGAAACAGCACTGGGAGAGTAAAATAAGCTTTGCTCTATGCTGCATTTAAATGAGTATATGTGTATGTTTCATTGGAGTATGTGTGTATTTTGTGGTTAGTCTCCTTCCCTCATGTTCCCCCACATTCTTTGAAGAGAGTTTCATTAAAGTTAAATTTGGTACTTAAAAATGTGGTTGTTGGGAGCAAAAAATTATATAGTCAAACTGACAGCTTTCAAAACTTTTCTTTTTGGGGGGGTAAAGTACAATGAAGGTTTAAAATCAATGATTAGGCAGCAACTATTTTTCATTTTACTCCTTAAAGAGGGGGGAGTTTCTCATCAAGAAACTCTTTTTGTACTGAGGTATAACCTATGTGTTGTAAATTATTTTAAATGCAGTCACTGGTTTCTTTGGAGAGTGTATGCGTGTCCACAAAAGTGTAAACAGTATGTCAAAGCTGCAATTCAATCTACAGGAGGTTTTTTAAGCCTGAGTTTTCTAAAGTGAAGTGATGCCTTTTTCAGGTGGTGACCTACTATAGCACAACAAATAATTAAAACATACATGACTTAGACATTCAGGAGACTTTCTGATGGTATCACAATGGTGAATGGCCTGCTCTTTATGCAAAATAATGTATCAAAATGAAAAGTATATAGGTGCAGCAGCAATGTCATTAACTGTCAGGATGAGTAAAGGAAGTCTTAGTAACTGTTTTAAACAGAGATGTGCCAGTCTCAGAGGGAGACTGACCACTAATTTGTTGGTTATTTTCTAAAATCCACAAAGTACAACTGGAATAATCTAGTTTGATTTCCTGCATGAATATGGACAACAGGCCTGCCTAAATTATTACTGTTTGAAATCCAACGTACTTAGTAATACATCAAAGGACTTGCCCACCTCATTCATTTAAAAGACACAGTCTGTCACCACAAGAAAGGACTTTGCTATGAATTGACAATAACAGATGTATCACTGAGATTTACTTTAGGTCTGCACAGTTTTTCAGAGACTCATTTTAATCTGTGTGTTACAATTCTTAGGAAAAAAAAAAAGCAATCAGATTACATTTAAAATTTCTGTTAACGAAGAATTCTATTCTCCCTACTGCATGTGGATCCTGTTGGATCACATCCACTGTGATTCCCTTTTTCCAGTAACATCTTGGGACACACAAACTCATTTTAAGGAATACCAGTGGTTTTTTGTTTATTGTATTTGTTTTTCCCTTATCAATTAATGTATTCAGTAGTATTAAAAAAAAGCATAGTCTAGGAGTGAAAGGCTGAGTTTAAACTGGGTGTTATGAGAATTCATATGTGTTCTGTATGAATGCAGACTGGCACTTTATCTTTGAAATGCATGTCTCTGAAACATGTTTCAAAATCAAATCCAGGTACACAGAAGATGGGGAACTGTGTTCAATATTAGACATGCTAGTCATAGTTTTATTTGGCCAGATTTCTTTTGAAATACGGCCACCACCATTCCCCTTCCCTCCTTTTCATAATGTAATCTATTGAAAAATATGTATAATAGGAGACACATTTACAGAAGAAATTAGGTTTCATACCCCTGAATTCTTGACTGTGAGAGAATTATTAGACAGTTCTCAGCAGTGGATGCATCTAAGCATCCAGGGATATCTGGTCACCTGACCACTGTTTTCATTAGAGAGAGATAGTTTCTCATGTCCCAGGATTGTTATTTTCTAGATAAATTTACTATAAATTCACAATAAGAGCTGTTTTATCAAGATGCACTTTCTTTTTTCTTAGTTTTTAAGATTCATATCTCTCTGTGTTTTATATGTAAAATGAAACATGAAGAATAATACCTTCAAGTCTTGAATGGAAGTCTGAAAAACTCTATTTTTATGTCAAATGTATCATCCTTTTTTTCATTCTTCTGTTTTCATGGGAGAACTGGAAATAAGATGTGAATCTTCTAATCATTTTCCCTACGTTCTCCTTAAATAATCTCCTTATAATATGTTAAGCGGTAAAATAAGATAAAAGGAGATTTTTTCCCCCCAATATTTTATTTGCAAGGTAATCTTACAGTTAAAGACAATTATTCAATTTCAATGGAACAAATAACAGCCTGTGATCGTTTTCTTTATTATTATTATTATTTATTTATTTATTTATTTATTTTAAATCAAGATGTTCAAGGCAGGTTTATCAGGTTTTATCACGGCAAAACCACTCCACAGTACCTCAGAGCTAAGCACAAGCTTTCTGAACAAACTAAAAGGTTTGGACATGCTTGAACGTGCTTTGAATTCTGCAGTGTACTCCCACAGGGTGCATAGTGTTTATATTCCATATTTCTTCTTCCTTATTTCTTAAAACATTATTTCTCTAGTTAACTATTTATTTGTATTGTAGTAGTGTCTAAAAGCTCTGCTCCACTTGGCTGGAATTATGTAACAGGGGTTTTGTTTTACTTTATTTTCCTCCAGTATCCTAATCAATTCCTCTCAACTCACATACAGCTGCTGAGATTTCAGGCTGTGTAACACAAGTTTTATTGGTTTCAAGAGAGGCACATTTAACTTGCCTTGAGCTTTTGAGATGAAAGGTGACATATAAGTTCAAAGTAAGACCCTATTCACTATAATGCAAATGAGAGCTGAAGGAAGCAAATATGTAGCTAAAAGGTTGAAAGCAGGAAATTTGAAGGATCTTTCATCATTGATTGTTGAAATTTTAGGAGCGCATGTTCCTCCTTACAGTCTAGCCAGTGGAGGAAAGAGGACAATGGAAGCCAGAACAAAAAATGCATTGTGTCTCACATGCAAACTGTTGGGAGATTTCTTATTGAATAATTTAAGACACCTATAATTAAACTGAAATGAGATCTCTTAATCAGTAAGCTTCTATTTATTTTGTAACATAGGTATTTAATTGCTTTCAAGACAAAATTAAGTTGTGGGGGTTTTGTGTTTTCTCTTAATACCAACCAATAAAATGTATTATTGACTTTTTTTTTTTTTAAATATGTGATGTTTGCAGGTTTAAATGGAATTATCTGAAGAAACAGAAGCCAAAAAAAACCCCAAACCCAACCCAAAACCAAAACCCAGAAAAAACAAACAGCTTGGGAATGTTTATGAAAATTGAAGTATGGAATCATGGAATTATAGAATGGTTTGGGTTGGAAGAGACTTTTAAAGATCATCTAGTCCAACCCCCCTGCCATGGACAGGGACATCTTTCACTAGATCTTTCACTATAAAACAAAGGTTTTTAAATTAAATGATGGACTTCAAAACTCCAAGTAGCAACAAACCTGGAAAAAATCAACAGTTTTGAAAATCAAAAATCAGGCAGCAGAGTTGAGTGATGGAGAAGGGCACCTGTTTGGTGGGTTTGTTTGGTTTTTTTGTTTGTTTTAACATAGGCAGGTTTTTAACTATTTGAATTATAACTGATTGTAACTCCTCTTTCGGTTCTCATTTTTATCTTTGTCAGGTTCAGTACAGGGGCATGTACATTAGTATTTTGGAGCAAACATCATATGTGTTTCCAGTTTCTGCATTTCTTCATGGAGTGGTGTCAGAAAGCATGTTCTGGTTTCCTTTTGGTTGAAACAAAACAAAACACAAAAAAAAGACTTGCCCCTAGGAGTGCATGAACAAATCTAGATATCATTGAAATAAAAACTCTGGAAAAATACATAGTGTGTGATGTCAGGACCTTTCAGTGAACTGTTACATTTTACAGGTCTTATCTTTCCAGTCTTCACATCTTGGTGATAATAGGTATAGTCAACTTCTCTTATACCAAGTGTAAAGAGTGCTTATGTGTGTTCCTCCATGTATATACCTGTTCATAAAGTATTTAAACTGTACATAAGCTGATAAGAACATGTAGCCTGTAACAGGGATCATGTGACAAGATTTGAGCCTAAGATGGAAGCAAGGAAATTGTGTCTCCAGTTGTTAGACAATGATTGATAACTCTGTATAAGGCAGAATTAGGGGAAACACATCCTCATGCAGAACTTCAGATTAAGAATTCTTGGATTATTTTGATTTTTTCTCACATCTTTTACTTATCTGTGGCCATCTAAATACTTAAATGGTCTTTGGGATATAGTTGTTCTATTGTCTTCTCTTAGTGTACAAATGTAGTAAGGAAAGAGAACAGGACAATCTACCTACCTGCTTATTTTGGGGAGGGGGAAAAAAACAATCTCACTGTTTAATATTGTATGTTCCAGTCTGCAAACTGTTGCTTTTCTAAAAGGCACAGTGAAGAAAGCCTGAAAGCAGGAAGTTTAACAATAGTCAAAAAGGGAAACGAACATCAGCATATGCAGAGCATGTATTTCCATCCTTCTTTTCCTCATTAAATCTCAAACGCTTACTTCCAGGAACCATATAAAATGGCAGACTGACGTTTGAAGAGGGCCTTTCAGCTGACACTGGCCTAAATCATTCCCTGTTCTAGGGACACGTTTCTGGCTTAAGTAATTTCTCCCACTGAAGTTGTCTAGTCAGTCCCAAACAGCACACCAATGTCTAAATTTCCTCTTCAAATTTACATACTTCTATCTTGGATGTTGTTTCCCACGTTACAAGTTGTTAGTGTATGAAAACCACTGGCAGAAGAGCACATTATGTGGTCCCTATACATTTGATTAAGGTGCACTCCTAGTGGAAGCTAACACTTTATACTATTAAATCTTAAGATTAGAAAAAATATTTTTATTAAAGTGTTTTATTTTCATCAAGATCTAATCCTCTATGAATCTAAGCAAGGAAAACTAACAAGCTATGGTCTAAAAAACATACAAGCAGAGAGTGTAACGTGTTTCAAGACCAAACTGAAGAAACATACGAAGCAGATAAAATTATGCAAGAGTTCAATCCACAGTAATGAAAACTCTACTTCAAAAAGTTTACTAAATGTTTATATGCATACACATTGTGGTTTTTTCAAAGCAATTATATATATGTGTACAAAATATAATATACAGTAGCAAAAAAAATCTCCCTTTCTGACTCTGAAGTTTTCATCTTTGAATTGCATATCTCTACTCCCACTGAGTTCCCCATTAGAAGTTCTTCTCTGCTACTAAAATCTAATGCAAGACAGGCAGGGTAGAGTGTGGAGAAAATATTCTGAATTCATTAACTACTATTTTGTCTCCAGTGAAGAAGGATGGGGAAACAGAAAAGACAAACCTTTATCTAAATTAAGTTCTTTTCCTCATTGAGAATTACCAGTTGGAGGAGAGCTGCAGTTCTGATGATGTATCCAAGTATAATTTTTTTAGTGTATCCTATTATATAGAAGTTTTTTTTTTTTTTTAATATTCTTTAGATATCTGCCTGATAACGCTGGAATCACACTACCATTCAAGTTTAAAAACTAAATAAGCCCAGTGTATAACTTCGGCTTCTAGAAATTAACTTTCCTAAAGTTCTAATGTATACCGAGGTCAAAATATTCTTAAAACAATTACGACTTCTGTTATCCAGGTATGTATCACAAGAGTTCTGTTATCCAGTAGGTATCGCAGAGTAGGTATCACAGAGTTACCATACGCACCACTCCATGATCACTGTTTTCAGCCTGCCCTTAGCGCTGCTGCTGTCTTTTGATGTTCTGAAACATGTTTTCATAACTGGATTACAGCACACCAAAAATATCTAGCATGCTATGCCAACAGTGTCACCTCTGCTTCCAACCTGAACATCTAGGACTGTCCATTTAACTCCAAAAAAGATATTAAACTGTACTAGTAGATAACTTAGAAAGGAAAAAAAAAAAAAAAAGCCCTATTCATTTTTTTCTCCTGGTAATGTCTGAGAATTTCTTGTGAATCTATGTCTTGTTCTAAAACTCTGTAAGCCAAGTGACTATGCTTTGCTGAGTGTCTTGGGCCTAATCCCTAATAATTTTCGGGGTTTATTAAACCTCTTTCCCTGGAAAAAAACAATTGTTAGTACTGAAGTTCACCTCCTTTCTTTGCCTGTTCGCTTAAGAAGAGAACAGAGTTGAATATGTGTTCAAAGCTGAAAATTTTATTAAGACATTTGGGTTACTTTGTTTTGTTGGCTAAGTTGCTTCTCTATTTCCTTCTGTGTCACACCCCAAAATCCAACAAGAAGCTTCCTAGAAACTGACATGTTAGTGTTACTGATTCAAACCACTAAACATGAATGAATCATATCTTGTAAAATAATGATACCACTAGAAATAATGAATTACAATTATTTTATTTTTAAAATTTGTTCAAGCTAGTAGATTTTCGTTAATAGAAGCTGAGATGCTGCTGTGGCTGTTTGGCCCAAGTTACAGAGGCTCTAAGACAAACAGCAGCTTGTCACTGGTAGTTACATGAAGCAGTAGCTGCTGAGAGAAGGGAGAGGCGAGTGATGCTTATTCTAAAATTTCTAAATAGCACACAAACCAAACCTGTCTTTAAGGCTAGCAGGTTGCTTTCAGCTCTAAAGAGTCTTCCATCAAGCCTTACCTTACTGTGAAGAGGGAAGACTTCGGGAATTTTACCGCTGGGCTGTTGCACAGTTGGTTCTTGATCAATACTTTTTCCAGGCAGTTTCTTTAGTTTCAGCAGCAGATGCTGTATTTGTGTAAGCAGAAGAGGAACCTAATAATCTAACCTCATTTAAGAAAGATGTTTTGGGCAATAAATGCTCACAAAATCTTAATAAAATTAGGAACCAGTTTAACAGAGAAAATCACTGGCACCATGAACCACCATGATTTTGGTGGTTCCTAAACAAAAGTGAAAATCACAGGATGGTTGAGGTGGGAAGGGACTTCTGGAGGTCATCCGGTCCAAGCCCCCTGCTCCAACAGGGCCACCTGGAGCTGGTTGTTCAGCAGCACCTCCTGTTGGCTTTTGAATATCTCCAAGGAGGGAGACTCCACAACCACTCTGGGCAGCCTGGGCCAGTGCTCAGCCACCCTCACAGTATAAAAGTGTTTCCTGATGTTCAGAGGGAACCTCCTGTGTTTTAGTTTGTGCCCATTGCCTCTGATCCTGTCACTGGGCAACACGGGAAAGAGCCCAGCTTCATCTTCTTTGCACCCTCCCTTCAGCTATTTATACATATTGATAAGATCCCCCTGAGCCTTCTGTTCTCTATGCTAAACAGTCCTAGTTCTCTTAGCCTTTCTTCATAGGAGAGACACTCCAGTGCCTTCATCACCTTCATTGGCCTCTCTCCAGTATGTCTATGTCTCTCTGGTACTGAGGAGCCCAGATACAGACAAAACACTCCAGCTGTGGCCTGACCGGTAGTGAGTAGAGGAGAGGGATCACCTCCCTCAACCTGCTGGCAAAACCTTAAAATAAAAGCAAATTAAAAATGTTAACACAAATAAAAAAGGTTGTCATAAGGATCACAGCTGAAGCTGACCATTTTTTCTTTCGCTAACCATGACTCTCTTTTAAACAACATGCTCATTAAAAAAATATCTTTGCAGGATAAACTGTGTTTTACATGCCTTACAAGATGTAACTAAATTGGTTAGTAGTGAAGGTTAAATTCAGCCAATCAAAATTCATATACTTACCCATGTTGTCTCTGTGATTTGCAAAATTGCATCAAAAATTCTCTCCAAGTTGAGAGTTTTTTGGTTTTTTGATTTTTTTTTTGTTTGATTGCTTGTTTCGTTTGTTTGTTTTTAATTGTTATATCATGATCTGTTTACATGGAGAACGTACAAATATTAATGGCTAGGACTCCAGCATATCCAGTCCCACCTAGAATTAGAAGTGTGGGTGTCACAACACCAGAAATAACCCTAGAGCAAGGCAGCATGGGAAACTTTTTAATCCCTATAGAAATATATGCTATTTTGGGCTACATTTATGTGTATTGCATTTACTGAACAATTGGGTTTCGTCAAGTGCTTGCATATGCTCCAAGGGGTGGTTGCTGGAACAAAGGCCAAAGGAGCTTCTGTTTAAAGGATTAGGCTGAATGTAATTCCTTCAGCATGGAACACGGAGGCTCTGTGGGGCTGGTGGCTTTAGTGAAATAACCCCCAGTTAATGTTGATCATCCCTCCTTACATCACCTGGTAGTGTTCTGTTAATGTGAGTGCATGTTTTACCTCGGGGGGATGGGGAACAAAACAGACTTTAGCAGTGATGTCCCAAAGATCTTCAGAGTCTCTTCATGCCTGTTTGATGAAAGCACAGTCTACATCTATTTCTTGGTGGTATACTGTTGTGGTTTAACCCCAGCTGGCAACTAAGCACCTCACAGCCACTCACTCACTCCCCCCTGGTGGGATGGGGGAGAGAATCAGAACGGTAAAAGTGAGAAAACTCATGGGTTGAGATAAAGACAGTTTAATAGGTAAAGCAAAAGCCACGCACACAAGCAAAGCAAAATAAGCAATTCACTCACTCCTTCCCATCGGCAGGCAGGTGTTCAGCCATCTCCAGGAAAGCAGGGCTCCATCACCCATAATGGTTACTTGGGAAGAGAAATGCCATCACTCCAAGCCTTTCCGCTTCCTTCTTCTTCCCCCAGATTTATATGCTGAGTATGATGACATATGGTATGCGATATCGCTTTGCTCAGTTGGGGTCAGCTATCCCAGCTGTGTCCCATCCCAACATCTTGTGCACCCCAGCCTACTTGCTGGTGGGGTGGTGTGAGAAGCAGAAAACGCCTTGAGTCTGTGTAGGCACTGCTCAACAGAAATGAAAGCATCCCTGTGTTATCAACACTGTTTTCAGCACAAATCCAAGACATAGCCCCATACTAGTTACTATGAAGAAAATTAACTCTATCCCAGCCAAAACTCGCACGTATACTTATTTATCGTTCTCAGAATGCTCTAGAACTGAGGCTATATTCACATGTATTCAGCTGTATCTCTGTCTACAGTTTAGGGTGGCGGCCTGAATTTTCATGATATTGAGAATTCAAATCTGAGAAACTTGTTGGTGGTAGATACCTAGGATTCCAGAAAGCTAGATCATCTGAAACTAAAGAAAGGATTTGCAAAAGTGCCTGTTTACTAAGGAGCATGTCTGACACTGGCTCTTTGAAATTATTCCTTTTTTTTTTAAAAAAAAATTATATCCAAAGTTTAAGAGGATAAAATATTAAACCTCCAGCGCTTGAGCCATCTATATAACAAGTTTTTACATAACAGCTTGAAATTAGTGACCTTGTCAAACAGCTTTGGCACTAAACTGATATCTAGAAAATTTCAGTTTTATCTTCCTTGTAAACTAGTGCAATCAGAGAAGTAGTTCATAATTAAGTATCAACAACCTGTTACAAAAGTTTTATTTTTTTTAACAAAAATTTTTAGTGGCATGGCAAAATATCAATCACATTTTTTTTGGTGATTGTCTACTAAAGCTAAGCATGTTAATTGTTCATAATTTTAGCTGCCACTTCATTCTTTGTCAACCAGGGGAAAATACTGCCACTTTCTCTCCTGGAACATTGAAAATTAAGATAATTGCAAAGAAATGATAACTGTTAAAAGCAAAACAGAAAGAATAGGCAGCGGAAGAACAATTTACGTATAAGCAGATAAAGTTTGGGAAACAGCGAAAATTTCCCCTCCTTAGATTGTTGGGCACAGCTATATCATGAAACGTGCTGACATTTATCAGCTTAAAAAGTTTGAGTATTTCTTTCAGATAGAAAAATCTATGGTGGTGCTATGTTTTTTCTTTCCTTTTTTTTTTTTTTTTCTTTTTTAACTTGTGGCTTGAAAGAAAGCAACAGTGAGAATGAATTTCATGCTAGTAGACACTTTTAAGACTAGATTTAGCTGCAGTCACATTAGCTTAGATAATGGGAGAATTTTTCTTCATTGAAAATGCTCCCTGTCGCTTAGAAGAACTCACTGAGGCAGCCTGCCATCTAGCAGCAAAATAGGCTTGCAGACTGCAGATGAGAGACTCGGGAGCAGAGACAATTTTAACTTAGCCATCCCTAATTTATCTCAAGCTTTTTCAATTCATCTTCACTGCTCTATGCACACTGGAACACCAGATTGTCAACCCCTGGGAACAGAATGCAACCAGGGATCTAGAAAGCTGTCACATCCTGAGAAATATTTAAATTGTGCTGATTTTCTTCTGGAGTGCTGAGCAGAGGGAATGAAACTCTCCATCAAGTCATAGCTTTGCAGGCAATAGATCAGAGGATACTGCCAGTTTTTCTAATGGATTATTGTTATCGGGCAGGTTCTTCCTGAAGGTATGTAGTTACTCTTTCAATTCACTACCCACATTATTTATCAGGTAATGATCTAATGAACTAGTAATCCAGATACATTAAGAAAAATGTTAACTAAGTAATCTGTATTGATTGAATGATGGCACTTTATTGCAGCATGTTTGTAGGTAAAATACTCTGATCTACTTACTGTAGGTATGTTGTACCTATTGCCAAGTGCTTTGTCAGCAATCCCCCCAAGCAAAAAACAATCCTTAACCTTTAAACAAAAAAAGCAAAAATCCATTGTGCTGCATATAACATTGCCACAAGTTGATGCTGACTGTCCAGAGAATGTTGTTTTTCTGAAACAATGAATAATGAAGAGGAAAATCGTACTTCTGATTTTAAATTTGTTATAGGCAAGTATTTATTTCGCAAAATATTTTCCAAACCTGGGCATGGGCAGAACTCTCCTTAAAGTACGACAAATTAATTGTGGAGTTAGATATTTTCTTGTTTGCTGTGATGTTCCACCCTTTCCCATGGGGAGTTAGGATATTTAATTCTGAAAATCTCTGATGTTAGATATGTAACAGAAGCCTGCTGTTGTATCTGTACTGCCAGACTCCAGGAGCTTCTTAGTAAAGCATAAGGATTACATACCACAACAGGGGTTTTAAAAACAAAATCTGTAAAGAAGAATTTCTTGCCTTTTAAACTTTTGTGTTTAAATAGGAGTTACAGCATCTGTCTCCTAATCTGAAATGCTTACTGCATGTCTGTCAGTGTAGCTTGTGAGGCAGGCTGACCTAAAAATGAAAGATCTCTAAATTGCAGAAGCAGCCAGACATTTTTGAACTATTCCAAGCGCGGGAGTTGCTGCAGATATGAAAAAAGCACTGCCACATTCAAATTAAAGTCCTGGCCTTGTTTCATTCCTTAGTTGTGACTCTACCTGAGTACAAGATCTGAGACTTGAACACAAAAAGACAGATGCACGGCTAAGCAAGAGTTAAGCCCTGAAAAAAATAAAAATTCTTACCTGTAGCTTCTTGTCCAGTGCACTTGCTGTGCTGCTGTCATGCTACTAAGACTAAATGATGTATGAGCTTGTGTATGGTGTACTTGATAGTGCAGTGGATATGTTGAACTGGATGTTTAGTCACAAGTGACAGATGTTTGTCATATTTTTTTAAGGTACTGCTGAAAGAAATAAATATGATAGTAATAGGTAAAAAAGATAGGGGAAGAAGGAGATTTCAGAAGCCCATAAGGCTTAAAATCAGTCAGTCTGAGATAAGAGCATTTTCTAGTGTGTTTAACTTCTTCTATTTATGGAATATAATCTTTTCAAGTCATTAATAATAAATTACGGCACTATATGTTGCTCCTGTATGCAACACCTGAAAGTTCCTTTCTTCTAGAGTCTTGGAAAGGCTGAAGGAAAAACAAGAGAGATTGATTCTGTCCCATTTCCAATGAACTCTGTTAAAGTACTTCCTTTCCTATGGACCTCAGAAAGAATGAGGCAAAGAGGCTTTTATTAAACTCTCCCTAGACGCTCCTACCACCAGCAAGCTATTTTTTAAAGGAAATATGCACACTAGCTGTATTTTTCCCAATCTCCCAAGCTTCTTGTTTAAATATATAGAGCCCCCTTGAAATGCTTCTGGATACCCATGGATATTTCAGCATCTTGTGCAATCAGTTATGAATGTCACAGCCCGAAATGGTAATATAGGTATTTCTTATTATAGGTTGCTCATATGAAAACCTAACTTTTCCAGATCAGATTCCATTTTGTCTCCTTTGGGTCCAATTGTATGTTTCCTTTTAAATGTTGGGTTACTTAAAACACTAGCTAATTAAATATAATTGTTTCTGATATATAGCATTGGGGAGTAACCAAGAGCAACATAACAATATCTTTGATTATCTTTTCTTCAAATTAAGCTGAAACAAAACACATTAAAGAAAGATTTAAAAGGGAGGGTAATATTAAATAATAGGAAATAAATTAAGATTAACATCTTTCTGTTCTATCTTTACCTTCATATGGTTATTTTTCATCTACCTTGCTGTGCAGTAATAGCTATGCCCCCTTCTCTTGATAGAGATCTATGGTGTGCCCACATATTGTGCCATTTTCATCTGGAACTTTCTGCTGCCTTCTGCAATCCTTTTAGGCCATTTGTGTGAATAACTGTATTACAAAATGTGGTATAGCATAAACAAATGAAACTGTTCTAGGAAGGAAGAAAACTCAAGCACAGTTTGTTATGGTGTTAAATCCATCCTCTTTAGAATGTAGTGTTCTACCTGTCCTGGTTTCACTGGTATTCCTGTTCCACTGTTAGTTTGCTATTATTTCTCCTTTCCTATGTCAATGGTTTCCTAAAAAAACCCCGAAGAAGAAAAAAAAAAGACGTTAATTTTCCACAGGAATTCACAGCAGTACAGCAAACTGACCTGTCTTGTTTACATTCTTCAGCAGTCCTTAGCCAATACCACTTATCTCCTGTGCTCCACTTTGCTTGAGCAAGTAAGCTTAAGTGTTGACTGTATTCCTTCCTTGATATCTTCTTACATTCCACTCCTTTCTGTTCTGCTGTGTGCTAGACAAATCATAAAATCAAAAGATCTGTTTTGACCTTTTTCTGCAATGCTCTTGGGTTTCCCTTGTGCTTGTTTAACAGCTGTTTCAGGTTGGAGTTTATTCTTTACCTGGAGTGAGCCCCTAGAAGGTACAGATACTATGTAGAACTTGGTGCAAAAAAGGCACCTTCTTACTTGTGTTATATTCTTCTTCCTTCTTTCATGTTTTATATTGGGGAATGTGTTTGTGGTAACTATCCTAAATCTATACAGTGGATATAAATAACATCTCTTAGGGACTTTTCGGGAAAAAAAAATAATTCATGACATTATCTGTTCTTTGAACTCTAAGAGGTAACTACTGGAAAAAGTGCTTAGAAAAAGAAGGGCCTACGGGCCTGGGTAACAATAAGATTTACAAAACAAGAATGAATGCTTTCAGGCAAAAACTGGATATTTCTAACATGAGGATGTGCTATGACCTTATTTGTTTCTTCCTTTTATATGTCTTTCTAGGTTTCAGGACTGACTTGTCACTATTTACAGCATTTATGAAGTGCATTCTTTTGTTTCAAGTGTATCTTTTACACAGACCATTAGCTAGACAACACATTCAATTATGTAGTAATTCTGTTAAGACATAAGTAGATCTAATGACATACAGCAAATCTGTGCTTTCACACACATGATTTCACAATTTTGAGTGAGCAAGAGTGAAAAGATGGTTTCCCCTGAGAATCATATCTGATTATTGTAAAGCACATCAAGAAATAAGGGTGGAAAGAACATACCAAGCTAGTTCATGTTTGCAAAGCTGTCTTATTTTGGTTGAAATGCTTCAAAACTTCCCAAACTGTGATCCATCTTCTTAAACCATGGGATACCATGCCTAGCTACAGGCTAGTCCAAGGCCTCACATAAGTCTTGAGTTGTATCTTCCAGCCCCTTTTTTCAGTTATGTAGAATATCTGAAATTTTAGTAGACACTGATATTTAAGCAACTGAGTAGATATTTGTTCAACTTTTTTTAAGGAAAAAAAAAAAAAAGATAAATAAGTACCAGAATTCACTTCTCCTGCCTTACTCTCTCCCCATCTCTTAAGAGAATTCAGATCAAGTATTAACACAATTCTAGTCACTTATATTCTCTTAATAGACAAAGTTTACGGTCCAAAGCAGCTGGTGTTCCTGTTGAAAGGTACATAGCTCACAAAATATCAACAAGTCCATGATTAAAAGAATTGATATTGGCTTCAGGGTAATATCTTTCAAGTTACATATTTTTAAATATAATTTTCTAAAAGTGGATCTGAATTCCTTTGTTCTATGTCTGACCTTAGTTTGACATATTTTAAGCAAAGCATTTTGTTTTGAAAAGCTTCCAAAGATTTTGGGTTTTTTGTTGATGCCCACTTCCCCACTCCCAAGCCCCTAAATGATATGAAACCACATTTGAAAACCTGTAATAACTACTTCTATTGCCTTTCTGGAAAGCCTTCATTTTAG
Organism: Platalea leucorodia; assembly: GCF_965183815.1. Classification (NCBI taxonomy): domain Eukaryota; kingdom Metazoa; phylum Chordata; class Aves; order Pelecaniformes; family Threskiornithidae; genus Platalea; species Platalea leucorodia. The sequence goes on from NC_138826.1 coordinate 80,410,317, forward strand.
AGTAAGAAAACTTGAAGACTTGTAAGCATATGGTTCAAGGATTATTTTAGCTAAAATTTTTGTTGTAGATTTTAGTCTTTTTCCTCCTTTCTATGCAGTAGAAAGTAAATATGCCTCAAAAAGTAAGAGTGTTATACCCTTAATCTTTTCTTATGCTTTTTCTTTCTGTGTATTGTTGAGGGTGGAAGTTATTCTGAAACATCCAGGGCTGGTCTCTTCTTTTTGCCAATAAATACATAGGGTTCTCTGCAGTAGGTTTTTTCAGGTGCAATTAAAAAATTGGTTTATTTGGGGAGCTTGAATATTACTTTTTTATCTTAATGCAGTCATTACAATTGTTGTCACACACAGAGAGATAAATAACATTCCTGAAGAAATTATAGTAATAGAACTTGTTCTGAATGTCATTTAACATCCAGTTTACCTCTTACACCACTGGAAGTCACTACATTGAAGCCAATGGAACAAATGAGAGTGGAATGAGGCTCAGTATGTTTAAGTATCCCTGCTTGCCCCTACAGGTCAATCAGTGTGAAATTCCTATCTTAAACTGTGTCTATTAACAAGGCTTTGAAAGGTAGATTATTTGTTTGGACATAAAACTGCTTCTGTTTTTTTCTTCCAGCTGCTGCTGAAGACTAGCAACACTTTCTAACTGTCCATACCTTCTCAAATTTTGAAAGCTGCTTCGTCAGAATGTAAGGCAGATGAACAAATTCTGTTTCAAAGAATTTTAAAGAATTCCTTGACTGCTTCTTATTAATTTGATGCCCCAAATTTTCATTATTTTAACAGTATGAAATATATGTATTTTATATGGGTATTACTTGAGATACACTTCTAAGATATGTTGTCATTACACACACTTCTATTTAAAAAAAAAAATCAAGTTCTAATTTGACTACTTTTTGAGTAGCAATTAACATTAAGAAACCTTGGCAAGCATGGATATTTTCACATGAACCAAGAAGCATTTCTAATTTGTGTTTTCAAATATGTAGAACATTACTGTATAAGTAATGATGGAAGAGACTCTATAAAATCAAAGTACACTCTGAATCAAGGAGGAGTTGATAACTGTCTCTAGTTAAGCTTTACATCCTTTCTCCAGTATGTCTTCTTACCCTTTTGCATTTGTCAGGTTGAACTTTTCTGGTACCGTATGACAAAAGTGAGAGAAACTAAAATTTAAAAGGTTCAACTTTATCAGGCTAATATTTTTGAAGAAATATAGGGACCAGTATGCTTTCTCCAGCTGTTTGTTTGTATAAAGGATAGGAGTAAAAGGGGTTAATAACCTATTTTATCTATCCTCTGCTTGTGAAGTCATGAAGAAAACAGACATTGCCAAACTGAACTGATAAAAAAACCACATCAGACTCACAAAATATTTAAATACTCTAAGAAAAATATTTTGATCTGTTTTCTGTGTTCTGTATTCCCAAGAGCATTTATAGATCTGTTGCAATTAATGCACCACAGTCTCTGAAAGTTAGGGATGATTTTTAGCACTTTGAAACCACTGAAGTGTCACTCCTGTATCTGACCTTCCTTGCCTAGCAGTTGATTCAGTCCTCCTCCACTCCCTCCTATGTACAAGCTGATATTCTCCTTGTTGCTGTGATCCATGTTAAGCATCTTATAAAATGTTTTACTATTGTTCCTTGTAGGAAGTGAGGGTGTGCATGAATACCTTGCAACAGCTGAGCCAATTTAGCATCTTGCCAACACTGAAGGGACCTGGAGTACTGTGTTCAGTTTTGGGCCCCTCACTACAAGGAGGACATTGAGGTGCTGGAGCGTGTCCAGAGAAGGGCAACGAAGTTGATGAAGGGTCTAGAGAACAAGTCTTATGAGGAGCGGCTGAGGGACCTGAGGTTGTTTAGTCTGGAGAAGAGGAGACTGAGGGGAGACCTTATTGCTCTCTACAACTACCTGAAAGGAGGTTGTAGCGAGGTTGGGGTCGGTCTCTTCTCCCAAGTAACAAGCGATAGGACAAGAGGAAACAGCCTCAAGCTGCTCCAGGGGAGGTTTAGGTTGGATATTAGGAAAAACTTCTTCACCAAAAGGGTAGTCAAGCATTGGAACAGGCTGCCCAGGGAAGTGGTTGAGTCTCCATCCTTGGAGGTATTTAAAAGACGGGTAGACGTGGTGCTTGAGGACATGGTATAGTGGTGGACTTAGTAGTGATAGGTTAACAGTTGGACTCAATGATCTTAAGGGTCTTTTACCACCTTAACGATTCTATGATTCTATGACTCTATGTCATGCTATGTCCTTCCCTCTTCTGGAGAGGCTTTTCAGCAGCTTTGACTCTGGAGCTTGCCAAACCCCTCCATGAGCCACTCTAAGCACAAGCCTGATGGAAAGCTAACTCAGCAGAAATAATGCGTAGTTTTCCAATAGTTTAATAATTTGAATTATGTCAGCTAAGGACCTGATGAATCTGAGACCTGAATCACATCAGCAAAAGACCAGGGAGACTGAGGCTATTAGAGGAATGAGGTGGAAGGAGGGGTTTCCTCCTTTCTGCTGCAGTAAACTGTTAGATTACAACAGCTATAACATTTAACCTCACCTTAAAACTGCCTTGCACTTTTTGTACGTCTCCCTTACCTTCTGTCAAAAAGTGTCAGTGGAGGAAAAGCGAGATCTCTGCTCACTTTCAGAGAAGGTGTTATTGCTCTGGTGTGTGCTTCCTTGGGGAAAAGCAGCCTGGCAGCCAAATGGAGACTGAAATCACTTAAAGCTTTGAAGCTTCCCTTGCTGTCAAAAGACCCACTGCAACACTAGTCAAAGTGGTGAGACAATAAGGATCTCTAAGAACCAGCTGTATAGTTTATTAGATCTAGTTAAATAAGGCCCAAACCTGATCAGCTTTAAAAAAAAAGGAAAATATTCTTATGTAGTCAGTAGTGAATTTTTAACATTTTCTTTTGTTTTTTTTTCTTTATGCAAGTTGTTTTCCAAAAACTTTTTCGTAGAATCATAGAATCATATAACACCAGGTTGGAAGGGACCTCAAGGATCATCTGGTCCAACCTTTCTAGGCAAGAATTTGCACAGTCTAGACAAGATGGCCCAGCACCATGTCCAGCTGAGTCTTAAACGTGTTCAGCATAGCGGAGTCAACCACTTCCGTGGGGAGATTATTCCAATGATTGACTGTTCTCATTGTGAAAAATTTTCCTCTCGTGTCCCATTGGAATCTCCCTGGGAGTAACTTGTACCCATTACCCCTAGTCCTCACCATGTAGCTCCTTGTAAAAAGGGAGTCTCCATCTTCTTTGTAGCTCCCCTTTAAGTATTGGTACATGGTGATGAGATCACCTCTAAGCCTCCTTTTCCCAAGGCTGAACTAGCCCAGCTCTCTCAGCCTATCCCCATACGGCAGGTTTCCCAGACCCTTGATCATGTTGGTGGACCTTCTCTGGACCCCCTCCAGCCTGTCCACAACTTTTTTGTATAACGGGGACCAGAACTGTACACAGTATTCCAGGTGTGGCCTGACAAGCGCTGAGTAGAGAGGGATAATGACTTCTTTATCTCTGCTGGTGATGCCCTTTTTGATGGAACCCAGCATCCTATTGGCCTTCTTGGCCGCAGCAGCACACTGTTCACTCATATTGAGCTTCCTGTCCAGTAGGACCCCCAGGTCCCTTTCCACAGAACTGCTCTCTAGCCGAGTGGATCCCAGCCTGTGCTGCACTCCTGGATTATATTTCCCCAGGTGCAAGACCTTACACTTGTCCTTGTTAAACTTCATAAGGTTCCTGTTAGCCCACTCTTCCAGCCTATCCAGATCTTCCTGCAGGGTGGCTCTCCCTTCCAGAGTGTCTACTTCCCCACTCAGTTTCGTGTCATCTGCAAACTTCATCAGGCTACACTTGACCCTGTTATTCACATCACTTACGAAGATATTGAATAGCATTGGGCCCAATATTGATCCCTGGGGGACCCCACTTGTGACGGGTTGCCAGTTTGGAAAAGAGCTATTTACCACCACCCTTTAGGTGTGGCCCGCCAGCCAATTCCTCATCCACTGCACAGACCACTTGTCTGGTTTCTTTGCTTGTTTTTTGTAGTTTGGGTCTGTCAGTCCTGTGTCCCTCCCCTTCAAAGTCTGGGGGTTTCTTTGTTTCTTTCTTTGTTTCTGGCTGCCATTGCAATGCTGAAAATTAAAGGGACTAGGCACATTATGCTAATTATCTGGGTAAATCTTGAAATGGGAAATGCTTTAAGTGTTTCCAAGTTTTTACTGTGTGTGTTGCTGCATCTTAATCTTCAGCTTAATCAGGACCATCTTTTTTTCCATGTATTCAGACAAAGCATAATTCTTGAGGAGAACTCCTACCTAATGCAGAAGAATAGAATCACAGAATAACGAAATGTTTGAGGTGGGAGGGGACTTCTGGAGGTCATCCGGTCCAAGCCCCCTGCTCAAACAGGGCCACCTAGAGCTGGTCGTCCAGCAGCACCTCCTGTTGGCTTTTGAATATCTCCAAGGAGGGAGACTCCACAACCACTCTGGGCAGCCTGGGCCAGTGCTCAGCCACCCTCACAGTATAAAAGTGTTTCCTGATGTTCAGAGGGAACCTCCTGTGTTTTAGTTTGTGCCCATTGCCTCTGATCCTGTCACTGGGCAACACGGGAAAGAGCCCAGCTTCATCTTCTTTGCACCCTCCCTTCAGCTATTTCATGTCCAAAGAAGGGCAATGAATTTGGTGAAGGGTCTAGAGAACAAGTCTTATGAGGAGCAGCTGAGGGACCTGAGGTTGTTTAGTCTGGAGAAGAGGAGACTGAGGGGAGACCTTATTGCTCTCTACAACTACCTGAAAGGAGGTTGTAGCGAGGTTGGGGTCGGTCTCTTCTCCCAAGTAACAAGCGATAGGACAAGAGGAAACAGCCTCAAGCTGCTCCAGGGGAGGTTTAGGTTGGATATTAGGAAAAACTTCTTCACCAAAAGGGTAGTCAAGCATTGGAACAGGCTGCCCAGGGAAGTGGTTGAGTCTCCATCCCTGGAGGTATTTAAAAGACAGGTAGATGTGGTGCTTGAGGACATGGTTTAGTTGTGGACTTGGCAGTGATAGGTTAACAGTTGGACTCAATGATCTTAAGGGTCTTTTACCACCTTAACGATTCCATGATTCTATGATTCTGTAAGATCCCCCTGAGCCTTCTCTTCTCTAGGCTGAACAGTCCCAGTTCTCTTAGCCTTTCTTCACAGGAGAGATGCTCCAGTCCCTTCATCACCTTCACTGGACTCTCTCCAGTATGTCTATGTCTCTCTGGTACTGAGGAGCCCAGAAATGGACAAAACACTCCAGGTGTGGCCTGACCGGTGGTGAGTAGAGGGGAGGGATCACCTCCCTCAACCTGCTGGCAATGCTTTCCCTAATCCAACCTGGGAGCCTGCTTTGCAGCAAAGGCAGATTACTGGCTGATGATCAACTTGGTGTCCACCAAGACCCCCTGGTCCTTTTCTACCAGAGGGATCTAGATAGATTGGAACATCGGGCTATGATTAATGGGATGAAATTTAAGAAGTCCAAATTTTGTATTCTGCACCTGGGACAGAGTAATGCCAGGCACTAGTATAAATTGAGAGAGAAGTGGCTGGGAGAGAAGTGGCTGGAAAGCAATCATGCAGAAAGGGATCTGGGGGTGCTGGTTGACAGTAGGCTCAATATCAGTCAGCAGTGTACCCTGGCAGCCAAGAGGGCAAACTGCATCCTGGGGTGCATCAAACACAGTATAACCAGCCAGTCAAAAGAGGTGATCATCCTGCTGTATTCAGCGTTGGTGCGTCCTTACCTTGAGTACTGTGTGCAGTTCTGGGCCCCACAATTTACGAAGGATGTGAGGGTCCTTGAATGCATCCAGAGGAGGGCAACAAAGCTGGTGACAGGGCTGAAAGGCATGTCCTATGAGGAGTGGCTAGGGAATTTGGGCTTGTCTAGTTTGGAGAAACGGAGGCTGAGGGGTGACCTCATTGCTCTCTCCAGGTTCCTGAGGAGGGGAAGTGGAGAGGGAGGTGCTGATCTCTTGTCCCTGGTATCCAGTGACAGGATGCATGGGAATGGTTCAAAGCTGCACCAGTGGAGGTTTAGCCTGGACATAAGGAAGCATTTCTTCATTGAGAGGATGGTCAAACACTGGAACAGGCTTCCTAGAGAGGCAGTCAACGCCCCAAGCCTGTCATTGTTTAAGAGGCATTTGGACAATGCCCTTAATAACATGCTTTAACTCGGTCAGGCCAGAATTGGTCAGGCAGTTGGACTAGATGGTCACTGTAGGTCCCTTCCAACTGCAATATTCTATGCTATGCTATGCTATGCTATGCTATGCTATGTTATCCTATCCTGTTTTGTTCTGTTCTGTGCTATGATGAAGACACGCAGAAATGATCTGATGACTGCACCTATTAGTGAGAAAGAAGAGTTAAATGAATGGGAAAGCTATTGCATTTAACATCTTTGGTTAAACTGAAAGAAGGATAACATAATGCGATTTTAACTTTTGGATACTGAACAATGCAAAATATATTTAACTTGAGATGTTATCCAAAGAAAGACTGCAGTCTGAATTCTTGTGCAAGGAAGTGATTCAAAACTCAAGAACAGTGAAGGAGTAAGAGACTCCTATAAGGAATCCCTCCACTGTGGTTGTGATATCAAGGGGTTTATATACAATCAATTTGCCCCTTAAGATTCTGAGTTATCTTCAAGGTAGTAGTGAGAACTAAGTAACTGATGCAGACCTAGTGATCTAAGCAGTCATATTATCACAGCAGAAGCCAATATAGGAAATGGAATGAAGTGTCTCAAACCTGTCAAAATTTTGGATTCTATCACACTTAAAAAGCAAAGTATAGATGGAATGTACTGAAGGAAAGGAGGAAGCAAGATTGAAGGTACCGCTGTATGCAACTGTCAGTCTGTCTTGACTGATTGGTTGGTCTGCTATGTTAAATTTAATGTATTCTCCTATTTCTCCACTACCAAGAAAATGTGTTATTATTTTATTAGGTTAGATCCTTAATTTTAGTGCTTACAAGTCTTGAGTATTAGACGAAGGAGACTTGATATTTTAGTTTTCCAGGTTTCTGGGTGAGAAAGAAAGCTGATATACATATATATTGTAAATATATGTAGTTGAAACTCAGCATTAAATAAGGAGCCACCGACTGCAAATGGGTCATCCCCAAAACTGCTTGTTTACCTTTTTTCTGAACAGAATTACCGTGATAACTTAGGGCGAAAAAATACAGTGATTTATTATTTGAATAGAGCTTATTCATAAAAGGTTGCCTGTACTGAAAGTGAAACTAAATGTATGAGCCAGAATATTTGCAAGAAGTTTAAAGCATCTGTTGCTTCCTAAGCCAAGTGAATAATATTTCAAGACCACAGAAGACAAAAGGCTATATATATTTGCATGTATATATATATGAGACTATATTATTGTTATTATATTAAAAATATACATTTTATTAATATAATGCTGTATAAATCCTATTAGAAAAGTTTTTAAAAAATCATAGTTAGGCATTTTGTAATTAGGCATGATGGAAAAAGCAAGAAATAGTAACTCCTTGCACACTTAATAGTAGCACTAGCTGCAGGCAGCTAGTGTATTTGAAACCTATCTGCAATGAATGGTGCTTGAACTGATGAGATTAATCTATTTTTCCTGTAGTGGCCAAAAATAGCATAATATTTAGTATAAGGTATTTTATGCTATTTCATGTCACTTATATAGATGCATCCAGCCTCCTGAGGACAAACATAAAACACAACATACTTCTGTTTTGAGTGATAATACATATGTAGATAAGCTGAAGGACGCTAGTATAAAACAAATGTTTCATCTCCTCTAGACATCTCTGTATTGGCCACTGCCAGAAATGTTTAAATAGCATACAATTTTATTTTGTTGTTATGATGTCTTTGTATATTTTAATACTATTACTCTGCCTTCACTGGCTTTCACATTTGACTTTACTATTCACAAAAGCAATTACGAAGCATAGATCTCAAACATCATAATTTTCTATGAAGATACCAAGGGAACATAATCACATACAAATCCATATCATTCCGTCCATTGCTTTATTTAGTTTACTATTATTAGAAGAAAAAAAATAGCAGGAACAAAAGCTGAATTCTTACTAGAACTTGAAATTACCGTATGGCCACGTAAAAGTGACAATGATATATTTTCTTACATTGATTTTGTGTAAATATTGGTAGAAAACCACGTTAACAGAAAGAGTTCAAAGTCCATACCGAAAGAATCTCTGCACATCTGAAATGAAAGAGGGAGTATAAAAGAAGAGATGGATAGAAACCCAGATAAACATGTGAGTAGAAACGTTGAATGCATAGCAACATTCCCTATAGTGCATTGTTTCATAATGATCTTGGTAGAGAAAACTGCCAGGATGTATGGGTTGAACCATAAAGAGCAAGGATTTATGTTTTGAGATTATAAAGATCACTTACTGGATGCAATGCATTTATTCAAAATAAAAGTACTGCAAACAGTATATCTAATGGCATGAGAACGGCAGACTTCTAGGTCACGTTGCGGAAATACTTGGCCTCTGTGTGCAATAAGGTAGTCTTCTAAGTACATGCAGATGAAATCTATTAATTCTTTCCTAGAAATAAATGTGAAAAAATATTCTGTATTGATAAAGCAGTAGGCAAACTCAGTGCCCAGGAAAGATAAAACAAAGTTCTCAAAAACTTCTTAATCCACAGTTACATGCATGTATCTAACTTTTCTTCTGAACAAAATCTGCAGGATGTCTTTTCAAATTCTGTATTTGTATGAACACATAAGGACAAACTATTGATTTCTAATAGCTTGAAACTTCACAGCCTTAGGGCTATTTTAACTGAGGGAATTAATCTTTTCTTGTGAGTATTCCTCCTACCTATAATAAAAGATTTGTGCAAGACATTCAGTAGCACTAGATCTTCTTTACATTAGCTTTGTTCCATAGCCAGGGATTCCTGCAGGGATTTCCTGTGGGTCCCTTACCTGTTCTGTGGTGAGGATTTAAATTTTTCAGTATTGTCAGATGATGTAACTGAATCTCAAGAATGCACAGTTGGTATCCAGTATCCATTCCCAACCACAGATACAAGGTATGTAAGTAAACACACATTTGGTTCAATGCCAACACTGCATGTCAAAATTCTCAGCTTCAAATTAAACTTGCCTTCCCCAAGTAATACACATACAAAGGCTCATACAGAGAGCAATGTAATACTTTGGAAGGCCTTAAAAAGTATTTTAGTTTTTAGTTGTGTATTTTTTTTTTTTAAATTAGATTTAGTTAGCTGCAATATAAAACACTACATCATCAAGGAAATTTGTTTGGCTAAAAAGTAGAAAAGCATAATTTCTGAACTTTATTCATTCATCATGCCAAACTGAAGTAGCTTATCAACCTGAAATTTTATTCTTAGTGATTGAATTATTTATCCAAAACAATTTGTCTCACTTTTTTAACAACATATTACAAATTTACCATATAGAATCGGTAATATGTGTGCAGTACTTTGACATGTTTTATTTTCAAGTGCATTATTTTCAGTACCTACAACAAAAAACAATGTGCATTTTATAAACTATTAGTGCATGTCCTCTGCCTTTTTACTTCATCTAATACTCCATTATTATTTAAAAAGAAAAAAAAAAAAAAAAAGTGACCAAAGTAGACTTGCTTCTGATGATAGATGACAAGGTTTTTGGTATGTATGTTTGTGAGTAGATATAGACAGATAGATAGATAGATACATAGACAGGTAGATATGAATGATAATGAAAAATAGTATCTTGTGACAAACAAAAGAAATAGACTTTGACACTGAAAGGGAACATTTTAACTTCATTCAAAAATTAGTTTGAAGATCCATAACATTCTTACATATACAATTACAGAAACCTCTATCTTCTATAATGTTTGCATATAAACATTAAGGAACCTAAGGCACTCTACTTAGCAATTAAAATACTGTTTAGCAGTGTTCTGATTACTATTCTTAGATTGAGAGATAACTGTTTTGTATAATGGACTGTTAAAAGAGAATTTCTTTTACCTCTCAGAGATCTCTACTATGGTTTAAAAAAAAGTACAAACAGACTATTTTGTAAATACACAAATTATGCTTATCTACCTGAATAATGATTTTTCTCTAAAGTGATGATATGCCTCACTGTAAGTTTTTGGGAGCCAGAAATAAGATCCAGATATAATTTTCTGGATAACAATGCCTGCCTTTTCCATAGAAGTCCTCTTTGGCAAAAGACAGGATGAAAGAAATTCTTAAATATAGAAAGATCTGTCCCTTTTAGTGTAAAATTAATAAAATTCTAACTGGTCTATTTCAAGTAACACTTCTCTGCCTGTTTTCCCTTCTCCTCCATATTCCCCCCATTTCTTCCTTGGACCATAACTCAACAACTGACATTATGTCAAAAATGCTGGGCTAAGTAGCCTCCTTTCTCTCTAAATTCTTTCCTGACACTGCTCCTCTTATTCATATGGCAGAAAGGGATGTACAGCTGGCTACATGGCTAACTAAACTGGAAAATATCAAAGAAAAAGTGCCTTTCTAAAATATTTTCCATTCCCATTTAAGCTATCTAATTGGAGAAGCTCATGGGATAATTGCTTTGGAAACTTAGGCTGCTTAATTATTCACCATTCCTTTTTCTCACACTATAGCAGATGTTTAAAGGGGCACTGACTGAAAGCCCTGTTACCTTTGCAAGGGTTTCCCCTGTTGAATGCAAGGGTTAGCTGGCAGAAACAACAGCGAGGCATCACACTTCAGTTTTTAATGCAGTATAGCGTAACCAGGAGCAATCTCATTTTAGTAGCATGGAGATCAGTGTGGACACTCTCCAGAAGCTGAGTAGATTACTGTTCAAATTTTTGTGGAGTTCCACGTCACAGCTCAAATTGCTACTGCTAAGCAAAACTGGTTGAAGTACCTGTGTTCTGCATTGCAATCTCACTGTAGACATGTATTTAGTATTACACCTCCTTGATGCTGCAGCATTGTTATTGGGCCCTTGCTCTCCACATGAATCCTTAGAACATGAGTGGTGAGGCAGTGTAAATGTGACCTGCATCTTCGTGCTGCTTAGTGCTGTATTTGCTGTATGGAGACAGGGACTAGTATTCTGGTCACTCCTGCCAGATTTACTGTACAGATTACTACTATAATCAACTGGCATATTTTTATTGAACAAAATTCACTTCAAGTTTGTTGCCCTGGAAACACTCTGTTCATACCACAATCTTGCACGAATATTTCTTATTCAATAGGAGTTTGATTACTGAAGCAGTAGGTTCACTCATGGATTTAGTGAAGACTAGTGCTGCTTAAAAGCCAAGTTGCATGTTTTAGTATCACATGTATTTATCAGCTGACATATGTACTGTTCCCAGACTGTTGACGTGTATAGTGAGTGTTTTAATGAAATGAGTTTTCATAATGTGGAAAGAATGCTAGCATAGTACTGTTTAATCAATTAACAGAGAAGACAACAAAAATATCCTCTTCCTGTAAATACCTGACTCAATTGCTCCACATGCTGCCTTTGGAGCAGATGATGGATATTTAATACTAAATAGGTGTTCTGGTTTGTACGCTGAAATATTACTTCATTACTTAAAGAATGTGGTTATAGAACTGATACATTGCATTACTTTGTCATATTGTGTCAAGCTGAATTGATTTACAGTGTGAACTATATGACATGATGTGATGCCCTGTAATTTGCCATAATTTGACATAATATAGTTTAGCAGGTCAGAAATGTAAAACAAACAAAACTTTGTCCATGATTAAATTCATGCTGCTCATTTAGCCAAATATGAAAAGAATTTTTGCCAGAAAACAGAATAGACATTTATTTCACGTGATGGGTGTTTCCCTAGAAATATTCTTGATACAACACAGTAGAATTGTTTAAGCAAAAGAAATCTTGGAGCTGATGAATACTTAGTCTCACTGAGAGTGGGTCTAAGGAATACCTTGAACGGATGGTATTTTCCTCAAAAGCCATCAGAATACAGCACACTAGCCTAGGATCCAGTTTTACAGTAATATTTTAGCACAGTACATGTCAACTTCATTTCCCAAGTCATTAACGTAAGTATGTTAATGATGAAGCTTAGGCAGAAAAAGTATTTTTACATGTAGGAGTTGGTGGACTCATAGCTTCATATGTGATCATTAAGTCAAGAGATTTATGTATAAGATAGAATCCATGTCAGCTGGAACTGACAGTGTCAGGCAGGTGTCACCTGCAGTATGAAAAGGTGATTGACAGAAATTCATTACTTGATTAGAGGCTTAATTGTTTTGCTTACTCAAAGTAACCCCTCCTTATCAGCCTCAGGCACTCACTGGGGCATAAAGCCCTGGGGACTATAGAGAAAGAAGAAGAAGAAGGGGAACGACACAGAAAAAAGATAAAGGTATTCCATTTGTCATACAGCAATTTATTTTTTAGGCTGTCCGTATAAATGGGAGAAAAACAATGCTCCAAATAAACCAGGAGAAAATCATACATGTTATTTCAAGTGATCTTTGGCAAAATTACTTTACTAAGCTACAGGTATATGAAATAATCTAAAATTGAAATTCATGCTGAGCTTTGAGATGCAGAAATCTTCTAGCCTTGCTACAGCACAAATCTTCATAATGGCCAATCAAAGAGTAATATATGAAAAAAATAGTAAATACTATCAATACATGGCCAGGTTGTGTTTTTAAAGCTGTATTATAAAAGTTTATTCTTTATTTGAGATGTAAAAATGAAAACTCTAACTTTGCTTTAAAAACATTTCATATAATAAATTGTTAAAAAGTACTGAGAGTCTTGATACCCACTGCTTTTGATATATCTCACTATATTTTATAGGAGAGAGTTTCTGGAAGAGGCAAATAATTTCAGAAACTTTTTTTAATATTCAGATATATTTTGATTCTTCTATCTGTTCAATTAAGCAATTTCTGATAATTCAATGATTTAAGAAGGAAGATAGATTAAAGCAAATTTTGCATCTTTTTCTTTATCAGCCCACAGATTGTCTTACTTATTTGGGATGAGCTAAAGTCACAGCAGGCAAGAACCAGCTCTGATTTTTAAGAATATCTGTATCTAGGAAGCTGATCATTTTGAAACTTCATACTCGTCCTTATATTTTTGTAGGAAACTGAATCAGTCTCATAATGTCTCACAACAGCAGCTTCTAATTAATGACACGAGAAGGCACATGAAGGATATGGGCATCCTGGTTACCTGTATCTTCTTCCAGACCTTTTTGAAGGATTGGTGGCACTGTCACTTTAGTTTAGCAATAGCACGGCCCTGCTCTCACTGGGGAGGTTAAGTCAAATGACCTTAAGATATCCTTCCTACCTAAACTGATCTATGATCCTGTGAGTCTATGTAATAAAATTGTTTGAGCATGCATAGAGGTTTGAAAAAGTACATACACAAAGAAGGAATATCACAGAACTACAGAATGACTGAGGTTGGCAAGGCCCTCTGCAGATCATCTGGTCCAACCCTTGTGATCAAAGCAGGGTCAGCTAGAGTAGGTTATGCAGGGCTGTATCCAGTTGGATTTTGAACATCTCCAGGGATGGGGATGCCACAAAAGCTATGGCAAATCTGCTCCTGTGTTTGATCACCCTCACAGTGAAAAAGTTCCTTAATATGTTTAAGAGGAATTTCCTGTATTTCAGCTTGTGCCCATTGCCTCTTGTCCCGTCACTAGATAACACTGAGAAGAGTCTGTCTCTGTCTTCTTTAGACCTTGAACACAGATAAGATCCCTCCTCAGACCTTTCTTCTCCAGGCTGAACAGACCCAGCTCTCTCAGACTCTCTTCATATGAAAGATTCTTCAAGGCCTTAGTCATCTTTGTGGACTGTTGCTGGACTTGCTCCAGTAAGTCCATGTCTCTCTTGGACTGGGGAACCCAGAACTGGACCTGCATTCCAGGTGTGTCTCATCAGGGCTGAGGAGAGGGGAAGGATCACTTCCCTCAACCTGCCGGCAATATTCTGCATAATGGATCCCAGTATGCTCTTGGACTTCTTTGCTGCAAGGGCACATTGCTGGCTCATGGTCAGCTTGTTCACCAGTACCTCCAGGGCCTTCACTGCAAAGCTGATTTTTAGCCAGTTGGCCACCAGTGTGTACTGGTGCCTGATGTTGTTCCTCCCCAGCTGCAGGACTTGGCATTTCCCTTTGTGGAACTTCATGAGGTTCCTGTCTGCACATTTCTCCAGCCTGTAGAGGTCCCTCTGGATGGCAGCACACCCATCTCATGCATCCTTGACACTCCACCCAGCTTTGTAACATCTACAAATTTGCTGAAGGAACACTCTATCCCATTGTCCAGGTCATTAATGAAGACAGTAAAAAAATTTCACCTTGTTATTGGCCAGTAGTGACTGAAGGCACGTCTAACCAGTAAAGACCACAGTGAATAAGGCATTGGGTACCTCAGCCTCTCCCATGTTCTTTGTCACCAGTTCTCCTGCTCTGATCAGCAATGGGCCTACATTTTCGCTCATCTTCTTTTTGTTGATGATACATATGTAGAAGTCCTTCCTGTTGCCCTGCATGTGCCTCATTGGATTCACAAGTCCAGGTGGACTTTGGCTTTCCTAACACCATCCCTTGCATGTTTGGACAATGTCTTTGTATTCCTTCTGGTGACCAGGCCCTACTTTCACTTCTTGTATGTTTCCTATTTATGTTTAACTTTTGTTAGGATCTCCTTGTTCACCTGTAAAGACCTCCTGTCAGCTTTTCTTGCCTGCCATTTTTGTCATGACAGACTAGACAATTTTGGAGCTTGGAGGAGTTGATCTTTGAGAATCAGCCGACTATGTGATTTAGACTCATTCTGTGTGTTAACTGTTAGCTAATAGACAGCTTTCTCAAATTTTTTTTTTTTCCAAAAGTGGTAGTTTGCCTTGACTCAGAATATTCTTAGAATGATATTAAACAGTGGCATTAAGTAGAGAAAAAGACTATTTAAAAAGGTGTTGACTTCCTTGCAAGTGATGACAAATTATAATCAGCTGGCATCACATGCAGAATGGCGACTTTCTTAGCTAAATATAAAGCTTTCTCTGAAGGCTTCCTTTGTCAAGTTTAGGCATGTCCTAAAAGTAATAACTGATTCTGGTAAATAGCAGAAAAGTTGTGGGCAACAGAATCAACAGCATACGAGATCCCTGATCCTAGAATCCATTTTCTGACAATAGAAAATGTCATTATTCAATTTTAAGAGAGCGTGAAGTTGTCTTTTTCTAGAAAGATCTTGATATTTAATACTCTGTTGAAGAAGAAAAAAAGACACACAACAAACTATAGCATGATCCAAACACAAATCATTTTATTACCTTATCACAAGTGTCTACTTGCTCCTACGTGGACATATAGAACATTGTTTGTGTAGTGTACACTATACGTGTAGAATTGTCATAGTCCTTATTACTTCTTGCCTTATCAAGCAACAAAATTTTTTTTTTATGTAACCTAATACATCAATATCCCATCTTTCTTTTAGTTACTTTTGTCCAAATTCCTACCAAAATGTCCAGTGTTTTCATAACAAGTATGAAAGCAGGTGCTAAATTAGGTGCCAGTGCAAAGACAACTACCGTGGAGTTTGGGAGCATTCTGTTCTTTAGTGCCCACCTAACTTGCGGCTAGGTGTTCAGGCACAGATAACCTTATTGAGTTATTTAGGCACTCTGTGGCAGAGGAGAGTCAGAATCTTCTCTGTGCCGTAAATGTGCATGTGTACAGTGAGGTTTCTCTCAGGCAAACTGTCCCCAAATAAGAAGGGTCATGTCAGTAAGCGTCTATCTCCATGGCAGCAACTCAACAAAGCCTACTGTTGGGGGTTTTATGTGTGGGTTACCTACCTTTAGCAGTTAGTTCTTAGGCATTTCATATTCTAATCAAATTCCAACATACACAGTTTCATTAGGAAACAAATTTCCAAGCTGCTTGTTTAAATTAATGGATATATTTATATATCAGCTCATAATGATAGGCGTGGAACATTTTCATACTTAACAAAAAAGACTCTAGGATTTTTGGGTTTGGTTTTTTGTTTGTTTTTGGTTTTCTTTTTTTTTTTTTAAATAAGAACAATGGGTTGTATCTTCTTTCTCTGAATTTTACCCATCTCTTCTCAGTCAGGTTTTTCAGTCTATGACAGTATGTCAGATCTCTTAGTGAATTCGTTTAACCTACTAAGTTCACTTGGAAATTTTATAGTACGATTGCCATTTTTATCTAGTCTCAGCCTTGCATAATCTACAACTGTGACTATTGCAAAGGAGTTCTGCACCTGTTTTTCTCCCTGAAGTTGTTTATTTTTTTTTTCTTTAACAGGAAAAAATATTTTTGTATAGTATTTGAACTTGTTCTGAATGAAAAAATTGTTTCCATTTAAAATGATATCCATAGTAGAGAAGCTATTAAACTCTTTGTTAGAAATGTATCAGATGAATACATTTTTTCAGTCTTACTGTACTGTTATACTGCTAATGTCTGTATATATTAGAAAATATTTTCTTCCCAGAATGACTTCTATTGATTTGGATACAGCTCAAGAACGTTCTGAATTTAAATTCTTATCACCTCCTAGGTTCACAATAGTTTCCAGATTTTTTGTGATCATTACTGAGCTTTTTGAGAAAATGAGAATCCAATATTAATACCTAAATTGATGTTATTCGCACATTTGTCGTAGCTGCTTCAATCACAGGAATTTCATAATTTTAAGCAATTCCTGAGTTTTTAAGGGACAGTATATCAGTAACCCTATTATTTTTGGTGATGGGTAACTTTTTAAGACTCTTTCAGAGCTTGTAAATGTTAACATGATTCATAGATTCATTTTTCATTAACTAACTGCATGCTATGGTACGAGAAAGAGCTGACCATGAAAATAAATCAAGGCCTGATCAAGGAAAAAACCAAAATTATAGCAATGTTGCAGTCTAAAATAATTATACCAATATTGCACTGATCTGTTACATTTTTATGCTTCAGTTAAGTTTATAGACAAGTCTATAACATGGAATTGTACATAAGGTCTGTGTTCCTACTTAGCAGAATCACAATGGTAGTAGCACTTAGGTTACATTTCGAAGTATTTCTGCTCATTCAATAGCCTAAAATGTAAATATTTAATTAGAAAAAGAAAAATTGGCCTGTTATCAATTATTTTGTGATGCTAACAGATGGTCTGACTGCCTAGCCTGTTCATTCACAGTTTGTTGTATACGTGCTTTTTGGTTAAAAGGATGTAGCCAAGTAGCAGAGACGAAGGCTCCCTGGTTGTGTTACTGTGACTGATGCACTTCGAACAGGAGTAATTTTTCATACAGGCGGAAGTTCTGCTTCCCTGAGAACTCACAACACTTAGCTCAGAAGAGCTTCTGGAGTGCAATGTGAGACAGACAGACCTGAAAAAGCCAACAAGAAGAAAGCCTGCAAAATGGATATAGCTGGGAGATTCCTGAAAGGAGTAGAGTAGTTTTTCAGCTAGTAAGTCACAGACAGGAGAAAGTCTTTTTTTTGGCACTCTCAGGGGATGACATGGAAACTTTCTTCCCTGTAAATCAAAGCAAGTTCCTGGAATGGAAAGAAAGAATCAAGGGGAGGACATTTCCTCCTCCAAACTGTTGAAGAGGGTAGAATTACTTCTCAGGTATTTTATTTAATGTCTCATCTGGGAGATCTAAGCTTCTTTTCTCTACAAATTTATTTTCTGCAATATCAGGTTTTTCTCTGTGGTTTGATAAAACCTAATTGCAGAGTTTACAAACCTTTTATTGTCTTTTGTCAAGGTTATATCACGAAAAAAGAGGCGGTAGGGAGAACATGTTCATCACAAGCTTGTGGCTGACTCATACTCCCATCACAAATGCATGCAAAATTATCTTTTCTAGACTATTTGTTCAGTGCTACTCAGGAAAGATCAAACTGTGAATGCCTGTTTACATGGAACATGTTTATATATTACATATACAACCCTTTCATATGAGTTGAAAGGGTCAAAGAGAGCTCTTTTTGCATTGCCTTTTTTCATGATGGTTTTTGATTTCTTCTTTAGTCTTTTGATCCTTAACAGTTAATGCTCAATTTCTCAATGTAGAAAATTAGCTATTTAGAGAAGGTGATTCAGCCCATGGATTATGGATGTAGATTTTCAGAAACTTAAATGTCAGATGGGAAAATATGGCAAAACTCCCCCCATAATTACAATGGTCAAGATTCAATGAAGACAGCTTGTTTAAAAGACTCAAGAAGACAAGTGCAGTATGTTGTTAGGTATAACTCTATAACCACTACTAGTCTAAGAGATAATCTAAAGTTTCAATCTGCAGAACAACTTTCATTTCAAACTATTGGAAAATAAATATTTTGCTGATAAGGTAAGAATCAGTTTTTATAGGTACTCTCTAAAGTAATAATTTCAGTGGAGAAATGTTGCTCAAAAAAGAAGGTGTATGTTTCCAGAATGAGCTACAGTTCTTCAGTGTGTTTTTTTAAAGTGTGATTTCTTATCTGAAATTACCTCATTTTAAGATTAAATCCTAGTACAGGACTGATACCTGTTAAAAAGGTTTTAAACAATTTGTGGTTCTTATGGATGGAGCTAGCAAATGCTTCTGATATGCTTTGATGATCTTGAGAAATACCATTATGACTCAGATTTGAAGAATGATAAATCAGTCTATTTTCAGAACTTTTCAGTGCTTTTGCCATGTACAAGAAAATGCAGGTAACATTTATGTTTCTTTTATCTATTGCTTGAATATTGAGTAGTTTATCTCTAACTTTAGATTAAAGCAAGGTCTTGAATCTAAAGTAGTCCATCTTTTTGGTTTTCTCTTGATACAAAAATCTGGTGAAATGAACAGAAAGAATAATTTTAAATTTTGACAGAAAGTATGTCAAAGACTTTTTAGTGTTATGATGCATTTTCTCAGTAAATGGCTCAATTAGATGTTGGTTTGTTTTTTTTTAAAATTTTTTCTCCTTTCCCTAATGTCTCTTACTTTCATTGTAATATGGTCCATTGATGTCCATTCTCTTAGCTTTCACACATAGCATTTTCCAATTTGTGAACAACTACAATTTCCATGGAAATAACGAAATCTATCGTTGTTGAACATCTTTGAAAACTGAACTATATGTAATTGCTAAATAGAATATTTGGTTTTACAGGAATATTTTTTTTTCAAGATTCCCTGTAGCCAGGAGTTGATGTGCTTTACTATAAATGTATGTAGTATCTACATCTTTATCACTAGTTTAAATAAGAGATTCCACAAATTCCTTTGAGATATGTTCATGTTGAGTTCTCTCTTAATCAGATATATCCCATTGTTTCACTGTAAGATTTATCCAGTGCTACTGTTTCCTAAGAATGATACCACTTCCTGTTTGCTATGTAATTTGTATTTTTCATTCTGGTATATATTATTTTGTCATTTTCACAATATGCAATTTTTTAATTCCCTATGGTGAATACAAAGTAATATGATGCAGAACTGTTGAAATAAACATCTGAAACAAGACAAGCCTGTCACTTCCTTCTCAACATTAAATTGTAGACCTTGTACTATTACTCTGTGATATTATCTATTTCTAATATATTCTGGCAGTTAAAAAATGCTGAAGAGAATTCAGAGAAAGTATCTGGAATATGTTAAAATAAAATCTCCAACTAAAAGTGCTGAAGAGAATTCTCCAAACCTAGGATTTCATGTTTTCCCTGACACTCTGATAAAAAAGATCATTCTAAATATAGGTTCCTTGCCTGGGGAAAGTTGGAAGTGTGAGTTTAATTTTAAAATATAGCAAACATACAAACCCCAGATTTGCAATAACTAAAGTTCAAGTGAAATTTGACAGAAAGAAGAACTAAAATTGGGAGGTTTTAAATTATCTAATGAAGGTAGGTTTCCTGTACTCCATCTAGACATGTATTATATTAATACTGAGTAACAGAATCTGAAAAGGGATTACAGGAATGATAATTAAAAAAAAATGCCACTATCAGTGCTGTCCATTTGGCACCCTTGAAAAAGACTGATATAAGAAAGAAATGTCAGAGTAATACACACAGATGAAAAAGCCTCCTGTATAGCCAGGAGGCTATAAGGTCATGAACCTGGAGGTAATGAAAACCAGATTCTAAACCATTTCCTTTTACATTGTCATCTGTAAAATCAGTTAGTAAAAGTGAAAGGGAGAAATAAAACTGGAATAACAAAAGCAGGTTATTTGGATTTCATTCAGAAGTGTCTTATGAATTGGGTTAGCAGCTTCTTTGCTATCATTTTGTGTCTCGATATTTTGCTTAACAATAGATTAAAGACAGAAGGTATGAAAAGAGGAACCTGACTGACCAAGAAAGTGTCACTGTGCTTGAGTTTATGGATCAGTTTGGTTAGATAGCCAGTTATGATGATAATGTTCCAAATCATCCAGCAGCATGCACTGAGAATGTCAAGCCATTATTATCTTCAGGTTTTCTTTTCCCATCTTTTTCACTCTATTCCAATTCTTGTCCTTTATATTACATTTCTGTTTTTCAAATGTACAGTAACTGAACTTAACAAAGGATTTTATCTGAGTTCTGAGTCTTCATTAAGGTTGTATTAGAACTAGCCAAAATTTTCTATATAAACTCTTTGTTTAAAAAAGATCAAACAAAAACCCCAAGAAATGTGGGGAACAAGGTGAAGAAAACAGAGGAAAAAAGATCTGGAATCTATTTGAGTATATATATATATATATTTTTTATAATTAAACAGGTTTCAAGTAAGAATCTATTTCTTTTGGCAAATACATAAAATAATTATAAATTCTTAAAATTTACAAAGCATTTAGTAACTATCTGAAATGTCTTTATTCCAATTGATCCCATTTTTGCCTAGTTTTCTTTTAACCTCTCGTCTCACTTTTTTTTAAATGGACAGTCATTTATTAATGTTTTCAGCAAAATGTGAATGAAAGCTGACACTTTAAAACAGGCCAGAAAACAATATGTTTGCTTCTCCTTATTTATTTAAAATTATTTTTGCGTGGCCAACTTTTTTTTTTTCAATAGATTTTACATTGCTTTTGATGAAGTAAATAGCAATGACATATTTTACAGTTTCAGAAGAAATAGTCTTTTTTCTTCTCCAAACTCTTTTCTACTTTCACGTATCACACTAATAGAATTTAGCCTCCTTTTTTACCACTGTGACTACACAGAACCCTCAGTTTAACTAGGAGAAGATTGATAACTGCAAATCAGTGAAGTTATTGTATGTTAAATAAGAATTCAGTGTAGATTTTTTTTCTTTGGGTATCGTTGGGTAACCTCCGACGCCAGGGGAGGTTTAGGTTGGATAGTAGAAAAAACTTCTTCACCAAAAGGGTGGTCAAGCATTGGAACAGGCTGCCCAGGGAAGTGGTTGAGTCTCCATCCCTGGAGGTATTTAAAGAACGGATAGATGTGGTGCTCGAGGACATGGTATAGATGGACTTGGCAGTGTTATGTTAACGGTTGGACTCGATGATCTTAAGGGTCTTTTCCAACCTTGACGATTCTATGATTCTATGATATTTCTTAATATTTGCTTTACAAAAGAAAATTCTGTTTTGTCATAAAATACCAAGATGGGTTCATCTTCAATAGAAAGAATATCAGACAGTGGTGTATTTTATTTCCATAGTAGCATAGCAAAGAAGTCATAATACCTTTTAAATTTTCTTTATGATATTGCATTGACTGGCTTCTGCAAGTGAAAAAAAATCTAATATGTAATTGCATTTGACCTAACATACTTATTTGCTTTAATTTCTTCATTTCTTTCTTTCCTTATTTATTTTCATAAGGTAAAACAAATATCCAAACTTGGTTTATCTTCAGTCTTGCAATTTCCTTGCTTATGTTCATACCTATTATATGCAGTCTTCAAATAAAAATTGGTAGTAAAGACAGTTTCTTCTTTTTAGATGACTTTCACAGAATCTCACTTAAGATGTCTCAAATGTTCTGAATTCTCCCTTTGCATGCGCCTACTTTCTTCTACTTTTTCTCTTCTCCTGTTCCAATTCCCACCATACCTACCTATACAAGGACTTAGACTCCCGTCCCTAGTCTTCTGAATCATCAGTTTGATCCCTAATATACCCTGAAGCCATTGCTGATGAACATAGGTACAGGTACCCAAGGGGACTGTGGCCTGCACTCAGTGCCTTGGCAAAGGTTGGACATACTTTCAGACCTGATGCTTAGCTTTCCTCACCACTGAAATGTGAGGAGTGATGTGCACCTGTATCTTCTGTCATGGAGCTGGGGTAGAATGAGGGATGTGGCCAGATATGAGACCTGGGAAGTGCTTCTATATCCCACAAACTAAGCATACGTCTTTGAAACTAGTACACTACTAAACAAATATAGTCAATAATACTTTCTTAGGTCCTTTTCTGCTGTGTTTTAACTTCTGAAGCAGTAGCTATCATTAATCAGTCTTCTTGTATTAGTGTATGAGGAATATATGAAGCAGAATATTAATTTGGGTCAAATATTACTATTTATCTTTAGAAAGTCAATAGAACTATCAGTATTTGCAAGAAATTTAGGGGTGTTGTGCTATAGTTTGCTGATTTTTCATACCTGAATACAATTAGTGCAGGAAATTATTATATAGATTGCGCATCTACAAGTTGTCCCTGGCAGTAGCTGATCCTTCATGTTTTAAGAAAATGTGAGAGGAAAAGAGATTTTTCTAAAAAGATGAGTTAAGAGCAACTGAGATTCTACCAATATATTTCTACAAAGTTTTCGAATGTATGAAGCAATTGCTATGCAATAATTTACCACTGACTCATTAACAAAAATAAAGCAATTATTAGGAATGGTACCATAATTAAAAATGTTGCAGACCCTAGAGACCTTTTTGAAGAATTAACTATCTGAAATCAGATCTGGAGAAGTAACACAGACAGACACAGTACTTTTAAGGGAAGTTTTCCGTTATTCATGTTAAATCTTGGTTCTACAGTAATGACAATGTCAGATGTAGGTATATAAGGACCGGACATTTCAGAGAAGGTAAACAAGAGCAGAGGAACAGGAATGAGTACTTTGGAGAAACAGTTGAGCCTTGGGTATTTTTTTTTTTAATACTACTAAATCAGTAATGCCATTATGATCTATGACGGATCTGACTATTATAAACCTGACTATTTAAATTATGTCAATTTAGAGAGAAAATGCAATTAAGAAGCCAACGTTGCTATTATTATATAGGAGGAAATATCTGCTTTTAGTGAGTGATCAGGACTGGATCCTAGAAATCCTTTGAAAAGAAACTAAAAATCATTAAACTTATATTCAAAATAGAAAGTTATCCTATAAAGAAGAAGAGTTAACATCAACTGACAGTGACTGGCTTTGTCCAAAAATTTTCTGTCAAAATTTGATTTGCTAACAACAATTCAAATTAGAATTTCCATTTTCATGTATTTCCCATGATTAATTCCTTTTTTGTCCTTATTCAAAGTGCTCTATACATCACTCTGCTGAGTGATGGCTATATGGCCCCTTGCACCTCACTCTGGATTGGGAATCAGAAGATCTTGAACATAATCCTGATCCCACTGAGGTTTCCAAGGAATTTCCTACCTGATCTTACACTGTCAAAGTTCTGGTTTCTGTTTTGTCATCTCACAGGAAAGAAAAGACTAACTAAAAGTAATCCTACTTTTCATCTTCCTGGAGGAAATATTACATATCAGAAAAACTCAGTGAGGTATTTTACAGACTACATTCTTGGGTTTAAGAAGTTATTAAAAAAAAAAAAAAAAAGGTGTATAATTTCATTTTTCAGGTCACAATGTAGAATGACCTTGCAAGCTGTTTAACATGGAAATACTTGACATCTTTTTGTGCTCTGGGATCTTCCATTCTCCAATAGGATCCCACAACAGTTTAGGGGCTTACTGACAAAAAACCAGGATTGCATCCAGGTTATGCTTGGGTTTATTTCCCTGCAGCCATATCCAGCTTTCTACCAGGCATGCTGTTTACCACTGCTCTTAAGTTTTTGATGTAGTTTTAATAGCTGTTTAGTTCTTAGCTATTGCTGCACAGCAGAGAGTTCAGTTCAGAAACTAGCGTGGCTAATTCCTAAATGTTCTAAACACAAACTTTTTCAGAGTGATTGCTTTAAATCCTTGACTGTGTTTTCTGATTTCTGCTGTGTCTTGTTCTTTGGTATTTGCTGTAAACTACTCTTTCTGCATTTGATGATGACATTTGTAAGAAAAACCTGTCTGACAGTATCCATTATATTTATGGAAATTCAGGACACTAAAAGTTTTAAGGAGCTCCTTAAGTTTTAGGGAGCTTTTGTGATCACATAGATGCAGTATTTAGTAAGGCTAAGACTTTAGAGTCTAGAAAAAGCAAATGCACTTCTATTTATTTTGGATTTTTTTCTGTAGCCCTAGTTTGCATGTTAGCAGCACCAGAATGATTGTGAGATAGAGAGCTGGGCAATGAACAACAAAAGAAAGAGGAATTATTTGCAGCATCCATTATTACAGAAAATCTTTTTTCCCTGTATTAATCAGAAATGTGCAAAAAACATCAAGATTTTCAAAAGATACTGCTACATGTTGTTTGATAATTCTAAAGAAATCATAGGGTGGGTAGGGTTCAGAGCAGGGATATTCAGTTTGTGTAATTTGGTGGGCCTTCAGAGGCATTTATCAAAATCTGGCCAAACTTCACACCTACACTATCTTGCCTCCCACATATTTCCCCCTGCCCTTTGTAATACTGCCAAATTCTCTACTTTCCATAGCGTTATTTTTGGCTTTGATAAGCTAGTGGCATTCAGCGTTGCTTAAGGGGCCAAAAGTGATTTTATTGACCCAGTGAGAAGTACTGAGGTTCCTGATATCTGAAAATTGTTCTACATCTGTGTGCCTTAATTTTTAGTCTTTCTATGCATCTCTGTCTCTCTTCTGATTGATCTGGATAGGTTTTCTCAAAAAGACATTAGTTAACATGATAGGAAGGTTGAAAATTACTTTATTGATTCTGTACTTCTTTTGAAATTTGAATCTGAGTGGCAATTCAAGAGCTTATCTGATGGCAGGACGATCACAGTCCTGTACCTTTTAGCGTGGTAACCCTATAAATCATGAAACATCTTTTAGAGGGGAGATGATGATTTTCTATCTAGGAATAGATTCACACTTATCATTTGGGATCCAGTTATTATAGTATTCAAAATGCAGATACCTAGGACTGACTCATAATGACTCATGCTTCCCTACACAGTCAGTATAGTAAAGAACAGTGTGGAACTGTAGGCAAAGAGAGGCTGCAACAGAGGAAGACGAGAGAAACTGATTTTTATAGAAATGGGCATGTAGACAGATATGTAGGGACTAATACAGAAACATTGTAGAAAATCTCAGTATAAGATTTTAAAGGATGGCAAGGTGGTTTTATTTTAAAGCAAAACTGATTTCACTTATTCACATTCACAGTCAAACCCACAAACTCACAAGCACCAAAATGTGTGTGTCTGTGCAGCACGCAGGCTGATAAATATTTTAACTGCTCTCGAATGCCAAATGAGCATGAAATCTGGTAATAGAAAAACATAAATAAGTCTATTCTTGAAGAAGGAGGAGGGAGAAAACTAATCATATTCAAATTGATAAATAGTTGATACGTTTATGCCTAAACTCAAACATTATCAGTATTTCTCTTAAAAAGGGAAAGAAAAAAAAAAACACTATGAGAGGAGCATAATTATAATCCTCAAAGAATCCAGACCCAGCTCTGCTGTGAGATAAATCATTTTCTGAAGCAAAATATCAAATCCACCCTCATTAACTTGTTCAATGTAATGTGTATACAGCAGTAAAGTGTATCATTTAAGTAAAAATCTGTTCCTGGCAAATTGACAAAAGTAATTTAGAAGCTGTCTTTGTAATTATCTCAGCCATGGTAAGCAGAGATATTTTACCCAAACACCATTTAGTAGCTAAGGGATATGAACATTGTATTAGAACTCTAAAAAGCTGTATTAATAACGAGCATTATCAATGTCAATGAACAGCTACAAAAAATTGAAAATATTAAATTATCTGTCTCAAAAGACTCATCCAAAGCTTCTAGCCGATCAGCTGCTTTGGGAATCTTCTGAAATTACAACATCAGGGATCTTCTAAATAGGCGGGGGAAAGAAACTGTCTGCAGGACAGAGCTTGCAAGGCTGCTGGAAAAGACACCTTGGAGAACCATTGATTCCTCAGCAAGGGAGTGTTCCTGTGCTTTGCCTGTAGATGATACTCAGTTTTGAGAGGGAATTTTACTTGAGTGAGGTGGGGGCTCCTTGCTGTGATCCATCACATGTTCTTGACACAGGCATGGTCAGACAACTGCTTGCAATTGTAAGACATAATATATGGCAATGCTCAAATTATTCATTGAAATAACAAGCAAAATGCATTGTTTTAAACAGCTAGTTACCAGATAGCAGCTGAGGAGGTAGTCCTTTACTGTACTCGGTAAACATGAGTCATGGTGAATGTTTGATAAGACTCTATAATTACAATAAAATGCTACCAGTTATACTGCAGGCAGTAGAGTTTTTCTCCTTATATACTGCTAGGAGACTTTACCAAGTGCTCCTGTGTAAGGCTGGACATGCTTTATTATGTGGAAGGCTACATCGTAACAACTGTCCTGCATCACCTAAGGAAAATCTTTATTAAATAGATCTTCAGTAAAGAAGGCCTTGAATATATACACTTTATCTCTGTGACTCAATGAAGAACTGGGGCTTAATTTCACATTATGCAATATAATTCTTCTATATGCTAGTGTTTAAGCGGTAATTTTGCTATATAATAATATGCATGTAATGGACACTTGTGGATATGCTTATGCTTAGCATAGGTTCTTGATTATCTTTTAAATAACTATAATAATGGGAAAGTGTATTAAAAATTGCTTTCTTATTTATCCATCAAACTGATCAGCTGTCCTTTAGCTTTTCACATTTATAGACATCATCCTCGGGGAATGAGAATACTTGGTAAATTTTAGCTGTTCTCCATTTACACGAACAATTGTTCTCCTCAGCAGTATGTCTTCTCACCGTGTGTGTTCTTAGTTTTCTCCTTTGCTTTGCTTTCTGTTCTTCCTTCATCTATTGTCTATCAGTCTCCACTTTTTAACTGATTTTTTAAGTAAACAAATAAGAATATTAAAGAAAATTTGTCTTTTACTGCTTCTGTTCAGGATTCATAGTAGAGGTAAAGAGCAAGTTTTTAACAGTCACATCATCTAAGAAAATCCGATGCAAGAAGGCTAATCTTATCTTTTTCTGTAACTAGTGATGTGAAAGATGTTCCTGCTTGTAATTGTCATGAAGGGAGTGGTTGCTTTCTATGCTGAGTAGAAAAGATATCTGCTAAGGTCTTTAAAATATCTGACTAAGTGCCTGAAGTTAGATGATGTGCATTCATCCTTCATCTGTTTTAAAGACAACACTAGGCATTGCACCTTCTTCCCAATCTTTACTGCTGAGTAAAAGAGGGAAGGGAGAGAGGGAGCTCAAACACTGGATCACAGATCATCCATTGCTTAACTGTTAAAACATCCTGTGTATGGTTTTCACCCATATCAGATAGGGCTCTCTGGGAGAATTGCCCTTGAGGTGTTCAAAGGAATATGGCAGAAACCACTCTCAGCAGGCTGTTTGGAGAAGACACTTGCATCATGTTTGACTCCCTCCACCTTAATCCAGCTTTATCTCAGCAATCTTGTTCACTCTGGTATGACAGTAAGTCACAAACCTGAACATGCAACACCTACATTCCATCTCACACTATGGAAACACTATGTAACCAAGACATTAGAGACATTAGAGACATTAGACTGAAAACAAAGAAATTAACAAATATACTATATCTTAGGGCAATAGGTGTATGACCAAGCTGATGACACCAAGCTGAGTGGTGCAGTTGATACGCGTCAGGGAAGGGATGCCATCCAGAAGGACCTTGATAGGCTTGAGCAGTGGGCCCATGCGAACCTCATGAAGTTCAACAAGGCCAATTGCAAGGCCCTGCACCTGGGTTGGGGCAATCCCCAATTTCAATACAAGCTGGAGGATGAATTGATTAAGAGCAGCCCTGCTGAGAAGGATTTGGGGATACTGGTGGATGAAAAGCTGGACATGAGCCAGCAATGTGTGCTTGCAGCCCAGAAAGCCAATCATATCCTGGGCTGCATAAAAAGAAGCATGGCCAGCAGGTAGAGGGAGGTGATTCTTCTCCTCTTCTTTGCTCTTGTGAGACCTCACCTGAAGTACTGCATCCAGGTCTGGGATCCCCAGTACAAGACAGACATGCACCTATTAGTCCAGAGGAGGGCTATGAAAATGGTCAGAGGGCTGGAACACCTCTCCTATGAACAAAGGTTGAGGGAGTTGGGGTTGTTCAGCCTCGAGAAGAGAAGGCCCTGGGCACACCTTATTGTGGCCTTTCAATATATAAAGGGGGCTTATAAGGAAGATGAAGAAAGACTTTTTACCAAGGCCTGTAGTGACAGGACAAGGGACAATGGTTTTAAACTGAAAGAGGGTAGATTTAGAGTGGACATAAGGAAGATATTTTTTATGATGAGGATGGTGGGACACGGCAACAGGTTTCTCAGAGAAGCTGTGGATGCCCCATCCCTGGAGGTGTTCAAGGTCAGGTTGGACAGGGCTTTGAGCAATCTGATCTAGTTGAAGATGTCCCTGCCCAGAGCAGGGAGGTTGGACTAGATGATCTTTAAAGGTCCCTTCCAATCCAAAACATTCTGTGATTCTATGATCACACTAGGCTCAACGAGCCCTCAGAGCAAATGGTAAGTAGTGTGGTTATGAACAGGCCACACCACTTGCCTGGAAGCCAGAGAACAACTCTTGATCTTGTTTTTGCCTATCAGTACAAATGTGCGAGAAAAGTCTTCTTTTCTTCCTTCCTTCACAGATTGTTATTCAACTGTCATTTAGACAAGTTGAGCTTTAGGTGAATTAATTTCCACAGGAAAGTTTCTTATTATTGTGTACAAATCAGACTGAAATACACAGTCATGGCATATAGTGAAAGAAAACTTCCAGAGTTAAATCTCATCTTAGGCTTACCCTGTGCTGCAGAGTTATCTTGGGCTAGCTCTGTCTTCTAGTTTCACCTATACTTTAGATGCATTATATCAAAGCTGACTAATAATGAGTTTTTAGTATTTGTATTTATGCATTTTAAAAGTAGCATTTTTTCTTTCAATATGACAATTTTGTGAAATTACTGAATTTTTGACAGAATATTTTAATGCATTTAAGAAGTACTGAACTGGCATTTTTTATTTTCCTTACACCAGTATAAATATAAATGAAAAAGTGATTTCAGCTTTCTGTAAGAAGTTTTTTTGCCTAAGTAGAAAAGTCCAGCAGGGAACTATTGAAGTGTATAGGAATAAAGAGAACTTATGAAGAATGGAACAACACCTAATATGTGTAAAATAGAATTAAGAATGGAACCATGCTTCTGTCTTATGATAAAATAGCTTGTGGGGTACTTATATTCATTTATTGTTAGAAAAATGCCTCTACGCTGGCAGAATAATAGACCCCTTGACTTGGCTGTTATGACTATAACATATTAAAATGATACTAGAATGTAATGGCTTTAGAATAGCAACCTTATCAGAAGTATATCAATTTTTATGGATATAAGGATTGACTGAGAATATTTCATGTTTGGACTGGGAAAGTCTCACACTGAAAATTTTTCCAGAGAGAGACTGCTTCCAAGTTTTCACTGTAGCTGGGATTTTTTGTTTTGAGGGATCACTTATTCTTTAATTATCATGCTATGGAAAATATTGCTACAGATGATATGTAGAATGAATGACCTCTTTGATGTGGAAAAAGAGCAAAATATAAAATTATTTACACAGATAATGCATTTAACTTACAATGACATTAAAAGGGTGAATGACTCTCTACGTAATCTTAAAAAAATTAAAGAAGAATCAGAAGAAGATAAGATGTTATCTCCCTCACTCTACTTTTTGTAATGGATAAAAGCAGGTTTCACTGCAGTTTTATTGTGTCCTGACAATTTTTTGTAACCTGACATATACCTCCTGCTTGTCTTCACATATAGTAACAGTGTCCGGTGAGATTTCACACCGTTGCCAGCTTGATTTACTTCCTGCCAGTCCCTGCTCTGTATAAATAGCTCTGTTTAAAAACAACAACAACAAAACCAGAAAAGCAAGTACTAAGTTTATGTCTCAGAGATTACCCATATGAACATTCCCATTGATTTCCTGGATTTAGGTCTCTGTTTTTACTGTTATTACAGGAGGATATGACCATGGAGTATTTGACAAAGATAGGGAAGAACAAGTCATGAAAAAAAGAGATACTGATCAACCTGACACAAAAAGGTGTAAAATATGTGAAAGCATCTGGCATGAAAGATTTTCTTATTATCAGCATCTTTATTTAACTACAGGTGGACTGAGATAAATCAAGGCTTAGGATAGAAAAATTAGAAAAAATAGAAAGAATGATTAGTCTCTTTTCTTTAGTGACATATTTCACCTGCAAATATCAGAGGAATTAAACATACATTTTGGTGCAATGTGTTTTGTGTGCTTGGTAATAAAATCTGAAACAGAGTAAAGAGATCATCTTATGATTTTTGTGATTTCAGCTGTTTTTTTTTATTCTACTTTTGTATTTTAATTTCTGGCCCTATGTATAGAACAGATTTACAAAGCTAAGATACGAATGTCTTTTTTTTTTGTATACTTATAAAAATAAAAGCTCACTGCAAAATATTGATTCAGGCTTTTCTAACAACATGAGATCAGTATGATTTTGTCATTGTTATTCATACATCTGGATGTGTGGTACTTAAGCAACACATTGAGTTTTCATTACGAACTCCTCAAGTTTTCTAACAATTAAATCCAATATTTCATCTTCACTTTCAGGGATAGGGGATAATTTATCTTAGCTTAAATAGTGCATATGCTGTATCTTTTATATACAGTAGCTGAGTTTATCTCACTGTTTTCCACTCCAGGTGTCTGTTGCTGCATGAGTGGTCACTTCTAATTGAATAACAGGTTCCTTCTGAGGAATGGTTATTCCCGAAAGTCTTTTCTCCCTGCATGGTGTTCCACTCTGTTGCCTATTGAATGATACATTTTTGTTCGATGTGTCCTTGCTTCCTTTTTTCACCTTGTGTATCCAGTTGATCTGTTGCTTCCCCCTCCCCATTTTTTCTTTTACATTAATTTGTACCAGATTTTAATTTTGACTTAGAAAGATATGTGTGCTTTACAATTAAATAATGTATTTTCTTAATATTAGCTTGAGGAGTGTCTAAAGAACACTTTATTTATCTAGGCATGCAATATAAATTCTAAATAGCTCTGCTTACACCAGCACAAACTCTATCTAATATTTGCTGCTTAAATAACAAAAATACATGAAATAATAGCTTCTAAATGGAGTAACCGATGTTTAAGAATTTTTCCCAAAAAGACTGATGAATTATTTAAGGATGCCTGAGGGAAGGTCCAATGTGTTCTCTGGCAATTTGTTCATGTTTTCCTGACTTTTTGAATCACAAAGTGAATTATGAAATTAAATATGAGCTTGTTTAATGTAGTTGGGTTTTTTTTATGTTTATACCATCCACTGGTGCTATGTGAAATTTGGCTGGTATCCTTAAATCCACCTAATGTGGCTTTACCATCAAAGTTCAGCAAACCTTTTGTAAGAAGGAACAATCTGTAGACGCTTTAATACATGATAACAAAAAACAAATAGAAGTACTTTCTATTTGAGCATGAGCTTGCTTTAGGAGGTTCAGGAAAATCTCCCTAGACACTTCAAAGATGGTTGAAACTGTAGGAAGGGATCTTCTAGCTTGCCATTTTGTTTCAATATCCTACATTTAGGTCACAGCAGGCTGAAACAGTACTATATACATGCACAACCATCACATACTAGCAGTGGAAAATTAAAAGAACTCTGTGACTAGTAAAGGCATTTGACGCTCTGAAGTTCTGTCGCTGCAAGAAAAGACTACTTTGGGTGAAGACTATCTTACATTAAATTTCTAATCTGGATGTTTTTTGTTGTTGCCTCTGAAGTTGCCATAAGAAAGAGCAAATAGTGTTGTAGTACAAAAGTTTGCTGGTACAAAAGCCATTATTCACAACTCATTTTACTATTGCTGTAATTATCTCTTTATTAAACATTTATTATGCAATCTTTTTTTAGGATCTTGAATTTCAAAAAATATTGACTGTTTCCTCTCTTGCATTTACGATTTAAATGTTTTATTATTTATTATTTATTTATTAATTATCTTTATTTATTATTATTTTATGTATTATTTATGTTTTTCAATATCTGTCTAAGGATTGCCCATGCTTCTGCATAGTGTAAATAATACCACACAATCTTTCATTTGGAGCTCTGACAATATACTCTTCAGAGCGTGTTGATTCTTATAAGCTCATCTATCATTACAAGGAAGAAATCTCCTGAAATAAAGGATGACATTTTTCCCACTTTGTAGTTATTTTGCCATGATGAATTGACCAGTGTGCTTACTCAAATTATCCCAAATTGGATTTTGATTGTTTAATATAATTTCATTTATTATTTCTCTATAAATGTTCAGAGTGAGGTGTCAAAAAATGTTTTACTGAACTGACTTGGGCACTTATCTTTCCAACCTTTTCTCATGAAACATTCAAATTGACCTTCATATATGCATTTTCTGAAATAAAATTCTTCAGAACCAGCTCTATAGTTCATCCATCCCTAGTATCAGAAATAATCTTGTTGGTGAAGTTGCTTGCCAATGCTCTTCTCTCTGAACTTTTTGTCTTTTAATAATTTGCAGTCATGAATTTGTAATAAAGTGATGATTTAAGGTAGTGAAGAGCCACTGAAAAACAGAAAAGAAGAAAAGAAGAAAAGATATCATTCTAATTTAAAGGAGAAAGCATAGGGTTCACAATGGTAGGTTTTGAGAATAATAGGGGCTTGGGAAATAACATTTTTAAATCTGTGAAATAAAAAGAAATTAAGTTTTAAGCATTTTCTTGCTGTGCTTATCTTCCACATTTTTGATCAAATATGTAGTTCTTACCTACATTGTCTGGAGTAGTAAAACACACCTGGATATTATGTCTTTTACGAGAGTCTTGCATTTGTTATTGTGCTAAAATATACACATGTAAGTGGGAACATTATAAAATTACTCTGATCTCTATTTGTGTGCTCTTCTGATTTAATCTAATCTAAACAATAGTATACAACAGTTCAGCTTTAATTTACTGTTTGAATAAACTTAATGTAGATACTATATGTATTGTTGCTTAACATATTTGAACTATCTCTTTCCATTTGTTTAGGTTTAATTTTATGTTCTTGAGGGCCATCAACTTTGGTGAGTTGATGCCACACAGTTGCAATTAAAAAGATTCATTGCATCTGAGCGATATAGTTCCGTGTGTCTGTTTTAATACACTTTAAACTGGTCAGGAAACATACAAACATAAAAAGAAATGTGTATTTTATTAACATGTTCTTTAGTAAGATTTTTAAAAATATCTAAGGGATCAAGGCTCCTAAACTCCACCCACATACACATGCATCCTTACATATATATTTTAAATGACCCAGTTTTATCTTGAAATAAGACATGGTATATGTAACATCTTTATAACACTATTCCTTTTATAAACTATAGGTAGTGACTTAATTTTTGTAGGACTGCTATAAAAGTAAAGTTCAAAGCAATTTACTTCCTACAGGGCCCTGAATATAAAAATATAAATATATGTAAGAATATAAAAATTAACCTCTGGTTCAAGGAGGAAAACAGCTGCTTTAAGCACCGTTCATTTTAGCTCAGTTTGGAAAACAGCTAAAGCTATTTTCTGAGAATACCTGTAAAAAATAAATAAAAAACCCAGTCCCCCCTCCCCATCTGGTGTTACCTCTAATGTGTTTCTACAGTATTTTTTCTAAAAAATGAATTATCATTTTTGTAAAGGAAGACCAAAAAAGGACATTTTTAAACTTAAAGAATGATCAAAAGGAAGGAGTATTGCATGTGGCTAGGAACTACAATTACATCACAAATGTGGAAATATTTATTTTATTGAACCTTTACAAAAATTAAGAAATAACTTATTTGCTTTGCTGACTTTAAAGCTTAAAAATTAGTATTTTGGGTCATAGAACTAAAGATTTGCTGTAAATGTATCTTTACCTTTCCCCTCCAGCAGTCTTCTCTCTCACTCTTTCTTTTCCCTCCGTGCTTTGAGACATGAAATTAAGTCAGAATATATCTCTGCTGTGTTGACTTTCTTGCTTTGCTTCTTATATTTCAATCTGATTTTCTATATATTCTTAGGAAAAAGAAACCCCTTTTTTTAAGATATTTTAATCTCTGAGATCTTAATTTTTGTATTGTGGTTGATTTGCTGTATTCTAAACTGAAGAAAGCAAAAGGAGGACCGTGTTATACATTTGCGCACACACACACAGACAGAACATTTATTCAAAAGGACATGTAAGCTGATTCAGCACCAAGCCTCAAATGAACACCATCCTTTCAACTGAAATACTGTTCCTAAGCAATATTTCCAAAAGGATTCACTTAAACTGAGGTTCTTACTTACATGGTGATGTTGGTAGTTGTTATTAATGTTTACAAAGCACACTCAAGGTGTTTCTATAGAATTTGATGATTTCTTTTTTAATTTGCCAGGAGTAATATCAGTGGTAGTCTGTCTTGATTTCTAACCTTCATGGGGTTTTTGTGTGTGTGTGTCTGTGTGTCTGCATGTGTTATATTTTTTATAAGTTTTTATAAGTTGTGGAAGCCTGAAAATGGCTTTTATTTCTGTCTGATTTCTTCAAAACTTTTTAAATTTTTTTGTTGTTATTGAAATCAGCTATGCATGATGTTATCTGATTTCATTTCCTACTTCAAGTTTCGCTGATAACAAAACAGTTATTCCAAAAATTCAACATAGTAATACTGAGCCATAATAAATGTTGACTTTCAGTGCAATAAGCAACAGAGATGTATATATATCTTTCAAAGAAATAAAAGTCCTTAACAGTCAACAAATCTCACTGTCAGCAGTGTGATAGTACAGGACCAGAATTAGGTTTTCAAATGCTGTTGTCCAGCGCCAAGATTGTGTGGGTGGCTAAGTACTCTGCATTTTCAAAGGCAGTAAGTAGCTACTTAGTCTTTTGTATGCAGGGAGATGGAAACTTGCTACTGATGTTTTTTCTGCATTTTGGGTTTACATTCACTCCAGAAGGATGTCTGTTGATGGTAGCAGAGACTCAGCACGCATTATTTTAACAAATGGCTAGTCAATTCTTCCCAGGAAAGTTGAAAATTATATTTAAGACATACACATGCAAATGCTTTACAACAGAACATACGTATTGATTCCTCAGGCATGTTAAGAAAAGTGACCTGAAAAACGAGTCTCAAGTGTTCATTTTCTTGGTTCATACTGAGGGTACTATACATTACTGAAAAATGTTGTCTTTGTTCTTGGTAACATAGTACTATCATTCACGATTCATATAGAGAAATAAGAATTTCAGAAATTCATATTTCAGAAATTCTTATTTCAGAAAACTGCATGCTTTGGTTTTACAGTATGTCTAGGGGAACAAAAAAGATATTTTGCTTGGCAAGATATTTCTTTGTGTATTCTTCTGTGACTCGTATCTGTGACCTCTTAATCTATCGGAAAAAGAAAAAAATATTATCTCCTTTCCATATATTTCTTATCTTTCAAGATATCTTATCAGTTTGGGTACTGCTTGGGGCGTATGATACTTGCTGATGACCACATATTTTAGTTTCATTTACTTTTACCAGAGGTTTTTCCACAAGAGTCTTGGCTAATCTTCTGTTGGTCTGAACACACAGAGTAATATTTATCACAGGTTTTGATCCAGAACACTCCTGAGGAGCACAGAATCCCCTCAGAAAAGGCTGTACATACTTTCAGGTTTGATTCAAACATCAGGACCTCTTTGGCTTTCAAAATTTTTCATCTGCACAGTAGAACTTTAGTCAAGGATCTCTCTAATTGTTAGCATCCTCTGATGTTAAGGCACTACCTAAAATTCTGCAGCCTGGCACCCAAACCAGGTGACTGTATCATTAGTCCCAGTAGCCTCATATTCCCAAGTGTGCCTCATCTTAGGCATTTCTGTTTTATTTCACTGAAAAATGACAGGCAATGCAGAAGATGAGTTGATTAGGGGCACGTTTCATCAGAAAGAAAAGAATGAACTGGCATTATGTCCCACAAAAATAAAATTAGTATTTTGTCTATTTCATCTACTTATCAGCAAGAAAAACACCCACAAACAGCAAGAAGACATCAGTACCAACTACATCATAAAATAACAGGCAAAGTATCAAGGAACATTTGGCTATTTTCTCTCTTCTCACGAAAGATACCCAAAAGAGCTAGGCATATGTATTATGGACATCCAGGATTTTTAGTGTCTTGCTTTGAGTGCTCATCTTTTAATTTTTCAGTGTTTCTTTGGTGTTTCCCAAAAGAAAGGGGTGGTTAAAGGCATCACTCTTTCAACAAGGACAAAATTATTTTGTGCTGTTGGATTTTGTAAATGGTCAGAAGCAATAATCCAGTCCAGGTCTCCTTCTCGATATGAAATTTTCTCCTCCCTCTAGTGATCAGAGCTACTTGACTTCTTTATGTAGCCCAGACCCCAGTTAATTAGAAGAGTGCATGTTTTCCTTGAAGTACCTGATATATTAAGTATATAACATCAGAGTAAATTCCTTTAAAAACTGTAATCCATGTATATGTAGTTAAACGAAAAAAAAAATCTATGCAAACTGTAACTTGTTCAGTGGTTGCTTTGGTATTTTTATTGTTCATTAATGGTAACAACATCAAATATATTGTAAATCTTTGTATTAATGATAGCATTATGAGCTACCAAGCCCATCAGTATGAGTTTCAACTTGCTTATAATATGTCTAGAAAGAAACACGGTTTTAACAATGTCACGATCCTTCTCTGAGTCCTCTTACCCCGTGACCCACATCTGTGATCTCTTAAATTGAATGTATTGCTCATTTATTACCAGCTCTATTTTAATTTCCTCTCCAGCTAACTCTGCAAATAAAAGACTTCTAGCTGTTTTAATTTTCTCTTCTGACAGCAAAAGACATATCTGCATGATTAAAATGCCAGATATCTTTATAACTGTTATCAATTACATTAATTAATAGAAAATAGCAGTAGAGTTTGCATGGGGAAAAAGTATTACTCTAAATCTTAGTTAATTCACAGTTGTCTGTAAGATACCATTTCTCCCACACCCCACTTATTTTTTAGCCTTTCGTGTATTCATTATTAATAAATACTTCTCTAACAAGTATGATGTATATTTTCTGTTTGTATCAGTATGAAGTATAGACATATTGGGGTTGTATTTCTCAAGTTGAGAAGAAAAGGATATTTTCTTTCATAAAATAGACAGAACTTATTGAGTGAATTATATAAGAGCAAGTGGTCTGTGTGACAATTATATATTTTTTAATTAACTGAGACTACAGACCATGAATTTACAGTGCAATATATTTTTAAAGTCAGAATTTTCCCTAAATTCTGTTTCTCCTACAGTCTGTTCATAGCTTCTGAGTGGAAGTTCAGGTCTTGTATCAAGGTGCTAATCTCAAACTGAGCTCTGTTTGTGCCAGGTGCAGGAGCAGCACGTCATGGCTTCACAGCCTGGCAGGCTGACATGGAATGGAGTGCAAAAGCAGATCCCAGTGATGACAGGGCAAAATATTTCAGACTTAGTATTTGGCTGAGGTTTTGAGGCTTTCTTTACATTTTCTGGTGTGGGTAGATAACCCTACTTACATTAGTGAAGTTGCTTCCCCCACCCAAACTAGTCCTGTGAAAACATTACTGTTAGGCAATGTTCATGCACCTTGCTGGAAAGCATGTTTATTCAGTGTGGATTCAACAAAACATTCCTGTGGGAGCAGTGACTTATTTTGCCAAATTATTTATTTTGCCATTATACCCGCAACCATCCTCTTGCTCTCCAGCTCAGCTGTTTTGGTCCCTCTGGCTTCTTATCATAGAATCATAGAATCATAGAATCGTCCAGGTTGGAAAAGACCCTTAAGATCATCGAGTCCAACCATTAACCTATCACTGCCAAGTCCATCTATACCATGTCCTCGAGCACCACATCTATCCATTCTTTAAATACCTCCAGGGATGGAGACTCAACCACTTCCCTGGGAAGCCTGTTCCAATGCTTGACTGCCCTCTCGGTGAAGAAGTTTTTCCTAATATCTAACGTAAACCTCCCCTGGCGCAGCTTGAGGCAATTTCCTCTTGTCCTATCACTTGTTACTTGAGAGAAGAGACCGACCCCCACCTCACTACAACCTCCTTTCAGGCAGTTGTAGAGAGCAATAAGGACTCCCCTCAGCCTCCTCTTCTCCAGACTAAACAACCACAGATCCCTCAGCCACTCCTCATAAGACTTGTGCTCCAGACCCTTCACCAGCTTCATTGCCTTTCTTTGGACACGCTCCAGCACCTCGACGTCTTTCTTGTAGTGAGGGGCCCAAAACTGAACACAGTACTCGAGGTGCGGCCTCACCAATGCCGAGTACAGGGGCACTATCATCTCCCTGGTCCTGCTGGTCACACTCTTCCTGATACAAGCCAGGATGCCATTGGTTTGGAAATTAATTAATTTGGAAAGAAAACAATCACTTTTTCCAAAACATTCTGCATCCAGCAGTGGAGTTCTCACCTTTAATACCTCTACATTTCACAGAATAGTTGTTTGTTGCAGATCAAAACTGCAAATTGACAAGCACCAGTAAGAAAAGCTAGGACTCTAGTGGGGCTTCTCTCTTCTTTTTTCATATCGCTACTGCAACAGAGCCAGGCTACAATAAACATCTCTTCATCCTTTTTCTTATAGAAGAGAGATCAGGAGGCTGCTGTACTTTCCGTGTTTACCTGTACTTAACACACAAATCTCAGCCTCTCTGAAGGTCTTCTGACAGTATGGAAGAAGTGAAATGCTATAAAAAGCTTGCTACAGAGACAGTTTTCATTGAAGGATTTTTAAGGAAAGTTAAAAGTTTTAACTTCTGAGAGAAACTTGCATTGGACTCTGCTGCTAGACAATACTGCAATAATTTAATTCTCTAACTTTAGCTGCATACTAATTTCTTAAATTTTAAATATATTGAATATCCCTTAGGATTAAAATTTTAGGAGATCAAGGTTTACAAAAATGTTTTGTTTTGTCAATAAACAAGGCAGGCATCTGCAGGTTAATGCATTTACATAATACTTTATGATGATTATATTTGCCTTAAGGAGATAATATGTCATTTGGAACACTTATGGTCTATTTAGCTCATTTTAACAGCCAAAGAACCTTAGAACAATGGGGTTATAGTGACCCCAGAAATATATTGACTACGGTGCATTTCAAAGGTGTTTGGAATAATACAATTAAAGTAATGAATAAGCAATTTAATTTCAAACTTTGCTGCTCAATGACAGTAAAAGATGTTTAAATTCCTCTATAAGAGTATTCTTTCTTTTTTCCATAAACTATTTCATTAGGTTGTAATTTTTAATTTTGATTGTTAAAAGCCTAGCTCTACTGATTTTCTAATGTAAAATATCACAACAGATGATTTGTTGCTGTTGTTGTTTAAAGACTAAAATTGGAACCTGGAATAAGAAAAAGAAGTCAGAAGACTAAGAAGCTATCTATAACTCATATAAACCAAAGAGACAAAATAAATAGCAGAGAGTGTTAAAGGGGGATAAAGTCAGGATCCCCAGCTGTGAGCGCACTTTCTCTTTTGTCTTTCTGTGTTAAAACCAGGAGCTAATACATCATAATGTTCTTGAAGATGCACTGCAAAAGTACTGCTATTGGACTATTTATATATGCTCATTGTCAGAGTGGATTACAATGCCCATCAGTTTTGTCAAGTAAGACTGTATTATACTCTGTTTTTAGGAAAGCACTACAAATATAAGTGGGTTTTTGTTTCCTTTCTTCTGATTTTCTTCCTATAAGCTCTTAATTACTGTTAAGTAAAAGTATGACTCTTACTTTCTCAGCTATTAGCTGGCATTTTAAGAGAATTTCAGACTTAAGCTACAAAACAATCTATGGTTTTCAAACAATATTCTGGGCATCTTTTGGAAAGAAGTCAGTCAAGAAATCAGTTCCATTGTCTGGATCATGGTTTTTGTAATGGGGTATTATTTTCTATTTTGAAATGATAAAGACACAATATAGTTTGTGTACGTGCATTTCCAGAATTTGAGTGATCTGCCAATTACAATTTTGGTGAAATTACTTTAATTTTGTATCAAAGCTTGTACGCTGGATTTTAAAATCCATGATAAAGATGACGAGGGGATAGACTGTCTTTGGGAGGAAAGTCTCCTCTTGTAGACCAAAAAATGTTTCACCCTTCTGTGAGAGTAGGTAAGTACTTTGTATTGCTGAAAATCAGGCTATTTTGTTAATAAATATAACTGTGAAAACCTGATTTTACTTTCTAAAATATCTGTATTTAGTTGTGGGCTTTTTGTTTTGTTTTGTTATTGCTCCTAATGTGTTTTCCCAGAGAGGCTTGTTATAAATAACAAACAACAGCAAAATAGTGTGTCTTGATTGTAGAATTGATACTTTTTATTAACTTTAGTTAAGCAACTTTGATATGACTTAGAACCACCCCCTCTAATGATTTCTGGCAATATTTGCAACAGAAAGAGAGAATTATAAAAGAATCATCATTCTGTTTTGTTGTTTTTTTTTTTTTTCTTACTAAGATCAGGGACATCTACTACACTTAACTAAAGTTCAAAGAGCAGCTACATAAAGAAATAGTAAATCTGAGTAGCTAGAGCAGAAAACAAGTCAGTTCAATCTTAAAATAATTGCTCTAGGTAACTGGAAACTTTTCCTTTTCTAAGGAAAAAATATATATAGTAAATAGTGGTTTATTTGATACCTGCGCTTTCACAGGGAATTTCTGAGCCAACTGAACCTTATTATTAAAGTTCTGCAAGGGACCAAAGAACAATCCTTTAAATGAATAATTTCTGAGCTATTAGAAACTGGAGGGAAAAGATAATTCAATGTCAGTTAAGGATGATTATTGAATGAATAATCTACAACCTATAATGAAGAAAGCATTATTCTTAACCTTGGGTTTGTCTGATTTCATAGCAGTGTAATTTGTAAATAGGATAATATTTGGCAAGAGTGATCAGTCTTTTTCTTGGAATACTGTAAATATAATTTTAGCTTTATTGAAGTTAATTTCAAAACACATAGTGGAATTTACTGGGGCTAGCGTTTCATCCGCAGTACTCTAAATGATTCAGAGATGTAAAAGTAATTATGGGAAATTAAATGGATAACATACTCCTTGGAAGATGCATTAGAGTTAAAAGTCTTTTGAACTGCTACAACCAAATGAACAGCTTCTTACAGATACTTCATGAAACATTCTTTAAAAGTCCTGACATAAACTGTGTTCATCACTAAGATAACAGTGAAAAAACAATGAAATAAAAACTAGCTATTTACCTCTCTTGAGGTTATGAATACTGGCCTTACAGGAGAAATATCAGTCACTGCAGCTAACAAAAGGAACTCTCATGTTAACTTACATTTCTGCTCCTTATTTCATCTCCAGAAAATTAACGCAGCAAGGAATCTCAGGAACTCAAAGCAGCTCATCAGTGGTCATAATCATCAATAGCACAGTATAATTACATTGACTTCAGTAGGCATTGTTGCCAGAAGGTCAACCATGTCCACTAATTACTTGGCCACTATTGATGAGAAGAAAGAACAGAAAAGTACAATTTCAGCACTTTCAGATATGGCAACGTAGGAATCTTTTTATATACTCATCTCTCATATACCAGGTAGCTTTTTTTAATTGGAAACCACTTCACCATATAGCATATAGATAAGCGTAGTGATTATGCTCTGATGTATTTTTTATTTGAGCATAATTCTTGACAGATTAGTTATGAATTCTTAGGTCCCATGTTATTTTCAGTAAAGCTTTTATCTTTACCTCCTTAACTGTCTTTGTGCCTTTAGTTTTACCTTTGACCTGCTGAAAGAATCAACTTGTAATTTTTCAAGATTTTTTTTTCTTCCTTTCTGAAATGTTTTGTAGACGAATATTCTTTTAGGTGGAAAAAAAACCCAGAAGAAATATTTACCAGTTGCAATGTTGTTTGAATTTCTGGAAAGAAGGAAACAATTTTTTATTGTTTACCCTAAAATAACCAACAGCCTGTAAGACAGAGTGCAAAATAATTTTTTTCTCGGGATCAAAATAGAACACCTACACTGGGCAACTGAAAGAGACTGACAGGCTTGTATTCATCTGGCTAGATATAGATATTACAGTGTAGATGTCTACCTCTGAGTTAGCCATTGCAGAATCTCTTTAAAGACATTGGACACCTAGGCTGCACAGATAAAGGGGATTAAGGAATGTTTCCTCCCATCCCAAAGTATGTTGGATGAGCTGCATATCTCCATGGTGATGATAAATGAAGTCTGAGATGACTTGTTCAGCCACACTTGTCTAAATTTATGAGAATAATTCCAGCAACAGGGACTGTCTCACCATAGCAGGAGAAAGTGGTTGGGTTTGATCAGTGAGCTAAATCCAGAATGGTGGCACTTCACATGAATCCCATTCAGCAAAAGTTCAGAGGTACAATAAAGGCACATTGTATTAGAATTTGCTACTCCTGCTTATTGCTCAGCCCTTAAGACTGTATAAAACAGTATTAGTCTAGAAAACAAACTCTCTGCAATGATTTGCCTAAATTGTCAAACACTGCCAAGAAGTTACAGGCAGAGGTAATACATCTGTTATTGCTGTGGTATTAATACTGGTGTATTGGATCAGCACCAGTTTAGGAATTGGATCACCTGTTTTGTCGCACTTCATTCTGTCTGGAAGCGTGATTTTAGGTATGTCTTTGGTAAACATATCTATCACTTGATAGTAAGAAGAGAATGTGAAAACTGAAGTTCAGAACTTCTGTATGACTTATGCATGAGTAACTCTTCCCCTGCTTCAAAAGAGTTTATATTAATGTGTGTAACAGAGCCATTTCTAAACAATGTTTTAGTAAAACAAGAAAGGAAAATGTTGTAGCCTCCTAATCTCCCCTATCTTGTTTTAAAACCATAATCGAATTTTATACAGTCATGCATAGCCTCTTATTTGAAGACATAATTTCTTATTTCTTTTAACTTATTTTTAAAAAGTTTTCAGAGTATTGGCAATTTCTGTTTATCAGATTTCATTAAAATTCTACTTCATAGATTTAGACACTTTTACATCTGAGCTACACAAGCTAGTCCCAAGACCAGAAACAGAGAGCAAGAGTTCTTCAGTTGCCCTCATAGAAGCCAGATTTGAACCTAGGGTAGAAGTTGTCTTTGCTCAAGTATGACACTGTATGAGTACAGCTACTGACCTTCTAGTGCCACTCTGTAAATCTAGAATGTCAGCCGTGTGCACCCAGAAAAGAGCATGTCTTCAGAGAGGCAGAAATAAAACTGCTATAATATATCAATACCGCAATGTCAGAGATCTCCAAACTAGCTCCATCCTGGCCTCAGTATGGCCATTTCAGTGGATCACCTAATTAGTTCTGCTGAGACTGCAGCTATTAGCATTACACAAATACAGTCATGTGGCTTTCAGAACTAGAATTATTTTCTTTGTCTTCTACTGTGCAGTGTCATGTCAATACAGCAACTTTGTAGCTCTTAGCTCAAGGATCTCTGTATACTGTCCCATCAAGTCCTAAATAGTTTTTTGTTTTCTAAGATACAAAAAAAGTTCAGCCAAGGTTCTTCTAGTGCTTGCTGAGAATATAAGGGTTCTCTGGACTGTTTCTGTCAGTACACTTGACTATCTGAATACTCTCAAATCATAGTGTCAATCTATTTATTTGCTCTGACACTGTGAAGGAAAAGTCCTTCACTTTCAATGAATTTATTTATTAAAATAATTCAATACTCATATGTCCTTCATGAAAATTACGAAGTTTTTTTCTTTCCTCATGCTGCTGGAAATCACTATTTTTCTTTCCTTTCATAACTGCCAGCAACCATCAGTTAATCACAAACAGACCAGCAGTGATGAATTAAGCATGAAGCTTCTTTCTTTGCTTCTGGCCATCCCTCAGGTATCAACCTTTTGAGGACTAGTAGCTTCACATCCTCAAGTTTCTTGAATTGGATCTTGGAACTGTACGTTTTCCGTCAGTTTGTATGTGTCATGTTCTTCATTTGGGGACCCTCAACTTGGCAACAACACTCATTTTTAAACTAGCATAGCTTAATAAAATTATTTGCCGAAGAGATTTTTTTAAAGGCATGAAGATCTGTTCAGCAGAGAGCTCACCAATATTTCACATTGAGCTAATCAACTCCTTCTTTTTTAAGACCTTTCCTTGATGTATTAAGGTTTGTCTGCAAGACAAGGGGTTAATTCTATTAGTAACAACTTCATTTAAAGCTTGACTAACTTAATGTACAAAGTCTTTGT
Organism: Platalea leucorodia; assembly: GCF_965183815.1. NCBI lineage: Eukaryota > Metazoa > Chordata > Aves > Pelecaniformes > Threskiornithidae > Platalea > Platalea leucorodia. The sequence continues at coordinate 80,455,203 of NC_138826.1, forward strand.
ATAAAGTACTAGAAATATTTAAGGTGTATTGCATACTTGTTTTCCTGTTCTTTTGCTGAGGCAAGTGTAAACATGACCGGTTAGTTCTAATTAAAATGTTATTGCTTCTTCTTGAATATTTATTTCAAAAGTACTTATGTGGTGTTCACTAGGCATGCTCTATGCCTTGGCAATTTTTTACTGAAGTACCTGCTGTAATTAGGTTTAGGGACTTTATAATTACTTTGATCTTTGGCTAATATGAATATAAACTAACATAAATTAATATTTGCCAAGCACTTTGCACATTTTTTTTCTTTTTAACAGCTGGCCTTATTTTAGTTCTAACAATACTGTTTCCTCCTGTTTAAATTGGAACAGAACAACAATGTACAGAAAAAAGCTATGAAGCACCATTTATTTTCTCTCCTATTTCTTGAGTGTTCTCTGGATTAAAGACATCAAGGATACCGGTGGTAAATATGTGATACATGGCATTCACCTGCCTAAAAGTATTTGCTAAATTCACTTAAATCTGAAACACAATACTTTGGAATTTTTCCCAGTTAAGTAAAAAAGAAGTGAGTAAAGTGAGTATACTATCTTCAAAGATTGAATAACTTTGCAAAATGTGGGAAGAGTTGATTTTACAGTATTGTGCATGGAGTCTGTCTACCAGGAGACATGTCTGCATATATGAACTCCATAGTAGTGAGTAGAGTTGATCTTCATCTCAACATTACATGCTTGCCTTATTCTTAAGTTGTAATTAAGTAATCAAATGAAGAAGTTAGTAAACTTGCTTAAAGGAAAGGTAAGAAAAAGAAAATCTCATGTCAAAGAAAGAATCTTTCAATAGTCTTTACACTGTAGTACATGGTGACAAAATAGTAATAAGACATCTCTTTTCTGCCAAGATTTGTTAATTGTACTCCACTGTAATCACACTAATGAGACACTCCTCTCACCTGGAATGACATTGTTCTTTTGCACTAAAAATTAATTACTGTGATGTAAATTAAAAATTCAGTTATTTGACTATTTGAAGTACCGAATCCACATTAGGTTGCCTTAGGTGAGGCAGTATAACAATGAGGGTATAAACACTACACAGCCTACTTTCTACAAGGTTTATACATATGCAAAAAAGAGCATATTAGTTTTTGGTTGTTATTTCTGTAAATGGCAAGCAAGGAGATATAGGAAGTCATACAGATTATTTTGTGGTGGTGTTTTTTTTCTCTTGTAAAACATAAAATGTAAGCCCCTTCATGCTACCTTCAACCTCTGGACAAAGTGGACAAAAAAAAATCAGAAATTCTGCCCTTGTGTATTTCAGAGAAATAATTGTTATAAATGTTTTTGGTGTATATATGTAGCATGGATCAGTGGGAGTTACGTAATGACTTGTGAATCCTTTGGACAGATTTCCTTCAGTTACATCTATTCAAATAATTACTTTTGTTTTTTCCAAAACAAATAGGTAAAATCTGAAGAATAAAATCCAGCCCAACTTGTCATGCAAGGATCTAGAGATTTGTGTACAGAAAACCAGCATTCTATTATGTATTTTTACTTTTGATTGTATACTTTGACAATGTCCTTTTAAGAAGTGTGAATTAAACTTCAGGACACCGGTGCGACTTAAGAAATATTTTTTGAAGAGCTTCCTAAGCTCAGAAGCCTGCAAGCTAAAGATGAGTCAGTACATGATTTTTTGATTTAGCATTGTAATTACATTCTATGTTTTGGAAATAAAAATTTTCTCTAAGTCAGAAAGGTGACTGTAGAAATTTTGAGGTAATTTATGATACATTCCCATCTAAAAATGCTGAAAAAGTGTTATAAATTTATGTCATCTTGATATTAGAGTATTTGATATAAAATGTAAGTATTATTTTCTTCTCCTATTATATTTTTAACATCTCTGAGACTTGATTTCCAGCTTCACCCTTTGTTATGATAATATACTCTTTTCTTAATTCTTTGTTCTTCGCTGCCTGTGAATAGGAAAAGCACATATAAATGCAATATTTTCTCTTATTTAAGAGAAGAATAACTAAATCAAATTGCAATTAGGTGATGCATCCTTCTTTCTTTTACAGGATTTTAAAAACATGCCAAATAACATAAAATTAGTACAATCTCAAAAAAAACCCAAAGTCTAAGACTTTTAGACTGCACTTCTGTAATAGTCTTAAATCATCTAGGATCATAGAAGTGTTGGAAAAAAAAAGATACCAGCACACTTTTCCAATAGTTTTATATCATCCCATTTTGTATTTTTCTGAGATGATAGCATAAAGCTTGAATTTATCTTGTCTGAGTGGATTTTTTTCCCTCCAATTTTGTTTCAGTTATCTTTATATGCACTTACATAGAAGAAGCCTCAAAGTGTAAAGCCGAATCAAAGATTTCAAGGCATTGCTAGGTGCGACAAGTGAATGAGTTAATTTTCTTGCAATAGGAAAATTAAAAATATTTATGTTTGTTAGTCCATCTCCTCTCCTGCCTTACTCTCTCCCTCCAAAAAGGAACAATTTTTCTTTTCTCTGTCTATCAGACAGGACTAAACACACACACACACAAAAACGGAGAGTAGAAAAAATGTTACATTAATATAAATAATCAGCATGAGCTTTTTTCAAAATAGTACATTTGGCAAGAGTTTGTTCTTTTGCTTGTGATGTGTAAAAAAAGATACTAACGTAGAGGCTGCTAGGCAAAGGTGAAACACTGGCCTTATGAAAATCATCAGGAAATTCCCAATAATTTCAATGGAAGTAGGAGTTTTATCCAGCTCCACACAGTTTTTGTGTAAGTAAGTCCTTTATGTTTTGAGAATTGCAACCCAGTTGCCCATATCAATTATAATTAGGATATCTCTGTAAATATTTTATACCTATATAACATTTTGAACATTAAATGTAGTGGTAATGGTATATGGCTAATCGAATAACAAGGAAGGTGATCTGGTCTTTCTTTGTTTAGTTGATTCATCCTGTCTGCTTTACAAATTTTGAGAGCAGCAGTGATTAGTAATAAACACTCTGAAATGGTATGGGCAGATATCATTCATCTGTACTGTCAGTCAAGTGGCAGACAACCCTGAATTTCTGCAGTGAGCAGCTTCTTTATATACTTCCTCTTCTTTGAATTTATTTTCACAGATTCTCTTGAGAGCAATCATTTCATAAAGGAAGTTTCCCACTCTTGAATCTTGGTAGGGGGCAAAATTGCTGCTAATTATTGTAATTGCATGTTTCAATCCATTCTGGAGCACCAGAAATTAATCTTATATGACATGTGATCTGCAGAGAGGTCCCCTAGCTTGTTAATTTGCTGTTCTACTAAATCAGTATTTTGTTCTATTCTTGATGCTTGAATAGATTCATCCTATTCTTGGTTTCAATTAGAGCTTATGTGAACTGTGTCCTACTAACCTGTCAGAATGAAAAATCAATAGTATAATTCCATTTTGCAGTGGTAGTAGTTAAAAAGGTATTTAAATGCTATGATTTATATAAGAACCACCATTAATTTAATGCAGATATTGTTTTAACAGAACATGATTAATTGCAAAACAAATTGTGAACATCTCCTTTAGGGACTGAATTCATCAACACAAACATGAAAATTCTGAGGACTTTCAAAGAGCATACCAATTCAAATGTCACAGAAAACTTTTTCAAAGGGAAAATTCTTACTTAGTGTAAAATTAATACTACCTTAAGAAGCCTATAATAATATAGCAATTCTTGTCCTTTGAGCACCTGGATCAAAACATAGGTATTGTCAGCTGTGCAGTAGAATTAAAAAGATTTCAAGAATATCTTTATTAAAGGCTGTTAAACCAGTGAATGTGTTAACTGAAAATGTTCCTTCCAAGAATATGAATTCGTTACAGTTAGCTGGCTTTGCTATTGATGAAAATGTACATTTTTATTGTATGTCTCTGATTTTAAATGTGGGAATTTAATAAAGCAAGAATTTAAATAATAAACTTCAGTCCCAGAAGAACTCAAATTTTCACCCTAAATTTGTAAAGTAGTGATCCAATTTTACAGTGCATTGTCAAATGCAATTGTATCTCCTAAAACACTGTCCTAGAAAAATCCACTTATAATCACCTAACCTTATTTTTTTAATTGCTTCAGGCTCAGTAGAACAGATACTTTCAAATTCCATCCACAAAGTTAGGAATAAGCTTCCTTAGTCAGCCAAATTATTTTCTTAATCCTAACATTTGTAATCGTAAATAGCTGACATATATCGCAAAGTCCTGCACCTGGGTTGGGGCAATCCCCAGTATCAGCACAGGCTGGGGGATGAAGGCATTGAGAGCAGCCCTGTCGAGAAGGACTTGGGGGTACCAGTGGATGAAATGCTGGACATGAGCTGGCAATGTGCTCTCACAGCCCAGAAAGCCCTTTGTATCCTGGGCTGCATCAAAAGAAGAATGGCCAGCAGGGTAAGGGAGGTGATTCTGCCCCTCTCCTCTGCTCTGGTGAGACCCCACCTGGAGTACTGCATCCAGCTCTGGAGTCCTCATACAGGAAGGACATGGACCTGTTGGAGCAAGTCCAGAAGAGGGCCACAATAATGATCAGAGGGATGAAACACCTCTGCTATGAGGAAAGGCTGGAAGAGCTGGGGTTGTTCAGCCTGGAGAAGACAAGGCTGCAGGGAGACCTTATTGCAGCCTTTCCATATATAATGGGGGCTTATAAGAAAGATGGGGACAGACTTTTTAGTAGGGCCTGTTATGATAGGAAAAGGGGTAATGGTTTTAAACTAAAAGAGGGTAGATTCAGACTAGATATAAGGAAGAAATTTTTTACAATGAGGGTGGTGAAACACTGGAACAGGTTGCCCAGAGAGGCGATGATAGATATCGCATCCCTGGAAACATTCAAGGTCAGGTTGGACAGGGGTCTGAGCAACCTGATCTAGTTTAAGATGTCCCTGCCCATTGCAAGGGGGCTGGACTAGATGACCTTTAAAGGTCCCTTCCAACCCAAACTATTCTATGATTCTATTACATATAACCTGTAAAGACTTTGTCTTTCTTCACAACAGTTATTTTAACACTCGAATTTTTCTGTCCACAGGAATTGAGCCTGTCAATTGGTCATATTTTTTTAGGTCACATAGTTAATACCATTCAAAGGAGAGCAGACACAGTAAATCACTCTTATTTCTGTTAGAATTTGTAAATAGGACATTATACGCTCATTTAAAATTACTAATTAAAAAAAAAAAAAAAGTTTAACTAAGCACTTATTTTAAAACTGAAATTAAAACCTGGTATAATGTTTAATGTCATAGTTTCAGATGTAGGCCTTTAGAAGTATGTGGATTAACATTCAAATAAGATAGCTAAATATTACATTATATTTTGTAAATCTTTATTGTCTATTGCTAAAGTTAAAAGTATAAATTATTCCACTGACCTGTTAAAAAAACCCACAAAACATACATCCAATTATATTCCCATAAACCCATCTATTTTGTCACATAGTAAAGGCACATTATCTTCATAAATACTTCAGCCTAGAAAGTTCCAAAATCTTTGAAAAGGTGTAAAAAGCCAAAAGCTACAAGAATCATATCTGTATGTTCTCTAAGCTAAATAACTGTAGGCATGTGGAAAATAAGAGACAGGAGACGCTCCACAGAATATTGCTAAAGCAAGAGTGCATATGAATAGTATATAGGGTTATCTGCATCAAAGGCCTCAGTCAGGTATGATGTGACATGTGTGTGTCTGCTTTTCATATGGCTACAGGATCTCATTTTCACAGGTTCACTGTCACCTGTGACAAGAATGTTGTGTACTTAAGCAAAATCACACACACATATAATAAGAGGTAATGTATTTTTGTCGTATGGCTTGAGGAAGGAGAGAACTAAACCTCTGACTGGACCACAGAGGTTAAGAAGGTCATTGCTTGTTGATCATGGGTGCCCAGAAACCTTTCTTCAGAAGGCTCTTTTGCCCTCTGAGTGTCATGTAAGAGAGAGATAGACCACAGTTTTATCTATTATATAAACTGAGGTAAAATTATATGTGCAGGTAAATCTACAGTTAAATATGTACTCATGTCTGAGAAGCTCTGAGTAGAAAGCAGCTGGTGACACGTTGGATAGAATTGGATATATCTAACATACTATAGGTTTGGCAAGCCTCTTTTGGTCTTATCAAACATAACAGAATTAGAGGAAAGACAAACAATATGCAATATACAGATAATTGTAGAGTTCATAATCCATGTGGAAATACTTGTCAATATATGAGTCTAATGTCTGTAGCATGAAGCTAAGGTAAAGTAAAATTGTTTTATTTCATACTTTCAATTGAAAAAATATATATCTCTCAAAATTATTCGCATATTGTTTTCTCTTTCTTCTGTCTGTTAATTTGCCCAGTGAGTTTTAACATTACTGTTCAGTTCAGTCCAGTCATAACTGTAAGTAAGTTTGTTCATTAAATTTACAGGATACCTTTTACCACAGAGTATATGGTTATATATTTTTAACTGGCATGTCTAGTATATATTTTTTGTTCTTAGATTTTTTTCTCTGTATTCCCTCTGTTCTTTGCTGCTGAACAAAATGATGCCTGAGAATCAAATCTGAGACCTGTTGTCTGCATCCACCCAAGTTTCTTCTTTATCTCTGCCTGTTTCAGTGCAAAGGAGACTTGAGAACACTTGACATATACATGAAAATACTTGTAAAAGCAAGGACACTTGAAAATCAGAGGGAAGTGTCTCTCAATTTGTCCAAAGAGAGGCACAGCTCTTCATCCGGATCTGATGATTAGAACCTTTTCTGACCTAAAGATTTCATGCAACATCCAGAAATGAGTAACCATAGTTTTTAATCTTTATTTTTTTCTTTCAAATTTTACACACTTTCCACACAGGTTATAGGATGTGTTTTCTGGTATGTTTTTACTCACTTATAAGATGTCTGAAAGATGTAGTGGGCATTATCATTATGAACAAAATTAGATGACATTTAGAGTGGCAAAGCCTAGAACACTTTTATTTGCTTTCAAAAATTTTGAATGAGCTCAACCTGTTTCTAGTCATACTATTTCATGTGCAACTTAATTACAGCTCAGTTCTTGTTCTGATCCCACCAATTTGCCCTATTATTATTTCTGGACCTGAAATTGTTTACACAATTTCCCAAACACTGTGTCTAAAAAATGTTATTTTTCCTGTTCAGAAAATTAAAATAGAGGTTTCTTTATTAATACTGGGACTCATCACGGATTTTTCAAGATCTGAATACTCAAAAAAATAGAAGGAATAAACACTCAGATTGTCTCATGAGATCATTTGAAAATAATTGGTAGTCAACATGTCACATAGCAGAATGGTAAAGCTATCAATTGCAACAGAGATAGAGCAAGACTTGAAAACTGATGACCAGAACAATGATAGTCCATTAAGCATCTGTACAACTTTGACTCTTGGTGGGCCGAGAGAAAACCTCATAAGAAGAAAACATGTATTATCCAGTTTGGATCATTCGCCACAAATGAAGTCCTTTTAGTCAAGGCACTTGGCATCTTAGGATGAGCTTCAAATAAAATAATGGTTTTGTCTACAGATCCTGTAGCCTCTGTTTCTGTTCCTTATTGTTGTTTTCATTTACCAATGACTCTGTTTCCCGAGAGAGAACATGAATCAGTCATGACTCAGAATTCATTACACATGCTTTTAAGTGGAAAAAATAAAATAAAAGGAAAAAGAACAATTTATTTTCTACTGGTAACGGTTGTCAATGACACTACAGGTTCCCCATTTTCTAGTGACAGTCACCTCTCACTGAGAAGGCTGCAGCTATGCCTCAAAGATAATTTTATCACAATTAGCATTTTATCAACACAGAAGAAGGATTTATTGCATATGTTCATAAGTGTGACTGTAAAGGTGCAGAGGACTACTCACCTGAGCAGACAGAGTTAGCTCTATGGTGTGATTTAACAGTAGCTGCAGAATATACAAGGTAGAATATTAGTATGATTAGTGAGAACAGTCATAACTAGGATCTTATAAAAAATAAGTATGTCATGGTATTTCACAGAATGATGGGTTAATGATTAAAAAATGGTGGGAAAGAGAAAGAAAGTAGACCTCTATACATTCTGTGAAAGGATCACTCTTGGAAGCATCTAGGCTATTAATGGGTTCTTATCATTTAAAATTTATTTTTTATGTCGTCATTGAAACAACTCAGTCTTTGCGGTAGGTAACTCATTAACTGAAAGATTTTATTTCCTTCTACTTAACTAGCTGATCCACTCCACTGGTCTTTTGTGATAAGCATACTTTTGCCACAGCAGCTGTGTTTGGTAATTGTTATAAGAACATGTTTTTAAAATCAGTAATTCCTATTATTTCATTTTATTTTACAATAATAATAAACATGAACAGAAAAATCTGTCCATGACATGTTAAAAAGAACTTTTCAAAGAGGAGATGATAGGGATCCTAAGTGCATTTTATTTTATAAGTAGCATTTTACTTACTTTGCCTGCTCCTGATTTAATTTTGTATAGATAAACCTAGCTGAATAATTGCATACAATTCCTTTGTTATTTTGTTTGTTTGTTTGTTTCTGTTTTGGTATGTGTAAATGTATGTGTAAGTAACTAGCAGTTTGCTTTTTATTTATGAAAGTGAAAAAGGAATCATTCTTCATAAGAGCTGAAAGGCTGCTGCTTTTGGGGATATTAAAGATTATTTCCACCCCGTGTGTAAGAAGAGTAATGAATATTTTGATGGCGAGCTAATATTAATAAAGTCTTATTCTGTATTTCCTGCACTACATATGATCTTCTGTTTGCAGCTTTCAGATGAGAATTTAGTCATGCAATGTTATTGTGATGATAGAAATTTAGATGATATTCTCACTGCCTTTATATTATTTTATGTATGATTTATATAACAGATATGGTTGAGAATTATTTAAAAAAAAAAACATTGGAAAATGTCAGGTTATTGGAAATACATCCTTTCATGAAAATAGAGCTGTTTTAATAAAAACATCACATGGAATCTTTCCTGAGTCTAAGACTGAATATCTTGTCATATCTGTATACAAATCTTCTGAGAAAAGAAAGATAAGGGATCGTTTCTGGACCGTAGGAGCTCTAGGAACAAATCTCTCTCTCTCTCTCTCTCTCTCTCTGATTTGGTAGAGTGCGTTTGCTTGGGTTTCTTTTATGCCAGGTGATATTCCTATATAATAGATAAAATATTCACGATTTTTCAGCTTTTCTTTCTTCTCTGGAATATTTAGTAACATATAGAAAATAACATCAACAGGAGGAAGTAACTATCTTTACAGCCTGAACATTGCTTCCTCACCAGATGGGTGAGCAGCAATTGAGTCTCTACTCTTAATAAGGTGATACAGGTCTTGAACTTTTGTCCATCCAGGAGAAATTCGCTAGCTCCTTCAGTACATCATTACAGAATTCTTGTTTTCTTTTCCTTTCCCATGGAAAATGTCAACTTTCTTTATTGGTGGATAGAAACTCATGTTAAAACTTCGGATTTTTTTTTTTTTTCTCAGACAGTCCTAAGAAACAGAGATACTGAAGCATTGTAACAGAACATGACACAATGAGGTAAACTGTGACTTTCCACTAACAGTTTAAAGGCATAGGCTGGAAACAGTATAGGTTGTTTTACTGTACACATAAATTTACCACTGAAGTGCAACAAGGTCTTAAGGGTAGAATGCATCAGAGAAAAGACAGATTTCCAGCAGAGCTAGGAGCAGATTGGAACTACTGACATTCTCTAGGAGGTGGTTCTAGGTCTATGAATACGTATATAAAGGACCATAAAGTTACATGTAATTGAAAAGATGGAAGGAAAGGGGATAAAAAATAGTAAAGGCAGATATCTAATACAGAAAATATACCCCAGTGAAGGCTTTAAAAAAGGAGTAAGTGTAATCAGTCAACTTAAAATCTCTTTACATGTCCTGAACTATATTAAATAAATAGTAATTAAAAAAATGCCTTGTTTTCCCATACAATCATTGTTGCTGGATTTGATTAATTTTAGGTGTTTGCCATAGGCATCAGGTGCCTCAGGATTTACTTCTCTTTACTCTCTGTCAAGAGAGAACAGTTTTGATTATATGTAAGGAAAGCACATGTGTCCAATAGTCCAATTTTTCTTTAATATCCTGTGTCTATTTCTTTTTAAAACGTCACAACCAGACAAAATCAATTATTTCCTTAGTAGTCAATGATGCACAAGGTGTGGACAATCTGATGTGAAATGAGCTTCCTTAGGTTTCTTTTTTCTTGTTTTTTTTCTCTTCTTTTATCAATTACCTGCTAGTCTTGTCACAATTAATCCACTATTTATAACCGATACAGGTTAGTGAAATTTTTTATCTGAACATTATTTTTACCTTATTAGAATTCCTTCTAACATTTTGCCAGGCTTCTGTTTCACTTCTCCTTATCTTTTGCTTCAAGGCTTAAATCACAAAATGTCCTCCTCGCTGTCCTGCCACTTTCATTATCAATACTATTTTATCACAAATCTTTGGTTACTTGAACAGCTCTTCATAAAAACAGAGATTGATTGATGTATATATATATTTTTAAGAAGAATTTTTACTATGTATGTCTTGATTATATCATTTTTTCTATGTTGTTAATGTTGTTTCCCCTCAGTCTTATTAGGCTTGTGAGGCCTAAAGCTTAAGATTAATTTTAAACATATACTCATGGCCATTACTGACAGGGCTAGTTGCTCAAATTAAGAAGTTGTGGGTTTATATGTTTATTCTTAATCCAAATTCTTGTTTATTTTGGCAAAGAAGAAGATGAGGGTGTCTAATTAAATGCCTTCTTTAAAACATGGAAATGTATGCTTAAGAATGTAAGATATAATCCTTTAGATTTAGAGATACAGTCACAGATCCTAAAAATATTTAAGTGCATAACAGTCAGGGATTACAAGGTGCCAAATGATACTATGAGAATATATATTATGAAGGAGAAGTGTAACTACTCAAAATCTTGCACTCACAAATTGTATTAGAAGTGAGGTATTCTGAAATTTCATCCAAAAAACGCTGAAGATTTATAGATAACCACATATTTGCTTGTATTTAATTTTCCACATCAGCAAGAGGCCTTTATTCAGCAAGAAGAATTATTCGAATCTTCTTATATTTTCTTTTATTTCTTTTTTTTTCTGACTCCAAATTGGTCCATGTTTGTATCACACGGTTTTAGAGATAGCAATATATTTTAAGATTCAGACATCCTGCCGTGTACTCTTCAGCTTTTCTCAGGTCCAGTATCTATATTATTTATTTCAGTTGAAGAGCTGAAATGTCTTCAAGGTCATCTAATCTTTAAACTTGTAATTTAAGGCAAGCAGCTTTACCTCAAATTCCTTTGATTTTTTCATTTTAGAAAAGGTCTGAGGTGTTCAAAGAAGTTCACAGTCAAAGTGAGAAACAAAAACGTATTCCTTGAAAGACGGGGAAAATCTGTTTTTTTCCTTTGAAATTTGATTTTACATTACATGTCAGGCTATTTTATCTTCTTTCCATTGACGATCCTGGTTAGAAAACATTTGTTCTGCACAGTGTCTGCATTTGACAGCAAAGTTCTATCCTTTAAGTTATTACATGATCTAATGAGATACAGCACTTTGCTATTTTCCATTACCACATCTTATTTTTCTTTATAATGTTGATGATCCTGTTCTTAAACATAATTTTATTTCTTTATATGGTGAAATTGATGAGTATTTGGAACAGATCCTACCCCCATGGGCATAAGCGTTAAGCATTGCAGGATCATTTATGTGGAATTGATTAATAAGTTTGGATAAAACCGGTGCTCTCACCAATCATTTGACATTAAAAAAAAGGAGAGAGAGAGAAGAAGCAATAAAAACAAAAGCCATCTTTTGGTTCTCGGTTAGTATCAGCATTTGAAAGCCAATCTCAAATATCCATATGGTATTTATAAAACAAATAAATTAAAAAATTCTTCCTGGTATTTTGTGCATGTCTTATAATGTATAGATAGCACACATTATAATTACAGCCAAACTGTACTTCCCAACTTCTGAATTTTTTTCTCCTGTAGCAGTAGAATTGCAAGGCCTTGAAATTCTGTTTTTATTCAACAGTGTGGAAATGCTGATATAAAAATAAAACTAGCTTTTACACAGAAATTTTAGGCAGCTGGTTGTACATATTGCCAGGTGAGGAGACAGCTGACCAAAAGAACCTCAATTGATGGAAGAATTTCACTTTTCTCATTCAGCTGATGGAAGAATTTCACTTTTCTCATTCAGCTGATGGAAGAACTTTTCTCATTCAATTGCTGTTTGAAATGCAAGGTGTAAGGACTGTGAAAGAAAGAATGCTCAGCCTATTTAGCACTTGCACAATGAAACTGGTTCTATTAAAGTTGTTCCCTAGAAGATTAACAGATGGTGCACAGATAGCCATCATAATATTAGTTGAACAGGAAACAATGATGCATGAACATATTTCATAGAAAAGTTAACAGTGAATGAATGAGCTGATGATTTTCAATGGAGTGACCGATTGAATTTCTAACTTTGGATTTACATTTTTCTCTGTTTCTTTCTGCCCTAATGGTTGCTTACCAAACAGTAAAGCATTTTTTTTCTTTCTAATTAACTGAGTTTTAGCTACCTGAACCTGAATCCATTTTTATATTTCTGTGTTTTTAATTCATAATTATTTTATAGCTTTTTGAGATCCTATGTCCAGGACCCAGAAATACACAATCAGAAAAAATAATTCTAGAGGGTTTTTTTATATATATAACTGTCTAAATGTTCTTTAAAAATAGATCTGGTCCTACCCTTCCTTTCTGTAAAACATGAGATGTACAAAGAATTACTTCCTTGTATAGTATATATTTCTCATTGACACTCTTCTAGGATGACTCATGTAATTTGCAAGTGACAAAATCTGCAAATTGCTTATGCTTTCCTCCCTTTTTAGATCTATAAAAGCTTTTTTTTCCATACCTACATAGTCATGTACCTTTTATTTATTTATAAGAAATTATTTTCATTTTTTTTTTCACATCTTTATTATTGCCATTCTATCTAAATAGTGCACTCAACTCAATGTTTTCCTCCCCATATTTTTCAACAAATCAGTCATCCAATAGCTGTTTCCTTCTTTTCAGGGTCAGATGTAAAGTGAACGGGGATCCAGATTCAAGATATACCACTCCTTTCTGTATCTCGTTTCTTCTCATGCTTGTCCCACTTCACATCTGACCTTTTATACATCCTGCCTAGTTGTCCCATATTTCTCAAAGTTCCTATCTTGCAAAAAAGAACTTGTCTTTTTTTTGTTTCAGATTTATTTCCTGAATACTTTTCCTGAAGTTGAGTAGTTCCAGTCTGCCATCTAAATAAGTACTGTTCATCACAAATACATATTCAAAAGAGAAATAATCCTGCTGCACCAAGCAGCAACGTCAAGATAATGACTCATTCATTTGAACTGGCAGTGCATGTCTTCCTTGAAACTTATTCCTATGAACTAGCCACAAAATTAAGTGTAATTCTGTTCTCCCAGTTAAAACTTAAAAGTTTGACTAATCATTTGTTTTGAAGAGAAAAGACAAGCTGGATAATTTCCCCTTTGAGATAGATAGTAGCAGCAGGGGTAGCTTATTTTTTCAGAGATATAACAGTTCGATAAATTCAGGAATTTCTTGTTTTTCTCAAGTTTACATAGAATTTTACCTAATTACCTGTTTTTCTTGTGCTGCTTCAATAGAGGAATTTGCTGGACCCACAAATTTAAATGAGCAAAACACTCCTCTCTGTTATTTGATTAAAAAAAAAAAAAAAAAAAAAAAAAGAATTTACTTGTTTCTGTATCATAAATAAATGTCTGTTAAGAATTCTTGGGAGTTGGAATAATGTCCTTCCTGAGTGTGAACATGACCTTAAAGGTATTATCGAGATGGATTAAATCTATAGCCTTGAACTTGAATATTAGCATGTTGGTCAAAATCTTGGCATAGATCCTAATAGTAAAAATTAAATGTAGACTTACAGGTCATAGATCAACATGTAAGTACAACTAAGCATCTGCATGGTTAGGAAGTACAACAGCCTCAGTGATAAAATAAGAGAAAGGAGAGAATCATGGATTCAAACTGCAGTCTGTCTCTTATGGCTTTGTACTTTTTCTCCTCATTGTAATTTCTGAATATGTTTTAAATGTAGCATATAATTAATAAGTGTGTCAAAGGATGCTCTAATTAGAGACAAGATTTATTGTTCCAATTGGGATTGAGCTGAATATGTGAATTTTGATTATGCTTTTATAAAGCTAACTTAACCAATGACATGCTTCTAGTGAAGACTGAAAAATATATGTCCATTTTACCAATACTTTTTAACAGAATAATACATTACCTGTATCTGACAGTATGTTTTTCACTTTTGGAAATGGACAGATGATTTGAGATCTTAAGCATTTAAGTAAATATATTGACTGCATTAAAGACATTAGCTGAACTGCTAATGAAAATGAAGCCAGAGAAACATAATTTACATATTCCAAAAGTGCCCTGGAAAGAGTGCTAAACAAGGCTGTTTCCCCTGGCACAGAGTATACACTAGCAGGTTGGTTCACTAAGTGGTTTCTTTGGCCGCTAATGATATGTGTGAGTTTTGGCTCATTTCTGATATACCTCCATAGATACAGTTTGGCACTATCCATAAAGATATTTTTAAAATAGCTCATGAGAGAGAAATACTGTACACAATGTCATGACTTTACATAGTCCTGTTTCTGCAGTCATTAAGATTTGCATTACTAATCAATTTTAATTTAAATTTATAACCCATCATGTTCATTTGGAATTCTTTGCGCAGGCAGTAACAGCTGTGCTAATGAATTTTGTGCAATACCTTATGAATAAATAATTTTCCTTTCTAGTTTTGCTGAAAGAAAAATTAGCCCTATATTTGAGGGTATCAAACTGAAACCGTGTTTTCCACAATATTTAACAAAAGCTGCTGTACTATATATGCCTGATGTAAATAACATATATGGCCAACTGTTCGTTAAAGAGCAAATAGATGAAATACCAAACAAATCTTCTTCCACATCCAAAATTTAATTATTTTCTACAAAATAATAAAAAGGTGATCCAGAACATGATGAAGAAAAGGCATTTTGTCTTGATATGCATTCTATACTTGAATAAGAACAGAACCATCAGAAAATCTTTCATTGCTTGTTTGGATAGAAGTTGAGCCAATTTTTGCTGCTTAAAATTAATCTGGAAAACCTTTGACAATGTGCCTGTAGGATTTCTGCATTCAAGATAAATTGAACAGCATCTGGTTCAATTCCTTTTTTCAGTTGAAGTCACTCAATTTCTACACTGCAGTGCATTCTGTTTTGGAACTCTGAATGTGGGTAGCTTGAAAATCGGACCTAGTAATTTTTATATTTAGTTGACTGCTTTCTTAATTTTACTGTATTTATCTTTGTGGTTTTATTTTGTTGTGTGTTTGGAAAGAGAGGAATCATTTGGAAATGGATACGATTCCTGTTGATAGGGGATAATGTAGTTTTTTTCAGTGAAGTAGGAATTGGCTTCTCTTTCCTTTTCCTGATAATACATTAACACATTATTGTATCAAAAGAAGATCAGATCCTGGAGACATTGTTTAAGCAAAAGTCTCATTGGGATACTATTCTCTAAGTTACATCAATCTGAATTTATAATAACAGTACAGCTCAAACCTTACAATGAAAGCAGAAACCAATTCACTGTCCCATATACACTGAGATAAGAGTAGGAACCATAGCAGTTAAGCAGAAAAAAAAAAGATTAGTTCTTTTATAGAATTATTTATTAAATGTTTTTATTTTATGCATTTCAATTTCCATACATTTGGTGAAAATTGCTTTTTAAACATTGTTGCCATGAACATTACCTGGGTTATTGTATTAAGTATTAGTTCTGCACAAGTGTCTATTGAAAACAGTATTACATTTGGTATGTGTTAAATCCTGTTGAAGTGAACAACAGCATTTTTGTTTCTCATGGGCAGCAGAGTGTGTGTTTTTCAATATTTGAAAAAATGATAAAAACGGTCATCAGATACAAAATTCAGGATCAGGAAAAAAAATAGAAAATACCTTTACTACTATCATACAACAGTTTTCTTGGATTTCAGTGGGTGTGGAGCATCAGGTACTGAAAATACAGTAAGACAATTAAAAAAAAAAACCCTAGTTAATGAAGTCTGTGGTTGAAATAATGTAATTGAAACAGCTGTTGTTTTTTTGGTTTTTTTGTTTTTTTGGTTTTTTTTTTACTTGTGTTATTATTAAATATCCAAAGAACTGAATGTTAAGTGCATTCACTGTGTTAACATTTCTATTCAGAAAGTTGTAAATTGCCTAGGTTTTAGCAAGGTAAATACATCCAATTATAAATATATGCAGACATAGGCAGTCAATGCTTATATAACTATTTCAGCTGGTGTTTCAAAGGCTGTAGGCAATATAATATACTTAAAACAACTCAAACAACAGTCATTTTCACAAACATAAAATTACAGATGTTACCTTGGTCTTATACCTGGGAGAGTGAGTGGCAGGTCTGATTAATCCTTCAAAATGGTAAGGAAAGTAGTATAAATGCTTTAAGAATAGTTTGTAATGATAATGGAAGAGGTTAGTTTACAATGTTCTCATGATGTGACTTCCAATTTTGTTTTTGTCTTAATGAATCCTAGTTGTTTATTGGTGACTTGATGTATTTTCCATTAATCTCGTAAAGCATAATGGTTAGAAACAGGTAGTTTTTGCTTATTTACTAATAGTTTTACTTTATTTAATGCCTCGTCTTACATGGTTGATAGGTTCGGAGAAATGAAAACAAGTACAGTAAACAAATTATACTTCTCATCTGTGGTGCTCTTTTCTTAAGTCTGTGAGTAGAGTCAATGACAGAAAAAAATTTTAGGAATAGGTGTACTGTGCTTAACCCCATGAATTCTGAGAAACATTTGAATACTTCCAGCTATTTGCAAATGAATGTGCTATTGATTTCATAACTGCAATACCTGTAGTTAGAATTTTTTAGATCAGTCTTTTTTTGTTACACTAAAATGGATTAATACAGTCCCACTCTATACTTTTATGATATATTGGAGGCTAGTCATGCTGTTTGACTTGCTAATAACTTTTCTCCTGAAAACAGCATCCTGTATTTTGGGATACCAAAAATGAAAACTTTTTAAAATGTGGCTTGGCATGCTAACAAATTATTTAGCAGAGAGGGAGATTGTTAATAACAATTTCTCCAAGTTATTAAGTATGATTTCCTCTTGGTTTGATTACCTTAATACCCTGGACTGATAAAAGTACAAAAAGAAACAAAAATTCATAAAATTAGAAGAGAAAAATGTGGTGTTTCCCTCATATCCAGTAGCTCAGCAACAAGAATATATGCTTCACAAAAGGGGAAACTCTTTCTTTTAATTTCCTTTTGCTAACATGAATCTGCATCTATGCCTCTCAAATAAAAGCTCTACTGTATATTCCTGGAAAAAAAAGTTACAGTCCTTCTTGTTAAAATGCACCCTTTCTACCTTCTATAATTATTTTTTGCACTAGAGAGAGTAAAATGCTGCAATGACACTGTAGTTCACTGAATATGGCAGTCATATGGAAGAATATCTGGGTCTGTATCCTACTGAAATATTTGTCTAAATAGATGCAAGTTAATATATGCATCATTTAAAACAAACAAACGAACCTCGGTGGGATGCATCAGTGAGAACTCTTTGTAAAATAGACATTGGGTGGGTATTTTTTTAAGCAGTGGGAGAATTCACACATTCCAATAAAGAGTGTCTTCATACTGTACCCTCCAATTCATCAAGCCTTTTCTTTGCACTACTTTTCTTAAAAGTTCCAAGCAAACTTTTTTTTCTCATTTAATCTAAAACTATTATGCAGATTTGGCCCACCATTTAAAATAGCTTTAGCTATTCTCAATTAGATTTTTGAGAATTTATTATTTGAGAACCAACTGACATCAAAGTATACCTTATTAATACTGTTGCCTACCTTTTTCAGTGCTGAGTGCCCTCCTTTAAGAAAAAAGTAAACTTAAAAATTTAGTGGAGTAAGAAGGATTTCCTAAAAGACAATAAGAATAAAATAATTACCTGTATCTGAGATGATGAACATGCAGAGATAAATTTACAAAGGATAAAACATTGGGAACAATGGAAATTTACAGCAGGTGTTTAAATATCTACATCTTGCTTCATGTTGATTATATAAGTATCCCAGGTAGCTTGATGGGCTTATTCTTGGTGTTCTTATCCTCATTAACAAGCTACAGAGTATTCCAAGTGGTAAGTCTGTCTTCAGTTGGCTCACTGTATAAGAAAGAAAGAAAGAAAAAAAAAAGACAGCAAGAAAATAAAATGAAAGAAAGGAAGGGAGGAAAAAAGAAAAGGACTGAAGACTTTTGTTGATCTAGGAACTGCAGAGAATTAGCTGATAAGAGCTACGTATTTCAATTTATTGAATTGACTCAGAAAATTCCTTTTATGGGTAAACATGTAACAAAAGAAAGAGTGTGGGTTTTTTCTTCACATAGTTTTTTTAGTTCATACACAGTCTTGGCAGTTAGATGTCCAGGATTTTGGCTTTCAATGAACTTATGGAAGTTCAGATCATTTGTTGTTACTCTACTAGAAAATACCCTTTCCACGAGGTTACAGAGAAGTATGAAATGGAGTCACTCTTCTAAACGTGAGTCATGGTGAAAGAAGTCTGGAGAAAGAATGAACAATAAAGACCCCATATCTCATTAATCTGGGAAGATTTCTGCTGAGAATGGAAATACTTTGATTCCTTCTTGTGTGAATACACTTCTGTCCTGCAACATTTCCTTGAAAAAGGTACAGTCAGTCCCTGAATGTAAGAAAAGAAATCAGGCTTTCCTAATGCTAAAAGGCTCTCCTTCCTATTAGAATCATTGAATCATAGAATCGTTAAGGTTGGAAAAGACCCTTAAGATCATCAAATCCAACCATTAACCTATCACTGCCAAGTCCACCACTAAACCATGTCCTCAAGCACCGCATCTACCCATCTTTTAAACACCTCCAGGGCTGGACACTCAACCACTTCCCTGGGCAGCCTTTTCCAATGCCTGACTACCCTTTCAGTGAAGAAGTTTTTTCCTAATATCCAACCTAAACTCCCCCTGGCGCAGCTTGAGGCCGTTTCCTCTTGTCCTATCACTTGTTACTTGGGAGAAGAGACTGACCCCAACCTCGCTACAACCTCCTTTCAGGTAGTTGTAGAGAGCAATAAGGTCTCCTCTCAGTCTCCTCTTCTCCAGACTAAACAACCCCAGCTCCCTCAGCTGCTCCTTGTAAGACTTGTTCTCTAGACCCTTCACCAACTTCGTTGCCCTTCTTTGGACATGCTCTAGTACCTTCTTTGGACACGCTCTAGTACCTATTAGATCTTATTGTCTAGCTCCTATGAACTTTGATTCACAGTAGTGCAGGCTGCAGCTAAGGAAAGTCCCCTATAACTTGTAACTTGTCTCTTAAGACACTTTTCTGAAAAACAGAGGCCATGGGTCAAGCTTGAAAACTTGATAGCTTGAAATTCCTGCTTCTTAGGAGAGTGTGATAATTAACTGCCCCAAACAAGTCTGGGTTGGAAGCTGTAATTACTACAGGGAGATTATTAGAAATAAATGTTCTAGGTTTCCTAAACCTGAACCTCAGGTTCCTCTGAGGACTACCACACAGCAGTTTCTCAATGCTCCCATGATTTAGTGATCTAGGGGAAAAAAAAATGAAAGAACAGTGTCTTCCTTATCTTTGAGAGGAGCTTCACCTGTTACTATCTGAAGCTTTCTAAGCTTGGTAGAACTCTGGTCCATAAATTTACTTCCTCTTCTGCTCATGTGCTTAACTTCACTTATGTTCTCTAAGTCTGAAAGTTCAAGAATATTGATGCTACATATCTTCTGTTCAATAGCAACAAAGATATCTAGGGATCTAGTATAATTGCACTCTTTCCATCTTCAAATATGAATGCTAAATACATTTAAGTAATTACCTAAAAATCATTATGGCCACAGCATACACATCAGTTACAGTTTTATGTCCAAAGAAAGATCCCATACAAATCTAGAGTCTTGAACGAATTTAGGCCTTTGTAACTCTCCTTCTGTCATTCATGCTGGTTAGTGTGTAAATGAGTCTCACTTGGAATACAATCAGAAACATGAAAAATGTTCTCCTTCACACAAGTTTCAGTAATTATATTCTTTGCAATCTTAGAAACCATCATAACATTCTTGTTACCATGGATTGACTTTTCAGCAATATATTTTTTTCACGAGAGAAAAACTAAACTTGTCTTCACTGCTGAGTTGTCAGAAGTATATCATTTAGTGAGAATAAGAGTGAATGGAGGTAGATGTCAGCACCGTGTGCTTATCTGCTCACTAACAGCTCATTTTGTATTAAAAGGATATCTACGTTTCAGTATGAAAAAAGTACAGGCTCTAAATATTAATATTTACTTTAAATATGAATTAATATTCTAGTTAAAAATAGAAAATATGACTTAGTTGTCCAGAGCATTTAATACACAATGCCACCATACCCATTAACTACAGGCATAGTTTCTCTCTACCCCTCCCTCCCCCCACTTGTTTTTCTAATCAAGGACATGCTTTCTCTCCTGAGGCATGTGGGAGTTTAACAATTACTTGCAGCTCTAACACCAAGCAATTTCTTCTGGGACTGCAATCTGTTAGAGTTCAATTTTCTCAGCCATAGATGAAATGATCAGAATGAATTTGTTCCTTCAGAATGAAACAGAATGAATAAACTAAATGTGATTGAAATGAACTTATGCAGCACTCATACCTAAACCGGCAGACTTCTTTTGCACATAAACACAGTCACATAAAATACAAGTACTGGAGTTTCAAATAGCTGCTAGTACTGACTCTTTCCTTCCGCTTCTTTTTCTTTCAGATATGGCTTTTAAACACATACTTTTTACCTACAGAGATCATTAAGAACACTATTAGGAATGTTAGAAACAAAATCTTTACTCAAACGGGTGAAGATTGTAATGTTTTTGTGAAGAAGCACATAAAAATGTTCAAAAAGAAATTGACCTATAGCAAAACAACCAGCAAAGACACACACACACACACACTCATCAGAATTATATCTCTGCATTTACTTGCAAACTAACCATAGCCTGGAAATACTTTCACTAGAACTTTTTATTTCATGAAGGTTTGCAAACCATGCAAGAATCTGTTTCTCTTAGGAAAATCCATCCAGCTTTCCAAGTGGGCTTGGGAATTGAAGCTGTGGTTAATACTTATATTTTTGATTTAATTTGATTTCATTTAAATTTGATGTAATAAGTCTACCAAACTTCATTTGGAAGTTATATGAAATGAAGGGGATATTCATCCTTTCAGTAGCACATAATGTTAGTTTCCTTCCATTCTTCCCAGAACCACATGAAGACATAAAACTACTTGCAAAGATTTAAAAACAAAATAAAGTACATCTTTAGTTTACTACTTGCTTCTTACTCCTCCTTTTTGCTCTAAAGTCACCATTTTCTTGTCTCAGATTTCCTTGTAATTCACATCTGTGGCTGATATCGAAGCATTGTAAACAAAGAGAAAAGAATTCTGGGTGGTTCTCTTTTTGCTTTGAAGAATCAAAGAGTAATTCATTCATTAGTTTGTATTTAATCACCTCTTGGTTTGTCTCTCAAGCCAGACACAAATTTAGATAATTAAACCTTCAGAGACGTCCTCATTGGCAAATGTAAATAAATTGGAAAAAAGAATTGAAGTTATTAGCTCTTTTGCAATAGTTGTTGAGATTTAAGTCCTGTGAACTATTGGATTTTCTACACTAGTTATTTGCAGGGTAAAAACTCAAATGGACAAACAATAATCTTAACTTTGCTAGAATGAGTTCAAAAGTTTCAGCTTATTGGGATTTTTCTGCAGCCACGTTCTTTTTCCTTTTAAAAGTTATATATGGTATTGTCCTGGTTTCAGCTGGGATAGAGTTAATTTTCGTCTTGGTAGCCGGTATGGGGCTGTGTTTTGGGTTTAGGATGAGAACAATGTCGATGATACACTGATGCTTTGGTTCTTGCTAAGTAGGGCTAAGCTGTTGCTAAATAGGTGCTAAGTGGCGCTCACACTGGTCAAGGACTTTTCAGCTTCCCCTGCTCTGCCGGGTGCACAGGGGGGCTGGGAGGGAGCACAGCCAGGGGGGCTGACCCATACTGGCCAGAGGGCTATTCCATACCATATGACGTCATGCTCAGTATATAAACTGGGGGAAGAAGGGGGGGGGGGGGGGGGAATGATGATGACATTGGGCATGATGGCGTTTGTCTTTCCAAGTAACCGTTATGCGTGATGGAGCCCTGCTTTCCTGGAGCTGGCTGAACACCTGCCTGCCGATGGGAAGTAGTGAATGAATTCCTTGCTTTGCTTTGTTTGCGTGCACGGTTTTTGCTTTGCCTATTTAACTGTTCCAATTTATTTTACTTCAATTATTAAACTGTTCTTATCTCAACCCATGAGTTTTCTCCCTTTCACCCTTCTGATTCTCTCCCCCATCCCACTGGTGGGGAGTGAGCGAGCGGCTGCGTGGTGCTTAATTGCTGGCTGGGGTTAAGCCATGACAGGTATGAAGAGAATAGCAGAATACTTGTACTAAGTGTGTGAAGTCTACTAAGTTCCACTATTCATAAATCTTTGGATTCAATTTTTTTTTTCCTTCTTTTTCTGAAGAACTTTTCCAATTTAAAAATGGCTTGTTCAGTTTTTCATAGAGAAAACTCTCTAGTACATTATTTTTTTGGAATATCCTCTGTATGTGAGCTTGAATAACAATATTCCAAAGGAATAGCTCCTCTCTTCCCAATCAAGTATTCAGGAGGATGCAGTTTAAAAGTAAATTCATACCCAAAATACTGAATGTGGCAATCGTTTTTTCAAACCTCAGTTTGTACAAGTGGAACCACTAAGTCTGAACTAATCACTGTAAGATGCCTTTAAATAAATTATGTTGCCTATTTCCTGATATTGATGATTTTACCAAGGCTGGATGACAGTCACTAATATCTCTGTGTAACAGGAGGGACCTATGCACTGACAAAATATGTATAAGCAAATATTTCTTGTTAAACAACGGACAAATGTTCAAATTGCACCTTATTTTTAATCTTTATAGTACTGTAAAACATTTGTGGTAGGTGATGAATTACATGGTCTTTTTCTATCTAGGGGCCTGAGGTGACACATTTAATTCATAGTCTGCATGAAAATTCTAATAAAATATAAGGTTTTATATAATATAAAAAGCTAAAAATAATAAATTATCTACTTTTTGTGTCAAGCTTTATCAAATATGAATTACTTTTAAAGTGGTTGGTATTCAGAGGCTGCCTTTTGTAACACAGCCAAAACGTAGAGTATCCCTTAACACACGTATGTTAGTTATTCTAGTGCTAATAATTCTCTCTCATATATGAAAAAGAGACTGGCTGACTTTTAAAGTGGCTGTGGTAATCTACTAATACTTCATAAATTCTGTTCAGCACTCTTGCCTTATGACAGTATATAGCTAATAAGCCCAAATGAATGAAATCTAAGTACAGAAGAAATCTGTGAAGAGTTGCTTCACTGAACAGCAAATGCATGCTCTTCTGGTTGCTTATTTGAATTGGTGCTACTTTAAATTATTCCATTGTTATATTATATGGTGCGTAGGGGAAGTACACTTTGTGAACTTCCTGAGCATTGTTGATGCCCTTTTTTACATAAAACAAATCAGGATTTTTATGTCTTCAGAATAACAAATTCACATTTTGTCCTGTGACTTACAATGTTGCTTGGAATAAATAAGATCCTTGTAAGTACTGTGCTGACAGAATTTCTGGCTTTAAATATCTTAATAGATTATTTTGTTAATAATATAGCAAGCTAGTAGTAAAGTGCGGCGTCTTCAACTAAAACCACAATTTTTAGGTACAGCTGAGGAAAACGAAAGACTGCTCTCTTCTCTCATCCTAAAATTCTAAAAAGTTTAAACTTACATTAATGTTTTCCTTTTAGAAACTTGGATGTGTTTTAGAAATTGAATGTGTTTAGATTTATTGGTATAATTGCATATGAGCAAATCCTTTCTATTAATTTATTTTCTTTAGATTATGTCTTTTGGTGCTGTTTATATTTCAGTTCAGTAACAGGTTCTCTTGATTCACTTTTTGTCAAAATTGCACCTTTAGGCATGACTTGAGTAGCCTTTAGTTAAACTTATAGCTCTTCAACAAGGTGCATTTTATGATAAATGCTGCATTCAAAATTGATGCTTTCTACTAATTTTTTCATCTGAAAGGGATCTTGATCTCTGTGTATGGCAAGGTGGAAACAAACAAGAATGTGCATTACAGCTATTATAATGGTTTACAGACTGCTGCTCTGTCACAAAACCAAACTGAATCCAAATGTACATAGTAAATCTAGCACTTTAAAATAAACCAGTCAAATACATTGGGAATGCAGAACAACAACATGAATTTAAATGGAGAAAAAGACAGATCTGTCACTAACTTTATTTTTGTTTCTTTAGATTGGAGCGATGCCAGTGTTAATAGGTACGTGAAAATATTTGCTGTTCACAGCTCATGACCCCATCTTCTACCTGTTGCCAATCTGCCTTCAGGGCAGCTGACCAGCTATGGCACTTCTTTGGGTGTTACTGGAGCTATTTTTTGTGTGCTGATATTTTGGGTGCTGGGGTTGCGTTTAAATAGTACTCAGAGTGTGGTGTCTCTGGTGTATAATACAGGTTTCCCTTTAAGAGGCCCATGTGGACAACACACACCATAGACAGCTCCTCTGCTCTTCCTCTCCTCCACCTTTGCACTTCTAGAAGAACAAGTCCTTACAGGTCCTTAAAATGTGTCTCTGTAACCCACAACAAATAACATACTGAGGCAAGGAAAATGAGATTCAGAAGAGGTACAAAAAGGAGGGAGGGAAAGGCTAAGGTACAGGACATAATAGCAGGGGGCTACTGAATTACATGAAGACTCCATAAATTTCCCTTCTTGTTACTTGCCAATTTGTGCATACACTTGCATTGTTGCTAAATCTCAGCATTTTTTTAAACAGATAACACACTGTATTAGGTATTAAAACTTCCAGTTACAGGTAAAATATCTATAAATAATTAATAATCCTATAACAGTTGATTTAAAAAAAAAAAAAAATCATGGAGCCAGTGCTTCCTTATTGGTAAAATGAGACAATTTAATGGATGTAGCATTTCTGAAGGTTGAAGCCTTATATCAGGTTAAATATTTGTTAAGAAACATTCATAAGCAATAAAATGTTATCCTGCTTCTCCGGAGATTTTGCAGGTCTATAATCCAGCCTTGCTGAACTCACTTCTGTTAATTGTGACTCAGAACTGATTTTCTTTCTCCTAAACAATGTTCTCATTTACTTATTAAATGCCTCTGCAACTTGAGAGTCACAAGCTAAAGGAATTTGAATGCTGATATTTTTTAAAATCTAAGATTTGATATCATGGGTAAAGATTACATAGCCAGGATGAAAATAATGAGATGGCCTGAATGGCCTGAAATATCTGCGTAACTAAATATTTCTCTTTTCTTCAAAATAATTCTGCTTCACCATTTCATATCTACAATGTTCAAATAATGCAGTCATAGACTTTCATTTAACTGGTAAGCAAATCTCAGGTTAAAATAACTATTTTTATTGCACAGAAAATTCTGCGGGGTATTTGCTACCTTTTTCCATTTCAAACTGGAAAAAAGTTATTTACATTTTTCATTAAGAGCACTGTGAAACTTTGATTTGTAAACACTGAGATAAAACTTTATTAACTTCAGATTTGCTCTGCTATTGTGACAATCTGAGGGTTTTATAATTGTTGATTGTTTGCCTATAGCAGATGTAATATGTGCATTCACCTACATATATATAGAGAGATAAAACAGAAAAATCTTAATATGCATGCATGCATGTACACAGAAAGTTAAAGGTGATTGTTACATACAGAATTCATTGAAGAATTTTCCATCAAGCACTTTTCATGCTCATCTGATCACATGATAAGGGGGTTCAAGTCACAACAGAAAACCAATCTGGGAAAAAAAAAAATTAAAATGATAAAAAAAAATCACCTTATATTCTTGTTCCACTTAGCCAGCTGAACTGGATTACAGTAAGGTAAATTCCATATGCAGTGTAAGAAGGGGCAATCACATGGTTGGTGGGGGAGGAACAGGAGAAGAGAGAGGCAAGAGAACAGTGTGACAGAGTGCAAACCACACCCTATGTATATAGTGAAAACACACATCTGTGGAGAATCTAAGATGTGTACAGTAATATTAAAAATATTATAAAATATTCTTGTATCCTGTGCTTAGATATACATTTATTAAATGTGTAGTGTTTCTATGCCACAGTGCAGCAAAAATGTTCATGAGGATAATCACCTTCTGAGAGAGACATCTTAGTGATACGCAGCAACTATGATCATAAGTTCAAGAATGAACATAAAAGAAAAACATACCGATCTGTTAAAATGGTCTATCCTGTACTTCAGCTGGCAAAAGGGTGCTGCGAGAGGTAAAGAAAAAGAAATGAGGTAACTAGTATTCAAGGAGCAATCATCAAGCATACATAGTAAGTGAGCAAATTGTGGTGGTTTGTATAATCTTAACTTTGACATTTACTAATTTTGAAGTTGACTTTGTTGTCTTTTGACATCATTATCCATGACACATTATTAATCTTTCTTAAAAATCTGTTTTGATTTAAATTAATTCTTTGTTAGTGAATGGCTATTCTCTATATCCACGATCATTGCTTTCTAACTTCAACAATCAGATCATACTCATAACCAGAAGTCTTATCTTAAATCTTCAATTTGGATATTTGTTTTTGCACAGCCTGTTTTGTTTTTTGTATCTACAGAGTTGTTTGTAACCAAAGCTGTCTGTCACTTTTTTAATTAGGCAGCTTTTGAGGAAATATTCTTCTGTGTCTACTTCCTTGAAAATATAATTTTGTGAGGGAAAGATAACTCCAATTTACCAAACAGCCTGGTGGATATAATCTAGTTCTGTAAAAACAATATTCTGATTCCTTCACTGAATTTTTTTTTTATTCAAGATTTTCCTTATTCTGACACACACTTGGCTACTGTTCTTGTCCCAGAAAGGAAGAGAGACAATGAACATTCCTGTGTTTTCATGAAGATACTTTAAAAATGTGGATTTCCTTCATTGCAGAAACTTCCCATGAAATTGAATAGTCATCTTCAGCTAATCTCTGATCAGAGGTTTTTCTTCTTTGAAGAATACACACACACACACGCGCACACACGCGCACACATAGAGTAAGAAAGTATAATTTTTGTACTCATTCCAATTATTAAATAAATTCCTGAAAAGTTTGCATGGTTTGGTTGATTAGTAGTGAAATGGAGAACTTTATATTACAAAGTAATAAATTTTTTAAAAAGTAAAATTGTTGCTGTAGATAAAGATCCTTCCTAATTTGATACGGTGTGCAGTATTCAACAGTATTATTGGTTTAACTCCAGAATTGTGGAACTGATCATAAAACTGTATGCCTTACATATTTAAAAGAATTACTACTAGCTGCTTGATATGTATATTTTTTGTTTCTGCATGAAAAAAAAAAAAAAAAAACAAAAAAAACCCAACCACAACTCAAGTGTTTTAAAAGGTTTGGAACAACTGCAGATCTCTAAAGGAACTTTGTATTACTTTTCTAAATGTTCTTTATTTCTAGAAGCATGAATGAATCATAGATACATATGTGTTAAATTTGCAGATACTTATAAACCATCTGCTCCACTATTCACAGTGACCTAACATGCTGACTGCTCTAACAATTTAATAGATATTGACACAAAATGCAAGGGTAAAAAAGAAGGAAGAAATAAACATAAAACTGAGCCAAAAGTCAAGTTTCTGAGCTGTTAGCACAAAGCTAGGTTATGAATAATAACAATGAATCAAAACAACTAGAAATACAAAGTGAAGGAATTCTTAATTGCATATGTGCAAATACTGGGAGTCTGGACAATATAAGAGTTATAGCTGCTCATTTGTGAATACGGAATTTTAAATTAATTGGTATTCCTAAAACTTGCTGGAAAGTTAAAATGAATGGATTTTATTTAATTAAGGAAGAACTGAGAGGGTGATGTATGCAAATTAGAATATGGGGATTGGGGTTTATTTTTATTATTTTTTAATAAAGTAAAAAAGGCAAGGTGACTTCTATGACTGGATAGAATTCCATATATATTCTTATTTCATGTGTGGTTTCATTTTATACAAAACAACTCTTGTATATTAATTGTGACACTAGATTTACGCATTTATAAGTCTGTGAATGCAGATAAACAGTACCCAAGAATTTGAGACTTCCAAGTCTTCCTGTGTTAGTGTCTGTAAATTGTAGAACAGCAGAGAAAATCAACAGAAATGGAACAAAAAGAAACCAATATTTTAAAGAAGGGGAGAAATAACAGACCTGATACCAATGCTAAGCAATATCTTGATCTGAACAAGTAATAATGACCAGATTAAACAGTGAACAATGAATAGGTGTTTAGAATAATTCCTCTTGATAATAGAGGTCTAAGAAATATAGTTTTATCAATTTAAATTTTTTATTAATAAAAACCTTGCTACAAGTTTGATTATATAAGCTCCTATAAGGCACTAGAATTGACATTGTAAAGCATTTAAAGAAGCAAAATCATATCAAACCTACAATTTGAAGACCATCTGATACATCTTAAAAGGTTTTTCTGTGTAGGAGCTGGTGGATGTGTTTCTATCTTAGTTCTACAGGAATCACTGATAACTTTGGTGGTATTCACCTAGTTTTTATCTGTTTCTTGAAAGGGAACACAGAACTGGCATTGATGAAATTTGAATATGGGATAAAGATTGGAATAGGTGTAGTCAATAAAGAAGAGAAGAAATTAAACATGCCAGTGATACGAATTGTGAAACAGATACAATTAATGTAAACAGCAAATGTGTCATTGCAGCCTAGTGTAAACTGACAAGTGTAGAAATGAAGAATTGTAAGGATGCACACAGCACAGGAACCTTCATCTTAGGTAGCAGTGACTACAAAAAAAACTTACACTATGGAGGATAAGCAATGGATTACAGAAGAACTCCATTACATATATATCATTTGGTGCCCAATGAAGAAAATAGCCAAAAAAGTGTTGCACTTGGTATTTGTATAACTTCTGCTGTATTCCTTTGTTCAGTTCTGGCACCCAGAGCTCAAAAAGAGAATTAAAAGATTGGAAAATGTTCAAAAGAGCCACAGAAAAAATAAAGATTTAGAAAGGGTGTTGAGTAAAAGACAGCCAAGCTTTTAAAAAAATGTTGAACTATGAACTAGTATGAACTATTACCTTTTAGAAGTAATACATAAAAAAGAGAAATTTGCTCATAGAGCAATGACTGACAAAGTTATGTTAAGCTAGTGATAGGTAATTTACAGTGGATGAATTTGGCCTATACCGAAAAAGTAATATTTTAAAATAAAATTAATTAATTAATCCTTCTACAACCAAATTCTGAATTATTTCCTATAGATTCACATGCCTTCAGTATATCCAATTTCCACAGAAACACATTAATCTACTGTTTAGGAAGCCCATAACTAAAAGAAGTAAATTTCGTGGCCTGAATTCATTACCTGTTTACTTTTGACCATGTAAAAGCATTTAGGGATAGTTCAGAAAGATTTTGCAAACAAAATTTTCATTTCTAGTGTCTGCAATTTGCAAAGTTATTCCCTTGTTTGCAGCTGCCAAATATAAGTGAAGAATAATTAGGTATAAGCAGAAGATGCAGGATGAAATACAAGGAGCATCTTCCTAATGTTCAAGCAAAAGTCTTTTCCAGATTGTGGAAATGTTCTGTAATTTTTTGTATAATTTGATTGGTGTTTCATAGCCATATGAGTGTTATTTAGTTATTCACCTGCTTTTCTTATGCATGATTTCTTTTGAATACTGAAAAGTTTCAATTTAAAAAGCAGAAAATTATAGCTCATACATATTTAGTTTATTGGGAACAGTAAGCATTGGCTTGAAATTGAATTCAGTCTAAATGTATTTGCTCAATCATATATCAGAATTTCAAGAATATTTTTTTCCAGACTTGTATGTTTCATGGTTGTATTTGCATAAAGGAGAAAAAGGAATTGAACAGAAGACGTAGAAAAAAATGACCAAATCTGTTACATGCAAATGACCTTTTCAGAGAAAAATACAGCATGAAAATAAGATGCTTATGCCTATATATAGCAAACAATAGAAAATAATATTAGCTGCTGCTGAGTATTATTAATTATCAGTTAGTACCAAAATTCAGATACCACTATACAATTATGGAAGACTTATTTTATGTTTTTTCTCTACTACAGGCATTTTTGAGAAATATAGTATGCATTTAAAACAATTAGCTGCCATAAACATTACAGCTGTTTTTTAATACTTAATGTTCAATAAATAATATACATATTCAATGTATAACATTTTTTAATTTGTGCACATCTAAAGGGTTTTGTCCTTGATTTCCTTGTGCTTTGAGATCCATTAGAAAGTAAGGCTATATGCAATGACTTCATTGCTTGCAAAACTTGATGGTAGAACCTCAAATCTGTAGTTCACAAGTTAAGCTATTTGCATGGAATCAATTAGGGGATTTATTCTAATCAAACTTGATATAGGAACAGTGAACAAGGAGTAACACGCTTTTGGTGTTACTCTAATGTCTCTTCTTTGGCTGAACCATTTGCAGCTTTTGTAATTTTCTCAAAGACCTTAGGTCAGATCCACAGTTGAGTGAGGATATGATTGTTTTTTTTTTACTGAGTGTGTAAAAAATCAGACTTTTCCCCTTATATGATAGAATCAGAAGTCATACATTTATCTCTTAGGGAAATCCAACTTCATGGTTTTGCTGTGGGTTTTTTGGCTTGGTTGTTTTTGGTTTGGTTTTTTGGTTTTTTTTTTGTTTTTTTTTTTTTTTTTTTCTGGTTTCTTACATTCATTGGAATCTTTGAATGTGAACAAGATCTACCTGTGTTTCTTGAATCCTCCTGCTTCAAATTTTTCTTTTTCAAGTGGCCATAACACTTTGCTTGGACATTTCAGCTGGTTTTCTAAGAAATAATTACAGCATCAGAGAAAATAATTACATCTGCATATTGTACTTTTTTTTTTTTAATACAAAAGACATTGGTTTTCAAAGAAACTCCTCGTACGGGAAAACAAAGACTTGAACATCGTTTCAAAAGAAAGAGATGTCACGAACTTTTGAAATGCTCTTAAGAATGTATTTTGAGATTCATAAAAGCATCTCTCTGATAACTGGTGTACACCTGCAGTTTTCAAATGTGAGACAGTTCTGCATATGACACCTAAAATGCAGAGGAGGCATAGTAATTTTTCTAGATGAGGTCCAGTTTAGTTTAATTTCTCAATGAGACTTACTTTCAGAAATACTTTTTTTTTATAATTTTTTTACAATTTGTTCCAAAATTCTATTTCTTAAAGAAAGATCATCAGTGAAAATAATATAAAGTTATTCAGGTGGCAATCCTGTTTTTCCTATAACTTCCATATTTCAAAGTTATGGGCTTTTTTTCTTTCTTTTTTTTTTTCTGTCAGCATTTATCTATATTAAATTTGTAATCAAATTTTATTAAGAAAACTTTCATTATATACTTTTATATTGAATCATTATAAGAAGAGATTCTCATTTGAATAATCAAACCTAACAAGTGGTTTGCAGTGTCAGGATTTCTTTTTTTTTTTTTATTTATTTAGACTACTTAACTCTCAAGAATCCTAGGGGCACTACTGGCAGACAAGGGTTATGCTGTGTTTGTCACTCTGTGAACCAGGGGTGGGGAATAAAGACTGACTGAAAAGACTGACAAACGGTCAGACATAGTACAAGAATCAGAAGAGCAGCACTAGTCAGTGTCCCCCACAATATCCTTCTCCCTAAATTGGAAGGATATGGATATGATGGGCGCACTGTTCAGTGGATAGCTAATTGGCTGTATGGTCGCATCCAGAGGGTAGTGGTCAATGGCTCGATGTCCAGATGGAGACCAATGACAAGTGGTGTCCCTCAGGGGTCCGTACTGGGGCCAGTGCTGTTCAATATCTTCATCAATGACACAGACAGTGGGATTGAGTGCACCCTCAGCAAGTTTGCAGATGACACTAAGCTGACGGGTGCAGTTGACACACCTGAGGGATGGGATGCCATCCAGAGGGACCTGGGCAAGCTTAAGAAATGGGCCTGTGTGAACCTCATGAGGTTCAACAAGGCCAAGTGCAAGGTCCTGCACCTGGGTTGGGGCAATCCCCAGTATCAGCACAGGCTGGGGGATGAAGGCATTGAGAGCAGCCCTGTCAAGAAGGACTTGGGGGTACCAGTGGATGAAATGCTGAACATGAGCTGGCAATGTGCTCTCACAGCCCAGAAAGCCATTTGTATCCTGGGCTGCATCAAAAGAAGCATGGCCAGCAGGGCGAGGGAGGTGATTCTGCCCCTCTCCTCTGCTCTGGTGAAACCTCACCTAGAGTACTGCTTCCAGCTCTGGAGTCCTCATACAGGAAGGACATGGACCTGTTGGAGCAGGTCCAGAAGAGGGCCACAAAAATGATCAGAGGGATGAAACACCTCTGCTATGAGCAAAGACTGAAAGAGCTGGGGTTGTTCAGCCTGGAGAAGAGAAGGCTGCAGGGAGACCTTATTGTGGCCTTTCAATACTTAAAGGGGGCCTACAAGAAAGATCTGGATAGTCTTTTTAGCAAGGCCTGCTGAAACAGGACAAGGCGTAATGGTTTTAAACTAAAGGAGGGTAGATTTAGACTGAACACAAGAAAAAAATTTTTCACTATGAGGGTGGGGAAACACTGGAAGGGGTTGCCCAGAGAGGTGGTAGATGCCCCATCCTTGGAAACATTCAAGGACAGGCTGGATGGGGCTCTGAGCAACCTGATCTATTTGAAGAAGATGTCCCTGCCCATTGCAGGGGGGGTTGGACTAAATGACCTTTAAAGGTGCCTTCCATCCCAAAGCATCCTATGATTCTATATAGTCCTTATACAGAATATATGTCAAAGGTGGTAGAAGTTGGCAATCTGGGTCACTTGATAAGTTTGATATTGAATAAGAAAGAAGCTATGACATTCCTTAAAACTGAAGAGAAATAGTCCTTGATGTAACAACAGAATAATGCATTAAAAATGTGATTGGCTTAAAAGAGCAATCTACATAAATGAGTTTATAATAGAATTCTGAATATATCACTGGTTGAACAAGACCTCATCTGGTCTTGACAAATGCAAAGGTATTACCGCAGCTGAAATGTGAGCATGTAATAGTCTAGATAAAGAAGATGACTCACAGGAAATGTTATAACTCAGGTAATTTGTCTTCTTTGTGCGAGAGGAATTATCAAGGTTTAGGATGTAGTTACATGTGACAGTGTCCTTCAAAAAAAAAAAAAAAAAAAAAAGTATTTTGTCCATAGTAATGAAAAAGCAGGAGGCAATCATGATGAGAAGAAATTGTGAGTTTCACTGGAGTCATCAGAAGTGAAGCTGATGGCTAGTCAGTACAAGGACAGAGCAGCTGAATCAGGAGTAAGTGGTTTGTATAACAAAAAGATTTTCTATACTGTTATGTAGTTCACATATTTGTAAATAAGATGAAGGAGAAAAGAAAGGGACCAAGACCAGACCTCTTCGGATTATTTGCAGAATCTGAAGGAAGG
Source organism: Platalea leucorodia (assembly GCF_965183815.1). NCBI lineage: Eukaryota > Metazoa > Chordata > Aves > Pelecaniformes > Threskiornithidae > Platalea > Platalea leucorodia. The sequence goes on from NC_138826.1 coordinate 80,489,224, forward strand.
CAAGGAGAAAGATTAGATGGAAAAGGGCTAATGAGGAGATAACAAAGTCATTAAGTCAAGGAAAGATTGTTCTAAGAGTACAGTCAATTGTATTGTAATTGCAGTCACCTCAAGAAGGATGAAGCTGGAGTCAACATTATAAGGAGATACTGCTATATTAGTGATGTGCTTATAAATACACAAGTGTGTCATCAAAAGATCTTTACTGACTGTGAATGTTTTTTTTCTGAAAATTGAACAGCTTTCATTTATGTGAGTATGTCTTGTGTATTCTCTTCCCTTTATATATATAACACAAACTTGTTGAGATAAGTTGGTCTCTTCTTTTGGGCTTCCTTTCTCAGGAGAACAAGATATCAAGCTACTAAGCAATGTGTTCCAGTGGTCTGGCCTTGTATTTGCATTCTCACTTTTAAGTCACTTATTTTAAAATACATTCCACAAGTGTAATTCTAGTGCACTTTAGGGTGTTTACACAACATAATGAATATTTTTTTGCTTATTTGTTTAAAGCGAGGCTTTTTTTCACTCCTCTGTAACAGTTTTTGGTCTATAATCTTTCTGTTATTTTGGTGTTGGGTATTTTTTCCCACTTGCTTCTAATCTTTCACTTCTCAGGCAGCCACCGCTATGTGTACAAATGATGTTTTCCTTATGGATACAGAAGTGAAATGCCATTGTTACACATTTAAACAGATTATAGAGCTTTTCTTAAAAATCCTTCGATTCCTCAGAGCATTTATTCCAGAAACATCTTTTATGAAACCAATTAAACATTATCTGTGAAGCAAAAGCTTTTCTATTGATTGGCGTGTTAACTGAATTGGCTTTTCTCAATTTCACTCTGTACTGCTTAAATTCAATTACAAATGAAATAATGAAACTTCTTTTTATGTACCTCTAACCAAAAAAATATTGGGCTTCCAATACAACTTTGCTTTATAAACTATCAGGCTTAATCTTCGCCTAAGAAACAATGAAGAAAAGTGGATGGAGCTAGAAAAACTGTGGTGGAGCCTCTTGGTGTACCAAGGATTTATTTTTAATTTGAAGTTTGTAATTTTTATTTCCATAGTAGGGAAAGGCAGAATGTAAACAGTGTCGTTTAGAATTACTGTCAAGCATTTAGTTAATCAGCAAATATATAGAGAAGTGCTCAGCTGCCAAGCCAAAGAAGTGGCAAGACAGAATTGATTAATATGAGATTAAGATTAGGATTAATATAAGATTAATAACAAATGTAGGATTCAAATTGAAAACAAATATATAAGTCATTCAGACTTAATATCTGCTTATCAAAAACTCAGTGGCTTACTGCTAATTGTAGAGAGTATTGGAGAGTTGAGCAATGCAATGTTACCTATGATCTGGGGGGGAGGGAACCCAATGAAAACTGTTCTTCTGATCTTAAATTTCCAAGAAAACTTTCTGTCCTTTTGGTTACATGGTGTAAATTGGCAGATCGGAAGAAACCATGTGCAGAGCAGCCAGATTGACAGTGAGATGGATGTTCTCCTTCAGGGCATTCCCCTGCCCAGGGTGCTGTGGGGAGTGCTGGACCAGCAGAGACGCGAGTCATTTAACTTTTGTGAGCCTGAGCTGTAACACAGCTACCAAGTGTGGAAGGAAAGGCAATGTCATTGCGAGTTTTAACCATTTTGAGTCAGTCATTCTTAAGATTTTAAATAGTAAGTAGGATCTACACTGTAGATCATTAAGCAGTTTCTCTCAATACAGTGATAATGGGCAAACACTTTCAGTTATTAATGCAATTTGCTAGCATTTACATGTGATGAAGTACAGCTATGTATGAGCTTAATTTTTTCTTTCTCTCTTTGAATTGGTAAAAAGATAAGTACTACTTCTACAAATGGTTTTATTGCCAGAAATCACTATATTATATTGGACCATGTTTGGTTAGAATACCTGCAGGCTGATTGAACCAGATGTTACCCATAGTAATGCTTCAAAAGAGCAAAATAAATGGAAATGTCTGATTTTTATCTCAGTGAAGTCTTTTGAATAGTCCGGGTTATTTTACTTAGGTAAGGAAAATGTATCCTTTATGTTCAAGGGAGTCAGGATGGAGAATTTATTATTATAATTTCTTATTGATAAAAGTCTTTTTAATAATACTAGTTTCATCTCTAGCTTTTGAACAGAGGGGTGCATTACTTTCAGATTTCTTATGAGATGAAAGAATTTGAATGATTTGTTGTTCCTGTCTAATATTCTGTAAGAAAAGCTAAGTGAAAAATCTATAAAAGCTAAAGAAATTCTGGCTTTATCTAATCAGTATAAATGCCTTATATTAATTAACTGTTCTTTTAATAAAATAAGCATTCTAGATTTTAGTTAAAGGTTCTCTTTAAGTGGCAAAAATATATATCCATTTTGCCCCAGCAAAATGCTTATTTATAAGCTTAAATTAAATATGCCTTGCTTAATCAAATCCAATGACAAATCGCTATTAATCCACTACTTTTATTAACATCACTTGCTTTTCTTAAATTGCAAATATTACTTCTGTTGTCAGCTATTCTAAAGAAACAGAGATAGCAATTAATAATACAACATTCCTGTCACTCTCGCAAGAAGTAGAACATACCTGATCTTCCTGATAAGGATCCTGGACAGATACAGTGATGCTTTGTGCTGTTAATTCTGGTTTCTAACATTCTGTGTATTCCTTATACTGATAAGCATTTTTTAATGAAAAAGTAAACAGAAGTCTGTGCTTTGGCAGCAGACCAAGTGTCAGGCTACTATTCCAAAGTACCCTGAAATGTCATGCAAATTAAGTCTTCATGTGAATTGCCTGAAATTTTTCAGCTGCTTAACCAAATAATGACCTTCTTTACTTTTCTTTTTAATCTTATGTAGGCAAATCTGTAATGTAGAATAAAATATTCGGTAATTAGAACTGCTTTCAAAAAAAATAATTGATTTAGAATCTCTGATAAATAGGGGGGAAAAAAAGAATCCACATTCATGTTAAAACTCTTACCTGCTAGTGTTCACACAATCTGGACACAGATGTAGTCTGGAGAATATTTCAGTTTTGGAGTCCATGGAATGCCAGCATTATGGGAAGATGATCTGAATGATGTCTAAAAATGTCATTAAAAGCAATTATAGAATTATTTTAATTGCCATTCCAAACTACTGAATTTGGATGTTACCAGAGTAAACCCATCCAGTAATCAGCTTGCTCTGTTTTGAAAAGATCACAGCAGGGACTCTCCTATGGCTGCCCAGGCAGGCTTTCTAGCTTTTTCAGAGATCATATTTTCCTGGAAATGTGTCTCTCCATTTGGAATTGAGGGTGGCCACTAAATCCTCTCTATTAGTTGATTAAGAGCAAACTTTTTAAAAACTCCAATTGTAGGTTCATAGAAGTTTAGAATTCAACATGTCATCAGATGTGTGACTTCTTGTTGATGTCGGGGGTTTTTTTTGTTTGTTTGTTTGTTTGTTTTTTTAAATGTCTGATGAAATAGTTTAATCTTCAGTCCCGTTTGCCTGTGTTCCTCTGAAGCAGCCACTCCTAGGACATATGGTATGCACTTTTCCTTATAGTTCAGGACTTCTAAAACTTTTTGGCTGGAGTCACAGCTATTTGACTGTATTAATAGTATTTCATGTAAACAAAGATCTGCCAGCACAAGATGCACAACCATTGCTTGTCCAATGATTACTTTATAAAGCTTTTTTGCTGTTTTCTGTATATATCACCTCAACATGAAGAAAAAGGGGTAGCAGAGAAGAGATTGAACTAGAACTTTAAACTGGATTTGTTGTCTGGCAGAGAATGCAAGTGTTCCTAAAAAAACCCCCAAAACAAACAAACAAACAAAAACAGAAAAAAGGAAAAAAGTAGTAATATGTAACGTATAAATTGTGCTTTTTCCAAAACATCATAGATAACAATTAAACATTGGTTTAATTATTCATTATGCATAAGAAATGTGTAAAGGTTTCATTCCAGATCAGTTTAGTAATGAGTATATGCTTGAAAATAAATTAGATGAGTGCCTTAAAGCTAAATTTGAAACTGATGTTTTAAAAGGTTGCCTGGTGGGTAAAGTTATACTTAATAAAAATGACAGGTATAACTATATAGTCATATTAATGCTAATAATTATTAGCTTAAGTCTACCTTCGAGACATAGTGGGAGAAGACAGTCTTTATTTCCACCGAGTAAAAATACATATTTCTAACACCAAATAAAATGAAACATGTCTCATTTTATATTTGGCCCATAATTAAATAGCAGTAAACTCTGAACGTAATTGTATTGTTACATATCGTGCTTGTATGAAGTGATACCAAATATTGCTGGCATTTATTATGAGTTCCATTAAAAGATTCTTTAGTGTTCAATTTCCAACAATAGGATGATACTGTTGATATTTATTTAAAAGGTAGTTTGTTTTGGTTTGGTTTTTTTTAGGAAAAGTATGAGAAATGAGAGGAGTCTTGCCAGGAGAGACAATGAAACTTATGTTTGTGTTTTCATACTCTTACCCCACACAGCACGTGAATGCAGTTTATAGGTATGTCCCGATCCAATGTCAGGGGAGTTTTCGATACGATCCCAAGGACGAGATTAAGACGCAAACGAGGTCAAATGCCGTGCAACCTTTTGGCTTTCTTTTGGTGAACGAAGGGGTGAGGACCGGGTAGGGAGACGGGGGAAAAAGAGAGAGAAAGAGAGAGAGAAAAAACGAGCAAAAGAGCGGGCGAGAGAGAAAAAAGAGAGAAAGAGCGTGCTCAGGCGGGTGAGAGGAGGGCCACGTTGGGGAACTAGCTACCGCCACTCCGGGTCCGGCGTTGTCCCGTCGATCAAAGGTCCAGTCGGTCCAGCCTCTGTGTCCGCAGGAGCAGCTTCCAAGGCGGTGCACGGCGTAGGACGAGAAAAGAAAGAGGACCTCAAAAGGCGCACGCGGTCCTTTTATAGGGCCACGCTCATGCGCAGAACGGGTCTGCGTACCTGCAGTTTGCCCTTCTGCTCTTCCCGCCCTGGTCTCTGCGCAGGCGTGCGTGCAGCCCATGGCCCCGCCTTTCGCGCCCTGGTCTCTGCGCGGGCGTCCTGTGGTGGTTTCGTCGGGAGCTGGATGTCAAAGCTAGAAGATGGCGGTAGAACGGCAATGTCGAGACAATTCTAGTTCCATAACAGTCCTCGACAAGGTATTTATTTTAATGTAAAAAAAAAAAAAAAAAAAAAAAAAAAAAGAGAGAGAAGATAGATCATACTATCTATTGTGGGGACTCAACTACTGAGTTTTGAGTTTTTCTTATTGAAAAGTTATGGAACGTGTTATTCCAATTTTCAGACAAAATGTCATCTAAAAGAAAAAAAAAATGTTATTAAGGGAATGCCTCAATGTGATAAACACAACTGACCTCAGGAAAGGATTAATATAAAGTACAAATAAAAACATTAAGTCTGAAGAAAATTAAGAATCCAGGCAGAGACCAACTGAGACATTCCCAGGGTGCATCTATGTATACAACAGAGAGCAGCATAAATGACAGAAAAAAACTGGACATGTGGAAATACATGTATCAAAATCTTAACTAAAGTGAGGAGGATTGGTCTGCTATGGGACTTGAAGGGGTGAAAAGTTGCTGTTGCCTATTTTTTGTTTTTACAGAATAACGGTCAATATCCCCCAAAATTATCCTTAAATTTTGGTTTCATATCTAAGTGGTGAAACATTCTGACTGGGCAGAATACTTTTCTAAATGTAAATTTTCTAAACAAATTTTAAACAAATATTATATAGCAGCTCCTCAGTGAGTAGATGTTGCTTGCTAGTATGTGTCTGGTCAGTTGAAAAAAAAAGCATCCATTAAATTTATGTCTCTAAGCTGGCTGTAAAGTGATTAGAAAAGTGTTCATAGAATACGGACTTTTTTATGTTTTTTAGCATAGCTGTAACAATTCAGCTCTTCTAGAGAAATAAGGAACATGGGTAGCAAGCAAATGTTTCTTCCACTTCCACCTTAAGGTTACAAAATAAAACATGGGTATGGCAAACAATATTTTTTCTTTCTCTTTTCCCTGTTCTCCTAGAGGCTTTACTTGAGCTGAAAAGGCGTTGATAGGGAATAAACTAGCATTTAATGAAGAGGACAGAGAATCTTTCAAAACTACACCAACTGTTTCTTCAGTAGGCTTGTAATTTTAGTGGCATGGTTCCTACTACATGTAAAGTTGAATTATATAAAAGTCAAGTCTTTAGTAATATTGTATTTTTTTTTGTCTTCACTAAAAATAGTTGCAGATTTTTTTTTTTTTAACTGGTTGGCATTATAACTGTTCTTGCAGTAAACTAATATGTACATTATTTAAGTCCTGATAGATTACCTGTATGCTCTATGTGCATATGCTATATGTATGCTACTATGTGTACCCTCAACTAGTTTTGGTTGCATTTAGTGTAATCCATATCAAAAGATTTTTCTGGTTTCATTTATTAGAAAGTTTGCTGTCTTCTCCACCAACTAATGCTAACATACATATAGCTACATGTTTTCTAATTCATTTGCTTTAAAAATATATGTCAAATAAACAAGAAAATTGGTAAGGGTTATGATAAAGGTGGGCTATTATAGAAAATCAGCATGGAGACTGCATTTGTCAATGCTGGATTAATGTATTTTAGTTTATTTTTGGAATTTTTTTTTTTTTCTTAGTGGCTTCATAGAGTCAGAAAAGTTCATGCTGATCATGTAATCTGATCTCCTTTATAATAAATCAAAGACCCAATTATTGTTGCATGTTTAATACTGCTGCTGAGCTAGAGTCTTTCTAACAAAACCTTGATTTAAAAACTCCAGTCATGAAGAATTTAGCTCAACCTTAGATAATTGTTCTAATGAATAATTGCCTTCTGTTGTTAAAAAAATTTAAAAAATAATAATTTTTAAAAATCTACTTTTATTCTCAGTGTATGTAGTTTTACTCCAGCTTGATGCTTTGTCATACCTTTATATGCCAGACTGGGAAGCTCTCTGTTGGGAAATTTCTGTTCCCCAGAGAGGTGTTTAAAGACTTTGCATAAAATAGCTCCTTGATAAACTGAGTCGACTGAGTTCCTTGAAACAGGACTTGAATAGGAAACAAAAAATGTATTAAACTTTTAATGCTTCTTATTAGTGTGCTTGAATACTGCTTAATATTTTGCAGAGTTTTTTGCAGTCTGGACAGACAGACTGGTAGCTACAGTAATAGCTGTGCCAATGGAGAAGAGAGGTAACTTCATGTGGTGGGTTGACCCTGGCTGGATGCCAGGTGTCCACCAAAGCCACTCTATCACTCCCCTCCTCAGCTGGACAGGGGAGAGAAAATATAACAAAAAGCTCGTGGGTTAAGATAAGGACAGGGAGAGATGATTCAGCAATTTCCATCACGGGCAAAACAGACTCAACTTGGGAAAGTTAGTTTAATTTATTACCAATCAAAGCCAGATTAGGATAATGACACAATAAAACCTAAATCTTAAAACACCTTCCCGCCTCCCCTCCCTTCTTCCTGGGCTTAACTTTACTCCTGAATTCTCTACCTCCTCCTCCCTCAGTGGTGCAGAGGGACGGGGAATGGAGCTTGCGGTCAGTTCATCACACGCTGTCTCTACTGCTCCTTCCTCCTCAGGGGGAGGACTCCTCACACTCTTCCCCTGCTCCAGCGTGGGGTCCCTCCAATGGGAGACAGTTCTCCATGAACTTCTCCAACATGAGTCCTTCCCATGGGCTGCAGTTCTTCATCAACTGCTCCAGCGTGGGCTCTTTCCACAGGGTGCAGTCCTTCAGGAACAGACTGCTCCAGCATGGGTCCCCCGCAGGGTCAGAAGTCCTGCCAGCAAACCTGGTCCAGCGTGGGTCCTCCACGGGGTCACAGCCTCCTTCGGGCATCCACCTGCTCCAGTGTGGGGTCCTCCACAGGCTGCAGGTGGATATCTGCTCCACCATGGACCTCCATGGTCTTCACCACGGGCTGCAGGGCAATCTCTGCTCCGGTGCCTGGAGCACCTCCTCCCCCTCCTTCTTCACTGACCTTGGTTTCTGCAGAGTTGTTCCTCTCACATATTCTCACTCCTCTCTCTGTTACTGTTGTTCTGCACAGGTTTTTTCCCCTTCTTAAATGTTATTACAAAGGTGCTACCACTATTGCTGATGGGCTCAGCCTTGACCAGCAGCAGGTCTGTCTTGGAGCCAGCTGGAACTGGCTCTATCAGACATAGGGGAAACTTCTAGCAGCTTCTCACAGAAACCACCTGTGGAGCCCCCCACTACCAAAACCTGGCCACACAAACCCAATACACTTCGCTAGTTCAAGATACCTCTCCTTGTATATTTAAGGTGTTTACTATGTGTAAAACATACATAATCTTTTAACATACACAATTCTTGTACCTTAATAATTAGAATTGCTTTCCTTCTAATTTTAAAAATTTGGGGATTTTTACTGAAATGTGTGTGTACATATATAAGCTTAAACTGTTATCAATCTGTTTTTTAAATAGTTTCTAAGAAGTTAGTTGATACATTTATTAGCTCTGTGAAACTAGTCATTTAAAGTAATATTTTTTATGCCTCATGAACTTAATACAAGCTGGACAGGATCCCTTGTAACTAAGAAATCACTAGTTCTATTTTAGCTATCAATTTCTGTTTCTCTGCTAGAATTAAGTTTAATAGAAAATTCCCTATGTTGTGGGCTAGCAAATAATTATCTGATTTTCTTTATATTTGTATTTACTACTTAAGAAATTTCAGACATTTTTTAGTGCTGGCGGCATCCCTCATATGTCACTCACCCTGAAGTCCTACATGCCATCTCACATTTTTTCTTATTGTACTATACAGAAGAACCTAAAGTGTGCAATCACCTGATCTCCGCTGTGCTTAGGTGGTCTGTAGCTCACAGTTCATAAAAATTGTGAATAGGTTATTTTATGTAGAAGATTTTTCTCTAAGGAAGATAAACTATATTCTTTGAACTGTAACTTGTATTCAATACACCAAAAGTGCTTAAGCATATAAAAGATCATTTAATTGTCATAATTAATGACTGCTTATGATCCTATGGCATCACAAGCACGTATCTTTTATGGGGACTGGTAAAAGTCCAAGGACAAAGCTGAAGCATTTGAATGTTTCTGCTTAGAGCAACAGCGGGAGCTATAATAATCCATAAAATTATGCTGAAGATTACACAGCTAGTTGCCTCATTTTCTTACAAATTCACCCCAAACAAGTAAACACCTGACCCAATTCTGAAATGAGTACATGTAGGAAGCAGTAGCACTCATGTCTCTGTTCCAGGTAGGCCAGTTCTTTTTTTTCTGCATAATTATATTGTGCATGAAAAATAATAATTGATAGATTTCTTTCTGAAAGAATACGTTATGCTCAGTGAAGACAACCTCTGACAGCTAGACTCTCCAAAGGAAGCATTCACCACCAGTAGGAACACCATAGGCTGTGCAGGAGCACTAGATGAGCTGGTGTCACTCTTTTCCAGTAAATCACTTTCTTCCTCACCTCCTCTAGTGCTCTATAACCACTGATTCTGTGCCTGATTGGATGTTAGCCACCTCAGCAGCTGTCTATCCTTGTTAATTGAGGAAAACATCCACTGTAAGCTGAAAGGAAAACCAGGTGTCTGTTCTAATGAAGATCAATTCACCTCAGGATTAAGACTATGAAAAACAGAACACCAAGTTCACCTTCTTCCAGTCAAGACCTTTGGAAATATAATAGACATTTCATCTGACAGGCAGAGTAATGAGGAAAACAAAAGATTTGTTTTGCACACAGAAAGTTTTGTCTCTGTACATAGCTGAAACAGACCCAGCCTTACACACTATGTAGGCCTTGAACATCATGATAGCTTTATTCTAAACACAAAGGTTTAGAAGAAAAATTTTAGGCAATAATATCTTTGGGGAAAGTAATGTAATTGGCATTACTTCTGTGGAAATAAAAATTTAAAAAACCAATAAGTTTACTCAGTTTTTTTTTCTATGTAATATGTAACAAGCTTTCTTAGGACAAAAGTAAAGAGGGCTTTATATAATTCAGCTTCAGAAATTTCCAACAGATTTAAATCACTTGAGGTTTGGGTTCTGGTGACTTTTATCATACATATAAAACTCTTTATAAAGGAAAGTTAACGTTGTAATATTTCCCTTTACAAAGGTATCAGGTTTTGTGAAATACAAGCAGATCAGGGAGTGTACGATATTATTTGATACAGGTTACCTTTCTAGATTTTATATTTTCAGTGTGTTAGTTTAATATTTCACTGTATTTAAGAGAGAATTATTTGCCTAAAATGTAACTCTTGTCTCTTCTCACTCAATATGACCTCTAACACCAAGTTTTATTTTTCTGTCCCTATAAAACTGCAGACTAGACTGAAATAGTGATCTGCTGGAAAATCTACCTAATCTACTTCTAGGAAAACATCAAAAGCTGATTCAGTTAATAATATTGTATAAAGATTGTACTTCTCAAAATCCCCTAAATGACCACTTCTTCTTGTAAGCCCCTTAGCAATACATTAGCAATCCACATAAAATAATTTTGAGAGTTCCCTTGTACATAGTAGAAGTCCACAGTGGTGTTAAATCGGTCTTTTTACTCCAAGTGTCATTAAATTCTGCAGGTTTTTCTTGCATTTGAACTTTGCTTGGAATGAAGTCTTACAGGGATTTTGAGCTAAAAGGAAAGTCTCAGAGCAGTGTCTGGTATTATTAGCAATACATCCTCTTGCAAGGTTGTCAGGCACTAAAAGCAAGGCCATAATTCAATGGAAGTATCAATTTGTATGTGGGTGGTTCCACATTGTCTAGTAGTTTTGAGTTTTGTCTTAGTGGTACTTGTAGAATTTTTTGTTCCAGAGCTGACAAAGTTAGATTGTTAACAATTGAAAAATTACTTGAAGTGTTGTCAAAGTGGATTCATGAAAGTCCTACAAATATACCTAACACTACTTTTTCAGTTCCAGTATATCCCTTTTGCTACAGAGATGCATATTGCATGAGATTACTAAAAAGTCAATCTCTCTCTCCTGTTTTCTAAATGGAAAGTGTCGTCGTTTGATATTTGCTACAGTGTTAGTGCTTGGTCTTGGGAAATTCTTGCCTTTGTCATTGTTGAGAAGGTATCTTAAAAACCTGATTTTCAGAGTCTTAGTACACATCTGTGTACAGAATTCTAAAATGCGGAATACTGGAAGCATATTTTAAAGTTTAAAGCTCAAAAGCATAGTTTAATTAAAATTGCATCCTCAGCTATAGTTCTTATCAGAGCTTGCCTTTTTCAATTTTCCAGTCTGATGACTGAGGAGCAGATGGGCAAATTTTGTGGCACTGACTTCAAAATATTCTGGGTTTTTAATATACTTCAACTGCTTGTGTTTTGTTTTCTTTTAATGTGTTGGAGATCTTCCACTGTAATTCCTGATGACACTGTGAAATAGCCTAGGGTTTGATTTTTGTGAGCTGCTGAGTACTTTTACCAGCAGTAAGAACCAAAAGAAGTACTCAGCTTCTTGCACAAACTTTTGAATAATGATGTGGAAGAGAGGTTGAGCAAATAATACAAAAAAATACGCTCTTTGTTATAGCTGGTTATTTTTCAATGGTGATTCTGAGTAACACAGTAGTAATCTGAAAATAGATGATTTCAGTATCTTTCAGATTTCATGATTTACACCCAATCAAGTTTTATGGAGGGTAGAGGAAAGGAAACCAAAGGATTTCTTGTAGCTTCTCCATTAAACTTTCCTTGATATGAGTGTTCCATGTTATCTACATGAGAAAAAGTGCTTTAGGAGCTATAATAAAGACACTTTAAAGTTGGTTTTGTTTTGATGTTGGTTTTTTTTCCCTATTTTTCAAGAAATAATGCAATTTGCTTCACTCAAAGATGTCACTTTTGTGGCTGGAGTCAATCACTGAATGCAGTGGGGTTCAAAAATCTGCCAGTCTAGGTGATGACTGACCACTGCTTTATTCCCAAATCACTCAGAAACACTTACACAATGCAGATACTGAATCTAACTTTTTTTTTCACCACAGACCACAGAGTGTGAGAAAACAGATATTCAAAATCAACTCCCCAGGACTGCTGTGGTTTTTTTCTAGACTATTCTTGTACCTGTGCACTGCTGTTTCAGTGGTTTTACACATGAAGAACAATGTGAAAGAGATTTAAGACAGATTAAGAGGTTTAAGACTAGGTTTAAGACACTTGTGAAATAAGGTTGGGGTTTTTATTTTATTTTAAGGGAATAGGAGCTACAGATCTGTGAAAAGCAACTATTGCCTCAACACAGTCCTTCACGTTGTCCTCCCTTTTGTATATGCATAGGTTTGGTTCAAGTCTTTGAGAGAACTGTTAGATCCTCCTGGAGAGATTACCTAAGCCATTCTCTCTACAGACTGGCCTTCTCAGAACTCACAAACTGATGTCTTTCTTCCTCTTTTTCTATAATCTCAGCAGCAGCCTAAACCAGGTCTTCACCATACCTGGTTCCTGAAGGCAGGTCATTGCTCTACTCTGTATTGAGCATGGTTGTCGGTACTCAGTGAGTTGTACTGTCCAGCCTCCTGTCCAAACAGGTCACCTGGGAAATGGTCTGCAGAACCATGAGCTGAATCCATACTCCCTTCTTATTGCTACAAACTGTAGTTTTGGATATCTAATGTCTTGGAAAGAGGATTCACATGGACAAAATTGCATCATGTTTTGAAACACTTTCAAAGAGTGCCATCTCATTCTGTCAGATGCATCTGATGGAGTAGCTTAGCCCTGTCTGCTCTTAAATACCTTCACATCTGGGGACATATACTTATCCATACCAAATGGAGATGCAGTCTTTTATTCTTTAATTCTTTATTCTTTTTAATTTTTAAAAATACTGAATTTTTAATAATATTTTTATTTCTTTTATGAGTATGGCTGCTGAGAAAAGTCATTGTTGTTTGATATAATAATAAAAAATGATCTGGAAAGCAAATTAGCATGCTGTTGCATGCATTTTGGGAAACTGCAGGGTGCACTGCACATTTTTTATGTCCAGATCCTGCTGCACCACAGGTTAATGAGAGAATATGTGAGGGCAAACCAGCAGCACGGTGCTGGGCCTGAAACTTCCTCCCTGATATAAAGAATTTTCAAAACTTTGTATTGGAGTCTCTGTTTCTGGCTTTAGCTTTATGATTAACCTGCACCCCATCAATGTATGAGCTCTAAGACTTTTGACAGAAAATCCAAGACTTAATAAACTGTGAGAACTGTTGCAAACCTGATACGGATTTTACCAAAGCTTTAAGGGTCAATTCATTTAAGCTTCAAATATGATCTGACTCACTTTATTCACAGTGTGTTCATGCCTGACTTTACTTAACATACCAAAGAGGTGGAGTATCCAAAAAGTCTACACACAAAAGAGAAATATCCATAGGAGGTGTCAGCTACAGGTAACGTGGAAGTAACTTTGAGTTTAACTCTATGAAGCTTCACAGCTTTGAAATTATGCTAAACATAGGAAGAAGAAGTTTTCATTAATACTATTTTTATTAGGAAGAAGTCACATATAGATAACAAGAATTTGGTGAAAACTCAGTTTTTTTGCTTGTTTTCGCAGTCTTTTGAACACAACTCTGTTTAGATGTTCTCTGTTTATATGTATATTCTTATACATATATATGTTTAAGAACACTGTATATAATTACACTTAGTTCAAACCTTTAATAATTTTTTTATTTTGTCACTTAAAAACCTCCATGCATATTAACATGACCTTGTTGAAGAACATCTTTTTTTTTTTTTTTTTTTCTTCCCCCTTCCTTACTCTTGGAGTAGTTTCAGTATTTTAAAATGTAAAATGTTTCCAGCAACATGAAAATCTAAACAATGCAATCTGGCTGGGTCTTGATTTTGAAAAAGACTACTAAAATTAAGTTAACCTATGGGGATTTGACAGGCAAGAAGTCATCCTTATCTAATATATACACTTGCTGTGAAAACAGGAGGATTTGTGATATTGTCCAGAGCATGAAATTCGGAGTTCTTCCAAAGACTTTCAGTATTTGTTTTGATTTCTAATAAATAGAAAATTCTGCCTCTCATATCATTTAGGAATTGAAGACATGAGCAAACAAATATTTCATGTGATGAAAATTTAATTAGTATTGACATAATTATTGCAACTTAGTTAAGAGTTAAGATGCAAACCCTCTGTCCTTTAACAACTTGATATCCTTACTGATGACTATCTTTTTAGTTTTCCCAGAAATGTCACTGAATCTAGCTCTGCTATGGTATCATTGTTTTTGTGATGTGCCTTTTTCTCTAATTTCACATCTCACAGTCTGTGCAACGTACTGAATGGCATGGATTCTTTAGTCTTTCCTTTTTTGTTATTGTTTTGCTAAATAGTCTGTGATCTGTAATTGATGTTTACAAAAATAACTGCTTAAGGTTTTGTTTATTTGTTTCATTATACTATGGTATAGATTTCTAGGATAATGGAAATTTTTCAGCATGCTATTTCAGGGATCTATTTTCATTATATGCTAATGTTTATGCATAAAATATCCTGTTTACTTGTTGTTGGATGACAAGCAGCTTGTCAAGTATGCATGACTGACTTTCTTCTAAGGATATTTAAAATTCCTGATATGAAGATCCTTATATGAATAGATCTCCTCAAGTAACTCAATGAGGGGAAAAAGCACCTTACTGTATATTTATAGTTTTGATGGCCTAAGTACTACCTTATTGAATTTTGTTTTCCCTTTTTTTTTTTTCTTCTTCATATCAGTACTTAACAATTGCTAGTTGAAGCTAATCACTTAAATCAAGCAATATTTTTACTGCTCTTTAGGTAATTAAATCTTTCTCATATAGTAATGGTAATAGTAAACCAAGACTTAACCCCTAGAAAAAAGGAGTTAGACCTTGGAGAGATAATAAATCAGAGATTATAAAAGTTAAACTTCTGAGCTCAAGTTGTTTCCCAGGACTTAGTAATTACTCTAATTTGGTGTGAAATGTGTTGTACTGGTGCGGGACTTGAATGTAAGGTGTTCTAATATGCATCAGGTTGTCACGGGTATTTCTCTGAAGTTTGGAAGGGTTCATTAGGAGATTGTTGCTTTCCCTGCTTTAGGCTGTGCTGCATTATGTATATCATCATGAAAGAGCTAAAACACGATTAATAACTATAGATGTTTATTAAAAATACTCTGACTCTCTGAATATGCAATCTTAACAGCTGCTTTCTACAGGCCTACTAAGCTCAGTGCCTTAGCAATTGCATAGCATAAAGAAATCGTGATTTGGCTGATTAAACCAATCCTATTTCTGAGATGTTTTGTTTATACTTCCCTGGTGGTATTTTCCAGTCTTCTAGACCCCAGTCTTCTGGGGTCTGGTGCCAGAGTACTCTACATCCTTATTGCTAAAGATGCTTCAAGGTGATGTTTTGTTATATCAGCAGATCCCTAGGGGAGATCTTAATCAAGTACATTAACAAAGTGTATTACTATGTTAGGGTAATGGATTTTCATAAGAATATGTAGATTAGTGCACTTTTTAAGAAAAATTCTCATGAATAAGGATTAAGTGAATATAGGGCAAGAACATCAACCATTAACCCATTTAAACTAGCCTAATTTCAATTAAAAGACAAAATCTGTTCTCATACAGACTGAGGATGACTGTTGCACAGAGTTTTTCTGTCTGGGCATATCTATCTATTTGTGTCACATACACTAGAATCAAAGCAAAAATTAAACTGTTAACTTTGACTGTATTATGTACATAGTCCACATAAAGTGTAACAGTTACATTTTAATAATGTTCACTATATCAAGTGCAAATATTTAAAAGACAGGAAACTCACACTATATTGCTAGACAGCAGGAATGTCTTTCTTTAGCAAGTGCTTGGTGAGGAAGGGATTTTGGTTGTGGTTTTGGTTTTGTATTACAGTGAAGAATCTTATTGTAAGAACTCTTTTGAACCCTATGCCCCAGTTATAAGACTCTTCCAGAGTTACCAGTGTTTTAGGATATAAGACCTCAAATTTTGCCCTGACGCCCTAGAACAACCTTACCTTAATCTTGCCCTACATTGACTATATTATCCAAAACATCTTCACTATCTTCTCTCAGTTACATTAGTTTTGCCTACAGCAAAACTGGGCTGGCTTCCTGAAAGTGTTTCTCTTTTTTAAAACTTAACTTCTGTGGTTTCCTTTTTGTTCTTTTAATGCCGCACTTTATTTCTGTGTTTTCTTAGACCAGTCTTATGCGAGATTCCACCCTAAGTAATATAAATTGTCCAATAGATTAAATTACCTCCCTGAGAATTTGCACAGATTAAAATACCTCCACTAACCACAGCCAACAAAAACAATGAATTGGGAATAGAATTAGACCTGTAAAATTGTATTACTGAGCTCTCACTTAAGACAGATTAATGTTAATGATTTATTTTTCTGTGTGAAGTTTCTGGTTTTGTTTTAAGGTTAATTTCAATAGACTTGAAAGACTTTAAGACATTGATTATTGGGATCTTTGGAGTCCAGGTCATTAGAGAGATTTTCCTCTACAATTTTTCTTGCTACTGTAACTGAGATTACTGGTGACAACTCTGCTGAGAATAGTTGGAAAATAATAAAATTAGCTAATCTTCTTCAACATTCAAATAATTTGAAATTAAGTTTATCTTTCAGTGAAATTGCTTCCACAACTTCTTGCTGCAGGAGTTGCTTTGTATGGCTTTTGATCTTGTGTATTTTTCTTTATTTGTCTGTAAACTAGGTGATACTTGAGACATTTTAAAGTAACTGTAACAGTGATATTTCTTACATCTACCTGATGTTTCAAACTGTGGATGAAATCTACCAAACTGGGGAGATATAAAAACATGCCATTGAACTCAACAGGACCTAGTTCACAAGGTACTTAGCCTCTCAGCGCTGTGGGAGATGGGACTTGCTACGTCTCACAGGGAGAAATAGCAGTTTACTAGGACAAAAAAATATGAACTTTGTTGTTTCAAAAATGTTTTGTGTAAAGAATGAAAGATTGTCACTGAAAGCTTACTGACACTTACAAAACAAGTCAAGCTGTGTAATAAATATCAGTATAC
Organism: Platalea leucorodia; assembly: GCF_965183815.1. NCBI lineage: Eukaryota > Metazoa > Chordata > Aves > Pelecaniformes > Threskiornithidae > Platalea > Platalea leucorodia. Next base: position 80,506,406 of record NC_138826.1, read on the forward strand.
TAATGCACTGGAGGAATCTTATTTATTATCAAATTCATACTGTTGTAGGTAACCACTAACTTTTTCCCTAGTTATATTAAATCCTACTTCATTATTTCTTTAATAAATTACATCATTAATCTTAAAGTTCTCTATTTTCAGTAAAAGATTCTTGTATGTTATTTTAAGGTTAATTTTTAAAGTTTAAAAATACTTAAAGTAAAAACTCTATTTTAGATGTGTGTAATTTTTATTTCCTGTTTTGATTTGCATCTTTTCTTTATATGATATTTTAGCATAGTTTAATTATCTAATATAGCTAATCAAGAGTGCGGAATCTAGAGAAATGTTTCACTTTTGCTGCCTGGCAATTAGTTTGATGTAAGATATGTTAGCATTGCTGATGCAACATGGACAACCAATTAACAATGAGGTGACCTTTTTCTTTCTTTATACAGTTGTCATTCAGCAGTGCATCTCTAATGAGCATCTTCAGTTCCTGGGAACCTCTACTAAAAAAGTACTGTCATTTCTGATGAACATGCTGATGGCTGAAGTAGAGCTTTTGATAAATGAATACCTTTTATCAGCCTTGCTCTCTGGGACCCATTAGGAAAGATTTTACATTGTGTATCATTTAGGGAGCTTAAGATGTAGAAATATATTGAAATAAAGATAACACTGAACTCCAAGCTGAATTATAGGACCAGACCTTTGCATATAAACGTAATATGATATAAAGAGGTCACAAGCAAGTAAATAATGTAGCTCTACGTAGTGCTCACAATGGATTAAGTGTCCATGAAATGCAGTGAATTGACAAAGGTACTCGGTCATCTCAGCCTACAATAAGTTCAGTATAGAGTGAGAGAAGTCATCACTGTGCTTCTCTAAACCCTTTTATCTTAACCACAAAAGGGAGAAAGTCCACTTATTCTTAGGGTGCACAGATTGTTTAGGCATGCAAACGTATTATAACTACAGCATCTTTCTTTTGGGGATTTCAGAGAGCTTGAAGTAACCCTCTTATTTCTGTGAACCACGTTAACATTTTCATACACTTGAGATAACTTACATGAAAACCAGACAGATTGGGGTTTTGATGCACAAATATCTATCTACAAGATTTGTTGTGCTACAGTGTGATAGGAAGAGCTATGAATAATTTGTAAAGAATTCAGAGAAGGATTTTCGCCACTTTTTCTGTTTGGATGCAATCTGAAAGTATCCTCTCGGGGTCAGAGAGGAGAACTGCATTTAGGAGGAGACTGATGCTCAAAATATAATGAAAATGGCAGTGCCAAAAGTGACATGGCTTTCACAATGGGAAAGTTATGGGTCAGTTAGAAATAAAAAGTTAAATATTTTGTCTGAGGAGTTTTCATGAAACACAAGAAAGATATCTCCAAGATAAGTGAAGGATAGAACATAAAGCTGACCCGTAACAGAGTTGGGAAGACAAGTGTATAAAAAGAAAGGTAGTAGGGGTCACTGGACAGGTGGCAAATGAGTAAAGTGCTCATCCTGCCTCTCATCTTTCCAGAAGAGTTATGAAGGAGGAGAAAAAGAAAGAAACTGTCTGAGAGGGGAATGATGAAAGACAACTGATATAGATCTTTCCTTAGAGGCCTGACATTAATGAGCCTGTAATGGGCTTATTAGACTAAGTTATCTTTTGCTGAAATAAGTAAAGTTAAGCGGTTATGCTAATAAGAAATAGAGTATCAGGACAGATTAAAAAGGGAAGAGTCAAAAGTAAAATATGGAACTCTGCATTGCTAGTCAGTTACAAGTAGTTTGACCACAAAACAGGTGTAATTTAGGATTGCAGGACCTCAATATTTTCAGTTATCTAGTCTGAAAACTAAATTATCTCCTCTAAGATGATGTATTTGTTACACAAGCACATAATATTAGTTATATATGAGCACACACATTCACATAAGCTTATGCAAAACATTTCTATTTTTTGCAGTAAATATAAAAGGTTATGACACTCTTTCCTTTTTACAAGAGGTTTGCCTGTTTATACGGTTGAGAAACGCTTATGTTGGACACTTGTTGTGGCTCTTGAAGGCAAGCATGACAGCATAAACCAAATAAATGACTTCACTGATGATATATCATAGGATACATGTCACCAAAGTACTCTTTACTGGGTAATGCAGGGAATTGGGGGAAGAGTTTTTGTTTGTTTGTTTTAAGATTTTGACAATTTGATTAGTTTTACAAAAAGTATGGTCTATCTTTATTCCTGCTCTGTTGCTATCTGCCAACCCACACATCAGCCTCAATAGTTGAAGTTTAAACTAAAATAAGGTAATTAAGCTGAAGCAGTTTAGGATGAGGTTTGATTTGGCTAGGTTTCATCTTTGAAAGGTTTCACTCAAAATGTTTTGTGGGGTAGTTGAATTCAGAATAGTATTTTGACAGGCCTCTTCCTAGACCACCTGATGCCTTGCTGCAAGTCCCAGCGTTTCTGAGGTCTTGCTTGGAAGAAAGCATGTGGGAAAGCTGTAGCCTGGATCCAGTAGTCATGGAAACACTGATGACCCTGGCTGTAGGCAAGGTATTCTGAGCCTGGCATACTGTGACTACTACCCTGGGAGCATAACACCCTGGGATTCAAGGTCCACAATTTGGGTGACTTGACCGTGTTATAGAGCTTCTATGTCTGTTTCATGGAATCACAGAATGGCTGAGGTTGGCAGGGATCTCTGGACATCATTTAGTGCAACCCAGCTGCTCATATCAGGGTCGGCTAGAGCAAGTCGTTCAGGGATTCAAATACCAAGTTTCAAATATCTCCAAGGATGAAGACACCACAACCTCCCTGGCAACCTGGTCCAGAGTTTGACCACCCTCACAGTTAAGTCTCTTCTCATACTTAAATGGAATTTCCTGTATTTCATTTTGTATCTAATACTTCTTGTCCCGCCACTGGGTGCCACTGAGGAGAGTCTGCCTCTCTTTTCTTTACACCCTCCCATCACGTGTTCATATGTTACTGCTTGGTATGCCTTCTTTTGCAACTTGGGCTGACACCAATCTATACAGCAGGAAGAATGATAATCCTTCCAGTGCTTCCTGCTGCAGAGCTATAACTTATACCTGGAAGACCTGTTGTTTTTGGAAAATTTAGAAGAAAGAGCAACTGGAAAATGATAGGATACTTCTATCATAGGAAGTTTGAGAGGAAAATAATGCTTAATTTAATTTGGACCAAAATCAATTAATTAAAAAGAAATATCTTAAAACCTACAGGTGGATCATAAACTTTACTGGTGTTTTATCTGCACTGACTAGACTGATCACATTTACACTTTTTTCCCCCTTGATGCATAGTTTTGCCTATAATTTTCTTAGACTAGTTTGACTACATTATTAAAGCACGACTGAAAATTGTATCTGTAGAATCTGAGTTGTCCTTTCCAGTAGCAGGAACTGCTGGTAGCTAATAACTTATTACAATTACATATAGCATGTACATATAATAATCTATTTCAGTAGTTTCTAGGTTTGTCCATAGCTCTCACCTTATAATCTTCACTTTAGTACATTTAACATGAAGGTTAGCAACTGGAGGGATAGAAACATATCTTTTCCATGATTTGGCCCCTAGAGACAGCTCTTCACCTAGTCAGCTTTGTTTTCCTGAAGAAGTGACCTTTTTAACAGGATTTTTCAGTTTCTGTGACTCATAAGAGAATGAAAGAGAGTCCACCTCCCACATTACAACCTTCCATGTCTCCTTGCAACTAAGGTTGTTGGTAGGTCAACAAGAAAGAGAATTGCTTGTTTAAACTAATTGTAGGTGTGTTCCACATCGGAAGTATTTTTTTCCCTAACTCTTGGAACAACAATATACATTAGAATCTGTCACTAACAGTATAGTTTGCTTTCCGAATTGATGTGAAGAAATATGTAAAAAAGTGTTTTTTTTTTTCTTTTATAATTTTCTCGTGTTTAGGTCTGAAGGAATTAAAGCAAATTTTACTTCTTCAAGTACAGAAATCAAAACCAAGTATAAGCATAATATAAACATTGTTTAAAAGCAGAACACTAGATATGCTGTAAACTAATCAGGCCTGTGGATCTAGATAATTATATATACTCCACTAAAGCATCATTCATTCACTTTAAAACATCTTAGAGTTCAGTTTTTTAAGGTTTCTAATTGTATTCTAAGGTGCAAGTTATGAGATCAGGACAGTATGAAGAGTTTTAATTATAACAATTTTTTTGAAGAGCAAATAGGTTTGATTGCAACATGATATTAATAATGATTAAAAAATTAGTTATAAAGCTTTCCACAAGAAAACAACACCTGAAATTTTTGTAGGATTTTGATTTCAAAAGTTGCTTTTATTTTTATAATGAATTCTTTGAAGACTTGTAATTTACGCAAGAATTTTCATTTAAAGTACAATTAGTTTTACTGGAAACATACATATCATAAATATTGTCCTTTCTGGGGATGCTACAGACACTCTACTACTGTGAGAGTTCATCCTGAGTGATTTTGATTACCTTAGTTGGAGACGTATCTCATAACGTTCATGTGTAGTCTTAAAAGATTAAGTCTGACTTCAGAGGTTACAAACATTTCCAATAAAATAGTTTGTTTGGGGGAACTCTCATCCTGAAAGACTGGCTCATGCACTGAATCAAAAATGTGGAATAAGATTTGTGCATGGAATAAGTATGAGACAGCTGACTGTTAACATACTTGATACACAGCTGCAAGAGCCGGTTTGTGTAATAAGGGCACTGCACGTTAGGAGTGTAGAAAGAGGGTGCCGTAATAGGACATAAGTGTTTGATAGTGTAAGGGTATGTTGGGATTTTTTTATTCAAATCTTTTTCAGTTAATTCCTTCAAAAATATGTAATACCTTTTTTTCCTTTTTTTCTTTTTTTTAACTGTCATTTAGATCTGGGCTGCTTCTTTTCTGATCAGTGTGTTCACAATCTCTACCGTTTTGTTTCTAATACATTCATTAATTTTGGCTTGTTGTTTAAGACCATGTTAAGAGTTATATCTGTATTTGCAAAATGGCTATGCTAATTCAGAGTTCAGCCACATTTTGTATTGGAATGCTGATTGGCTTGATGTTATGTTTTTATTTTACCGCTCTCCTTTCCATTTAATTTTATCAGATATCATTGAAAGTCATAGACATAGTATGCTTAACTCCCAAAACTATAGTGAACTCCTGGCATTCAGAAGGTTTTGCTTTGGCACTGAAAGCATGTGTGTTTATAGAATTTATAATAGAACACATTTGTTTACATTTGTTAAATGAATATTTATCAAATTTTTTTTTCAAACTTGGAATATGTTTACTGCAATATATTTGGGTCAGTATTAATAATTGTGCCATATGCCTGTATATTTCTGAACCAGGTGGCTGGCAATCATGTATAGTGGTCTCCAGATGAACAGCGGTTCAGTGACAGCAAAAAAAAAAATCTCTTGTAATGTGCACACATTACTATGAACAATGCCTGTTTTCTTCTTTGACTTTCTTGTTCAGTTCCAAATACCATTTGAGTATCAAATATTCTATTCTTAGATGATCATTCAGTATTGGATAACTAGATTTTTTTTAATATATGATTGAAAGACGCATTACTAAACAAAGGATATCAATATTAGCATTATCTTGTCTGCAGTGCTGGTTAAGTTGCTGGTATTGTACATCTCTTGCAAGAGTACACAGACTAGTAGGTGCTGTATCATGTATTTCCCTGAACTTACATGTGTCTCTGTAATCAGAATAAACCTATTTCCATAAACTCTACTTTCTCCTACCAATTCTTTTCTAGAAAGAAAACTTTTTCATGTCAGTTGATCAGAGGCTGTACTTCATGCATACTTCAGGTATTTTTTTCATTCCAACTTATATTTTCTTTCCTGACATTCCTGAAAATAATTACAGGCAGTAGACAGAGTTGGTCTAAGGTTTTCAAAGACTTTTCTTCAACATAATCTCTGACTTTATATGTACTAATCTTTCCCTCACAATATCCAACTACAAAGAAAGTGGTAAGGTGACTTTCAGTGTTGTTTAGTTTGTCTATCAGTTATAATTTTTGAGTTGCTTCAAGATATTACTGTGTGCCTCTTTTTTGTATATATAATGAATATTGTGTATAATGTGAATTTCTAATGCATATTTTTCCTAAGTGTCTCAAAAAAAAAAAAAAAGTTCTTTCAGTGGGAGATTCATACTCTAAGTCAAAGTATATGGAGTTGTTTATTTTCCTCAAAGTTTCAGAAAATAAAGTGACACATAGAGAGTTTACCTAAGTTGGCCTGTAATTTATTTTTTTATACAGATATTTTTAAGAACATGGCAAGTTCTGATTTTAATGCAACTTCAGCCAGAGAAGAATCATAGTTTTATTTCAGTCATAAATCTTGAACTTAAAGAAAACCTATGGTTTAAGAGCGGAAATATTTCTTTTATTAATAAAACTTGTATTATACTGGTACATGTATAGGCTCTTTTTTGAGATACTGCCATTCCGTTTTTGTTTTGACTTTGTTTTCACTTTGACCAGTTCCATTTTTCCTGTACTTTAACTACAAAAACCCCACAATTGGCTTGCTAATACAACATTGTGTTTATCATATTGCCTGGTGATCTTCATCTGTGCTGTATACTTTGGCAACAAACATTTAGAGTCCTATATTGTCTGATACTGTCACATAAGCCTATGTGTATTAGTTCCAAGACGATTTTCTACATGAAAAGTGATGTTCAGCACCCAACTGGTGAGTGACTGCTGGACAAATCTGACCTGCTCTGTGAGATGTTAATAGTAAAGTGCTATTTTAAAAAATGTTAACTCTTGTCACAGAAGAAATAAAAGTCTGAAGTTCTTTGTCTCTTAAAGGCACTTACCCAAGTTCACCAAGCTCTACAGCAGAGACAGTGTCTTAGAGATTTTATGCATGTTTAAACGGGAAAGAAACATCTGAATTATGCACAGATTCTGTTACTGTTGCAGTAATAAATGTTTGCCTTTGATATACATCTTCAGAATCAGTTATTGTGCATTTTTTTGTGGGAATTTGTTCCTAAATTAGATAAGTAATTTTATATTCCTCTCAATCTGAAGAAGAGTATAAGAAAGGGATAAGCACAGGCAAACCTAGACAATAAAGGTTCTTGCTGATTTATCATTTATCATTTATCAGGAGTGTTCACTATATTTCTTCCATGAGACAGAATATCAAATATACAGACTGAGCAAGAGACAACAGAACTACTGAAATTTAACATATCATTTAGGTTGCTGTATTAAATGTAGAATGAGATTTCTGTGAATGCTTCTGTCTATTGTGTGCAGTGTATAAATTGTTAGACTCAACAGGGGATAAAAACTTGGAGGAGTTCAAGTTGTCCCCCAAAATTCTTCTTCTTGTCGCCTGTGAGAACCTGTGAGAAATCCAAATTTCAAGTACCTGAAGAACTCTAGATTTATACATTTTCTCTTAATTGTCTTTTACAAGCTTTGAGCCATTTTTTCTAAAAGTGTCTCGTTACACACAACAAAAATCTTAATCTAGACGTTAAATGCCAATCTAGAGCAGAATAGGATAGATAGACTGTAGTTCTAGAAAATTCAGTAAATTTTGTTATGTTGTTCCCCTCATTGGATTTTGTTTTGTTGTTTGGCTGGTAAATTTTTGGCTCATAAAAAATATTTCTAAGTCCAATGTAAAAAGACATTTCCTCTAAAAATTCTATTTGAAAAAATAGTTCAATATACATCTGCAAGTATATTTTTCTATCTATTAAAAATTTAAGTTTGCCAGCATAAAGAGTTCCCAAAAGCAAAATGAAAATTAGATGTATCCTATCTCTCGGAGTAGCAGTCTGAGCTGTAATATTTCAGGTAAACATTTTTGCTTCATTTGAGCTGATAGAAAATAAATACATTTCTGCCTGAATGGCCTGTCATCTCATGGAAAGTTGAATCTTTATGCATTATGCCCCCATTTTTCAATCCAGATAGTTTTCAAATTTTGCAGTTTAGAAAATATCTTTTAAAGGGAAGAAAGTGGTTCTTCATGGGTTCTGTATGACAGTATGTATGGTATGCTCACAGGACATACTTAACTTCAGGCACCATGGTTTAGTGGAAAGGCAACTACTAATAGATGAGAAGCAATTAAGAGCAGCTTAATTCATAACTTTTTGTGATTCTTAAATATCTGAATCCTTCTCTGCTATAGGGCAGAAGTATTTTTCTCCCCAAACAACACCTCAAATGTCATTTCTATTTTTAGAAACAAACTAAAAAGAGCAATTTACCAAGAAACAACTAGATGATATTTAAAGGTCCCTTCCAATCCAAACCATTCATAATTCAGAACAATAATTCTATCATTCTCTTATCATTCTAAATGGACTGCATGCAAGTGTTTGTCAGCTAGACTAAAACACTTCATCACATAAAGGAGAAAAAAAAAAAAAATAACAGCCATGGTTCTGCTCTATTCTAGTTTGAAAAAAGGATCATTCAAATTTTGTCTTGCACTTTTACAGCTTTAATCTTTATATGCATATGGAAATGTCACTCCACTGAAACAATGAGGGGTATGTGTATGAATTCTACCAGAACAGTCACCATATGTAAGGAATGCAAATTCTGTGGTTCTGTCCCCATAATATCCTTTTACTCTCTGAAAAGTTTTTCTCCTCATGAATTACTCATTCACAGTGTGTGGATCAACCTGCATTAGCACCAGGAAAGATAAAGTTAACCTGATCAAGTTATTTTGTACACAATAAAATGATTTTGTAAAGTGAACCACTGGGTAAAAAGAGAGAGAAGAAAAAGTATTCTGAAAGATTTACATAGATTTCTTTTTCCTCTGCAGAATCTTTTTAGTGAAGCAGCTGTAGCTTGGATTTCATTGTGTGACCTTAACACTTACTGTCAAGTCCTTCAGATAGCTGCTAGATTTGGCAAGGATAAAAGGTAAGTGAAATTTTAAACATTAAAGCAAATCACTTTAAGAAAACAGAAACCTCTGTATTTAGTAGTCATTGTTATTAATATTACGTGTTAAAACATTTGACATCTGCAAAGGGAGGGGCTCTTTGTAATCTGTTTCAAAATTTATTGCTTTGTTTAATTTGCCTGTGGTAGTTTCTAAGTTGTAAGTTAAAAAAAACAAACAAACAAACAAAAACACCTACAGAAAGAAAATATAGAAGTGGAATTGCAAACAAATTTTTCTCTATGACCGGGGATCATTAAAGCAAGAATTCAAGTTTTCAAACCTACTAGATGTGACAGGAGGGCAAATGAAAAGTGGGGTGCTCTGTATAACTAAGAAACCTGCTTCACCTGTGGATTTACAAATAAGGTGAGTGTAGTTCTCCTTTGATTTTTTTTGTTTTTCTTTGGTGTTTTGGTGTTTTTTTTTTTTTTTTTTTTCCTAAAGCAGAAAACAAAGACTGGCCAACCTTAGTTGAAATAATCAAGTGAAATGGAAAGTGTTAAAAAAGCACAAGGCTGACAGAGCTGTCATGTCAGGACTTGGTCATTTACATGATGCTGGATGTCTTTTGTGAAATAAGACTCAGTAAAATGAGTATCATCAAGTACCCTGATTTTGCTAGACAGATTAGAGAAAGAAAATCTATGTAATCAGTCCTTTACAGTAAACGTAATATGTAAATGCTTACTTAAAACATTAATATAAATCAAGAAGAATTAAATGAATGCTATATAAATCAGCATTTCTTTTATCTCTCAGAAAGCCATTTTTCATCCTTTATATATTTGTGGGTCAGATATTGCCTCAAGGAGAATGTAAGTTCATGAATAATTTAAAAATCACCATTTTTGTTTCTGATGAGAGCAATAAGAGCTTTCAGGGTTAGTTATATACATCATATTCCAAGGAGTATTGTTTATTAAAAGAAGACTCTTCTCTGTTACTGGAGTCCCCAGTACAAGAAAGACATGGACCTTTTAGATAGGGTCCAGAGGAGAGCCATGAAAATGATCAGAGGACTGGAACACCTCTCCTATGAAGAAAGGCTGAGAGAGTTGGAGTTGTTCAGCCTGGAGAAGAGAAGCCTTAAAGGGGACCTTATATTGTGACCTTTCAAAATATAAAGGGGTGTTATAAGAAAGGTGGAGAAAGACTTTTTATCAAGGCCTGTAATGCTAGGACAAGGGGCAACGGTTTTAAACTGAAAGAGAATTGGTCTAGATTGGACATGAGGAAGAAAATTTTTACTATGAGGGTGGTGAGACACTGTAACAGGTTTCCCAGAGAAGTTGTGGATGCCCCCATCCTTGGAAGTGTTCCAGGTCAGGTTGGACGAGGCTTTCGGAAACCTTATCTAGTGGAAGATGTCCCTGCCCATGGCAGGTGGGTCGGACTAGATGATCTCTGAAGGTCCCTTCCAACCCAAACCATTCGTTCTATGGTTCTAATTTGTGTCTGTGTGTTTGAAACCAGTTGGAAAACGTTCCTTATCTTTATACAGAATTCCCAAATCCTCCTGATAGAAACTGCTCCCTTAATTATGCAAAAGATGTTGAACAACTCATAAAACAGGGAATGTTTTAAAAATACTGTTCTAAACTATGTAAGCTGCTATTTACAAAATATTTTATCACATTGTTTTGAAGCAAACATATTTTCCTGAAATGCTATATCAGCATTATGCACACTCCTCTATCTGCTATTATTCTTATGATTGACTTTGCTATGCCATTAATAATGAAATGTCGCTTGAATGTCTTTTTCCACTAGCACACAGTGATATCAGAGATCTGTTTTAATCTTTTTACTTTCCTGTTAACTTCTCTTCTATCATTATCCTCATTTCATATCTGCTTAAATCTCTTCTGTTGATCTTTTCCTCATTGACATAGAAAAATCCAATTTCAATTCATAACACTAGTAAAATCAGTTGTTGATAACTTTGTTTTTCCTAAGAAAGTAATAGCTCTCTTGTCATGACTTAAAACTGTGTCATTCATGTGTTGCCTCTTCTAACATTCTACTGATCTGTCATTATACTTACATATTATGTTAAGAAACCTTGTCCATGTTATGAAAACATGCAAATCTATAGAATAAATAACTCTAGAAATATGATGCATCCATTCTGAGCAATCACAGTGTGAAAAATTTGCTAAGTGGATCTTCTAATAATTTTTATTTTAACAGGAATTTTAACAGTTTCTACCGGTATTTTGATGTCTAATTCTATCTAAAGGAAAACAGGAAATAGATAATTTGGTGGAACAAAATTAATTATTACATGAGGCCTATGTTCACTCAATCCATTATAGGTATCACTATTAAAAAATAACATATAGTTCTTTGTGAATCTGTAATATACTTTTTGGAAGCAGGGTTCATACTTATCTTGGAACTTCAGGGAATGTGACCGAACAGGCTTCTGTCTGAATCTCATAAGCACAGTAAAAATCATCATAATGAGAGACTATAACCTAGAATAATAAAAGCACTAATTGTGCATTAATATTAGTGTCAAGAAATTGACAGTGGAGAAAAGTCTCTGGAGGAAAAAAAATGTTATGCCTACTGTACCAAACTATTAGGAAATTGGAACCACAGACCTAGTATTATGATGATGTTGGTGTTTTACCCAGATTACTGTCAATTAACTATTGCACTATACTTTTATATCTTTTTGAAGCACATATTAATAGCTCCTGTCAAAATTGAGTCTAGAAGCTAATAAGACTCTTACGTCATTATGTACATTTATGCTCCAGATAAATAGAACAAGACAAAACTTGAAAAATAATTTATTGGATGAGGAAATGGTAAGAATTACTTAGGAACCAAGCGTTCATTTAGTGTTAACAGGTAGTATTATCATCAGTTATTCCACCACTAGTATTTGTGGCAACCAATATAGGTAATTTTTTAATGAGGTGATGGAGACATGTTTCTGTTCTGTATTCCCTTTCCAAAACCATTGCTGCCCTTTAGTAGCAGTTCATTCTTCAGATAACATGATTTGCAAATAGATTCTTAATATTTTTTATTTAAATTTCTTTTCTCCAATAGTTGAATTAAATAAGCCACTGTTAGCTATCTGCTGACATGCAGTTGTTTCTAGGCCATTGAATTTTACTTACACTTGACTTACTATTAGTTTATGAATTAAAAAAATGGTGATTATAATTCAACAGAGAAAACAATTTTACTGAAATAATTGTCAGTATAGGGATATTTTGTCAATATCGGTCTTGTACTTATTTGTCAGGAACATGAGTCATACTTTTTCAGGTGGTAAATTTTGCTATTCAGTCTTTGTGCGTAACAAAACTAATTCCAATTCATGCTCTCTCTGGTCACAAGAAGAAACATGACAAGTCTTTACTCTCTGTACCTTCAAATCACGCAGTTTTCCTAGTCTCTGACTATACATGATCTGCTTTATCTATCTGCTGGTATTGCATTGCACTGCATTTTGGATAAACTAACATTATCTGATGTATCTAATGTAATCACAAATTCATCTTTTTTTGTTGAGCTCAGGAGTTAAATCCTTAACAAAGTGGATTTGGCATATCAAGTTCCTTTCTTGTTTCTATTTTGATGGGCTTATATATAGTTGCTAATAAAATCACCAACACCTATATCCATGTAATATTGCATACACCAGAGAGAAAGATATACAAAGTGAAAATGTGCAACATATTTTACTTGATTGGCTATAAACTCTCTAATGCATTTCAGGAGGTGAAAATAGTGTTTCCTGATGTATTTCAGGAATAAATCCTTTATATCTGATTAAAATGCAGATGAGCATCATAAACTATTGTAATTTGAAAGGGTTGATCTCCTGATGCAATCTTCTTCCATCTGCTTCAGGTGTAAAGCTTAGAGGGAATTTGCTATAATTACTGAATGCAATTTGGGTTCAGATGCAATCCCCCAACCTGAAAGTCCCTATGTGAATGAAAACTGCTTTTCAACGCTTCTGACATTTCTGCTATTTCAAAAAATCCTGCAACTTTATAAAAAAATCCTGCAACTTTATAAAAAAAATTATTGCTAGTTATAAGAAATTATAGAACAGTTAGTGAAAATCTGCATGAGAACAAATGGAAAATATGAATGACTCTGAGGTTAGGATCTAATCTTGTATTTCAAATCTTAAAATACTGATAATGCTAATTCAGTAATTTTTAGTTCTTAGGTGATTTACTTAACACATAAGGAGAGATATAACAAGCCAGAAGTCAGTGTAAGTGGCTTAAAGGCTTTTATTTCTCTGTGCTTTGCAGATAATCTCTAGATTTTATTGACTGCTGGCTAGGATCTTGTATTATGGAATTACATTACAAGACTTGGTTAGGGAAGAGAAAGGATCCCAAACTCTCTTTTCTCTGAACATTGTTGTTTTGTTGTAACGACCTAAAGGTAGCTTGTAGAGACTTCATCACATTAGAATAATCAATAAATGTGAACTTTAGCATACCTATACTTATAAATTTGTAGGGGAACACAAATTTCTTGGAGTAATGGTCACTAGCTAAAAGAGACAAGGAGGTGAAGAGTTATATTACTAAAAGTGTGTGAGAAAGGGAAATGTTATTAAAAAAGGTCAATTCCTATATAACAGATGTTGCATAAACAGAACAATAGTTACTTCTTAAAAAAAAAAATATATTTTATATTTGGTAGGAAGAATAAGAACACTGCCCTTTTAGTAAATTATTGTACACAGTTTCTGCAAAACAGTCTGCTTTGAAAGATGGAATGGAATGCAGGGATCAGCAGTGGTTTGACATTGAGGAATTAAGCTCAGTTATTTAGTGACAGGAAACTATACTCAATAAGCAGAAAGAAATATATATAACACACAGCTTGCAAAGAACAGTATTACTTTGTAAAATGGTTGCCTGTCAACAGGAGCTTGCTTTATAACTTTTGTTATTGAAAAAAGTCATTGAATATTCCATTCACTCTCTTTTCAGTTGATTTTTTGATAGCCTGAATGTCATCGTATTGTAAACTGTTTTCCCAAAAGTGTTCTTTTTTAAAGAACATCTGGATGAGTCCAGATCTGCAAGATTTTTTTTTCCTCTGTGATCCCTGGATTTACATGGTCATGCTTATGTCCTGAGCAAGAACTCTTCATGCTAGAGCACTACACCCCTGAACACTAGAATGTCATATCTTAGGCTGCTGGACTGAAGAGATAATAAACATGGAAGAACTGAAAGTAGATACAGACAGTAGCACAAACATTCCTAAGGGTGAAAGAAATTAAAGACTAAGTGATCATAGAAACTTGATTTTTCAGAGGGTATTGTCTAGTGAGTATGTGTACTTTTTATAAATACTTTTATTACAGATAATAAGTAAAAAACTAATACCTCTCCAAGAGGAGAGAACATCAAGGGAAAACACCTACGTAGAAGAAAAACAAAGATCTAGAAAGTACATTATGATTTTTTTTTTCTCCTTTAAAAAGGTAGGGAAAAGGGTAGGGCTGTTAATTTTTGGGACTATGAGGAAATAACCAGATCTTCATAGCTTTAACTGTTATGCACAAATGAAAATCGGCAGTGGTTGTACAGTTAAGTTAACGGCTGACACTATGTGATAGAAAATACAAAGAAAGGGTGAAATGTAATAGGTAAATTGTAACTGAAAAATTTCTGAAAGACTATAGACTAAAGAAGGCTAAGTTAACCAAATTCTGAATATAGTAAAATAACTGCTAGCATAATTGTCTAATAGCAATTAGTTCAGTTTTCCAGTCTGAACAAGAAGTAATCTCTCTTCAGTTTGCATCTTGACAACTGCCACAAATTTTGCTTTCCTGCTCTTTTAATATCTTTGTCACTTATTATTTTTAATATTCTATGACTGTTGCTGTTGCCTGTGTACCCTCAGGAACTGTAAAACAAACTGGAATTTTGTGCAGCTGTCTATTTCCTAGTTCATTGTGTAAAGTTATACGAAGAGGAAAGAAATGAAGATGTTAAAGCTCTTCTTAGGAAAGAAAAATAGAATAGCTCTTCTTAGGAAAGAAGAACCAGGAGAGGTGCCCTGCTGGACCTGCTGTTTAAGAACAGAGAAGGCCTGGTGGGTGATGTGGTGGTCAGAGGCTGTCTTGGGCTCAGTGACCATGAAATGATAAGAGTTTTCAGTTCTTGGAGAAGTAAGGAAAGAGGTCAGCAAAACCGCTACCCTGAACTTTAGAAGGGCAGACTTTGGATTGTTTAGGAGTCTGGTCAACAGAGTCCCTTGGGAGGCAGTCCTGAAGGGCAAAGGAGTCCAGGAAGGCTGGATGTTATTCAAGAAGGAAGTCTTAAAAGCACAGGAGCAGGCTGTCCCCATGTGTTGTAAGACGAGCAGGCGGGGGAGAAGACCGGCCTGGCTGAACAGGGAGCTTCGGCTGGAACTCAGGTGAAAAAGGAGAGCCTGCCACCTTTGGAAGAAGGGGCAGGTGACTCAGGAGGACTACAAGGATGTTGTGAGGTTATGCAGGGAAAAGATTAGAAAGGCAAAGGCCTAGCTGGAACTTAAACTGGCCTCTGCAGTTAAAGATAACAAAAAATGTTTTTACAAATATATCAGCAACAAAAAGAGAATCTCCATCCTTTGTTGGATGGGGAGGCAAACATTGCCACACAGGATGAGGAGAAGGCTGAGGTACTTAATGCCTTCTTTGCCTCAGTCTTTAATAGTCAGACTGGTCATCCTCAGGGTTTTCAGGCCCCTGAGATGGGAGATGGAGATAGGATGCAGAATGAAGCCCCAGTTTTTGAAGAGGTGGCAGTCACCGATTTGCTCCTCCACCTAGATGCCTACAAGTCTATGGGGCCAGATGGGATCCACCCGAGGATACTAAGGGAGCTGACAGAGGAGTTTGCCAAGCCACTTTCCATCATCTATCAGCAGTCCTGGTCAACTGGGGAGATCCAAGATGACTGGAAGTTAGCAAATGCGACACCCATCTACAAGAAGGGTCGGAAGGAGGATCCGCAGAGCTTAAGGCCTGTCAGCCTGACCTTGGTGCCGGGGAAGGTCACGGAGCAGATCATCTTGAGTGCTATTACGTGGCACGTGCGAGACAACTGGGGATCAGGCTCAGCCAGCATGGGTTTATGAAAGGGAGGTCCTGCTTCACTAACCTGATCTCCTTCTATGACAAGGTGACCCACTTAGTGGATGAGGGAAAGGCTTTGGATGTTGTCTACCTGGACTTTAGTAAGGCCTTTGACACTGGCTCCCACAGCATTCTCCTGGAGAAGCTGGCTGCTCACGGCTTGGATAAGTGCACTCTTCGCTGGGTTAGAAACTGGCTGGACGGCCGAGCCCAGAGAGTGGTGGTGAATGGAGTCAAATCCAGTTGGCAACCAGTCACAAGTGGCGTTCCGCAGGGCTCAGTGTTGGGGCCAGTCCTGTTTAATATCTTTATGGATGATGTGGACGAGGGGATTGAGTGCACCCTCAGTAAGTTTGCAGATGACACCAAGTTGGGTGGAAGTCTCGATCTGCTGGAGGGTAGGAAGGCCCTACAGAGAGACCTGGACAGGCTGGATCGTTGGGCTGAGGCCAACTGTATGAGATTCAACAAGGCTAAGTGTCAGGTCCTGCACTTGGGTCCCAACAACCCCATGCAACACTACAGGCTTGGGGAGAAGTGGCTGGAGAGCTGCCTGGCAGAAAAGGACCTGGGTGTGTTGGTCGACAGCCTGCTTAACATGAGCCAGCAGTGTGCTCAGGTGGCCAAGAAGGCCAATGGCATCCTGGCTTGTATCAGGAATAGTGTGGCCAGCAGGACCAGGGAGGTGATAGTGCCCCTGTACTCGGCACTGGTGAGGCCGCACCTCAAATACTGTGTTCGGTTTTGGGCCCCTCACTCCAAGAAGGACATCGAGGTGCTGGATCATGTCCAAAGAAGGGCAACGAAGTTGGTGAAGGGTCTAGAGCACAAGTCTTATGAGGAGCAGCTGAGGGATCTGGGGTTGTTTAGTTTGGAGAAGAGGAGACTGAGGGAAGACCTTATTGCTCTCTACAACTACCTGAAAGGAGGTTGTAGCGAGGTGGGGGTCGGTCTCTTCTCCGAAATAACAAGTGATAAGAGGAAAGGAAATGGCCTCAAGCTGCACCAGGGGAGGTTTAAGTTGGATATTAGGAAAAATTTCTTCACCGAAAGGGTAGTCAGGCACTGGAAGAGGCTTCCCAGGAAAGTGGTTGAGTCTCCATCCCTGGACGTATTTAAAAGATGGGCAGAAGTGGTGTTTAGGGACATGGTTTAGTGGTGGACTTGGCAGTGTTAGGTTAATGGTTGGACTTGATGATCTTAAGGGTCTTTTCCAACCTTAACGATTCTATGATTCTATGAAAGAGGTGACTTGTGGAAAATCATAAGGTGCTTCTTGCCTACTGAGGAGATGGCAGATTTCCTGGTTGTGCATTAGAGAGGTTTCAAAATATGCAATAATTTTTTTTTTTCTCTTTTAGCAAAGAAAATGGTCCTTAAAAAGGCTAAAATAGTTTTTGAAGTTCTCTTTTTTTTCTCTTCTCTTTATCAGTGCCGACAGTTGCAGATTAGGTACCTCTAAAAGCAACAGCGTACTAATCGTTCTAAAATGCTTCTTTGTTACTTGATTTCAATATACAGTTTCCATTAACATGAAGTATAAAACCAACTTACACATACACACACACACACACACATATATATATAAACAAAAATGACTTGATTGCAGAGTGGTGATATAGCTGAGCAAATCTAAAAGCTTACTGGAGATACCAATCTTTTTTCCTTACTTCCTTTTGTATTCTCAGCTGTGTATTACTTCTAGCTCTACTGCACCATAACATACTCATCTGATGCCTTCATGAATTAATTCAGCCTAGTAAGCTTAGCTCATACCATAGGCAAAAAAAAGAAAAAAATCCTGTGTACTCACATCACAGAGAGGTCGCTCTAATGCCAGAAATGAGGAAGCAACACCACATGGCAGGAGTGGGGGATGGAGAGGGAAAATGGAATGGGAAAGAAGTGAAGATTGCTCCTTTTGCAACAACCATTGATAACAAATATTTTTAACACTGGAATACACCACAAATAAGTTTTTTTTTCCAAATGTTTGTCAAACAAACATAGTTTGCTTCAAGGTTTGATTAAGTGCCCTTTAGCTTTCCTGAAACTCCAGCCATTCTAAAATTCCAAGAACAATCTACACTTTTACAGTTTTATATCATGCCTATTGTTCAAGTCAGGATTGTTTTTACAAAAAAAAAAAAACCAAAAAACAAAAAACAAAAAACAAACTTACTTGTTTTGAGTTTTCTAGTAATGAATATATTTCTTCAGGTGCTATGGAAATATGCTACTGGTTCAGAATAGCAAATAATATGTTCACTAAATCTCTAGATGAATGTATTAGTAGAAATTCCTGTCTCACACAACAATTATACCAGTTTTGTTGACTTGAATGTCTGCAAAGTCTAAAAATAACATTAAGTACTTTTTTTATAGTCAGTTGTTACTTCACAGTTCTTCAGTTGGCTTCATGATCATTCCTATCTATCTATTTTATCAGGATATCTTGGTGAAAATGGAATCTGTGAATTGGAGACGATATTTGTTGTGAAATATACTGTGCAGGCAAATAAGACATTCAGATGTTAACATGTCTGTAGTTCTATGTTTCTCTGATTCATTAAAAACAAAGATCACCACCATCATCATCATCACTTGTCCACAGCAATTTCAAAGTTCTTGAAGGATTGGAACCAGGGGAGTTCTCATCATTTTCATTTAAATAGAAATTACTTGTTCAACAGTAATACTTATTTAGCAAAGTATTATTAAATCTAATTCTGTAATTTGTCAGATCTTTAAAATGTGTTGTGCTTGTGTTATGCTTTCTCATTTTAATTTGCCGAAGGTCTTCCTCAATTTCTAAGTGATTCTAATTTCTGAAATGTGTTTATGCTTAGCTGTGAAAAGGGCAAAAAGATTTTATGCAAAGAAATAAAACACTGAAATCTGCATACATTTTCAGTAGTTGATAAAACTGAGTCCTACTTAAGTAATTAATTTTATTTAATAAAGTATGTTTTAGCAATGCATTTTAGCAGTATATAAAACTATAGCAAAGAAACAGTATTAGATTTTTCAGAATGTTGATATTAATATATGCATAAGATTTTCAATCTACTTTCCTTGCTGGGAGAAATTTTCTTTTGAACTTGAACTCTTTTTGAACAACTTTCTCATTGAACTTCTTAGTTTAGAAATGTCGTATTTAAAACAACAACGCTTAGTAATGTGACATGAAAATGGGGCTTCCAAGTGACCTGACATTTGAACTTGCAAACATTTCATTTTGATCAGAGCATGGAAACAAACTTGTAAATTAAGAAGAAAAACAACAACAACAACAAAGAACAAAACCCTCCAATGAACCAAAAAAAACCCCAAAACCAAACCAAAACAAAAAAGCCCAGCACAAAATATGCAAAAAGATCTTGAGCTCCAGAACCCACAAAACTTGTACATTGACCAAAGTCTAACAACTGGCTGGCTTGATGAGTTGTGACTGACAGGTTGTCTTAAAGCCAAAGGTGGCAATTCTCTGATGCTAATGGTATTGTCATGATTGCTTCCCTAATTCCAATGTACTTATGAAGAGCTAGTTAGTAACTGTTACACTGTAAAGGAGCACATATATTTCACAAATATTTTAACCTTTTAAGATTACAAGAAGATTTTGTCTGGGCCAGTTTCTGTACCACTCTGTAGCAGTTTTAAAGTGATGAGCTACTTGGAATGTTTCTTTATGAAATAAGAACAACTTCACATTTTCACACAGAAAGAGAAAGATAGGTCTAAAATATGCTTTAGGAAATGATATAACAAGTTTCCCATCTAAGGCCCATATTAGCTGTACCTCTGTCAGGAATATCCCAGTTTTATCTAATCTGTTCTAAGGAACTGACTGTTAAAATGCTTAAACATCCTTGCTTTTGGTACTTTTTTCATTTTCTGAACCTTTTTAATCCAACACATTAGTTCTTGTTCTATTAATCTCAGTTATAGAGAAGGCTAGTTTTCCTTTTCTCCTTGGCCTATGATGTATTTGAAAACTATTTTATCTCCTCTCAGCTTTCCGCTGAGAGGGTAAACCAGTCCAGCTTTTCATCTCAGGATTTGTAGGTGAAAGCTTTATTAATTCCTATTCCTTTTCTCTAACCTCTTTCCCTTTAGTTCATACTCTTTTAGACAGCAGTTCCCAAAAACCAGGCTTAATACCCTAACAATGGTTCTTTCCAGTCATAACCAGAATCAAATATTGGCTTTACATATTTTCCTAGGGTTTTTTACCTCGTCATACAGCTCTATATCGTCTTCAGAAATCACTGAAGACAAACAAGTCATTTGCCAGCCTGTATTTATGCTGTTGATTGTTTCTGCTCTAGGTATAGAAATACACTTACATAATTTGTGTGTAAATGCATGTATCGCTAATAAAAAACACTCTATTGTTCTGGAACTGTTCCACAATTTGTCGAGGTAATTGTAATTTCTGGTTTTGTCCTAGAGCATGCTTGTTGTCCTCCAATGTTTTGAGTTGTCTGGAAATAGAATATTTTTATTTCCTATTACATTATACGGGTAATTTATGAAAATATTGAATAGAGCTAGACCCACAACACACTGTTGTAGAGCTCTGCTTGACACAGCATCCGCTTCAAGAGGGTTCTTATCAATGTGTGTTATGCCAGCAAGCTCTACGTGACAAAAACACCAGGAATATCACCATGTGTAACTTAATTCTGCTGTTTTTCCACCACCTTCTCACCAATAAGAGTTTCCTGTAAGGGAGATATGTCTTGCAGAATTAGAGCCCTGGAACTTATAGTGAAACAGCCTTCATGTGGCTGCTCAGGGGAGCAAGCATGGTCATCTTGCTTGACTCATAAGTCTAGTCCTAAAGGCTTAAAAATAAAAGGTTAAGGTCTAGCGTAAATTTAAAATGTGTTCAATCAATTTAGAATATAAGTAAGCATGACATATACTAGTTCTCTACTGCTAACTAATGATGAGGTGCAGAAGTGTTGGGAGGGAAAACTCGAGCTTTTTGTTTTATTTTGTTTTGCTTTTTTTTAAAAAGGTGTTATTTTGCAGCCTCTTAATTCAACCTTATCCCACCGAAAATAAGAGGTTAACCCAGTTAATGAAGCCTCATTAGTTGTTGATTCTTCTGAAATAATCTGAGCTCTTGGTCATAAAACAAACAAAAAAACCTTGAGATTTTTTCTTTATGGCTGTACTGATTTTGTTAAGAAAAGAAAGCAAATATTTGATGACGGGAGAAAGAATAATGTTTTCAGATATTAAAGGAGAGTGGTAAAGAATTACTCACATTTCAATTATAATGCATCTATCTGTAAAAATTATTCTAACTTTCAAAGGATGTGGTTTTACTCCATTCTTTTAAAATGAAACAGTATTTATTGTTTCTCCTTACCTGTAGTTTTGTGTATTTAGGGAAAGAATAATGCTGGTATCAAGTCTGCTGAAGCAATCTTGTTTTCAAAAGGCACTATCATATATTTGTAACCTGCGTAAATGAAACTCATTCTTAAGTCACCTTTTAGAATGCACTGTAAATAGTTTGTCTATCTGAAGTTGTACAATAATACAAAAATAGGGATTTCTGATGATGATTAGGCTTTTATCACTCAAACAGATTTAGTTAATGAAAATTTTATGCTTCATTAGCTTACAATTTAGAGCACTCTTTCTTTTTTCCTTTTTCTCCACATGAAAGAATACTATTTACTAAGGTTTCAAATGCAGCCAGTTTTAATACAGAACACAATTTAATATTTTTAACACAATAATTATAATGATCTAAATGAAGTGATCATTAAAAAAACCCAAAACTTTGAAGCTGTATGAGCTTAGAAGCCAGTAAAAGCAAAATGGTAGGATTATACAGTAAAAAGGGGAAACTTGGGCAGAGAAACTTTATTTCAGATTCTTACATCTTCACAAATAAGATCAGCTTGAATTAAATGAATGTGTGTTTGTATAAGATCTACAAATAAAATTATTCAGTAAGAAGGGAAAAGCTAAGTTCCTAACACTTCTGTAATCAAGTGACTGTATTAGAGTTTTTAATCAAGTGTTATTACTGTCTATGAGAGAGGGAAGAAATAGTTTCATGAAATGTATTTTTTTTAAAATGTCATGAAAAGTAGGTTTAATGTTTCGTACAGTTTTAGGTCTTTAATACGTATTTGTTCTGCCACATAAGTTAATATCACATGGTCTGCCAAATAATATAAGGAAACCTTTAATAGCTTTTCTTCCTATTTTATGTTGCATATTTAAAACAAATGCAGTTTAGATTTTGTAAAACATGCTGTATTCAGAGGCCTGGTAATAAAATCTTGACAATAAATCACAGAATGAGATCTCTATAGACAAAATTCTTTATATTGCCTGTCATTTCATTTAAGTCAGAAAAGCGTGGGTAACTTACTAGAAATAGCACAGTGAGAGTTCTCTGCATTTTATTCTTGAAATATGCCTGATTAAACAAAGTAAGAAATTTGTCAAACAAAACCCTGCAGTTTTGCATGATCATAGTGTTGTGATATCCAGTAAAATTTAAGCTATTTTCAATTATTAAAGTTTATATTTCTTTAGATTACCTCATTATATTATATTATTCACAGAAACACTGAATCACATAATCACAGAATGGTTGAGGTTGGAAGGGACCTCTGGAGGTCATCTGGTCCAACCCCCCAGCTCAAGCAGGGCCACATGGAGCTGGGTGCCCAGGAACGTGTCAAGATGGTTTTTTAATGTCTCTAAGGAGGGAGACTCCACAACTGCTCTGGGCTGCCTGGGCCAGTGCTCAGTCACCCTCACATTAAAAAAGTGTTTGCTGATGTTCAGACGGAAGCTCCTGTGTTTCAGTTTGTGCTCACTGCCTCTGGTCCTATCACTGGGCATCACTGAAAAGAGCCTGGCTCTGTCCTCTTTGCACCCTCCCTCCAGGTATCCGTATACACTGATAAGATTCCCCCTGAGCCTTGCCTTCTCCAGGCTGAACAGTCCTAGCTCTCTAAACCTTTCCTCATAGTAGAGGTGCTCCAGTCCACCTTTGTAGCCCTTTGCTAGACTCTCTCCAGTAGCTCCCTCTCTCTCGTACTGGATAAAGTACTCCGGTTGTGGTCTCACCAGTCCTTAGTGGAGGGGAAGGATCCCCTCCCTTGACCTACTGGCAATGCTTTGCCTAATGCAGCTCAGGACACCCTTAGCCTTCTTTGTGGCAAGGGCACATTACTGGCTCATGATCAACTTGGTGATCACTAGGTCCCCTCAGGTCCTCTTCTGCAAACCTGCTTTCCAGCTAGTTGGTCCCCAGGACATGCTGGTGTATGGGGTTGTTTCTCCCCAGGTGCAGGACTTTACACCCTCTTGAAATTGCCTTTCATGAATTTCCTGTCAGTCAATTTCTCCAGCCTGTCGAGGTCTCTCTGGACAGCAGCATGACCCTTTGCTATATCAGCCACTCCTCCCATTTCTGCCCCATCATCCAGATCATTAATGGAGACATTGAACTGGATTTCACCTAGTATTGACTCCAGGCGTACACCACTAGTTACTGGCCTCCAACTAGACATTGTGTGACTGAGCAGCACGCTCTTGGCCCAGATTGCAGCCAATTTTCAATCCACCTCACTGTCTGTTCGTCTTGCCCATACTTCATCAGCTTCTGTAGGAGGATCTTATAGGAGTCAGTGTCAAAGACCTTACTGGAGTTCAGGTAGACAGTAGCCACTGCTCTCTGCTCATCTAACAGGGCAGTCATTTCATCATAGAAGATTATCGAGTTGGTTAAGCATGAATTCTCCCTGGTGAATCTGACTACTCCCTATCACCTTCTTGTCATTTAAGTGCCTGGAAATGTTTCCAGGTTTAGTTGTTCCATCACCTTCCCAAGGATTGATGTGAGGCTGACCGACCTGTAGTTCCCTGGGCCCTCCTTCTTGCCCTTTTTGAAGAAAGGAGTGATATTTGCTTTCCTCCAGTCCTCGGGCACTTCTCCCAATTGCCATGATAATTTAAAGCTTATTGAGAGTGGTCTCACACTGACATCAGCCAGCTCCCTCAGCCCTTATGGGTGCATCCTGTCAGTGTCCTTGGATGTATATATGTCCAGTTTGATTAACTATTCACTGACATGGTTGTCTTCCATCATGGATACATCTTCCTTGCTCCAGACTTTCCCACTGGCCTCTGGGGCTCAGGATTTGTGGTGAGTTGACCCTGGCTGGACACCAGGTGCCCACCAAGCTGGTCTATCACTCCCTGCCTCAGCTGGACAGGGAAGAGAAAATATAACGAAAGGTTCGTGGGTCGAGATAAGGACAGGGAGATCACTCAGCCATTACCATCACGGGCAAAACAGACTCGACTTGGGAAAATTAGTTTAATTTATTGCCAGTTATAACCAGAGTAGGATAATGAGAAATAAGAACAAATCTAACAACGTCTTCCCCCTACCCCTCCCTTCTTCCCAGGCTCAGTTTCACTCCTGATTTCTCTACCTGTTCTCCTTGAACAACGCAGAGGGGTAGTGAATGGGGTTGCAGTCAGTTCATCATGAATTGT
Source organism: Platalea leucorodia (assembly GCF_965183815.1). Classification (NCBI taxonomy): domain Eukaryota; kingdom Metazoa; phylum Chordata; class Aves; order Pelecaniformes; family Threskiornithidae; genus Platalea; species Platalea leucorodia. The sequence goes on from NC_138826.1 coordinate 80,531,079, forward strand.
CTCTGCCACTCCTTCCTCCTCATGCTCTTCCCCTGCTCCAGCGTGTGGTCCTTTTCATGGGGTGCAGTCTTTCAGGAACAGACTGCTCCAGCCTGGGTCCCCTATAGGGTCACAGGTCCTGCCAGGAGCCTACTCCAGTGCAGGCTCTCCGTAGTGTCACAGCCTCCTTCAGGGCACATCCACCTACTCCAGCATGGGATCCTCCATGGGCTGCAGGTGGATATCTGCTCCACCATGGACCTCCATGGGCTTCAGGGGGACAGCCTGCCTCACCATGGTCCCCTCCACAGGCTGCGGGGGAATCTCTGCTCCGGTGCCTGGAGCACCTCCTCCCCTTCCTTCTTCACTGACTTTGGTGTCTGCAGAGTTGTTCATCTCACATATTCTCACTCCTCTCTCTGACTGCTGTTGTGCAGCAGTTTTTTCGCCTTCTTAAATATGTTATCACAGAGGTGCTACCACTCTTGCTGATTGCCTCAGCTTTGGCCAGTGGCTGGTCCGTCTTGGAGCCGGCTGGAACTGGCTTTGTCAGACATGGGGAAAGCTTCTGGCATCTTCCCACAGGAGCTACACCTGCAGCCCCCTCGCTACCAAAACCTTGCCACATAAACCCAATACAGGATTCCTGAAGACCAGTCTTGCTAATAAAGACTGAGGTGAAGAAGGCATTTAGTACTTTAGTCTTTTCCAAGTCCTGTGTCTCCAGGTCCCCTGCCCCATTCAGCTGTGGGCCCACATTTTCCCTAGTTTTCCTTTTATTACCTATATACTTAGAGAAGCCCTTCTTGTTGTGTTTGACATCCCTGGACGGATTCAATTCCAAGTGGGCTTTGCCTTTCCTGACACCACCTTTGCATGCTCGGACAGTGTCTATATTCATCCTAGGTTACCTCTCCCTGCTTCCACCTTCTGTATACTTCCTTTTTATGTTTGATTTTTTCAGGAGTCTCCTGGCATTTTTGACAATGTCACCCATGCTGGTTTGCTCTTTAAACCTTACCCATAAGTTGTCATTTGGCTCGTCATACATACTCAGGCAAGCTCCATGCACTCCAGATGTTCTCTCACATAAAGGGCAGCTTCCTCTCCTGGTCTTCCCAGACTGTTCTTCCCAAAGAGCCTGTATCTGCTCATTGCAACACTCCAGTCATGGGAGCCATCCCACCATGTCTCCATGACCCCAACAAGACTGCAGCACTGCAATGGCACACAGATCTCTAAGTCCTCATATTTCTTTCCCACGCTGTGTGGATTAGTGTATATGCACTTCAGAGAGGCACCTCAACCTGTTAATTTCCTTGAGACATTCTGGTTGTTTTTTTTTCCATAACGATGACTTGTGTGGCACTTCCTTGCTTACATACGAGTGCTGCAGGTGACCCCTCTTAAGCTGTATTTTGTTGATTTTGCATTCCCTTTCATTCACATCATTCCGTACCCTTTGCTCGTCAATCGTGTTCATCACTCCCTCGCAGCTAGTAACTGTCTCCCTTCCCCATCATTCCTAGTTTAAAGCCCGCCTTACCTTAAAACATTAAACTGTCTCCAAATACTTTATCACAATATATTGTGTTGTATTAAAAGATAGAAAACAGTCATCAAAAACAGGGGTAGGCCTACATGTTACTGCAATTTGTTACTGAGACTATTGGTGAGCTCTAGACATATTAGTATAGAGGCTCCAAGAAAATAGCTGTAAATTGAGAACATTTTCATAAAGACTTCCATTGCTTATATGATTTTTGATTTAACTTAAAGCAAATAATCTGTAATCAAAGCAGATTTTACAACTTCATGTAAAAGAATATAAAATTAAACTCCACCAGTCAGAAAAAGGATGTATCATTTGCACAAATTCAGGATCTATAAAATCTTACACATATAAAAATATTTTCTTCTGTATCTTTCTCGAAAGCTTCTTTGTCCACCTTTTCTTTCCTTGAAGATCAGATTTCTTTCTAGAGGATATCCAAGCACTGCAGAATAGTTCATTTAAAACTCAGATATTTATATAACACTTGAAAATATCTGAAATATTCTTTATAGCACTTAAGTACAAATTTTTCAAGCTTGAAAGTAGGGAATAGACAAGAAAAAAATGCTCATTTTGTGCTCATTAAAACTAGACAGTCTTTGAAGAACGGTCACAAATAATTAAGACAGTAAGAGAAAAGTCATCTAATTGAAGATAAAGATTTACAGATCAATATATTTGTTCTTTAGCACAACATCACAGCCTACTAAAAATCAGACGTTTGCAATATCTCAACTCCTTAATCCAATTATCTAAAAGACAAGACAATCGAATTGAACTTTGCCAGTTCGATTGTTTATAAGACTATATAAAAATACTTTATCAAACCAAGAAATGACTTCTAGGCCAAAAAAAACCCTCAGTGAAATAGATTTAAATTCTGTCATTTGCTTGAAGCTTCGCTTCTCCCTCAAAGGAGAAGAAGACAGAAAGAGAGAGAAAAAGAGAAAAGAAGACGACGCCAACATTTTTCTAAACAAATATTAAAATTTCCCTTCCCAAGCAATAAATTGCCTTTGTTTGCTAGATATTTTAAATAAAAGAAGTATTCATAAAACTTTTCTGTCTTATAGATTTTGGGTTAATCTAGTATTCCCTGAAATTCTGTTTGACCACCAAAACAGAAATTTGCACAATGTGATTAAAAACCTGTTAAGTTTCCAGGATTCTCTTTGCTTTACACAGTCCCAATAAAAGCATCATTCACTTCATAAATCCTTCTTATAAGCCACTTTTTTCTCCAATACACATATATACATTTCTACATTTTAAACAAATATGTATGCAAAGAAGATATTATCTTTTTTAATATTCCAATAATGCTTGTTTTTAATGTTATATCAAGAGGTTATATCAAGAGGTTTATAACTACTATTTTATATTATTTTATTCCTAACTATATAATGAACAGCATGGGTTACAGTTCACAGCAGAACATGCACATTTCACATGAGCATCGCACAACATTTTTATATTAATTCAGACAAAATTGCTCACATACTTTAGCCATAACTTAGTACATTTATTACTGTCTAAATTATCTGGTCTGGGACTAAGGGTTACCATACTTTATAATATGCTTATCACAAACATACGAAATATAAATCTATTCCTAAAAATGTAATTGTTTCATACAATATGTTTGTTTATAGTCCGTGTGAGTGTTCATACATAACAGAAAGGGAAAGTATTGTAAAAGTATCGAGTGTCAACATCACATATAATTGCCAGATCAGATGAAAGCCATTCAGCCCACAATGACAACATACTTGGATATAAGAACCTGTTATTATAGTACCAGATGATGTTTATGCAATTACCAGATGTGCCAAAGATTTGCTCTAGAATTAAGACTACAATGTGAAACCTTTCCTTGATACATTCAGATTGCATCTTTATTTCAGAGTATCTTGAAGTATAAATGCAATCTTAGATACATCAAAACACTAACCCAGAAATATTTGTGTAGGCTTAATGAAAAGGAACTGTAGCATTATGATTGACTTCAGAATTACTTTTAAAATAAAAGTGAAATGAAAATACCAACTTCTATCCATGTGACAGTAGAGGAACATAAAGTAGCATATTAAAAGACATTGCTGAGGAACAGAACAGAATCATATTTTCACAATTGAACCATGGCAACTTTTCAGTCTGGTATGTATATATGTATATGGATGCTTATTTAGGTATTTTAGATGAAAATTTGTTCAAGGATATAATATTCAATGTTATTTTCTCCCCCCCCCCCGATCAGCAATAATATGAGAATAATCCCTTGTTTATAATTTCTGCTTTGTTGTTCGAGTATTACAAAGTGTCCTGTTTTTGGCTGAGATATAGAGTTAATTTTCTTCTTAGCGGCTGGTTTAGTGCTGTGTTTTGGATTTAGGATGAGAGTAATGTTGATAACACACTGATGTTTTAGTTGTTGCTAAGCAGTGCTTACACTAGTCAAGGACTTTTCAGCTTCCCGTGCGCTGCCAGGTGCACAAGAAGCTGGGAGGGAGCACAGCCAGGACAGCTGACCCAGGCTGGCCAAAGGGCTATGCTGTATCATATGATGTCATGCTCAGTATATGAACTGGGGGGAGTTGGCTGGGGGGCAGCGATCGCTGCTTGGGGACAGGCTGGGCCTTGGTCAGCAGGTGGTGAGCAATTGCATTGTGCATCACATGTTTTGTATATTCTTTTATCATTATTATTATTATTGTTGTTGTTGTTGTGGTTGTTGTTGTGGTGGTGGTTGTTATTATTATTATTAATTAATTTCCTCTTCCTCTGCTGTCCTATTAAAACTGTCTTTATCTCAACCCACAGGTTTTACTTTTTTTTCCTGATTCTCTCCCCCCATCCCATTTGAGGGGGGAGGGAGGGTGAGTGAGCAGCTGTGTGATGCTTACTTGCTGCCTAGGATTAAACCACAACACAAAGACGATATGTGTTTTTAAGTTTGGATGTAGTTGTTAGATAACTCACTTGTACAACTAGAATAATGAGAGCAATAAAAATATGTTTCAAGGTATAGTTTTTTTCTGTGCATGAAACCTCACTATAAATCAAGTAGAAGGTTACTATGATAGCAGAGTATACAAATTAAATATTTAATGAGGAACTGCAAATAACTCCAGGAGTCATGAGGCACAGATATTGTTCTTATTCACTTTATCAAATGGCAATAATGGCATCATATAGATATAGATACAACAACACCCAGTCACAAAGGTGACATCACTGTGACTTTCTTTTTCCAACTTAATGAACATTTGCAAGAGAAACTGTAACTGGTGGTGTAATTTCTTAAAATAGAGGTAGTCTACCTTCCAGCTGCTTTTCCAGCTTAAATCCTACATTCAGTCATGATGATACTATGAGTTGAGATATCTATGTGAGGAGGGTAGATGTACTGTAAGACCAAGAATTCCTGACCTTTCTGGAGTAGTTGCTGAAGGACAGTAAAGTCCTTAGGGCATTCCAGGAAAACTGCGTATGGATGTTTATCTCTTTTCCCACATAGACAGGCTTTCAGATCACAAACTCTAGAGCTCCTGTTTGCAAGATGAGGCACAACGACAATACATAATTATTATGACTTGCTGATAGACATTGAGATTTATGTAAATTCTTAATTCTTACACAGTCATTGAGGGGGGTAAGCCATGAATACTTTTGAAGATGATAATCAGAAAGTACAAGTATACTACTAGATACTGGGTTTTAATTTCATTTAACTTTCATTTGTCAAAAGCAATAAAATTGAACAAGAATTTAAGTTGAGGTATCATAGGCTGCATGCAGTAGAGGGACTGTCTCAAAAAAGGTTAAGCACAGCACAACTTAAGAGCCATGCTTTAGTCGTATTACTGCTTTTTTTTTGATCCAGATAAACTCTCTTTCATGTAGCTAATACAATATTCTTGACAGTGAACAAATTTTTTAAGTGAAATCTCTGGTAGAAGCCTATGAGTTTCTCTAAGTGCTACAGAGTTGATCATAGCATTCAGGCTCTTGGCAGGAACTCCTTAACTACATCCCCTGTCCAGGAAGAATGATGCAATTTCTCATGAACTGGAATTTTTACCTGCAACCATCCCCCTTATTTAACAAAAGCAAATTAGAGTGTCTATATAGATGAAGACATTTACAGTCCGGCTGGATCATTACAATGTGTCAGTATGTTCCTGGTTCACCAATGACTCTGAAAAACATTTCACAGAATGGAAACTATATATACACAAACACATCCATATATACCTAACACATGTATATATATATTGTGAAACAATTATTTCCAACCTGAAGTTAAATGCAGGCAAAAAAAACCCCATATACCTACATATATATAAAAAAACATATATATATTTTAGATGTGTATATATATGTATGAAATATAAGAGTGAAAATATATACATATATAGTCAGAGTAAATGTTTACAGATAAAGTGAGCAGATGCCTTGAAGCACCTGTGGTTTAGACACCTTACACCTTACCTATCATGCAACTTTAGCTGGACTTTCTGTAACATTTTTGGTTTTTTTCTTCTTTCTTTTAACATGCCATTAAGACTGAGAATGCCTAAATAATCCAACATGCCAGTTAGTGTGTATTTTGTTGTCCCTTCATGTAACAGGGAAGGGATTTCAACACAAAAGTAGTCTCATAAAAATGTTTCTGGCTGTGGAACAAAATACTTTGAAAAATTAATGTATAAGGAGTTCACTAGAAGAAATTCATAATCTGACGATAAAGGGAAAAATATGATGAAAAATAAGATGCATCTGATTATATACAAACTTATAATCAATGAAAGCATTCTATTAATGAAAAGCCTTACATCAATGAAATAAATGAAATATTTATAATCAATGAATCAAAAAACTGTAATTTCCTTTTAAGTATTAGATTTAAACTGACAAGTGTGTTTTGTGGAATGACAAATAAAAAAAACAAAAAAAAGAAGACAGATGTAAGAGATTTTCTCCTGTATGGATTTTAGCTAAGACAATATTTATGGCTTCAGAGACAAGTTACCAGAAAAAAGAAAGCAAGTTTCTGATGTAAAGGTCACATCATCACTTTCCAGATACCCATGGAATAATCTGTGTGTGAAGAACTGCCCAAATATCAATTTAATACAAAATGCATTGTCTTCTGTGCAAATTGTACTGCAATCTGCAAGCTCTGGATCATAAGATCAGTAAGAAAAGAAACATTTTATGTAGATCAAGTAAAGAAGAAAGAAGAAAGAAAAGAAAAATTAGTATGATTTTCTTTCAGAGACTGGTTTTCAGGGGAATCCAGATGAAACTGAAGATTATTTTAAAATACACTCTCACATATCCTTTCAGTCTCATATTTGTATATCTACTTCAATGATCTAAGAAGCCTTGAAGTGAAGAACTCAGGGATATCCCAGATTTTCCTTACTATAGCTTTTTAGTGTATTTAATTGCAACTTTTTAATGTGTTCTTATCCTCTTACTCTCTATTACATTTGATTGTCTTTACGTAATTATGGGAATTCCTGAAGAAATTGTATGTTTAATACTAGTTTACTCTCTGAAAATCCTTGTTTTTCATAACTATATTAGTAGGGAAGTCCTCTGATATGGTTACTATCTCCTCACTGGCATATAAGTAACATCAAAATTGGAATAATTGACTTGGTAAGCTGAAAAAATGAAAAATATTGCAGCATCAACCAGACAGATCTTCTGGAACAGTGTAGTATAATAAAATGTAAACTTGTCCTCAAGGTTATATATTAGAATGAAAAGGAAACAACTGCTTTTTCAGTTGAAGCTTGCAAAAATTGAATGAATACAGTCATGCATTCAGAGAAATACTTCAATAAAACAGCAACGAAAAGGAACCATGGATCTTCTTAGAAAATTCATCCAGAAAGAGAGATTGGAAGTATCTAAAGTTTTCTCACATAAAAAGTGATCAAAACCTTTAAAGTAAAATACATATTTTCACCCAGACTTTCATGTATACATATCGTATCTATACCCATAAACAGTGTTTGCTTGGAGGAAGCACAAATTTAGAGATGAAAAGCATTAATACCCATGAATGTCTTATGCAAAACTTATGCCAAAGGCCCAGAGAATCAAACACTAAATCATTTCGCCAGTTCTGTGTGGAAAGCAGAAAATGTCAGTGTGATTAGGAGGAGTATCTGTTTACCTTTCATATGATTCTTTTTGTCTGATGCATCAAGAAAATGAGAACAAGTTAAAATCGTGGTAAACTGGAAGCAGAGAAGGATAGTGGACTTGTATCTAAAGGGAAATTCATGACTGTACTGTTCTGTATAAGCAGAAGACATAAGTCTGCTGAGTGACTGAGGTTTTACCACAAGATCAGCATTTTTTTCTCCTTCCAAAGACAATGTTAAAAATGAAGAACATACATACTTGTTTTTAGAAACACCATGCAAATGCACTAGTGTTATCAATTAGAAAACATTATTTTGCCTTTAAAATTAAATAAAAGTCAGTGATCAAGAATAAATGACTGGTTAGATTTAAAAATGTTATCCATATTATGACACTCAGGCTAATAACTTAAAAATATTTTCTACTTTGAAAAATATCTAAAGCCTTACTACATCAAACAGTGGTAATTTAAGTAGCAGAAATGAGAGGTACTAGGGCAGACAACTAGAGAAAAGAGAAAGAAAACATCCTGTACATTAGACTGCATGAGACAGTTTCAAAGTTCTGTAAAAAACCCAATGGACTTGTGAAAGAAAAAATAATCTGTTTTCTAAAATACCCTTCTTTGTCTATTTGGCAACTTATTGTGAAGCTCAGACATTTCACCTGTTTGCTGTCACCATGAAGTGAACATTCAAATTATTCTTTTCACTTAAGAGGCACATGACCTGAAATACTGAAATGACCTACAGCTTTGGAAGTCTTAGTAAGATTCCATTTGAAATGCAGCTGTTCTCATTTCACTACCCCTATGTTATTTTGACATAGAAGTAAATAGGAGCAAGGAGAAACTGTGAATTCCATCAAGGTATTTCATTAAAACTGAGGAAACTGAAATATTCCCAAACATCACTTAAATTTTCACATCTATTTAGAACAGATGTGATTCCTTTCTCCCTCTTTTTGGGGAAAAAAACACATTTCACTTCCATTGCAATGTATTACTATATTATGGTACCAACATATCCATTGTTTCCCTGATTCCCAAATGTCTGAATGCTGGTCATGTCCTTTACTTCTATCCATCATTTTGTCATCCACTCTTTCTAGCAGCTAGTCAGATCTGTTTCACACCTTTCTATTTATATACTGCACGCTGTTCACCATTAAAATGTCTACAGTTTCTGTACTGTGGAATCAGTGTTATCAGTGTATCTGTATTACTTAAAAAGTTACTGCCAATAAAGCAAAAGAAAGAATTATAAATCATGGGCAATGTCAAAGCGCACAAAAAAAATTAATCTTTTCTGGTTTCCTCTGTCAAGCATAGCTCTCAAAAATGTCCTTGACAAAGATACAGACCCATTTCTGAATACTTCTGATACTCAAATATGTATTTTTCCCTTCAAACTTGTTTGGCAGAAAAATATTTTACTGATCCAAGTCCTGCCATTCCTGGCCATTACCTGGCTACAAAGTAAAGGTGTATTATTAATACAATAAATTAATGTATATTCTGTCTTAATAGTTATTGAGAGCTTTATTTTAATAATAGAATGACATTAATATTCTCAAAAATAAAAAGATACTTATTATATTAATTATTTAATTTCATGTCGAGACCACTGCATATGAAATTATAACATATATTCTGCAGTCATGTATTTATATATATGTAACTCATTAAAATGAACATGTGCAGACAATGAACAAGCTGATTCAAAATCACAAGGCCTCTGAATGATGTTACAAGTAGTGACGCTTATATAATACCTGTAAAATCAGTTATGTCTTAGTTTAAAAATTGCAAGGCCAGAATTTCAGGGAATGAAAAAGTAAAGTAAAAATTAATCAGTTAAAGTCATGACCTTCAATCTCCTTTTGTTCTACGGACTAAATACTAAGCATGAAGTCTTTGGGAGCATTTTGGAAATCAGTCCATTGACATGGTCGATGGGAAGACTAACACGGAGAAGAAAAGGATCACTTTCAGAGTTTATAATATTGACTGGGGATGTGCAACACTCACATTAAAACTTTTACTTTGTTTTATTCAAAGTGATAAATGTTGTGACATGTGGCCCAGAATGTATACCACATCTCTTATTTGTCCCTAGTAGATTGAATTTCTGTTGCAATCCCCGGCAATCATCCTTGCCAAAATGAATCAGCCCCTCTAGTTACTTCTGATATATGAAAACAATTGACTGCATGTTTCTTTCTTGAGACACAAATATGGAATTCATCACAACAGCCCAAGATGACCAATTATCTCACAGATACAATAAAAACTTGAAAAATAGACTCTCTAAATCATTTCCCACTGAAGGTAAAACTTTTCAGACTGTACTCTTTTCTCAGCTGTGATACCTGTCTTGGGGGAATACATTTGTCATTTAACCTGGGTGCTATCAACAGCTGTTCTCAGAAAGAAAATACTCCAGATAATTCTGCTAATACACTACAAAGAAAAATATTGCCTCCTGACAGAGAAATAATGATTAAAATAGTCTTGTACATAAGCATGATGACTACTAAGTACTTTTCTGCATTTACTGTTAAACACATGATTTTACCCAGTCTCATTGTCCCAAAGCACCCACAGATTTCTGGATTTCTCTTGTGAAAAGAGCATGGAAAGATTATCCATTCCCCCATATACACACACACAAAAAAAGGAAGACATAGTTATTTTTCCCCTCTCTCTTTTTCTTCTTGTGTTTTATTATGAATTTCCTCAATCTCCTCATATCAATACTCTTGATTTACTGAATTTAGAGTCAGAGCAAAACTATTTCTCACCTTCAAATTTAAACACTTCTATTTCCACTGTTTTCAGCCCCCCACTGACACAGCATGGTATATTTCTTTCACAGCAGATTCTGCAGATGCTCAGATTTTTGCTTGTGGCTATTTAGTACAGAACCTGATGAAGTGTCTGTTTTGCTTTGGCTCTGTTTAACTCCTTACTCTTACATGCAAATTAACTGATAATATATGAAGAGAGATTTAACCACAACAGTGCAAGTCCCTGGTTAAAAATGGTTCAATATTATTTACAAGCTTAGTATGTTAGGAATTTAATTTTGCATGTGTCACTCTGTAAGAGATGTGTCAGGAAGATTTCTTTCTTAATAAACACAAAGAGAATAGATATTGATTTTATTAATCATTTGGATAATTAAATGTGTATTAACAGATATTTCATTGAGAGAATACATTATGAATACTGTCCAGCTATTCTCTTTCCCTCTCCCAGTGTAGCTCTCCCAGTTTAGCTACACTAAATGAATAACATTTCCAGAAAATAAGAACTCACAGATAAGGGTTTCCATCTAGGTAGACAGAGATTGTTTTTCACAATGGCACTTAGGTGACCGACATCTTACCATACAGCCCAACAGCAGTATCTGAGTCACCACAAGGTATTAAAAAGAAAAAAAAAAAAAAAAAAAGAGTAGTGCAAAATTGGCAATAAAAATCTTTCATTTGGTAAATAAAAGCATAAATATTATTAATGTCAATACAAGTCTATGATAAGTCAAATCACAATAGTTATTGTGAGCTTCAAAAAGAACTTGGACCCACAAATGTCATCAGCAGGAAGAGAAGTATCATTGACTCGGTTTAACAAATTGTAGAGGGACAGAGAAATTAAGGACTTGTCTATTACCAAATTAAAGACATGTCTATCCAAACTGAGAAATGAGTGGAGAACATTACCCATAAAACCATCCTCTGCAATACATCTAAGGCTTTTGACACTGTCTCCCACGAGATCCTCATAGAGAAGCTAATCAAGTATGGGCTGGATGAATAGATAGCAAGGTGGATTGAAAATTGGCTGAATGGCTTGGCCCAGGCCATGCTGATCAGTCACACAGCATCTAGTTGGTGGCCAGTAACTATGCTGTTCTGCCAGTAACTGACTCCCCGGGGTCAGTACCAGATCCCATCCTGTTCAATGTCTTCATTAACAATCTGGGTGATGGCGCAGAGTGTACCCTTAGCGGTTGCAGGCAACACCAAACTGGGAGGAGTGACTGATACACCAGAGGGTCATGATGCCATCCAGAGAGACCTAAACAGGCTAGAGAAATGGGCTGACAGAAAACTCATGAAAAGCAATTTCAGCAAGGGGATACACAAAGTCCTGTGCCTGGGGAGGAACAACCCCATGCACCAGTATATGCTGGGGACTGACCAGCTGGTAAGTAGGTTTGCAGAAGAGGACCTGGGGGTCCTAGCTGTCACCAAGTTGACCATAAGCCAGTAATGCATCCTTGCTAGAAAGACTGCTAACTGTAGCCTGGACTGCAGAATACTGTTAGGTGGAATGTTGCCAACAGGTCAAGGGAGAGGATCCTTCCCCTCCACTAAGCACTGGTGAAGCCACATCCGGAGTACTATGTCCAGTTCTGAGATCCCTAGTACAAGAGAGATATGGAGATACTGGAGAGAGTGCAGCAGAGTCACAAAGATGGTTAAGGGAGTGAGGCATGTCTCCTATGTGGAAAGGCTTAGACTGTTTAGTCTGGAGAACAGAAAGCTCAAGAGAGATCTTGTTAAAGTATCTGAATATCTGAAAGAATGGTGTAAAGAAGACAGAGTGACAGGATAGGAGGCAATGGGCACAAACTGAAACACTTGAGGTTCATCCTGAATATCAGGAAACACTTTTTCACTGTGAGGGTAACTGAGCACTGGCAGAGGTTGCCCAGAGTGGTCATGGAGTCTCCTTGCTGTCAAAAGCTGTCTGGACATGGTCCTGGGCAACTAGCCTTAGATGGCCATTCTTGAGCAGGCGGGTTAGACCAAATGACCTGAGGAGGTCCCTTCCAACCTCAACCAGTCGGTGATTCTGTGATTTTGTGATTCTGTGTTTTCAGCAATTTTTACTAAGTGTTCTGATGCAGAATTACTTTCTTTGGAGAAAAATAAGGACTTCATGTTCAGATTCTCCTTTATCAGTCTCTACAAGTACAAGGAAATCCTCAATGTCCATGACCAATGCTCTCTTCTAAGTACTTTCATTATAGTTTTTGTTACAACTCTTACTGTGATATAACAAACAGAACTGATTAATTTGCCCATTGTGTCCTTCCTGTTATTGACTTCCCATTCATTCACTTTGGAAAAATGCCACCTCTGACATTTCTCTTTCTTTAAAAGGTGTCTTGCAAAGGAAAAAAATCTAAAACTGCAAGCAGTCAATGATATGCTAGTGATACCATCCTCACCTGATGAAGTGTTTACATTTGATCTAACTTAAAATTGCATTAGAATAACCTTGCAGTTTATTTTGGTAAAAAAAAAAAGATACTGTCACAAAATTGAAGATCATTTTGGTTTAATACTACCTTCCACTAAATCACTGGTCTATTATTGTCCTACTGGAATAATCAACGAACATAGTACCTCTTTAGTCTTCATAACATCTTTTATGCTTATTGTTCAAGTACACGGCAAAGCAAAAAAAAAGGAGAAAAAAAGGAGAAATCTTGGTCTATAAGGCAAAAAATAATTTTGCTTTCAGATGATATATGTGACCTACATTAATTTATGCTATGGCACCTTTTGGAGTATGAATGATCTACCAAAAGGAGTGTGGGGTGACTCAGCAAAAGCTGATTCCAAACTGTTTAAGATCCGTATCTATTTTGTGCTACATATAGCAAAAGACTTCCACACTTCATTGTGATGCATACTTTGGTTATCTTTTTTGTTATTTTATGTGATTTATACTGAAAGCAAGTGCCCAAAAGAATTTCCTCCTGTCTGATAATAAGGTGGGATCTGAACTGCGCTGTGTTTACAGAGTAAAAAAAATGGTAAACCATTTTTGACTTTCTTTTATGCTTCTCACCACAGCTCATAATACAAACAGGGAATAATCTGGGGGACCTATGGAAAAAAAAAGATAACTGAAAACACCAATGTACACCATCTTCTGTTGTACTGAGACACTGATCTACTTAGTTGCCTGCACACTGAGAAACTGCTTTACAAGATTGCAACTTGAAACAGTGTTTACTGGGAGGATTTTTCCATAACCTTCTGACATTTCACATTTTTTACAGGCTGCAGCATAAATTTTTGCTTACCATTCCCCTTTATTTCCAATGCATTATTAATGCCAGAATATTGCAATCATCTGCTCTATCCCTGTAGCAGAAACAAAAAATACTGTGGCTTCATAAGTAAATAAATCAATATCTATTCTCTGCAAATAAAATGCAATGTCTCTGCATATTTAGAATTCTCACATAATATGATGTATTTTTTCTTTAACTGATTCTTGCCACTATGAATGACTGTTGATTGTTCCTTTATTAAAATAAAGACAATATTTTAGTGAATAAGAAATGATATGAAAGAAGTTAACTACAGATGAGTTTGCAAGAAAATGCACCAACCTAAAGTGGAATATTCACAAAGGATTTGTTTATGTATGTATTTGCATTTCTTGATGCCTTAAGAGTAACTTCAATGGAAAGCTTCCAAAGGATTAATTGCTTGGTTTTGCACAACTTCTTTATTTATCATCATTAACAGGCTTGTTTGAAAGAGTTTTTTCATGGTGTAATGTATCATTTACTGAAATTCTTTTTCTGGCAAGCTGACAAAAGGAGTATATTAGATGTTATGCTGTCTAATTACATGGCTTGATTTTAGCAATCATTTCCAATTTGTTGGTCTCAAGACACAGGAAGATAGAGGAGTAGAATATTGTAGATCAAATCTTACAACTCTTCCCACCAGAGCTATATCTAAGATAGAATAAAACTGTTGGGAGAATGTATTTAGTACAAAACTTGTGCTGAAAATAATTAAGTCTTTGGAGAGATTTTCTAGATTGTTTGTAGTGGGGAGGAAATCATTAAAGAAACGACCGTACCACAGAATGTTTGCTTTGAATAATAATAGTACAAGGTCATAAATTCTAATCTATTCAAAACTGGTATTGACGGCAATTGAACTGGTCAAAAGTAGATTATTATATTTCGATTATTTTACAGAGTACATTTCCCACCAATTTTCATAACAAGATTCAGTGTAAGTAGTAGTAACAATACATTAACTATAAGATTATCAGAGCCAGAAATTAGTATGCAAAACACAATCAATACACAGATTTTTTTTCTTATAAAATATGAATGCTAATACTTTATTCTATACATGGTAAAATATTAACTTCATACATTAAATCAATGTCTGCCATGTTAATAAACTTGTCATGTTGTAATTTATTAAAATTGCTATCACTTTTAATCCTTTTTGAGGATGTTACAGCAAAAAAAGACTAATTTTTAGTTTAATGTTTTTTTCTGTAGAGAAACTAATTATATCAATGAAAGAATTCTCACTACCAGTTTTTCTAGTGTGGAGACATTAACAAATTAAGTAAAAAATAATTCCAACATGCGATTGAAACATCAGTTGCACTATTGTCACTTCAGGTTTTTTTAAATCTGAAAAAAAGAGTATGATTAGCTATTTTCACAAAAATTTACAATTTAAATATAATGTAGTGAAGAAATTAAGAGAGTTAATTTTTGGTCAAACAAAGAGCAGAAGACTAGGCTTCCTCTTTATTTGATTATTAAGATTTTATTTCTAGCCTTCAGAAACTAGTACTTTAGGTAAACTAATATGACATGTTAGCTCATGTTCTCAATCTTGTAAGTACTTCTGTTCACACAGGTCACATGTCTACACACTTTATGTTACCACAACTTGTTTCCAAAAGTCTGTTTCTGATTAATATCTTCAGTTTACCTAAGAGTGGGTTTATCAGACGTTTTCAAATTCCTGTCTCCACTTGAATCATGGCTACTCTCGTTAAAAGGAAAAGGGGGGAGTGTTGATATCTGAAACCAAGCTCCAAGGAGAGACAAGGACTATTTAAACTAAAAGGCAGTAATATCATAGGAAAAAATTGCTACACATTTAGAAGGAAATGGGCAAATTCCTTAGAGAAATGTAATTCTCAAAAATCTTTCCAAAATCAACACTGAAGGCAGCATTGGCACTGAGTTTAACAAGGCAGCAACTGTGTGATAATATCAAAATGATGGCTATAGTAGGTCAAAACAGTCTCATTCTTTGTCCTCTCTACAACATGACTGTATACTGAGAAGATTATAAAACACTCTAGTTATGCAGTGATACTTATGTAGACTCCGAATACAGCATCACAGAATGATTTGGGTTGGAAGGGTGTCATGAATGGGTGATTTAGAATGCTTAAGGAATCTGAGACAAAGGTATAAGCAAAAGTGGTTTTAATGTGATGTTGTAAAAGTGTGGCTTAACAAAGTTCGATGGCAAGGTTCGCTCTTAATTACTGCATGGAAGAATCATACAAAGGAAAATTGAGTTACACTCGAGTTAGAATGATTCACAGAGAGACCGGAGATGCAAAGAGTAAGGAAGACCCTTCTGTTGAGTCACAAGGTTCAGAGTAGATCCCCTTGGTTTCTAAACTCCTGATGGACCTTAGGTGTGGCTAGGTCCAATCTTAGTCTCAGACTTGGTCAACAGTTTATGTCTAGGGGATTGCACATGCAAAGTTTATATAATATTTCATTAGCATCAATTCAGCATGCAATCAAAACTACCAAGGCAAAATCAAAGTTACCATACTGCAAGGTTATGCATGATATCGGTCGCTTACCAAAGATTTGTCATCGGTAAAAGGTCTCTCTACGTGGAGGAGCAACCTGGGAGATCACCGCCTTGCAGCCACACTGCCTAGCAGGAAGAGCTCAAAGAAGGATAAAGTGGTTGGCTTGTAGTCAAATTACATGTGACGGAAAAGGTATGCAGGAGACTCCTTGTACCCACAACTTCCTTTGTTCCTTGATAAATGAGGCTTGGAAAAGCCACCCACTATTCATGTGTTAATCACATGATCGGTGTTCCAAGCTTATATGCATTGATGGTCACTGTGTCCCTCTGCTCCTTTGTGGGTTTTCAGAGAACAGATTGAAACTAGAGGAGTTCACAGCCTGGCTATGGTTCATACCTTTACCTCTTCAGGAGCCTGCATGAAACCACGGCCTGTCTGGTCAAGGGGTTGAGTGCATCCATCACAAGGTGACCGTCAAAGATCATCTAGTCCAACACACCTGCCATGGGCAGGGACATCTTCCACTAGATCAGGTTTCTGAAAGCCTCATTCAACCTGACCTTGAACACTTCCAAGGATGGGGCATCCACAACTTCTCTGGGAAACCTGTTACAGTGTCTCATCACCCTCACAGTAAAAATTTTCTTCCTTATGTCCAGTCTACACCAATTCTTTTTCAGTTTGAAACCGTTGCCCCTTGTCCTAGCACTGCAGGCCTTAATAAAAAGTCTTTCTCCACCTTTCTTATAACCCCCCTTTATATATTGAAAGGCCACAATAACGTCCCTCTTAAGGCTTTTCTTCTCCAGGCTGAACGACTCCAACTCTTTCAGCCTTTCTTCATGGGAGAGGTATTCCATCCTTCTGACCATTTTTGTGGACCTCCTCTTGACCGTCTCTACTAGGTCCATGTCTTTCTTGTACTGGGGACCCCACAACTGGAAGCAGTACACCAGGTGGGGTCTCACAAGAGCAGAGGAGCGGGAAAATATCTTCCTTTGACCTGCTGGCCATGCTTCTGGATAGGATACAGTTGCCCTTCTGGGCTGCAATCACGCATTGCTGGCTCATATCCCATTTTTCATCCACCAGTATCCCCAAAGCCTTCTCGACAGGGCTGCACTCAATAAATTCATCCCCCCACCTGTACTGATATTGGGGATTGCCCTGACCCAGGTGCAGGACCTTGCACTTGGTCTGGTTGAACTTCATGAGGTTCACGTGGGCCCATTTCTCAAGCCTGTCAAGGTCCCTCTGGTTGACATTCCTGCCTTCAAGCATATCAACTACACTACTTAGCTTGGTGTCATCCTCAAACTTGTTGAGGGTGCACTGAATTGCACCCATTTTTAAAAAGGGTAAAAAGGAGGACCCTGGGAACTACCGACTTGTCAGCCTCAACTCTGTGCCTGGGAAGATCATGGAACAGATGGTCCTAGAAGCTATGCTAAGGCACATGGAGGACAGGGAGCTGATTCGAGACAGCCGGCATGGCTTCACCGAGGGCCTGACCAACCTAGTGGCCTTCTATGATGGAGTGACTGCATCAGTGGACGAGGGAAGAGCTATGGATGTAATCTATCTGGACTTCTGTAAGGCCTTTGACACGGTCCCCCACAATATCCTTCTCTAAATTGGAAGAATATGGATTTAATGGGCAGACTGTTAGGTGGATAGCTAACTGTCTGGATGGTTGCATCCAGAGGGTGGTGGTCAATGGCTCTGTCCTGGTTTCAGCTGGGATAGAGTTAATTTTCTTCTTAGTAGCTGGTAGAGTGCTGTGTTTTGGATTCAGGATGAGAATAATGTTGCTAACCCATTGATGTTTTGGTTCTTGCTGAGTAAAGTTTACACTAGTCAAGGACTTTTCAGCTTCTTGTGCTCTGCAAGGTGCATAAGAAGCTGGGAGGGAGCATAGCTAGGACAGCTGACCCAGACTGGCCAAAGGGCTATTCCATACCATATGACATCATGCTCAGTATATTAGCTGGGGGAAGAAGAAGGAAGGGGGGGACGTTCAGAGTGATGGCGTTTGTCTTCCCAAGTAACCATTACGCGTGATGGAGCCCTGCTTTCCTGAGGATGGCTGAACACCTGCCTGCTGATGGGAAGTAGTGAATGAATTCCTTGCTTTGCTTTGCTTGTGCGCGAGGGTTTTGCTTTACCTATTAAACTGTCTTTATCTCAACCCATGAGTTTTCTCACTTTTACTCTTCTGATTATCTCCCCCGTCCCACCGGCGGGGAGTGAGCGAGCGGCTATGTGGTGCTTAGTTGCCAGCTGGGGTTAAACCACGACAGGCTCGATGTCCAGATGGAGACCAGTAACAAGTGGTGTCCCTCAGGGGTCCGTACTGGGGCCAGTGCTGTTCAATATCTTCATCAATGACATAGTGGGATTGAGTGCACCCTCAGCAAGTTTGCAGATGACACTAAGCTGACCAGTGCATTTGACACACCTGAGGGATGGGATGCCATCCAGAGGGACCTGGGCAAGCTTAAGAAATGGGCCTGTGTGAACCTCATGAGGTTCAACAAGGCCAAGTGCAAGGTCCTGCACCTGGGTTGGGACAATCCCCAGTATCAGCACAGGCTGGGGGATGAAGGCATTGAGAGCAGCCCTGCCGAAACGGACTCAGGGGTACTGGTAGATGAAAAGCTGGACATGAGCTGGCAATGTGCTCTCACAGCCCAGAAAGCCCTTTGTATCCTGGGCTGCATCAAAAGAAGCATGGCCAGCAGGGCGAGGGAGGTGATTCTGCCCCTCTCCTCTGCTCTGGTGAGACCCCACCTAGAGTACTGCTTCCAGCTCTGGAGTCCTCATACAGGAAGGACATGGACCTGTTGGAGCAGGTCCAGAAGAGGGCCACAAAAATGATCAGAGGGATGAAACACCTCTGCTATGAGGAAAGGCTGAAAGAGCTGGGGTTGTTCAGCCTGGAGAAGAGAAGGCTGTGGGGAGACCTTATTGCAGCCTTTCAATACTTAGAGGGGGCTAATAAGAAAGATGGGAATAGACTTTTTAGCACGGCCAGTAGTGATAGGACAAGGGGTAATGGTTTTAAACTAAAGGAGGGTAGATTTAGACTGAACACAAGGAAAATTTTCACGCTGAGGGTGGTGAAACACTGGAATGGGTTGCCCAGAGAGGTGGTAGATGCCCCATCCTTGGAAACATTCCAGGACAGGCTGGATGGGGCTCTGAGCAACCTGATCTAGTTGTAGATGTGCCTTCCAATTGCAGGGGGGATGGACTAGATGACCTTTAAAGGTCCCCTCCATCCCAAAGCATTCTATGATTCTACGAATCCCATTATCTATGTGATTGATGAAGATATTAAGTAATATTGGTCCCAGGATAGACCCTTGAGGGACGCCACTCATTACTGGTTTCCATCTGGACATTGAGCCATTGACTGCAACTCTTTGGATGTTGCCATCCAGCCAATTCCTTATCTCTCTAACAGTCCATGCATCAAATGCATATCCCTCCAATTTAGAGGTAAGGATGTTGTGGGAGATGGTACCATAGGCCTTACAGAAAGAAGTCCAGGTAGATGACATCAGTTACTCTTCCCGTGTTCACTGACACAGTCACACCATTGTAGAAGGCCACTAGATTAGTCAGGCATGATTTGCCCTTGGTGAAGCCACGTTGGCTGTCTCTAATCACCTCCCCATCTTCCATAAGCTTCATATCTCTGAATGGTATAAAGCATAATAGACTATATCAATCATGTTAAACTCTTGATGTTCACAATGTGATAAGGCATAAAAAAACCCAAACCAAACCAAACCACCAAACTTTTGTTGATCTTTTTTGTTACTTCCTACTTGGTAAATCGATCTCATGTACTCTATTAATTCTTCAGTGAGAATGTCTCTCTGTTTCTATATATCCTCATTCTGTTTCTCCTCCTAAGTCATTATTTGCACAGGACTTTCTACTCTTGTGTAATCTCAGTTTTTAGAGAAATTGCTTCATGCCTTTGTTATCCTTGTTGTATTGTGTACCTTTTTTAAAAAAATTACACAGGATATTAGATGAAAATATACAACAAATTTACTGAGTAAATCCCTGGCATAGTCTGTCCCCTCCCATAAATTTGTAGCTCAGAAACACCATGAGCCACAAGGAGCACCTCTCTCTTAAGTAGCCCACAATAGATTTCTTTCCCATATGCTTATCAATTTGCTTCCTCAGCCCCTCTGGATTTCAGACACTCACAGTGTCCTGGGTCAGGGACTTCCCCAGCTTACTAACACGGTCTGTGACAAAGTTTCCCCTTCCCCTTCCTCGGTGCCTGCCACTACATTGCGTGAGGACAGAGGTAGGGCACAGCCACATAACAGGGTGAACTATCACTCCTCTTTCCCACCCATCTGGGGCCACATAACTGCACCCCTCCACACTTGCCCCTTTTCCATCCTAGGAGCTCCAGTGTGCTGAGCTGACGTGCCTACAGAGTCCTTTTCCTTCCCTTCTAATCCTGATTGGCCTCCTCTTTGTGGTTTCCAGACCTGTGCTATGCTTTTGAGTTAGGTAGAGGCTGGTTGGAAAATACACATCACCTTTCATATGTTGCTGCAACCTGCTGAGCACTGGTCGTGTTTGGGTTGGACAAAGAAGCCATAACTCCAAGATGTCTATTTTGGAGTGGAAATACCTATTTCCAAGCCTGGCACCACCCAATTGAAGCTGGTGGCATGTGTATATTATTATACTGGAGCTAGAAGCAAAGAAATTCACTGCTGTCTCTCCAGGCCACTCAATGCTGAGAAGTCCCTCTGCATCTCTTCACAGGTGGCTGCTGTTGCCATCCACCACATTTTGTCATCATCCCTTAGTAAGTTTTATTCATTGGTCTGTCACCTCCTTTTCCAGTTCATTAGTTCAGGTCACAGAACAGGTCACCATTCACCTCTCACTGTGGGGAACCCTCAACATTTATTCCTTGCCTTTGTTTCCAAAGCAGTAACCACCCACTAGCCCATGGGATGACCCTCCCTTCTATCCTTCTATCTCATCATATCTTCATTTCTTTAAGAGCCTAAGAACTATGTAAAATGCCATGTTAAAATCCAGCTAGATGATTTTGAGCAAATATCCCATATTGAATGTCTCCCAAACAGAACTTCTAGGTTTGTGGAGCATGACTTTCGCCTGCCAAAACTGTACTGGCTTTTCTTTTTTTCTTTCTTTTTTTTTCAATTTTTTTCCTGATTTGTATTTTTTTTTTTAATTACAGTTTCTTGTATTTGTCTTCCGTGTATAGCAGAATTCTAGCCTAGTGTTTCCTTTATCATTCTGAGAACTTGTAGTCATATTTTTGTCTGTTTTCAAGAATTGGACTAGATTTCAGCTGTGTTGTTAAGATTTATTGTGTGTGTTATTTAAGCAGACCAGACCTCCTTTTTGCTGTTATTCATATTTTTTTCTAGATGGAATATGTTTTCTCCAAGATACCAATTTAATGACCTTAATGTCTTTAAATGTCTAGACTGAAAATATTTTACACCTTAAAAGTCATTTTATTACTCTTTCTAATTATTCACGTTGTTCCATTTTTGAGGTTAAACAATACTGCAGGGGAGAGACAGAAAGAGAGCGCGCGTGTGCTACTACACTTCTGCAGTAGCTTTTGTAGATATATGTTGCTAGAAAGCTGCTGGATTTGAGATTCTGTAACATTCTGAACCCTGTCCTGCACACAGGACAGGCCTAAGTCAAGAGCTTCTTATTGTCTTTTTGGCTGTCTGACTAAATCACCCAGGAAGCAGTCAATTTTTATGTATAAGCTTTTATTAATACACAGCATTGCTCGTGCACTGACATACTTAATCTAACATTATAAACACATTAGTCAATGGTCTCAGAACCAGGTTTTCAGTTTTACAGTTTTTTTCCAGGAGACTTCCACCATTATGTTTAAGTTAATGTATGTTTGATCATGGTTTTTGTATTTATTGTCATATGTCCCACTTAAATGGGACTTTATGGAGACTGCTTTTTATTTTTTTTATCTGAAATTTGGGAAGGTATGTTTTATTCGTTATTGTAACCAGCAATTTTTATTGGTGTTCCATTCTGTTTAGATGGAGGCCATCTATCCCACATGTGTTTCATATTCCTAATAAATCTAAATTCTTCATTCATACAGCATTTGCACTATTCTTTGAGACTGTCCCACTGTGTCTCCCTCTGATGCCCCATATGTCCTGCAAGTATTTCTGATAATACTGCTGTAAATAACCTGTTCTATAAACTGTCATCTAATTTCTTATGAGTTTGTTCACAGGATTTCTCCTGTTTCTTCCAAGATATGTCTATGATAGTTAGAAGTCTGATATCAGGAAAGCACTAAATCACTTCCTACTATTCAGATTTCTTTTCTTACTGATGTAGGACACCCTGTCTCATTTAATAAAATTATTAATATTTAAAAACTTACAAAGCAGCTTAAACATTAAAATTTCTACTTCACTGGACTTTTATATTGATAACTTTGTTTTAGACTTCTGACTTGCACTTCACACCCAAATTAATAATAGCAGTAAATATTGCATGTTCATTTTTATGGTTCTGACTAGATAAATATTAAAGAATGTTCTTGTCTAGTTTCACAGCTGATTCAATTCAGCTGTTTTATAAGTGATTCAGTTGTACAAACAGATATTTTATCTAGAGAAATATGGTATCCGTTCCTTATTAAAAACAATTCCACAGAGCATCGCTTATGCTACCATGTTCTGTGTTGTGTGGAATGAAACAACAGTTTTAAACATGTGCTTTAATCTTCTGGATGTGTTTATATTTTGGCTATATCTTGTTATTACAAAATGGTTGCTCTAAATAGTTTTTGCATGAAAAATCTGTACTGGAAGACTAGGCCTCTTGTTCAAAACGTGTTTCAGTGATATTAGCATAAACACTTATTTTGCTACTTTACAGGCATCTAAAAGATAACATCTTCCAATCTCTCTCTTCCCTTTGTAATGATGTACATCATAGACCATCTCCTGATTATAACCTGTTCCTGGCAGAGAATTTTCCTCCTCTGACTTCTTTGATACTTCCCCGCAAATCACTTAAGGCATCTTCTGTAGCTACGGAGTGTTTCACCCTCTCCACACTGATGAATCTGTGTGAAATCTGTTAACCTTTAAGCATCTGAGTTACAGATATGCACAGCTTCAGGAGAGGAACACTTCTTTGTTAGGTTGTAATTCACATTTAACTTGAGCTAAATTAAGATAACAGACATCTAAGAGCACTTATGACATCGAAATATGTGATAAGCTGATATATTTATAAAAGACATGAAAAAATAGGAGGAAAAACACTCCATCTATTTACACTTGATTTAAATCTTTAAAGTCTCTTATTCTCTTGAAGCCAACTAATTTATGATAAATGCTTTTCTGACACACATCTCATCAGGGATCCTGTCTTTCTATGTATCCCATGTCTCAGATGATACCAGATATACTTTACTCCTACAGCAGAAAGTCAGTTTTCACAGTTTACCTTCTTTTTGGAATCCTCTAAAAGGAACACAGAGATGTAATTTAACACTTTGCTGCCAACCTAGTGTATTTCTTTTCTCCCCCAAACATATTTGCTTCTAAATCTTTTGGGAGAGAGAGCTGTGTCAAGACCCAATTAAATCTTGTTTCATGTCTTTAGGTATAAAAAGAATGTTTCTTTGTCAGAACAGATGTCAGCTTCTGATCTTGATTTGCATTTAACAATTCCTTGACTCAACAGGTGGTCCTTCATAAGCAACTCACGCTGTACCTTTCAGTATAAAGTGTCTACATTCACTGTATTTTATATCAGTCTGTACATTAAGTGCATTTGTAACAAGCTTTTAAATGGGTTTGATACATGTAGGCTATTTATGCAGAGTACATAAAATCAACACGTGGGCTTTCCTGAGCCATATATAGTACCTCTGTATTTAAGAAGCCTTGAAGTAGAAAACTCACTAAGTTCCTGGAAAAAGATTAAAAATAGGTGCTTTTAAAAGACATCTAGTCATTGTCAGTGTTGTAGGTGATTGTTTTTCCTTTGCATTCCTTTCAGGATATGACTGTTGTCTGTTTATATCTGACGTTTACAAAATCAGAGACACACAAACAGAATCTAAAAATGTAGTAACCTTACCCTTTGGATATGTTAGAATGTCAAAATACACACCTAGTCAAAATTTACAAAACCAGATTCTGCTAAACTTTTAAATTCACAATTAAACCTTTTAAAAACTACTACTTTAAATAAAAAAAATCCATGAGTCCTTTAGATGTTAAAGGAATAAGTATCTAAAATGGACTTTAGACATGTATTTCCCTAGGCTTCTGAGTATGCATATTAATTCCTGCTGGAAATGGGAACTTCTATTGATTTTCCTTAGGTCAGCACTGATGCTTCATTTAAAGATCTTTCTCCTTGAACATATGAAAAAATTGTTTGACTTGCTATGTTTATATTTTGAAATTTCTATTTTCTGGAATGAGAACGAGTTCAGATTCTATTGTAAAATTACTCTATCATGAATGACTGGGCAAAACATAATGGCTATTGTTTATCTAGGTCTTGCAGGCTTCTGTGGAGTATATCATATTTAGAATTTCTGTGAGACTCACACCCATTTGACACGACTATTGTATCATCGAGGACTTTGGAATGCCACAGACTAGCCTGGATATAGCACAGCTTTAAGTAAATTATCACAGCCAAAAACATTTAAGTCATATACATCCTTAAAATGCTGCTACTCCTTTTGTATAACATGGCAGTGCATTCTGAGCAGGAATAATCTTATTCCAAACAGAATAGTGCAGGTGAGATGGACTGTGCATACTGAGCCCTCTGACAACCCAGCTGCACTGTATACTGTATCCTCTAACCTTTGGGTAAGCTTTCATTTTTCTGTCTCTGATGTTTTTTAGGTAATATTTGAAATCATTCATTACAGATGGTGGCAACACTACACACAGAATGTTACATCCAGATTTTTTTCGTGCAAACATAAATGATCTTGTCATCTTTGTATGTTGGGAGAAAAAAATTACAAGATAGGCTGTCTGTTTCACAAGAAATTTAGACAGAAATATCTTTCGGAAATGACATATTTAATAAACATGTAAATAAAATGTCATTGTACTTCTAAGACAAATCTCTAAGCATTCTTCTCATAGATATCTTAGTGAAAGAGCAAGGGTAATTTAGCAAATCTGAGAATCGAAGGCATCATTTAGTTTAAATCTCTACATGTTCTTTCATTCCAAAGGCTGTTTAAAATTTCAGTGTTCATTCAGAAACTCAGATACCAAAATGCTCTGATTTATTTACATATGCTCTTCTCATTTGTTCTGAAATACAGAGGATGCTACTGCATGCAGCAATAGCTTCTTTCTTAGGTAGCTGCATCATAGTAAAGCTCTTGGGCAGAGGTCAGCCAGGCTTGAGCAAGCACCACTGCCTCATATGCACCCTCAGCATTTTGTGAACTCATCTGTTTTCCCCAGGCCTTCAGAAACAAGATGTGGACAGCAGCATGAACACCATTCAAGCTGGCAAGGAAAAAACTTTGCAAGGTTTTCCTCAGAAAATAAAAAGATTTTGCAAGGCAATGGCAAATATTTATTTTATTTTTTTCTCATTTATAATCTAGTCCCTTCAGCCTTATTGTGACCATTTTAATAAGAAAGAGGAATACACTGGTTTCTTAAATACATGGTGGGAGCCCAATGTGAGAGGAGCTGAAAAGTGTTCTGATCAAAACTTGAAATGAAAACCAAAGATATTTGAAGTTTGATACGTTTAACCTTCCTTTTACTCCTTAAGCAAAAAAGAATAATAAATAGCTGTTTTCTTCACCACAATTACGTAAGCAGTCACAAAAAAGAAAAGCTAAATAGGTTAGATGAACAGGGAAACAAATAAAAGCAGCTACTCACTCTTGCATGTGAATGAAAATGCAAATAGAAGTCCAACATAATTCGGGATGTCCGAACTACTCTACTGAGTATTAGATGTACAGTTACCAACCCCATGGGCAAGTGCATGTTCCCAAGATTCTAGCACCTCACTCAGTCCCTGGTGAATACATCTAAATTATGGACTAGCATGCACAAAGAGACAAGCACCAGGTTTTGACTGTTCACATGTTCATATCATGCCTTTAATGGCAATGAAGTTAACACTAAATCCTAGGCACATACTGGGCAAGCACAGAGAACTAACTGCCAGGTGACCTTGGTGTGCTCTCGGTGGTGCTCTGGTGCACATTTCCAGTCTTGGTTACATCAGGAGACAAACCACTTTGAGAGGACCAGCAGTGCCCACAAGTGAATACTACCAGACTCCAAGAAAAGACGAAAGACACATTTGCACCAGAAAAAAACCCCTCCCACATTATAAATCACTAAGGTTAGATGAACCAGAATGATCTCTTGCAGTCATGGTGAACTATTAGAAGAAAACAGAGTGAGAGAGAAAATGTCTCCTGGGATTTTCAAGGCCATAACAAACTGTCCAGCATCTACTACATTGCTACACTAAAGCTGTTTTGGCACAGGACGACATCCAGGTGGCAAAAGGAGAAATTATGTGAGACCTCCTCACCAAACCATGCATATGTGTCTTCTCACACTAGGAAGGTAACTTCATGTGTGAATATTTTTACTGATCAGGAAAAAAAAAAAAAAATAGTTCTAGTGATACACAGTTGAAGGAATGGGTATAGAGATAGATCGTTAACCAGAGAGGACTACACAGTGACATGTTTGTTAGATATAAATATTCTGATTTCACAGGGTATATAGATACCCTCTTTGGAATTGCAAATGAAGAGTTAATATGCACAGTTCATATGTGTATCAGTGACATAGATATGGAAATAAGAGGGATTATGGCACTTAGGTTAAAAACCAAGATCTGCATATAACATTCATTGCAATGTTCTGTACACAGTGTCCAGCAAAAAGCAGAGACTAACTCCTGACACCCCCAAAAAAGCAAAGTTTTGAATAGGTAAGAATTTAGGATACAGGAGAGCTGCACAGCAGTAATAGGCTTAATTTAAAATAAAATTGGAGAATGCAACTAACATGCAAAATTAAAAAGGTGATGGAAAAGATTATAAACGTGAGTATTTGAAATGTGACTGTGGGGAATAGCCAGAGGGCACAAAAAAGCGCAGAGTCTGTCAGGGTGCTTTCTAAGACTGGCACGACTCTCCATGGGTAGGAGGGACAGGGATATGAGAAGGGAAGGAAATGGACTCTGCAGGAAGTCCCTGCACTGCGTCTGAAATTCAGAGGGGCTGAGGAAGCAAATTGATAAGCATATGGGAAAGAAATCTATTTGGGCTGCTTATGAGAGGAGTACTGCTTGTGGCTCACGGTGTCTCTGAGCCACAAATCTCTGAGAAGGGACAGACTATGCCAGGAATTACAGCTGCATGTTTGCTCTTTTCTTATGCACCTGCCATTTTCCTTACATATCTGCCACTGGTCACTTTCAGAGATTAAACACTAGGATATCTACCTGATTAAATGGGTTTGATCTTTTCTATTTGTTTTGTCAAGGGTGAACACTGTGTAAATGGTACATTTCTACTTTTTGTGTATCTCTCATAAACCTGAAGAACAGTTTTGTGGAAGGTTGCTAGGATCGCAAGATGCTATGAAAGGTGACATGTCTGTTGTCTTCTGAGATAAATTACTGTTTGATCCTCTCTAAACAACACTTACAGGAGTTGCCACACAAACCAGTCTGAACTCCAGTGACTCCAGAACTGCTTGTGTTGAGGCTAAGGCTTGAAAGTGCTTTATAAGGAAGAAAGTGGCTAGAACATACACTTTTGCCATCCTCTACAGGGACAATAATACCTACTACAGAAATCTGTATCTGGCTTCTTCTGTATCCTTCAGATGATTCTTGTGTACCTTTGTGTTAAAAGTAAGACTGGGGAGTTCAAAATTCTGTTCTTAAAATGCTGGGCCATGCAAAAAAAAAAAAAAAAAAAAAAAAAAAAAAGTATTACGTTCTAGAACTGTCAGCTTTCTCCTTAATGTTCCCGGTATTAACCAAGATTCTTTCCTCTCTCTTCAATGACTATGCTATGCTTTTAATTCTCTTTACGCCATCTACAATCTCATAGACCATGATGAGTCAAAAATAGGATCATTTACTGAGTTTCTGACAGTAATCTTGCACTTTGTACATCAGTGAGGTTTAAGAAATGTCCAAACTGTGTAGAAACCCACTGAAAGAATGGACTTTCCTTTGGTGTTAAAGAGTGTATATTTTGAAAACTGTTGTAATTGAGCCTTTACCACAGTGTGAAAAGGTATTAAAGAAAAAAATTAGCATAAATCTCAGTTAGAATGAATTTTCCAGTTGATAGCTGGGTAACAGGAGAATCTTTTTTATTTCTTAATTGCATTATTCAACTGAATCATTATTAAAAGAAAATGATCATGCAACTTTATGGTACCATTTTTGCATAGTTCAAGCCCTACAGCATTTCGTTTCCAAATTCTGACCCTGAAGTAAAGATTTAAGAGAGAAAAAGTGCTCCCAAAATCAAATAGAATAGAAGTTTCAAGCTCAAGAAATCTGAGGCTATTGAAATGCTATTGATCTACTACAAAATGTTGTCATAACTTGCCATATGAATGCCTTTCCCAACCTTGCCAAAATCTGCTTTTGGAATATATATAGCAAAATTTTCCTCATAAAATAAATTTTAAAATAATAACGCAATAAACATAATGATATTTTCCTCAAAACTTAAGCAATTTTTTCCCCTAGGTAACAGTTTAAATTAAGAAGTCATGTTCCTTATGGATGTTTCATTTATTTGTGGATTTTTTTTCATAAGCTGTTTCCAAAGTTTTGGTTTGTCTTTATGTAAGAGGGAGAAGCAAATCCAAAATCAAGCTGTTTAAGCATTCCACTTTGGCAATAAACTGATTGTTAGTGGGGTTATGGTGATAGGACATAGCTATGCTTTTAAGTGAGTGCTTTAGTTCCCTATAAGATTAATTCAGAACATATGGCTGACTTGAGCCCCTCACTGTTAGGTGATAGCAACGTTGTAGGATATTGTACGAAAATATAGCACGCTGAATAAGGAGGTGACCACGGGCTCTTCTGAATGCTCTGTGAACCTGTGGGTGCACAACTGCAGTTAAATGATGGTAGGTTACTATGCTTTGCAATCCAATTGGACGTCTTGATATCCCTGATTTGATATCCTTTGATGAAAGACTAGTGTTCATCTTTCCAGTATAAAACTTATGAAAATGAAATAAATTTTAACTTTAGCATTATATATCTATGAAAAATAAGACATGAAGGGTGGGTTTCCTGTTTTAAGAAACTTGTATAAGATTTTTCCAATAATATGCCTTGCTGGAGTGGAAATGCCCTGCCATGTTGAAAGAATATTTTTTCTTTTTTTTTTTTTTTTTTTTTTTAAATACAGGATTTCTGCTTAGAACTGATTACCCACTTGGGGCTACCCACTTGGTGGACTGGCAGTGTTAGGTTTACAGTTGGACTCGATGATCTTAAGGGCCTTTTCCAATCTAAATGATTCTATGATTCTATGATGTGAAGACTGAACTGTTGCACTTTCTTCCATTGGATATCTATATCTCCTTAGAAAGTTTACATTTGAACTTGATTCTATAAAACTATCTTTGAATTTCATTCCCTAATCTTTTTCCACCATTATTACAATTGGACTTTCAAGGGTCTCTGTCCAATTCCATGGTGTAACACATATATGTAACAGGAAAAAAAAATGTTTCAGAAAAAGAATATTTTTTAAAATATTAATTACTAGCATATGTAAAATTGCTGAAAAGGTGAAATACTGCCTATATAGAAGTAAGAAATTATTTATTTTTCATATAGAAAAAAACCCCAGATCTCTCCAAGTCATGTACAAATTTCAGTTTCTACACTGTCAACATTCAATTGGCCCCAGCAGAAAAAAAAACCCACCAAACAACACTTGACATAAGACAAAAAAAACCCATTATTTTTTATTGTGATTCATACCTACAGTGTAATGACTATTACTCATTGCAAGGAGGAGTTTGTCTATATTTTAAGCATGTTATTTAGACTTCCCAGTGCATTTTAAACCCATTTTAGTTTATCTGCTTGTACCACATATATACTGCTTGCATCACTAAAAGGAAAAAAGATTATGTAAAGTGTTTTTAAAGTGCTTCCTTTCAAACCAAGACACATTTTTTTTTTAAGTTATATAGAGTTAGTGACTGTGACACATCAGACTTTGGAAAAGTACATTCAGTAATTGTATGCTATATGGAGCCCATCTCAACTAGTGTTTCTAAGTCCAATAATTTTTAATTATATATTTTAATTATATATTCCTCATCTAGCATTTAGTTCAGACTTTTCATAAGCCTCCATGGTCTAAATGGTGAATAAGCCTGCATCAGTTGCCAGAAGCGTATAGGTCAGACTAATTCTAGGGCATCTTAGTTATTTGTGTTTTAGAGAGTAAACTTGCCAATGTTTCATAAGTTTTGCTTTCTGGTAACTTATTTCTCCATTCAGATTTTAAAAGATTAGCTACTTCAATGAATTTCGTGTGTAACAAATGTGCCATTTGACTTTTTCTATATTTTAGAGGGCCTGCTATATATCATTTACTTTTATGTAAATGTTTTTCTAATAAGAAAAGTTTCTGGCAGTTATTGTGCTTGGTGTTAATACACACCCAGAGTGTGCTTTTGTAGTGGATCCATTTTCATCTCCACTTACTGGGTTGCTGTTCATGAAGGGTGGGTTTTGTGCAGGTGAACAGATTCCTTTTGAATGAAACCAGACAGTAAGATCTAATCAGGAGTGTCTCTAATGGGAACAAATGGATCAATTACTGGGCACAATCTTCCAGAATGTACTAGCACACATGTGCTAAGAGAAAGTTTTGAAAACATCAGGCTGTCAACCCACACTATGGAGTACCTCTTGTGCTGTATAAAACATGACTCATACATCTTTATATTTGCTATTGCACCCAATTTCCTTAGTGACTCCTCTTGCTCTTTTATCATCTACCCAGCCTTCCTCTTGTCTCAATATTCTTTTTTTTCTTTACATCCCCTACCTTCAGTTGCCCCTTTTTCAGGAGACCAGTTGTCCCTGGTCCTGTTTTGGTGTCTCAGAAGATCCAGTGTGGTACCATTCAGAACTCCATGGAAATGGCACAGGTCATCAATCTTTGCCAAAAGAGGGACAAAACCTAAAGGCATTGATGTGCAGCTACATTCCTCTTGTCTTACTTAATCTCAACACTCAGAGTATTCCTTACAATGAAAGCACAGATGAGTGCTATTCTAGGTGTCCTGACTCCTTGTATATTATGTGGACATCTGAGCATATAGCTCCTGAGAAAACTGGGTCCTTGCTGTTCTGGTCTGGATAGAAAGTCTCATCATATCTTCACGGAGGCTGTGCAGGACACATCTGGCACCCATAATTAAGATGTTGAGGACATTGGTGTCTGATCTGTTATGTGAAGCCATTTTGCACTCAGACAATCAAAACCATGTTTTACAGCCATGTGGCATGCAAATAATGTTATGACATGGGCTATCATTACTTGACTATAGCCAGTGGTGCTGGAGTATTGTGTCTCTGACATCGCAAGTTGATATCTGAGTCCTGTGAATGCCCCTGTCTTGCTGAGAAGGGTGTCAGCATCCCCTTTCAGTCTGGGGCAGAGTAACAGAACTCAGCTGTTCTGCATCCTTCCTGGGAAGCCTCCCAGACTGTGGTTTATGCAATCATGAATATCCAGGAGTAGGCACAACAGTGAAATTTGGAGCTTGCCAACACCACCCACACACCAGGAAAGCACAGAGAAGAGAGATTCATATGTTTCCCATATCCAGATGGTCTCATCAATATTTCTCATGTGCATTATCAAGGAGAAAACTTGAAAGGTGTCCTCTCCAGCTGATCAGCCATTAATTGATGGCTATTGAGGGATTATGAGCTCCACTTAGGCACTGTCTTCTCTACATTCAAAATCTCCTGAAAAGTCCTCTATTTAAAGTAACATTGTACAAAATTGTATAAAAACACCTATAGCAGAAGGCTTCAGCTATGCCCTTCTGCATTTGAAGATTCTGCAGCTGGTGCAGGCTGTCTCTCTGCCAAAGAGGATGAAATCACACCAGCCTGCTGATGAAGTTGTCTCCGGGGTTCAGAGTCTCTGGTCATCCAAGGGCCAAATCTGTTAGCGAGGCAAAGGCTCTCAAAAAATCACTATCTGTATCTTTCACTTCAGTCAAAAGTACATAACCACAATAGCAAATTCACCATTTCACGTCTCTTCCCCTCACACAGAAATTTGTGCACAGACAATGGAAGTTTGTTTTGACAATGACGGGTCTCAGAAGTAGGAGAAGGTTCAGGTAACAGGATCGGTGATATAAATTATAAATGAACAGAAATGAGCTGGAAATAAATATGGAAACAGAAATAAGGTTTTCTTCCATGTGTAAAACCTTATATGAGTACAAGTGTCAGGAGAAGTGTTAAATGAATGAATAGCATGATGTAGTTCATTAAGGGACCCACAGTCCAGAAAACAAACATTGGTGGAGTAGCTGTCCTTCCTGCTTCTTTGAACCATGCACATCGTGAGGATGTTCAGGCTAAGAGCCCATGCTAACTATAGTCCAAAGTAGACATACTGAGATGAAGGGTCCTCTGCATCAGCTATTGTTACTCAACTCCTATTGTGGATCAACAGATATCAATACTACTTGGTATTTTCCACATAGCCTTTGGCTTTCCTTCGTTATTGGAGCTCTAGCTAGACTCACCCAGGTTGATTTTAGCCATGCTCTTTTCTCATGGTTTGGATTTTCTGCCACATCTATTTACCACATCCACAGTCCTCAGGCATGTAGTTACTCCTTGTCTTTTGTATCATGAAATTCTGGAAAAAATGCCACAATTTGTGTGAGTGTTCCGGTGGTCATCTTCTTTCCAGGCACTCATTCCAGCTTCACATTTCCACCCTTGTCCTCTCTTCTGCTCTAGTTCACTCTCGTGCTTCCTGATGCCCAGTTGAACAGAGGCTGGGAAATGGGTGTTTGAGAGAATGTGTGCGCCTACATGCATATATATAAAGGAGAAGGTAGGTTGAGGTGAGATAAACTGCAGTTAGAAATCTTTTTCATTGATTTACAATATGATTTAGAAGCATAAAAGGAAGAAGGAAGCAGAAATATATATATTTTTTTCTTTTAGATAATTTTCTGATGTAGTCCTTTAAAAAAGGAATGTAGAGGGCAGGAGTACAATTGACATAGCTGACAATAATTCAGGAACAGCTTTTTAGTCTGGGGTAAAAAAAGTAGAACATTTGCTGGAGAAAGGGACAAACGTTGTATGCTCGTAGTCTTGCCAAAATACATTAATGTAATGAAAGATAAAAGTAATCAGACTGTTTACTGCATAAGAGGTTTCTCTCATTATGTACAAAGACCTGGAAGTAGTTATGGAAAAGTCCTAATACCTAACACTAATATCACTTGGGTGGTTTAGAAACAACTAAGGAGCGTAATGAGGAAACAAATGAAAAATATGTGTATCTAGAGGACATTTGTGGTGCTGCTGTTTCTCTAATTTATTTGGTTTTAATTCCTTAAATAGCTCTTTCTGGCTTTCATTTATACTGTGGTCAGCTCCCCTTGTCTGGCGCAATGGATTACAGCCTTTACAACACAAAAGGCCACACTGGCAACTTTTCAGAAAGCAGAGGGCTACAGCTAATTTACATATTCATTTACATGAAATGACTTGAAATTTTAATCAGCTTGGCTTCTTCCTTACTTTGCACTGGGAATAAATAAGATTTGTTTAAATCAACAATAACTTACCTTCTCATGCTTTCTGAACCATTTTATTTTATTTTATTTTATTTTATTTTATTTTATTTTATTTTATTTTATTTTATTTTATTTTATTTTATTTTAATTGTTTATTTCTTTTATTTCCTTTCTATGTTGGACTTCAGTGGTCTAGGAGGGGGATATTTCAGACCAAGGCAGTTCAGAAAAAAAGAAAAATGTCATCTACACTGGCAGGCTAAAATATCTACATAACATGATATACATTTTTCTCATACGGTAGCGTAGGTTTATTTTCACTGTTAGCATATGCTTGACAAATAAATAGTTTTACAGAACTGGTTATTTCAAGAGATTTTTTTGTGTCTGTTAGAATGTAAAGAAAGGTTAAGAGTTGCTCTTTTCTGGGCAGTTCTACACAGTGTATACAACACTGCTTCACATTCAGAGTCAATCTGCCTGGCTAAGCAGGATGTCTGAGAACAGGCCAACAACCTCTGCACTCCTGCAATGTAGCTCATCAAAAGAAGATTTTTTTTTTCAAAATGTGCTTGACCATATGTGCATGTTGCGTCTTAACAAGTGTAGAAATGATCAAAAAATATTCCATTCTTTTTACAAGTCCTCCTGCAAAGTATCATGATTGTGTAATAAGGCATCTTTTTAATTTGGTACTTCTAAAGAAAAAGAAAAAGATGTATTGAAATAATAATATATTTTAAATGCTTGTTTGTGCCTATCTGAATTTATGTGTAATGAGTTACCACACAATTTTTCATATTATAGGTTTTTCGTAGAATAGAATGTATTTTTAGTAGAAGACATTGTTATGTTAATGAAATAAATGATTTATTACAAAACCAAGCAATTTTAAAGTATTCACAAGGAAGTATACATGAAGAGCCCTAAACAGTAGTTATATGTGACTAGTCTTAATGGATGGTTATGGTTAATGACATAATTTCCAGTATTATGTCTTGTGATTTTTTTCTCTGTATATTTCAGGCATTTTTACTGATAACTTTTGAGATCAGAAGACAACATTCAAGTGTATATATTTTTTTAATTAAAGTGCATATACTTTTTAAATATAAATAACACTAGTGACATGACAGAACAGTGAAGGAGCTGTGGAAATCTTTTTGTCACTTTACTACCTATGATACTTGAAAATATTTGAAATGCAATTATTCAGAGCTAGTGTTAGATAGCTAAATGACTACCTGAAGCTAGTAAGGCAAGATGTTTTCTTGAAACAGGTAAGAGAGCCTTGAAGAAATACCAAATTACCTTTGCATCTGACATTTTCCAGTATGAATTACGAAGGCCTTTGCAATCTCACAATTACCTTATTTTGTTTCTATAATAAAATCAAGAAAGCAAAACTTGCAGTGAGATATATCCCAAAGCATATATCTTTCCTTGATGGAATCCTGCTCTGTGCTTGTATATGAAAGCTGTTGTGGAAGGTTCATATAAATAATATGAAGTAGGTGGCTATTCTATTTGTATGTAAGTGTAGAAGTAAATGTAGACGTAGATGTACTTCTCAGTCTTACCCCAGTGACGTTTGGTGTACATCACTGACATATTTTTATTTCAGCATTTTTAACAAATGAGAAAAGGTTTACTATTAACAGACATAAAGTGAAACAGAAAGCAATATATAGCTGTATTAACCAATTTTTTCAAGACTGAATGTACTTTTGGGCTTCACCCGGGGTCTTAGCCATGATATTTCAAAGCTCTGAGCATTAATGTCTTGCTTTGATTGACTCAAAAGGAAGTTACTTAACACCTCAGAAGATCCATCATGACTTCAATGAGTCTTCAATTTTAACACTGTACTTCCAACACGTATTCTTCTTCTTTATTTCACTATCCTATCGAAAGTTTTCTTTTCTCTTAGATTGGATCCAGTCTATTCAGTGAAACTAATGTGAATAATTTAAATGCACTAAATTAATCTCCCTTGCACTAATGTCTTGTAGTCAAGGATATTTGAAAAGAAAGAATTTGCTGTTCTTACGACACTTTTTTATTACTGATTGGTTTTATACTTAAATATTAAAAGTTTGCAAATAAGAAAATCCCTGTAACTTCAGCTTGTGGCACCATTATTGGAAGGTTAATAAAATGATATTGCAAAGGCTGCTCTTTTATTAATGAGGTAATTTTTTTTCTTTTTTTTTTTTTCTCCAGAAGAAGAGAAGTCAGCTTAAAGGAAGGAGACTGTAACTGTGAATTCTGTGTTTATTTATTTTTTTTTGCAATAGAAAAAAAAAAAAAAAGCTTTAAATATTGGAAGTTTTCACTAAGCTTTAAGGGGTCCCAAAGCCCTTCACTGGGTGGCCAAGAACATGAGTTTGATTTGCAGTCATAATTTGGACTTCTTTTTTTGTGTGATAGGATTGCCTACTACTCTTCTCATGCCATGGTTCAAAAGAGGCAAAAATAATTTGCTTGTTTGGGTCTTTTTCCCCAGTTTGTTTCTTCTGATGTGGGTGTATTTTTGTTTTGAGAAACATTGACATGACAATAGCCCTAGAATATGATAAAGTAGGATTAAAACTAGAATAGAATTTAAAAAAAATCAGAAATCCATGATCAGAATACTGACATAGGTGCATATGTGACCAGGTATCTTTGAACAAGGTCTGAACTGAAGATGTAAACAGCTGAAAGAACAGTCTACAAAATTTTAGAAATATATCTAATCTATTCACGGCTGGCTAGGGAGACACAAGCATAACATGTTCTTAAGAACACATTTCTGTGTTACAAAAGCCTCCTTAGTTATAGTCCATTAAAGTTTTTGTTCTTTCCCATCATCTGGCTTGCAGTGGGCAGCAGAGTGCACATTACTGTTTGATGAGGCCATCTTTCGAACAAAGTACAGCTACACACTTCTTCTATAAATGTATTTGTATAAGCTTTGTCCTCTGAAAAGGATTCATAGAAAAGGTTTGTTTCTAAATACCACACAAAAGTATCTACTATCTAGATTGGTACATGATTCATACATATTCTAGTGTATTTTTTTCTGTTTACTTCATTACATTTGGATGACCTGAAGAGAGTTATGTTACCAAATGACTTAATTGAATCTTTGAACATCATTTCTCTGTAAGGGAGAGAGGGGAGAGTAAGGAAGGCAAGGTAGAAATTCATACTTTTTGAATACTGTAACAAGTAGTCTGAACTTTCCTGCTTTCATTTTATGCACCCAACACTCATGTAGTATGAATCATAGTGGTTACATTGCTTACAGAACAGCTGTACTGGATTATGTCAACTGATATGGGTCAATGACATTTTATTTTATTTTTGCTGTCATGCATCACATTACATTAGAATGCTAAATGTCTTTAGGCTAGCTAAAGTGCCCTAAGCAAAATAAATATCTACTTTTTCTATCAGCTCTGTTTCATGCTTATTATTGTTTATTTCTGCCTCTTTTAACATTGCTGGTCACTCATCTTTCCTGGAGATCCACTTCTCTGAGACAGTTTCTGACTTTGTTTTAATTCTGACCTTTCCTTCACTGATATCTTCCAGTACTTCACAATTTCTATTGGTAAAATTGTGCTTCTTCCTTTGTTTTTCAAATGCTTTCTCTTCATTGAACTTGTGTTACACCAATAACTGGCTTTCTGCCAGTGACACACTGATTCCTGATGCCACTTCACCTGTTTCCCTCTCTCTCTGCAAAGTGCCTGTCTATAACTATGTTCTAGTATCTCATCTTTATCATTTTTCTGACTATTCACATTGAAAAAAAAAAAAATCTCCTGTATTATCTCATTCAAAACCAACATTATAGAAAACATATTATAATATTCTTGTACTTCTCAGTACTAAAATAAAACACGTATTGAGCTATTTTGACCAATAAAATCTGAGATCTCACTGTAATTTTATCCTGGTGAAGCTTCCTTAATTCCTGTTGGATTAGCTTTCTAAAAATAAAATAGCATAATAGCACAGCAGCCTGTTACTGTGGAAGGCCAAAACAACATCTAACACAGATCAATGGATGTCCTCTGAAGAGTTAGTAAAATTTAGGAAGACGTGTTGGTGGCATTCAAGAAATTCTTATTCCTATGCTCTGATCTGGGAAACAGACTTTTACCCTGAAAATGTTATAGAAGAGTTGGCTCAGCCACATTGACAGTCTTTTTTTGTCTGTCTAGACTTTGACCTTCAAAATGTCATATATACTCTTTAATATAGAGAATACTTTACAACACGTGGCTCACACTTTGTAAAACATGTTTTTATATCATCTGTAAAAATACTTTTAATTTGTTTAAAATTTAGACTGCATTGGAAAGGCAAGTTTTCGCATTGCACACAACCTAATCTTCAATATATCTCAATGTCTGGAGAAAACAAGAATCAGTCTTGGGTGGAGTGAACTAAAAATGTGATTCTGTTGTGAGATCCACATAACAAAGCTTTAACTCAGAAGTAGTTGCTGTAAAGCTGCTTCATGTATCAGAGAAAACAGTTAAGTGTTAGAGAGTGAGGCAGAACTCAGTAGTTTCCTAGTGAATGTTTTGTGTGATTTTTACCATCACCTCTCAGCATTCAGGGCTTCAATCCACTTCCATCCATTTTTTGCCAGAGTTAGTCCCTTATACTTCTCACTGCTGTGTGTCTCTTTTATGTATCTTACCACAACATTTGAAGTTTTTAACTTTCACTAGAGAACTACTTGACTCATTTGTGTTTCTGCTGTTCCTATCAGCCCATCAGTATTTTTTTCCCTTAAGCTATTATACCTTTTAGTATTTCTATTGCTACTGTATATTTCAAAATTTATTATTCTACAGGAAATAAGTACCATAGTGCCTAGAACAAACAGTATGAGTCTAACTCCAGTCCTGAGAGGATGCATTCTTGACCAAGCTAATTTTATTCACAGCCACTCTATTCTTCCTGAAGCTTGGTGATGGTTATTACTCTTAACCTGACTCAAAGCACATTCGGTTGTTCTTGTTCTTATATTCTCCTTTATTTTCTAGAATTTTATTCAGTTTTTGGGTGTCTTTTCAGTTCATATGTTTTGGGATGTTTATAAGTCTTATTATATAATGTCTGTATTATGTATAAATTATAGCAAACTTTATTGCATGATGCTTATATGGCCTTATATGCCATGATTCTCTCTGGTACATGTATTTACACCGCCAGAGTCTGATTCCTCCTTCCCTTTGGGTGTAACTAGCTTGGGTTTGGACCACTTTATAGCCATGTTGTTTCTGTATATTCTATGTGACCATAAAGGCAATGCTAGCACAGTTACCACTTTCTATAGTATTTGCAAACTGGGACCTCATTCTGCCTGTAGTACATTTGAGAAATTGGTTTTCTCAGAAGTATTTTCCTTGCCTCAAATTAAACCAGACTCACTTAATTTAAGGCATAGGTTGTCCCTGATTCTCAGTTGGTTTTTTGTTTTATATTTTCCGTAAAATATCTTATTTCTAAATCCTTTCAGCAAGAACTTTCTCAGACTCTGGCATATCTGTCATAATGATCAACTTATCCATTAGTTCTCCTATGCAATAGTCCTTCTAGAACTGAAAATGAGCCTGTACAACCCCTAATTGCCTTATTATGGTCCTTGTCCCATCATTAGAGACTGGAGAGCTGTATGAAGCCTGTCATGAGGATGCCGCTGCTGTGCTTAGAATGAAGAAATAGATATTCTAAAGGGCAGTACTTACTTAATGTAAAAGGAATGATGAACTACAAGGCACTTGAAAACTCATAGAGTGAACTTTACCTGTGTGGCAAAGCTAGCTCAAGGTGATTCCTGCTTTTCAATAGCTGTGGTAGTAACACAACTTATACCTGTAGCTTTCTCTTTATTGTGGCTTGTTTTTTTATTATTATTACTTGTAGTCAAGGTATTTTCTTTCCTGGCTCCTGACAGAAACATACTTAGATAAATATTTTGCCTGGATGTTCTTTATTTGATACAATCATCCTTAATCTCCTACAAAAGAATTAATCCTTCCTCTCTGATATCTTCCAATATACCTTGAACACCTGCTCAGTGGCTTGGGTACTACATTACTTCAACAATATATGAATTTTTAGCTTTGGTGCATGAATATGAAGTTCCTTGTCACGGACCAAAGATAAAACTTTTATTTTCTACTTCACACATTGCTCCTATTATGTACTTCCTACAGATTTTTTTCCTTTACTTAACAGATTATTCAGTTTTCTTTCTGTGATATTGAGGAATCAATTAAAATAGCTTGAACATTAAGAATTTAGATTTTCTTCCATACTTCTAAAATTCCTTCCCCTTCAGTATTAAAAATGTGACAATCTCTGTTAAAAATGTTTGGTTTTAATTTTTGTCTGCTACTTCCTCATTTGTACAGGCTATGTGGAATAATTTTAGAAATAAATCAATGGACCCAGCTTCTATATAAGCTGGATAAAAAGGATAGAAGTTATGATTTTTTTCAAGATTGCTGACATACAGATTCCTCATATTCATCTCTGATTTTACTGGGTTGCAGTTTCCTATTGACAAGGAACCATTATATGTCTCCTTCCCTGATATCTTACTCTAGTTTTCTCTCTTCTGAACAGTCATTGCTCCTTTTGGACAACAAATAGCCTCAAAAACTGAGCAGGTTGGAGCCTCAGCAGTTCCATGTCTGCCTCCTATTATACCTACAGCTATAGCCTCCC
Source organism: Platalea leucorodia (assembly GCF_965183815.1). NCBI lineage: Eukaryota > Metazoa > Chordata > Aves > Pelecaniformes > Threskiornithidae > Platalea > Platalea leucorodia. The sequence goes on from NC_138826.1 coordinate 80,572,042, forward strand.
ATGCGTCTGGTACTCCACAAGGTCACTCCTGTTACCTTAATGACCTGACTCTCCTGAAGAGGTTGTTCTCATGTCACTTATTATGTATTCATTTCCTATATAACTGGCTTTTCTTTTACCTCCTTATTTCAAGCTACAGATCTTTTGTATGATGTCAGCAAATATATCACAGTTTGTCCCTTTCTGGGGATATATTCTATTCCCATTCACTAATTCAACCTTCATGGGCCGTTGCCTTCAAGTATCACACATTTTAGATTGCTGTTCCTGCAATTTTAAAAGAATTTGAAATATTAGACCTACTTAATATACTGCCAATTATGATGTTCAACAACAACAAAAAAAAACCCCTACATTTTCAAGCATTGCTTGCGTTTTGCAAGAGAGGACTCATTATGTATTTTGAATTGAGTAGCTGCTCAGATGATTGAGGCTGTATCTCAGTTTAGTAATGGAGGATCACTCCAGTGCTTTATGTTTTTAGGAGTATTAGCACTACACGAGCTACTCTATCTTGGCTGCAATGTGTTCATATACACACATCTGCTAATGTTTTCCTACTGCTGTTTGAAAGGTTGATTTAGAAGCTGGGCTGTTCATGCTTTAGTTCACCAGAGACTAGCAAACCTACTTGCCTAAGACTGTTCATTTAAAACACTTTGTGCTATTCAAGGTAAAGAAGGAATACTTCTGGAGTAGCTGTTACACAAGTGAAAAAAACAAATGTGGCCAAGAGGTTTTGGGATTATTTTTTAAACTGGTAACAGCTTTGTGATGCAGTGGAAAGACTCGGTGCAGTTGATGGCCATATGCCAGTTTTCAGAAATTAAACATTTGGCAGCAGAGTGGTGTATCTCAAGTGATGCCAAAAGATACCTCATAAGAAATATCTTGAGCGACTCAGTGGTTTAGATTTCTTACAGGGAATAAGAAGTGACTTAAAGAGAAAGAAACCTCTGCATTTCAGATGGAATGTCTCATCCATCTTTATCTAATACAATCCTTAAAAGACGAAGGACAGTAGAATTCTGTGTGTGGACTAGCACCAGCCATAGATCAATACCTATCCAAGAATAAATGACTATCCTATAGGTTGCCTGACACAAAGAGTTACATCCTAATGTTCAAAACCATCACCTTAGAATAAGTGTCATTCTTTGAACCATGTCAGAATAATTTTCCAAAATCTATGTATAGCACCATATGTTTCCCCCGTGTGCCAAAATGTTAACAGGTTCTTTCATGGGGTAGGACACTGTCTGTCAAGACTTCTGTTACTAACATGTTCTACCCCTCATTTTTCATATGAGACAAATCAGTATTCCTCTTCATCATTTGTGTCTGTGTATACCTACATTATTAATTATATCAGCAGACCTCTGGGAACAAGTCTTGTTAATTAACTTCTTTTCCCTCTGCTGACTACCTGCCAGTACAAAGTACAGACTACTGAAGAAATTAAACCCTGATTGTTTTTTTGCTCATGTGCTCATCTTTGTTTTAAAGCTTTTGAGTAAGTGGTTTGGAATTTAGAGAAAGTAAAATTGAAAGTTTTATCTACACTGTTTGACATAATTTGATACTTTATTCCACATCTTGAAACTATCCAATAGGTGAACTGAGAACTTTCTTCTCTGTTCTTATTAAAATAGTAAGGTGTAAATTAATACCTTGCTTTATATTCCAATATATCATATAAAACATAACTTGAAAAGGTGTTTTTAAATGAAGGGAAATATTGCTTTTGCTATGAATGATTCAGCAACATCTCTTCAACCAAGAGAGTTTCTGAATTATAATTCAGTCTAAGAGGATTCCTTTTCCTCAAAGTACTTGCAAGGTGGTCCACTTCAGCCCAGAGGAATGGCTTTTCAGAAGAAAAAGGAGTTGAGGTCATCACTACAAACATGTTGGGTGGTTTTACTTCATACTGTATTTTATTTGCTCCACTGGACTGAGTGAGATGTTGGAGGTCACTAGCTGTGCTCTTAGAACATATCATCTGATTCTGCATCATCAAAAAAAACCCCAACAAATCCAGTTTTTATGTCCATGTCTGGCATTTGAACCAAAACGCAGTAAGCAGGCATAACCACTTCAAAAGCACACTCCTGGCGTGAACTAAAACACTAATGTAGGCTCACTCCACATGGCAGGGAAAGAAATGGTGATGATCTCTTGTCCAGCTTTCTTTCATAGTTTGGGAAGGGAGACAGAGTATGGAGATTTCATATTCAAAGCTTTTCAAAAGGTTTTAATATTTTGAAAGATCTTACTTTAATAACTGCATCACAAACACATGATAGAAAAAAATCCTGCCTTAAAAATGGACACAGTCCTCATTAGCCTAGTGAAAAGCAGAGGGAGTCAGAAAGGTAAGATGAAGGATGATATGAGAGAGAAAGCTGGCTCAGAAATTCCTGTGATGCAAGGAGTACTGCACTTCTGCTGTAGGTCTAAGGACCATTTAATATCTCTCTGTGATTCTTGTCAAAAATAATTCGGCTGGTTTTATATCATCTTTAATTTGTAATAAGTTTTAGAGAGAATTTAGGAAAGAATTTTCCCTGCAGCTTATGAAAGCTCTCAATGGAACGCCAAAGAGGCCAACAAGGCAGGCAATGCATGTCTAGAGAGAGCCACGTGGTGATGGATCAACATGCTCTGATTTATAGATCTAGATCTCTGAATAGTTCTGAATACTAAAAGCTAGGATTATGAATTCCAGCATAGGTTTACTTAGTATATGAAAAAAATTGAAAATTATAAGACAAAATGCTGCATGTCTCATTTTTCATTCATTTAAAAGAATGATTGAATAATACAACCTGAGTGCTTTTAAGTTTAGAAAAAGCATACTGGTATGTGCTTTCTATTGTAAACTACCTGCAAGCAATTTTTTCATACCTACTTTAATAGTTTTCCCAGTTATATGTTTTCTGCATTTATTTATACATGAATGAGAGACAAAGTGTGGTCGCTGATAAATTTAAATCTCAAGCATTGACATTGTTTATAATTATGTGGTTTGGAAGATGGATTACCTTTGTTTCTGTTGCTGTTGTGATTATCTTTGTATTAGAAGATTCACTTATTGTTATATATACATTAACAAGGAATTTTTTGATTAAGCAGTCATCCATCATAAGTGGATTTTAAAAGTTTTAATCGTAGTGAGGACTGCAAATTTCACATCTTTGCATGAGAGGTTTTTCTTTGAAGTCAAACTAATTGACTGCAAATAGTCTTACTCCTAATAATCTAAATATAAGTAATTTTAAATTGTATATTCTTGGGCTGCTAATCTTTTCCAATTTCAAAGTACTTTTATAAACATGTAAAGAGCACTGGTAATAAGATTACTCTACATGCCTAAAACTACATTCTCTCCTATAAAAATGTATGTCACTGGGTTATTCAAGGAATGTGATAAGCAATTTTACACTTTCATTTGCTCAGAATCCAGTTCTGGTGCAGGTTAACTAACTGTAATAAAATGGTTATACATTAATTTATCTAGCACACCAAATATTTTTGGTTTTGTTGCTGTTGAAAAAAACACCCTTCATATTCTTCTCTTACAGCAGAACCTATCCTGTACTTTGGTTGCATATTGATCTTTCTGCTAAAACTCATTAGTACCTTTCCTTCCCATATTTCTTCATCTTCTGTGTGCAAATTTAGCTGTCCCAGCTGACATTCTCTGAATGTCACCCATAATGTTGTACAAAGCAGGTTGAACTGTGTCTAATTAGTATGTCTTAACATAACTAGAAAGGAAACTTACTTGTGCCACAAAAAGAGGAGTCTTAGGAATATTTTTTAATTAAAAGAATCATTATGAAATAAAATTAAAAAAAAAAAAAAACATGGGAAAGATCCTGAAAACTTTATAATGTAGAAATAATGTTGGTACAGAACAGTCTGCACAGGGTATTTCTTCACTTCTTAGTCAAAATCAGTGTCTTGATAGAAAAATTACTGAATTTCTATTAGACTTTTTGTAGAGAAAGATAACATTTCACAAAACAACAACATCAGTACTCTCAGTGTCCTTTATTAAAGAGTCATCACTGGATCAACAGTCTATTAAATCCTGAAATCTAAGTAAAAATCTCATTGAAACTAACGGTTCTGTATTTGTGCTTTTATCAGTAAAAATACCTCATAATATATTGCAAATACAGGGAAGACGACCATCTGTACTCTGTTTTCAACTGCAATCACTCTTCAACACTTAATCAAATTGAATGCAAAATAAATATTTAGGTAAAAACTTTTAAAAGACAACAAAAATATCACAGAAGGAACAAATCATATGTATCAGTTAGTTAGGTTGAAGGAAAGGATGAAAGAGGGGCTGGTGAGTTTACAGTGTAATAGAGATATTCCTTTGCTTTCATGGAATCGGTTGGGAATTGAGAATGTTATGTAAGAGCAAATTTTACCATGATAATTTTATATAATATTCAAATCTGCCTTATTTATTCTTTTATGTATATAATTTACATATCATTTTCTGAATAATATGTAAAATGTTTTTTAATGATTGAAAATCTATTATTTTTCTGTTGTAACAAAAACTTTTCCGTATTTTTTCTACTTCCATTTTGGATATGTTGAGTCTTTTTGCAAGTTGCCAACATACATTACTGCATAAAATTCTGATTGATCTCTGATTCCATTTTAATTCAGTACTTTTCTTCCTTTCTCCATTTCTCTGAGGACTGGCTGTTCAGAAGTGGTGTTTGATGTGTTATGTTCTATTTGTCTTTCCATCTTTATACTGACTACATTCTTTCAGTAAGGATACAGAAGCAGAAATTCTTGTTTTACAAAACATATCGACTACAATTATAAATTCAGTCATACTTGAGTAAACTGGAATATGGCCTACACCTTCTGAAATTCATAGTCCTTTAGTTTTTGTGATCGTTAGCAAATGTGCACTGTCTGGTTTTCCTGTCTGTTTTAGAAAAGTAACCCTGTAATAGTAGCACAACTGCAAAGAAAGTATCAAATTATTTTCTTTACTTTGATGTTATAATGTACTTAAATCCATCAGGTTGTTTTGGGCTTTTTTAGTATAACATTTGCAGCTTACCTGGACCAGCAAAACATACTTTATACACAAAGCAAAGGATTTAGCATTAGTCTAACTGAAATCTAAACAAAAAAAATTATTATTGTTCCAGATCAATTATTAGAGAAAAACAAAGTAAAGAAATTATTACAGAAATTCTTCAATAATAAGTTTAAAAGTTTTATACACACTTCCTAACAGTCTGCCCCTTTTTTTTCTGGTGTGACATTCATACTTTCACTGCCCTTCTTATTCCCAAGGTCAATAAGTTACTTTTGAAGCTGTACAACAATTAATTTAAAATGAGATATAAGGATATGAGTGCTGCTTTTTTTGTTTCACAGTTCTCTACCCTGCAAGACAGGAATGACACCCTGAATCACAAAATCTTTACCTAAGTTCATCTGATGTATTCCCTTGATTCTGCAGTTTGTAAGCAAGAACAGCTAAGACGATAATATTTTGGCTAGTTCATAATTGTATTTTACAAAGTCTTTGTGTCTTTTATTACAAATAAGGGATTATTTTGGATTTAGGTTTATAATTTTTAAGACAGTGACTGCTGAACAATCCATGCTGAAATGGTATATGAAGAGGATTGTTGAAGTTTTATCATTCTGTAAAGGAAAGAAAGATTAGATCTAGTTCTGATCCAAAATGAGCTTTTATGTGTCCTTTTGTCTCCCAGTAGAAAATAGTGAAGCATTTCTATTTCTTATCACTCTCTTTCATTTTGATTCATTTGAATATTCATTCAAAGGATTCAGAGGAATTATTTTTCTCTTCCTTTCCCTGTATTGTCCTTTGCCTTTCTCAATTCTTTACTTTTTATTATTAAATTTGAAGGTAAAGCAGAATAAAACAAAACAGGAAACAGTATATTAATAGTCTGTGCTTTCTCTTAAATAGTAGCTTTGGTGCCAGGGTAATTCCAACTTTATTTCTTTTAAGACATGTAGTTGGGAAAAAATATACAGCCCATTATGACATGTGGCAGAATAAAACAAGATCCATAGCTGTGTACCCACAATTTACTTGTTCTGGGACAGTGTACCCATTTATTTTCTCTTATAATTAGATTGTAAATTTCAGCAGGGAAGGTTCCTTGTCATAAATCTATCTAATACCTAGCACCATATAGTCCAATTCTGCCTGGAATGTCTTAGACTATCCACCATAAAAGTAATAAGTATTGAAGACTTATTTATAAACATTGCATTCCATTTGTCTCTCAGCATTTCCCTAACACAAACCAGCAAGAGACATTACAATACATAATGATTTTCTTTCCTGTTCTTACTCCCTGAATGATATAAATTCTCAAATGATGCATGTATACCTTCCTGTATGTGACAGAGGACACACTGGAATACACACTTTCATACTAATGATTAAGAAGGATAGGATTTTCCATGCTAGTCAGAAGACTCCTTTGAACATGGGAACATGGTCCTCTGAAGTACTTTTACTGTCATGATACAATTTATGCGTTTGCATTTTTCCTAGCAGTTCTTATCTATGTAACAACTGGCCTTCAGACATGAGCAAATGTGGACAACTGCACTAATCATCCTCTGTACCAAGATGGAGAACTTTTGTCTTTCATGTGACCTGGAAATCAATTTAAATCTCCCCAGATAAATGTCTGCATATCTATAACTGGGATACTTAATTACTTCTAACCAAGAAGGACTTTTTTATCTCTCTGTCCTGTTCTGTTTACCAAAGAAACATATCTAATTATTTCAGTCTGCCTTAAAGTGAACTAGTACATGTTAGTGGCTGGCAGGGGCTTTATGAGTTCTTCAGCCAAAAACATAATAAAAAAGGGAGGAAATAATGAACCTATTTACAGCATTAAGACAGAAAAATATGTTCTTCTTCCTACAGTGATTCTGTAAATTTTCCGCAGGGAGTTAATGTTTATGTTTTTCATAGTTTCCTATCTGAGAAGTACCCACCAATTCAAATTGAAAATGCTGGAACTTTGCTTCTTTGTGTATTTCAGATCTGTCTTTCATTAAGATGACTTTTGTTCACTCACTTTCTGAAAAACTTGTAAGATGAGGGTGTTTAATTCTGCAGTTTCTGCAATATAACATGAGGTATTCTGTAACCTTCATTAATTTCATGTGGTATTAACATAAATTTAAATCAAGTTAACAGTATTCTTACAAGATGCTTCATATCTAGGACAAGAGTTTATAGTTATATTAAGAGGTTGATTCAGGTCTTATTACTGGTTCCTGTTCTTTCATCTTTATGCCACACCAGCATGGTGTTTCTTATATTAGGCTAGTTATCTTGATATAAAAATCCTGCTGAGGTCAGGCATTTTATCTTTTCACTGTCTTTTTGTCACTCATCTGCTAGGAATTTATTTAGTACTTTGATTCTGTAGAGTTTTCTGTTGCATTTCAACTGATTTACCATAAAATTCTGAAGTTGTGATTTCTGATTATTGTCTCGGTGTTAAAATCATGCTTTTTTCACGTGAAAATGTAGTTGTATTCACTGCCTCAACCTCTTCTTCCTTTTTTGTTCAAGGTTTTCTTCCTATGTTCTACTAGGTTTTTTTTCTGATCTGCTCCTATTTTTAATGACCTCCTAGAGACAGCATTCAATGGATATTATACAGTACTCTGATGCTATTTGTACTATCTATGATAACAGATTACAGACAATAAACTGGGGTTTTGAATATCATACTAGTAACAAGCAGTGAACATTTCTTTACTCCCAGTTTTTTAATCAATGAAAAAAAGGGAGACAGTTTGAGAAAAAAGGGAACCATGGGAAGAAACAATTCTGACCCAAATTCTAAAGATAATTTTATGATTCTTATTGTTTGGGTCTATACGATTCTGTTGAGAACCTTTACAACTATGGGTAAGAATTACAACGCCCATCTTATATTATATTTTACTGAGTTTATTACTACTCCAAATAGGAAGTGTAAGGAATGGAACAGGATGCTCGGGAGATTTCAGGAAAGAACAAAAGTTGCTGGAATCATATGGGAGGTATCGTCAGTCACAGGATGAGAAAAGCGGAGATTCAGTATTGACCCTGAAAGTAAAATGAAAATATCTTAAATTAGTTGCTCAGTGGTCTCAATTCTTCCACAGAGGGAAGAACATTTTGTTAATAATTAAACAGGCTTTTTCAAATCTTATTTTCAACCATCAATGACATTTATTTTTCCAGAAATCAGATAGCTCTTTCAGATCTCCATTTAAGCCCAAACATAGACTCTTTTACAAAGGTTTTGGTACAGCACACCTTGAAGAAAAACCTAGCCTTCCCACTTCAAGGGAAGTACCAGAGAAACATGTTTTACATGGGATCCTTATGTCCAGATGGTGAAATGTTATTAGTATAAATATCATTCACTGGATGAAGTTTAGAAGAGATTTCTCATTTTTCATTCCAAGTAACGTGTGATGTAGTTATATTTCTATCTTACCTTTGAAAATATATACATTGATTAAATATTTCACTATAAACTGCTGTTTTCTCTAACTGAATACATCAAATACCTGTCATTGTCATTTTTGCATATTTAAAATAAGAAGATTGTTTTGTGTTAGTTTTATTGTGACTTTCCCTCCCTTGACTGTTTTTTTTAGAAATAGTTTTGGAGTGAAGAAAATGTATATTTCACAATTTTACCTTGACTGGACTCTGCTATCTCAATGCAGACATAAGACTGCTGTGCAATGTGCATTCAGAGGCTGAAAATATTTCCATGTGCTCAGCTATCTATATAATTTGTGTGGTACAGCTGAATGACTTACTCTTTACTTTGAAAGCACAGCTGTATGTTGTGCCGCTGTGCACAACAATCCTTTTTTGTAACACTGTGTGGTTAGACAAATTGCCCAGGAGTTGGAAAATCTATAGGTGTCCTTTAGTCTGAGGGACTGAAATTTTTATCTCGTGTTTCCAAAGTGAACATCCCAACAATCAAGCCAGAAACTACTGATCTCTCTTTTATCTGATGAGGATCTCAACAGGCAGGTGCAGCAGATTTTCTGTTTCAGTGCAAGCTTTGTGTTTCAGTGTTGTGGTGGCAGGCTGTGTGCCAGTATCTGTTTTATCTACCCTTAGTTGTAGTAAAAAATAAGATTTATGTTTAAAGTTCTAGTGGGGAGGTATCCTCCTGCTCTCAAATTAAAAGCCACCACTCCCAGAAACTATTATTTTGTTAAAATAAAGTCACTCTGAAACTAGCGATACAAGATTCACTCATCCATAGACCAATTTTTTGGTTCCAATTTTGATTTCAGTGGTTGTCTAATACAACATGCAGAAAGATTCTTGGGACTGCCCTTAGGAAGGGACACAAAACCTTATATCTCCTCCACCCCCACTTGAATCCCATCTCCACATTATAACCATAAATATGGATAGTCAAGTCCTTTTTTATTTCCTTTCAGCCTCCTTACTTGCTTTGCTGGCTACATAGCATTGTTGAGAGGTGAATACCAAGCAGCCTTGTGTAGGAACTCAACTAAAATTACCATATCTGTGAACACAAACTGTTATAAAATTTGTAGACGCCTAATTGAGAGTGCTTGGGGCTTAGTTTGGTTTGGGGCTTTTTTTCCCCCTAAATATGCTAGTATTTAGAAGAAATATGCTAGTAGTATCTATGGGATGCCAGGATTCTTGTTTTTTTCAGCAAGTTCACAACTGAATTCCTCAAAAAGCAGACTGAAAAAACTGTGCTTCTCAGTCAGGGAGCAGGGGATCATAATAGGGACTGAGAGAGGAGCAAGAATACATTAAGGTGGAACTTTGGCCAAGCACTTCATAAGGCCATGCCTCAGCAACAGAATACATTAGTACCTTTTTCTGAATCACTCTCATTAATTTGGATACATAAAATCCTCATAATTTTCACTTAAGGTGAAAAAAAAAAGCTACTGAAGATCTTATCAGTAGAGAATTTCCCGATACAGAAATATATTACTCAAATATGTATATATAGCAATTAATTCCAATGCATCATAAATTCCTTTTCTAGTAAACTAAACTGCTGTTATACTGAAAATTACAGGTAATACAGGTTATTTTAAAGCCAAAATTAGATTAATCTAAGCTTTTCACCATCTGTTCTAAATACTTAGTCTGAATGCAAAGAAGCATCGTCATCCAATAGCCTTAAGGAGTAAGGTATAAATGACTTAAATATAGCTGTATGTTAGACCATCTTGGAACACAACTAAAAGTTTCTTGTGCTACATGAGTTAGTCACAAGAAAATGTGTTTGCACCCAAAGAAAGGACTGATTGAACGACAACTTGATGTGATCATAAAAGGCTTTTATTCACTTCACTGATCTTTTGATTATAAATAAAAGTACCTCTCCATCCTAATAATTTTCATCAACATGAAAGTATTTGAAAGTTTAGCTTAAAACTATAACTGCAGTATTTCTTGCTGCATCACTGTCTGTTTTGTTTGTTTATTTGGGTGGCTGATTACCACTTAACTGTATTTTTGGCTCCTTTGTGAATCACCAGTATCTCACCTTCAGTTTCAGACTTCTAGTCAACAGTTTTCCCACGGGCTGATGACAGGGCTTAACACTGTAGACTCCTGACAGTTCACTGTGATGACTTTATCATCAGATCTGAAATTAAGTTAATATTGCAGCATTTGCTGTTTTTTTTGGAGTAGAGAGGTGTTAATTAATTCAAGTTATTAACTAATCAACCATTTTTCACAAAGCATATAATTTGAGACATTAACATTGATGACAAAGTGTGGATGATAAAGCAATAAATGTTCTCAACCTGAGAAAGTAGTGTCTGTCTGTAACCTATCTTACACACAAGTCCCTGATTTGGCCAGTCTCAAGTCTTTCATTTCTTGTTCATTTGCTATTGTGAGGATACTTTTCTATAAGTTAAGACTGTATCTTTGCTTTATTAGACCTCTTGAGAATGACCCAAATAGCATACACTGTCCTACCACTTGAACTGTACATATAAACCCCTCCTATTTCTATGCATACCTTGGTGTGATATTTCCAAAGACTTCCAGTTTATGTTACTGATTTGCAGTAACTATCATCCAGGAAATTCATTTTCATCAGGAAATACACCCTATGGTCCCAGAACACAACAGTATTTCTAACATGTTGAGTATTCTATGTATTCACAATATCCGTATTTTATGAAGTCTTTGAAATTTCCATCCTTCCAAAGGACCATGTCCATGACAGAATGTGCAAACCTGATGTTTTACTTTATTAGTTTTTTAACTCTTCTGATTTACCTCTATAGATTTTTAGTAAAAACACTAGATGGACTTTGAATGCCATCACAGAAGATTATTTTTTTATATCCTTGCTATTTCCAGTAGATCAACAGCAGCAATAGAATAAATATACTAGCTTTAAGGTTTTTGAATAGTCTTCCAGATGCATTACATAAGTCTGTTGCTTCAGTTCAGAGTATACTGAAGATGATAGCCTACTTCTGAAACCCATAAATTACAGTCAGAAGCATTCAGACCAAGAACATTATATCCCTGGACAGCAGCTGAAGTCAAGTGTGTACTATTTTTAATTCAAAGTGATTCCTGTGAAATTCTTAACTTTTTGGTAACTTTCACAAATCTGCATAATTCATGCTTTAGGTAACTTCATTTAATCCTAACTTCACCATGTATTTTAAATTAGCATTTTTATGACAAGTGGCTAACAAGGCTATTTAAGGTTTACAAACTTTCTTCATACACTTATACATTTATGTTTGATTATAGAGTTTTGGTTTTCTCTGGTGTATTGGAAAAGATGAAGGACATTGTATTTATAGTTATAGGAAATATTAACTACTGGTTTAGGGACAGCAAAATGTAAAAGGAAGCAAATCAGAATCAGCAGGGAAAAAAAAGAGTTGAAAAAGCTTGTTTGCATTGTTGCATACCCACACTTTTTAGGTGTATATATCCTAATATGACTAATACTGACAAGCTTTTACAGCCTGTAAAAGGTACTAGGAAAACCATGATATTTACAGCTTAAATACTGGATGCATTCTATTTTCTAAACAGAGTGAGAGTAGTTGTGTGATGAGTGCAAATAATTAAACCAGTAGCTGGCTGTGCAAAATAGAGACTCCATGCAGTTTATTGTCAGATGCATGATGAATGAATGAGTACTTGTTCCCAGGTGAAACTTGAACTCACCTACTTCTTCCTACAAGAAGCTGGAGTTTGTTGTTTTTTTCTGGTTTTGTTTCTGTTGTTGTTGGTTTGGTTTTGGTTTGGGGTTGTGGGGTTTGTTTAGTTTGTTTTGGTTTGGTTTCATTTGGTTTCGTTTGGTTTCGTTTGGTTTGTTTCTTTTCCTCACTTTGGCCAGTGTTATCACAGAGTTATGCTGCTTCCCAGACTTTCTGAATCAAAGAAAATCTAAGAAATATTTCTGGTATTGAGTTGATTCTGTGGCTAAGAGTCAGTTAGCTGCTTGAAAAAGCATATCTCAGATGAAAAGCAACCACTGTTGGTTTTTATATTGTATTATTTTTATATTGTATTTTCAATATCCAATTTGGACTTTCTTTCAATTATTTTGGGACCTAATAAATATTCAAATAAATAATTGTATACCTCTTCACAAAGAATGACAAGTTGGAAATGAAAAAACACCAAGCCTTTCTGCTTCCTTAGCAAAGTTTATACAGTACAAATATGCTTTGGTTTTATCAGAGACATAATCATTCCTTCAGCGGTGGAGAAACTCTAGCAATTTTTTGACAGCTTCATCAGAAGCAAGAGCCTCTAGAGTCTGAAACCTCTGTCCAGTATATCTGTGATAGAATAAATTAACATATGATTTTCTTTCTTTTTGAAGTTATGGCAGTATTTTAGCTAAATATGATTGAAAAGAACTTAAGTGTTACAAAGTGAGAAGATGTCTATATTCTCTAGAGCATGACCTAAAAATGTAGGTGCAGCAATTAGCCAGGAAGAATTTTGTCCGTCTGTCAAGGTCATTTTCATATTCAATTTATAAAAACAGTAGCTAAGTAACATAAAACTTTTTCTTAAACAGCATTTTAGTCAAAGTAACTATGGCATTCAATGATCTCTTATTGCTGAAGCTGTTTGCAGGGCTATCAGCCCTATTTTTTGAGTAGTGGAGTTATCTCCGTGGAAGGGTAATAAATGTATTCAACACTGTGGTTTGTCTCTGTTATCATCTAGTTTCATGTTAGTCCTATACAGCTGTTAACAAGCTTCCAGGTATACCCATGACATTTATGAATCTTAAACTGGAGATCTGTACTAGTTGAAGAAGTTCCTCTGTATTGGGTGAAGATATGTGGAATTCCCTTGCTTCAGAGAAATATCTCAATTCCAAAATTCAATGTCAGCTGATTCCCATTTTGGAATGGGAATAGTTGTTGCATAAAATTATTGCCTGAAGGTCCTCTTTATGTCCTCAGCTTCAGAGCTTAGGACAATCCATCCTTGGTTAGTAGATATAATTTCATGAATGTACAGAAGCACTTCAAGTATTAGTTTCCGCTACAAACAATGGAGAAAGGCTGTGCTTGGCGAGTATGGAGGGTGAAAATTGCCTGATTCCAGAGAAGAACATGATCTATCCCAGTGATGACTTAAATTTATGACAACTTGAAACTTTTACTGTGAATTTTTATATTAGAAAATTACTTACTTTGCATCCAAATTCAGCTTTTATCTAGTTCTAATTCAGCTTTAATATCAGGTTTGAATTCATCTCATTATCTAATTTTACATTTTTTTTTCTTCAATTTGAGAAGTTAAATCTTTGCAGGAAAAAGCACTGAATTTTAACCCTTAAAAACCAAATTGTAATTCAAAACCAGTTCCATGTATATTAAAAATATTTTGTAAGCTAATATTCTTTTTCCTGTTCTTCTCCTTTCTTACTTTAAAAAGATTGATTTAAATGGACCCTATTCTCAGAGCAATTACAAACAAGCCGTGCTTGACTTTCTCAGACAGCAGAAATTCATAAAGCTGAATTCAGTCCCCTGGGACTGTCTTTTATGATCTGAAGGGTAGTATTATTTTTTCAAAGATTATTTAGAAAGACATTTTACAAAGTATCTAGGAGCTTGAATGCTGAAGATATTATTTTGAAAATCCACAAAATTTATCGGTTTTATTTTTTCTTCTCCTTTTTAGGCCAGTTTCATTAAGAAAGGTTTATGCAATCACTTGTTCCATCTGTTATTCCCTTTTCCCTAATAACCCTGTACCTGCTCGCCAATTTAAACCAAATTTGACACAGAAATACAGAGCTCAAAAACAGTATATGGTTCCAATTTTATGAAATTCACAGGTAGGCAGAAAGAAAAGTATATACTAGATCGAGAGAAAAGCTACATCAGGAGCTCAAGAGTTCTTTCTGAACTGTCCCATTGTAGGATCACTTGAGTTGGCTGGGACCTTGGTGATTCCTGTTCACTCCTGCCCAGGTGACAGGTGAGAAAAAGAGTGTAGAAGGCACCAGAAATATTCATAAGTTAGGTTAGGAGCAAAGTGGTAAACTGAAGATATCACAAAGCGGAGTTGTCATAGGCAAAAGTTATGCACTACTGTGGGGAAATCAACACAAATCTCTGGGAAACTAATTTAGTAAATTTCATTGTTCACTAAAAAAAAATGTGAGAAATCAAAGTTGTTTTTTAACTTTCACTCTTGTAAATACTTTTGTGAAAATATTGAAAGAAAAAATGTGATCCTTAGGAGCTGCTTAGAACTTGGTAATGAGTAGATGCTTGTAAATTCAAGAGTGATATGATTATATAAGTTGTTCAAGTACAATAAACTGTGACACAAGGGCTTAATCAAACTTTTATGTATGTTAGTGACAGGTCACTTACTAGCTGAAATTAATCTCTCTATTTCAGCACTGCATTTAAAACCTTAAATCACACTAGATTTTTTAATTTTAAGAGTTGCCATAAATACTTACATGCACTCAGATTTCCTACTTGAAAAACATTTTAAAATTTTGTACCACCCTTTGTATCTCTTTAGAATGTGTCTGGTTCTGAAGGCAGAAATGAATGAACAATTGATGTAGACATTAGGGCTCCAATTTTTACAATAAATGTTTAATAAAGTATACCTTTTGCATCCTATATCCACATGTCTGTCTGTCTGTCTGTCTGTCTTTCTTCAGCACATGCAGCACTGTTGGAACATTTGAAAAAAAAATCCAGAACTGCAAGCTGCTACAAAGCACTTTTGTGCATACCAAATGCAGGTGAGCTAAACGTCAAAGGATGCTTGACATGCACTGGCACATTACTATGATTTGATGGAGATACAACTAAATACATGTAGGCAGAATCTAGTATATGATCAAAGTCAAATGCACATGGGTTTAAAATTTGTGAACCTCCTAAATTCTCCTTTGAAGTTCATAAAGTCTTAATAAGCATTTTTTTCCCTTTTGAGAATGTGGTGTTTTCATTGTGCTTGTTTGTTCTTCTGAATGCACCTTTGTGCTTCCAATTTTTGCTATTCCCATAAGCAGCATTCCTGAATCATTGTAACAGGTTAATAATCTTGCCACTCCATCTGACAACTGCATGAGTTTTTGTTTGGGTTGTGTTTTTTTTATTTTTTTCAGGTTAGATGTCATTTGATTAAAATAGCTTTAAATTTGGAACAAAAATCTTACTATGATAAGATTTGTCTTGGGACTTTAGGTCTAGAACCATAAAAAGACTACAGGTGGCAGATGCACCTAGCTGTTGTGTTCAGGAGATCATCCAGGCCAGCCTCCTGCTTGAAGTAGGGCTAAATTCAAAGCTAGAGCCAGATTTCCCTTCGCCTTTTTGGGCTGAGCTTTGAATGTCTTAAGGATGAGATTCCATTGCATCCCTGGCCAAGCTGTTCCATCTTAATTGTTCACAGTGTGAAGAGATTTTTCTTTATATCTAATAATAATTTTCCTTCTGGCAACTTGCGCCTGTTGCATCTTGTCCTGTGCACCTCAGAGAGTAAATGGCATATAATAGCTGATTTTCTAGTCTAAACTGCTCATTCTAACTTCCTCTGGTTAGTAGACAGAAACAGACATTTACACATTCAGTGATTGCAGCCAGTCATCTCCAGCACTGTCTCAGTGAGCTGAATCTCCTCTGAAGGTGCCTATTTCTCTCACTGCAGTTGAAATACAGGTTAGTTTTAGATAAAAAACTCTTTCTGGTAGCACGGCTTTAAATTAAACTGAATACTAATGCTTCACTGGGATCAGGAAGAGATCCACAGTTATTTTCACCTTCATATCTTTTTATATCTTTATGCCTTTTATACTTCAATCATCAACATTATATTAGGATGATGAATCACACTCTTTCTTATTTGTAGTTTGTATATGGATCCTTCTACTTTTATTATTGATTTTCTCTGTTTTGACTGTAAGTATTCTGATTCTCTTCAAATATGGTCTGGCAATAAGTATTGAGAAAGTCTTGTCTTTTTTGTGTGAAGGGTCTAATTGATGATTAAAACTTCTGAAGGCTAGAGAGGGAGTTTAATCATAAGGCTTATAAAACCTTTAACAAGCTTCTAAATAAATAAAGATTTTATGTCAGCTTTCCATTTTGGAGTATTAGAAGATTGGAACATTTTCATGGAGGGTTTTCATGGTTAAGAGGCATGACAAATTTTGGAATAGCATTGTTTTAGTTAGGCAAACCTAGAAAGACCTTGTTTTGATTGATGATGAAGAAGTAGCCATCAAATTCTCATGCTGTGGTGGGCTGACCCTGGCTGGACGCCAGGTGCCCACCAAAGCTTCTCTATCACTGCCCCTCCTCAGCTGGGCAGGGGAGAGAAAATATAATGAAAGGCTCGTGGATCGAGATAAGGACAGGGAGAGATCACTCGCCAATTACCATCACGGGCAAAACAGACTCAACTTGGGGAAATTAGTTTAATTTATTACTAATCAAACCAGAGTAAGATAATGGGAAAAGAAAAACTAAATCTTAAAACACCTTCCCCCTTACCCCTCCCTTCTTCCTGGGCTTAACTTTACTCCCAAGTTCTCTACCTCCTCCCCGCTCAGCGATGCAGGGGGATGATGAATGGGGCTTGCGGTCAGTTCATCACACGTTGTCTCTGCCACTCCTTCCTCCTCAGGGGGAGGACTCCTCACGCTCTTTCCCTGCTCCAGTGTCGGGTCCCTCCCATGGGAGACAGTCCTCCACCAATTTCTCCAAAGTGAGTCCTTCCCACGGGCTGCAGTTCTTCATCAACTGCTCCGGTATGGGTCTCTCACAGAGTGCAGTCTTTCAGGAACAGACTGCTCCAGCGTGGGTCCCCCACGGGGTCACAAGTCCTGCCAGCAAACGTGCTCCAGCGTGGGCTCCTCTGTCTCCATGGGTCCGCAGGTCCTGCCAGGAGCCTGATCCAGCGCAGGCTCTCCACAGGGTCACAGCCTCCTTCAGGCATCCACCTGCTCCAGTGTGGGGTCCTCCACAGGCTGCAGGTGGATATCTTCTCCACCATGGACCTCCATGGGCTGCAGGGGGACAGCCCGCCTCACCATGGTCTCCTCCACAGGCTGCAGGGCAATCTCTGCTCCGGTGCCTGGAGCACCTCCTCCCCCTCCTTTTTCACTGACCTTGGTGTCTGCAGAGTTGTTTCTCTTACATATTCTCGCTCCTCTCTCCAGCTGCAATTGCTGTTGTGCAGAAACTTTTTCCCCTTCTTAATATGTTATCACACAGGTGTTGCCACTATTGCTGATGGGCTCGGCCTTGGCCAGCAGCAGGTCTGTCTTGGAGCTGGCTGGCATTGGCTCTATGGGACATGGGGGAAGCTTCCAGCAGCTTCTCACAGAAGCCACACCTATAGCCCCTCTGCTACCAAAACCTTACCACACAAACTCAATACACATCTTCAGTTAGAAAACAGCAAGATTGTCACAGTTGTTGTGCCATAGTTAAATTATCAGCGATGCACTGATGCTCAGTGAGTGCATTTTTCAGGAGGACAGATGGCTGTATTAACTTAAGCACAATAAGCAGCTCTTATTAGTCATAATAAGAAAAAATACTAGTTTATATTAATTTTATTTTTTCTTTAAAACTTCTGAGAATGAAAAGTATATTACAAACCAGGAAATATAAAATATTTTAACTGATTGAAAAAGGTTTTTTTTTTAAAAAAAGAGAATTTTGGTGGTTCTTATCAGACCACATATTCAGTTTCCAAATACTTTTAGGCAGTTTTCTAGCGATGCCCAAATTTATGTCCTAAATATGTCAGATCCAGACAGTCTTCTTCAATTTTTATTTTGTTCTGCCATTTTCTAGTCTTTCTAGTATACGGACCAAGGTGAGGTTAAAATATGGTATAGGAAAGCATCTTCAAAATCGTGGTGGTTATTATACTAAATCAAGTGATAGAGAATTTTCTTTGTCACAGTAAACTGATTGGTCCCTCAACACATATTGTGTTCCCAGGAAACACCAGTAACTCTTATGCACTTTATTTATCCACTTTCAATTGAAATTATAGTTATTTCTTAAAATAGAACTCTGCATTGTCATATATACATAAAAAGGTGTGCCTCTGTTGAGAGCCCCTGTAAAGATATTTCATGGTCACAGTACATAATATACACCCCTACTTTTGGGAAAGGAAATTTATAATGGAAATTTTTTCTAGTGAAAGGCATAGGACATGGGACATATTGCTTTTCAAGTGCACTGGCAATAGATTTTATGTATCCCAAGAACACATTTTCTTAGTAAACAACATTCAAGGTAAAGACATTTCAAAGATAAGAAACCAAAGTTAACAGTTTATTTATACAGTTTACAGACGGAGGCGTGATACTGCAGATATTTAATTCTTTACAGAATCTGAATTCATGATAGGGTGAAATTGGCTATATGCACTCAGATTATAAGATTGTATTTTCAGTATGTGTAAGAGTGTTATTAATTTGTGTTTAAAGAATATGAGAGGTATGTTTCAGCATTTAATTCTAGTTGAACTTTTGTAACATTTTTAAGTTGTTTTTCATTTCTTGAAAGTTTGCTTTCGATTAAAAGAGTCAAATAAATCTCTCTTGTTCTCTTATATTTCCCCTGTCTTCCTGTATGTTCAGTAGAAAACCCAAAATAAAACACTGTAGTAAATGAAAAACAGAAGAATGGCTAGAGCTACAATCATTACTGATAGAGCCTTTGTCATCTTTCTTATATCTTAGTTATCTAGCATGGGGAAAGCCTGGCTTCAGGTTTTTTTTTCTGTGATAGAAAATATGAGTCTTTCACATCTTAAACATACCTTCTCTTCTCTGATCTCACATTTTCCTCCTAATCTTCCAGTTCGATAACTGTTGCTCTTGTAGCCCCTTGGAACAAATGAAACTGATTCCAAGAAAACTATCTAGAGAAAATGATTTGAAGTTGCTAGTAATTTCGAAGTTACCTAAGCTGTAATGTTACAGAGTTCAATTTTCTTCAAAACGTATTTTGCAGCTGGTATCTTGGAGTCTTTGAGAGACAGTCAAGTTAAAAAATCTGAACGATGCAGCAAAGTACAGGGAATTTTGAAGTGATGATGTTTCCAGATTCTGCTGCCAGCATTATATTCTTCTCCAGAATCTTGTCTATGCATTGCCTTCAGGCTTCGTGACTGATAGATGGAACAGGGAAAAAACTACATTAAATATCCAGTTTTTACTGTGGGCACATACAAATGCTTTCATATTTTCTTCTTCTGTATGCTTGCTTTCAGCTTTGCATAAAATGTAATATCGCTGGGAAGAAGGGTTAACAATGCAGAAAAGAAACTAATATAGAGTAGAATATCAGACTAGAGAAACAGTTAATTCCATTAAATAATTTGAGGGAGAGATTGATTTTTTTATCTAATATAACTGTCTGGATGACATTTCATAGTTACCAAGAAGAAGTTACCAAAAGTATTCTGTGGATTCTTTGTAGAGCTACAGCTATCCAAGTAAATGAAACATTTCTGGACAAGTTTCTAAGTAATGGAATTAGTCCCTGTTTACATGGCTGTGATTGAGTTTGCTATTTTATACAACATTCAAGTGTAAACTCCTACTTCAGTATAAAAGCACTGTAAATTGGAATAATTTGTTTTCTTTACTGATAAAATTTCAAAATAATGAAATAATAAAAAAGTGCTTAATTCAAATTCAGCTGAACTCTGATTCTATGATTCTGTGAAAGACAATTCTTAGAATCTACACCAAACAAACCCTTTGAAATGCACGCACACAGCTTTTAGTGTTCAGCTACTTCATTAATTTTGTGCACTAGACAAGTGGAAATAATGTGGAGTTGTCTAGCTCTGTTGTTACCTTGGTGGGGGAGGCTTTTTTTAAAAGCAAAAAAAACTCATCTGTGCCAGTGAGGCCTACATATATTGTTGAGATATACATAGGAGACAAACTGTCAAATTTTCTTACCCTTTTCACCTCTCCCCAGTAACTGACAATTTCCCCCTCTACTGCTGTTAAGTGCCTTAAGCTTACAATAAGAAATGCAGATAAGGTATGCCCTTGACTCTGCTTTCGTACATCCAGTAAATTTTATACTCTGTCTGCCATCTTGTTTTGTGAAGGCAACAACTATGGAAATACAAATGGTATTTTTTGAAACATCTGTGGCAATTTAAAAGAAGGTTGCCTAACAAATTTTGTTAGTACCCATCTGCTCTAGGTTATCAGTCCCACACCTCTGCAATGTCTTTATCCCATGTACACCAGCTGTTGCTATTGCTGTGGTGATGGGCCTTAATTATTAAAACATTTGTAAGAGTTGCATTTACTCTTTCTCAAAATTACCTTTTGCTTTCATACTATTATCTACTTCTTGTATGCAAACATTTGTCAGAATGTTTTTTCTTTCATCATTAAAAATAGCTTGATTCCATGGAAACTGATATTTAGAGTGTTTATCTATTTGTGAAAGTTATTGCATATGCATGTAGCCCACTAACCCTACTTTACAAAGTTTGTCACATGTTTTGACTATATATGTGCTCTTCAATCTATTACTCTGAAAATCTTTCCCCTGTAGACTAGCTCCTTTTACTTTCTGTTTGAGAAGTAACAGCCATTTGGAATGAATTCTCTCGGGCACACATAGAGTAATGTTAATTGCAGAAGCTTAAGACACAACTAGGAACTGACTGTTATATGTTGAGAAGAACAAGGTAGATCCTGAAAAATGGAGGAGGTACTTAAACCATATGTTGAATTATATTGTCTTGACTGTATCATACAAATGACAGTACAATATGGAATATTTAGTAATGCTTGTACATAGGGAGCAATACTTTGTGGAAACAAAGCAGGAGCTCTGTAGGAGAAAGAACAGAAACTCAGAGCTGTCCTCTAGGATTCTTAGAGAAAGGCTAATCCACTGAAGAAGATTTCCTGTACTCTTCATTGTTCTCATTCAAGAGATTATAAAATATGGCTAAAGTTACTCAGTTGTTTATTGGTTCTAAATTAATGTTTTGGTTTTAAGGTGTATTTTACTTAATGACAAGAAAGTTTTATACTGCCATTATGATGTGATTTAAATATTTTCTATAGGTCTGTATGTCATCTAAACTGGTAGAACACTAGGCAAATCCATAAAAATTGAATTTAAAGACACCTAAAAATTTTGCTTCTCCTCGTGCAATTACCAGAGTGTTATTTTTTTTTAACATGTTTTGGTATATTGTATTTACAAAATATGACATAATTGAATATATACAGGTTAAAAAATGAGTAAATCAAAGATCAGAGAGCAGTGCAAAGTGATGGCATTTGGAATGCTATATATGAATAGACATAGAATACAATAGAAAAATTATGATTTATAAAACAAGCTGAATTTTACAGCATTCTTTAGGTGATATTTTTAACAATATATGTAAGACCTTTTTTTGAGACCAATTCAATTAGTTACTGATGGCACAACTTTTTTTTCTATTTCGCATTAGCATCACAACGAAGAATTTGCTCTTGCAAAACCATCAGTCAAGCATGCATTACACTGGTGAGCCATAGAGTAGTTTTTGAATTGTTAATGTCTTATTAAGTGTCAGTATGATGAATTGTCTTTTGAAAGATGTGGCAATGTCATCTTTAGACAGACGCAAGGTTGTAATGTATATTGCACAACAGTATTTGCATAATGTTCTGCTATCAAACAGTACTTTAAATTCAAGCATTAAAAACATGGAGCATGAAAAGTTTAAGGTTTAATAAAGCTGGACGATATTCTGTCTAAGCTTCTGAAATACTGTAATTTCTGTATCTAATTGTTAAACTGTATGTTTCAGATTATTCTTGACTCTGCAGTATCTCCTGTGGCTGACAAGCTTCAGTATTAATTACCAGCCAGTTCGTTAATTGTATATATAGGATTTCTCAGTGACAGGCAAAATTCATTCTCATTATTCTTTAACTAGGATGGTAACAAATGAGGCTGCAGTGAAAAATGTTAGAGTATCATCAGCAGAAAATGTTCCAAGTCCAGCCAATTGCATCAGGAAGACATCATATGTTCAGTGGCCAGAATGGAGGCAAAAAAACCTGCTGCTTTTTTTTGTGCTCAAGGATCTGTGATTACTGGGCAGGTGGAAATGTTCCAATGTGTCTAAGCCTGCTCATTGGCAATCTGTCTGACAACACAGATTTCCACACCCTCATCAAAGTAGGAGATCTTAATCCTGGCAGCAGTTTAAAGGAAAATATGGACAATGACATGGTGAGATTCAACAGCAGATGGCAAATACATTATTTTAAAATATCCAGATATAAACTGTAAAGTATATCTGTACAGTGTGCATCAGTGAAGGATCTCTGCCACATAACCCTTGATGAGGGGAAAACAAATTATATTAATAGAGGCAGTGGAAACATTGAATAAACTAAAAGGACGTTTAGCTTACTGCAGATCTTAGTCTATGATCATCAAGTTCCAGCACCCTCCTTGGCAATGTAGATTTTCCCACAAAGAATCCAGCTGAAAGTCCTCCAGTTTTTTTATTCTCTAGTGATTGTTGAAGACTGTGTCTTGTGCTTTAAGTGACATCTTTGAATCCTTCCACTAGGCAGTTCATATAATAACAAGGATATGTAGCCCCCATTAGGAAACAGCAAACCAATCATTTCCTAGTATCCTGTAAAGAAGGAGCACTGTATTTTTTCAAGTAAAAGTTTTGTAAATAGTCTGGGATTAAGCCTTCTCTTCCAATTAAAGCAAACAAACAAGCAAACAAAACCTAATAAAAGTAAAGTAGTCTCAAATAACTGAACTGAGGATACGTAGAGTCAGACTAGTGCTTTCTCTCCAGCCTCAAAACTATCAGGTATAATAATACTCTCCTTCGAATCTAGTTGGATGATTTAGGAGACATTTTCTGGTGCAGTATTGATACTGCCATTGACATCTACATATATTTGGATGTAACTACATAGCAAGTATGTTCTTACTTGTTGATCTCAATTCCGTTTTTGGCAAAATTCATGGAATAGCTTATTTGCTTTTATGTCCTAATTGGTTCATGTGTCTGTCTATAAAATTACATTTTTGCGAATAATTAGATAACTGCAATTGCAATTGTGGAACTGCATTCCAAAGCTTTTTATTTTTTGTAGCTCCATTTGGACTGTTTTGGAGCATTATAGAGTCATTTTTAGGAGGCATCTCTTACTGTGTCAGAAATGGGGATCCTTCTTAGAGTACAGTCCAAGAGATTTTTTCACTTTGATTTTTCCTACCAGAGATAGTTCTTGGAAGACATGAAGAAATAGAGTGTGGTTTAATTGCACAGGGCTGGGGGAGGGGGGGCAGCTAGAGGGTGCAAAAAGGGGAAAGAGAAAAGGGCATAAAATCAACTTTTCATTTCAGCTTTCAATAAGAAAAAAATACTTAAATTTCCTATAGGAATTGAAAATAATTTTACAAGTTTCAGTGGCTAACCATCTGTTAAGACCTTACAGCTGTACCAAAAACTATTGTAATAAAAATTATGATAAAACTATTTGTATGCATAGTAGTCTAAGTCTCTTTATGATACAAGCAAGGCGCTACTACATCCTTGACAATCTCTGATAAAGAGCTGATATTTTAAATCAGCTTTTTATGCCACAGGTCCATCAATTTCCAAATGAAGTGTGAAAACTCTACATACTCTCTGTCTTTTACAGTATGAGTGGTTCACAGAAATAGTCTTTTTAGAGATTGCCACAAAATCGACAAGAACAGTCTGGAAAACAATTAGAAATGTAGGTGGATAGGTGATTAAGTTTTTCTTGAAGTTAGTTGATAGAGTTCTTTCCAAAAAACTGCAAGCAGAGTTCTGGATGGAGATGTTGCAGTAGACATTTTACAGTGGATCCTTTTAGCAAAAGCTTAATATATATGATTTGTGAAAGTCAGCACCTCCACTGATCTTTCCATACAATGTCAAAACCCAGAAGGCAAACATCTATTACCCAGTGAAGTAAAGGGAAAAAGATGTACAGTATAAGAAAAGTAATCTGCAAGGTAGATTATTATTGTTGATGAGATTTCTTTTTCCCCCAAGGCTTTTAAAAATTATTTTAAAATGATTCTGTGCAATGTCACTACATTTGAATACTGTTTCAATTTAATAGAGAGCATATAGAAATAGATGTAGTGTAAATGTTCATATGGTCTTCATATGGACTATGAATATTCATATGAAATATTTGGATTTTGAATACTGCTTGTCTTATCACCCAAGTTAAACTGCCTTTAAGAGAATTAAATTCAGAAGTCTGAATAATAGTGAGATAAACTTTCATTAACAATTAAAACAATACATTTAATTCCTTAGGCATTTTATGGCCACCTATGATTTACTTGTTAATGTACCTGAAAGCCATGCGTAGAAACATGTGTCAATGTACAAGATGGATTAATATAACCAAAAAATTAGTGCTTTCTGATAAGGACAAAGACTTGTATTAGGGGTTTATTTCTAGCTAAATTACCTGTTACATGGAAACAAATTAGAATGGCAAAAGTAACAGTAATTCAGCAATAAGAGCAAGAGAACAGAGCTGATATTGGCATGGTTTTGGTTTTTTTTTTTTTTAATATTGTACTTGTTCCCTGGGAAGTAACCTTGAATCTATGATTACCAACACTACTGTAATTCTAGTGGCAATTGAATTGGACTTCTAGAAGGTTTGCAATGAAGTTGCTTCTGTAACTGACTGAAATACTTTGGTCTTGTCCATTGTGGTAACTATTGAACATTTTCTTGAAACACACATTTTCTCTGCATTGACAATAACAACAGCAAAGACACTAATTCACAGTTTAAATTCTTGCTTTTAATTTCTTTACCTCTGTTCTTGTTTTAAGTCCATTCCACATGTCTGTGGGTTTGTTTTTTTTTTAAATATATCTTATGAAATAAATCCAGAGCTAAAATTGTCATATTTTCTAATGCTCTAGATAATGTTCGAGCTATAAATGAGACTAACTGAATTTTGTTTATAACTAATACAGTGGTTACTTAGGAAATATCTGAAAAGACTTGAAGAAAACATATGACTACAGTCTAATGCACAGTATCTCTGTTTATTTCAAAAAGTTCAAGACAAAATTAAACACATCCTTGTAGATAATCAGGATCAATGAAAAAAATGGGAATGTATGTGTATACACACATACACATATATGTATACTTACACACGTACATACAGGATTCTAATTAGTCTGTTTAGTCGATGATCTATCAGCTTTCATCAACATAAAAATGTGAATGCTTCTTTGTTGCTTTTTCTTTTCCCATTAATTTTTCTTTAGTAATGCGAAATGCATGTTAAACTTAGTTTCTTAACGAAAGGAAATGCTAGGGAATAAAATATTGACTTGAAATATAAATACAGGAAATATTTTCATATTAATTAAATTCTCCCTTTCTAGCAGTAAAAGAAAGATGTTCTGTCATGTGATCTATTCCCCTTATCATTTGAGATAATAGATAGTTGGAATAAAGATATGAATAAGGAATGAGTTTGTATAACTTTATTCTAAATAATGTATCGTTACCAGATTTTTTTCTGTGCAGAATGGACAGAATTCTTTTGCCCTCTAGGAGAATACTGGTTTTGTTTACCCATAGGATTCTGCAACAAATGAATTAATCATTATAATTGTTATCATACAGTATTCTAGCCATATATTTATTTCATTTGTATAGAATAGTATGATTGGCAATCAAGTAGACTGATCTCTTTTCCTGTTCATTATTCATAGTCTGTTATTATTGAGAGTTTGTCTGCCATGTTTATGAAGCCAAACCTCTTGCGCAAAGAAAATTGTTGTATTTATACCCATTAAGTATTGTAGAGATATACTATTTTTATTAGTTTAAACTGGATGATCTTTCACATTTACATTAAGAAAATAATTTGGAATTTATGTGTGGAATGTGACTGCAATGTAGGATTCAGTTAAGACTGACACTTAAATTTAGGTACGTACAACATATAGGCTTCCCTGATAGCTAAGATTACCAGCAGAGCCCAGAGAGCTCTGATGCCTAAGGAATAGTTCAGCGATCTAAACATAGTTTTAGTCAACCTAAAACGTGTCACACAGTCTCTGGCTGACATTCCAGCAAGTCACAGGTTCTCCCATAGGCTCCTTGTTACATCCACCAGCCTTGTGTGAGTGAAAAACTACTCGGTGCTGCAAGTGGTACTTGACATTTCTGTTTAGGAAATTACATTCCATGTTGTCGTGGCTTAACCCCAGTAAGGAACTAAGTAAGTAGCACACAACTGCTCACTCCTTCTCCTGGTGGGATGGGGGAGAGAATTGTAAAAAAAAAAAGTAAAACCCGTGGGTTGAGATAAAGACAGTTTAATAGGACAGCAAAGGAAGAGAAAATAATAGTAACGATAAAAGAATATACAAAACAAGTGATGCACAATGCTATTGCTCACCACCCGCTGACCAATGTCCAGCTTGTCCCCAAGCAGCAATTGCTGCCCCCTGGCCAACTTCCTCCTGTTTATATGCTGAGTATGACGTCATATGGTACGGAACAGCCCTTTGGCCAGTCTGGGTCAGCTGTCCTGGCTGTGCTCCCTCCCAGCTTCTTGTGCACCTCCTTGCTGGCAGAGTATGGGAAGCTGAAAAGTCCTTGACTAGTGTAAACACTGCTTAGCACCAACTAAAACATCAGTGTGTTAGCAACATTATTCTCATCCTAAATCCAAAACACAGCACTATACCAGCTACTAGGAAGAAAATGAACTCTATCCCAGTCAAAACAAGGACACCCATATAATATCTAGACAGGCAAATAATTATCCTGCTTCTGTCAACTGCATTTTCTGGCTCTTCATTGACTATAATAGAAGATTAGACACCAAGTTCACACATATATACCTAATATTAGTTTTCTTAATTCTGTAATGAATCCCATCCAACCACCTGTCATATCATTGCTGGATGTGATCCACATCCTTCATCAGCCCTGTCTCAGGTTATGCTGTGTTTCTAAATATTAATATTATCACTCTAAATCTCTTCAGTTTCCTTCACTCATACAGCTGTAAAAGGGAAATTGTTATATGATAAACAGAATACTAAGAATAACAGGCAAACCAACTATAGAGAATCAGAAGATTAACAAAATGTATAATTCAATATAGTATCATATAAGGACAATAATTATAACTATTATCAGGAAAGAATTTGAGATATTAGTCAATAAATAATTTGAACACATTTATTCCTTTCTTATTTTGATAAAAAAAAAAAGTAAATTAATAGTGCAATGGTTATCATGAAATTAAGATACTGATGATAGATTTTGTATTTTGGAATATTTATATCTACTATAACAATGTAACTTTTAGCAACTTATACATTAGGTGGAAGAAGGAAGAAGAACACATGACAAAAATAAATATACACAAATATGAATTACATTGCTCCACTACCAGTACATATACAATAAATTAAACACAGTCCATGAGAAAATATTTTATATGGGAAATATTTTCTTAAAGTTGTTTTTTTTTCTATTTGTCTTCCTTGTTATGAATTTACATGTGTCAAATCTCTCTTAAGGTTGTAGCCTCCAGAGGGCTATTACTGTATCTAGTAACTGAAATGAAACAGTTCTTTCACAGAATCTTTGCTCCACAGTACTGTTGTATCGCGGAACATATCTGTCACTTACTTGCCTCAGCAATTGAAACGTTGAAAAGATCTTGCTTTTGTATAATTCCTGTTGCTATTTCTTATTACAGAAAGAATAAACTTTTTGTCTGAAGTTAAAACTGAAATCAGTTTAAAACCACAAAACCTAATTCTAAATTTAAAGATACAGAAGTGTCAGGTTTTCTGCAGTCTTTGTTCCATGCCACTGTTCAGTGCTTAAACACCAGTGACATGATGCGCTATAGTTCATGTTAATATTGAAAGCATAAGTATATGTGAATATTCCTCATGAACATACGCTAAACTCTGTCTCCAATATCAGAACTGTATTGAAATATTTAAATAGGCATGAAAACTTTATTTAAATGACTCTCTAATCACTTCACTTCTAAGTATGTCTTTCTAATTCCTGTTTTACTGATAAGTTAACGGGCAATAGAAAGCAGGTTCTGAAGAAAAACAGTTTTAAACTCGATCCTTGAACTTTCATAAAATACACACCTTATTCAGTTGGAATCAGTCATTTACTTCTTTTTGATTTCATCTGTTTTTAGCTTAAATATAAGAGTATCGATAAAAAGTTCATCCCTCAAGACAACTCCAGTGTTACTGCAACTATTCCACAAGGCAGAATTTTATTAATTTTGGGTGATCCCTCAGATCCTTGAATTCAATGAATGCTATATGTGTGGATCTAAGAGCAGAATTTATAAATGTATATCCTGTCACTGAGTATGTCTGAGAAAAATGCATTCCTTGTAGAACGTTTTGTTTGTATTTTATCCAGTGAACACAATACAAAATTTATGCTAAGTCCAGGGAGACAGGACATTTCTTTCCAGTTGAAAATGCTCTTCACTGGCTACAGGTATGTGATTCTCTTCTTTGCTCTTCATTCTTGCCCACCTTGCATTTTTTTTGGTACATTGAGACATATTCTCAGGTGTGAAAACTGAGATACTGGAAAAGCACTAAATAATCCTTACATTATCCTTAACAAAAAGCAACAGAGAACCCTGTTAAGATGTACTTCTTTGCAATGTATATAACTGAGTCAAACAAAAGAACTCATGTGACTGCAGAAAAGACACTGTCCCACCAAAGCAAAGTGGCATAAATTTCCTTCATTCACTGGCATGGGGGGCACCAACACCATCTCATTTGTCTTAGTTCTCTGAAATACACATTCTAAGCAAAAGACTGTCCACACAAATCTTATTTTTGTTAGGTAAGGTATACCTGACATAGGCATTCTGAATTTGGTCTCCAAAGCTTATCTATCTTTTATAGAAAGGCAGATGGAATTGGTCAACTAAAAAAGATAGCATTTCCATTTTCAGCCCTGGGTAACTCCTAAGTAGGGCAGTAAGAATTCCATTTAATAGTAGTGGAGGAAGGAAAGAAGTACATACAACTTGCTGCTTATGAGAGTTAATACTATGTGCCATGTTTCCAATCTTCTCCTTTAGTTATGATGCTTAATCTAAGGCTATAGTGGATAAACAACTTTCCATGGAGTTTCAACGCATTATGTATCTCACTTTAGAATAGAATAGAACAGAATAGAACAGAATAGAACAGGGTAGAGTAGAGTAGAGTAGAGTAGAGTAGAGTAGAGTAGAGTAGAGTAGAGCAGAGCAGAGCAGAATAGAATAGAGTAGAATAGAGTAAATAGGGTAGAGTAGAGTAGAGCAGAATAGAGTAGAATAGAATAGAACAGAACAGAACAGAACAGAATAGAATAGAATAGAATAGAATAGTTCCAGTTGGAAGGGACCTACAATTATCTAGTCCAACTGCCTGACCACTACAGGGCTGACTGAAAGTTGAAGCATGTTGTTAAGGGCATTGTCCATACCACATTAGAGTAAAAGAAACTAAACACAGTTGCAAGCCAGATGCAAAAAGAAAAAAAAAAAAGGCATAGAAAAAATCAGTGAACCCTCCATCATTCATATTAGAAATGTAAAAAACTTAGTTTGTTTAGAGAGCCATATCACAATGTATAACCCTGGGACTTAAGTTACAGGAAGTTCTACATATTCTCCTATCCAATATTGGATACAGCACTGAACAAACCTTTGTGTAGTGTTTTCTCTTTAAAGTGATGATAATCTTATTAGTTGTTCAAAGCCCAATGTCAAGCAAAGAATGTATCATGGTTTAACCCCAGCCAGCAACTAAGCACCACACAGCCGCTCACTCACTCCCCCCCGGTGGGACGGGGGAGAGAATCGGAAAAGTGAGAAAACTCATGGGTTGAGATAAAGACAGTTTAATAGGTAAAGCAAAAGCCACGCACACAAGCAAAGCAAAACAAGGAATTCATTCACTACTTCCCATCGGCAGGCAGGTGTTCAGCCATCTCCAGGAAAGCAGGGCTCCATCACGCGTTATGGTTACTTGGGAAGACAAATGCCATCACTCTGAACGTCCCCCCCTTCCTTCTTCTTCCCCCAGCTCATATACTGAGCATGACGTCACATGGTATGGAACAGGCCTTTGGCCAGTCTGTGCTGTGCTCCCTCCCAGCTTCTTATGCACCTGGCAGAGCACAAGAAGCTGAAAAGTCCTTGACTAGTGTAAACTCTACTCAGCAACAACCAAAACATCAGTGTGTTAGCAACATTATTCTCATCCTAAATCCAAAACACAGTACTAAACCAGCCGCTAAGAAGAAAATTAACTCTATCCTAGTTGAAACCAGGACAGAATGCAACAATGAATCAAAAAATAATAATTCTTTGAATACTTGGTCTCAATTTTGGTTTTAAGGTTCTTGAAAATATAACTGCAAGTGATATCATTGCTTGATCTGGAGGCTACTAAATTAGAATTTTCCCAATTATCTGTCTCAGCATTAGCTGTGAGAAAAACTGAAAGACTCTGTCTGGGTTGCATAAAATTGAGAAATAAGCCCCTAGCATCTTAAGCATGGTGAATATTTATTATGATTCTCATCTAGAAAACAGACAGCACCAGTATCAAAGAGCTTGCATTTCTGTATCAAGTACACTGCTGAACTAATTTTAAATTCACGGTATTTGTTACACTATAGTAAATGTGCTGATGCCTTTATAGGGCTTTACTCTTCCCAACAAATAACTATGTGAGAATGCAGGAAAAAAGAACATTAAAGTAGTTTATAAAACAAAGAATCTAACTGTGGAATGAAATACAAAATTACATCTGCTTTTACAGTAAACACTCTTCAGGTTTCTTGGAGTGTATATTAATCAGGGATGTTGTAGCACAACCAAGAAAACGTAAGAGAGGGTTCTTAGAGAAATGATTGTTACAGCATACGTTTCTGAGCTTTACTAGAATATCATTAAGCTCTATACACTTCTCTTAATGGTAATTCAATTTTGCTTTGTTAGAAATAAATCTTAATTATGATGCTTATGTGGTACTTGTATAGCACTTAGGAAAACCCTATGTAAAAAGAACAATCACAGACCTATTCTACAATAAAAGAAAGAGAATGAAAATGGAAAACAAAAATCTGTCATAAATTGGATGCATAGAGAATAAATGGTGATAGAACTGAATCCTTTATTCTTCCTGTTTGAACTGAAAGAGACAAAATGCGATTTCATCCACTTACAGATAATGATTGGCACTGTATCAAGAAAATTGCCCAGGAACCAATATAAATCCCTAAAGAAAGCATCATTATTCAATGAAAATGTACAATTTAACTTTTTAAAATCCACCAGAGGTAAGTGACTGTGCTTTCTTACCTTGTTTTATATGTAAGACCCATAAAAAAGAATGAGGATCTTATGTTTAAGAACATAATAAAATGATATTAGTGAATACAGATTTTTTTCTGATACATCACTATACAGTAGTAATTCAGTGAAAGAGAATACTACTGTCTGCCCCCACCCTGCCCCCCTGCCCCCTCCCAGCCCCATCTTTTTCTGGATGCACATACAATAAAATCATAGGAAATGCATGTTTTACATGGGGAGATGAGTTGCCTGGCAACAACATCAGTGTCAATTTCTCTTCAGTATGTAGTATCTGTCCATGCTTAGAATGCTATTTATCTTCATTAGACCTAAGTAATTTAGGTTGTCAAGTCTCTGGTGACCATTAGGTATCTGATAACCATATATTTCATGCTCGACCAGATGCACTTACAAGCAAAATAAAAATAGCATAAACTCTCTATCCCAGATTATATATTTCCAGATTATGGCATCATTAACACTGGGGTGTTGCCCCCCTCTTCTTTGTTCCCTATTCGGATTGCTATCCATTAAATAAACTGTGCCAACAGAAAGTGAAGACCAAGCCTTAATTATCAACCTTCCCTTTAACAGTGACATTGTTCTAACTATGACTGTCTTAGCATAACCATGTCTCTTGCATTTCAGTTAAAAATTCTTAAGATACTTTTTTCGATTGTATCACTCAATAAGACTGACAAACTGATTAAAGTCACTAAAGGCAGCTCTGAATCACTATGTACACAATTTTACTCTATTTGAAAAAATGAACCAACCAAGAAAAAAACCAACCAAAAACCCAAACAACAATAAAAAAAAAAACCTATATATCTCTACATGTCTATATAGAGATATATGTGTGTTTATATACACACATATATATCTATAAATATATATGCATGCACGTATGTATCTGCATATGTATATAAACCCCCCTGACATTTCTGCCCCAAAGCTGTGCTGCAGTTGCAACATAGTTACCGACTATGTCAGTCACCTTGCAATGATTTATTCCTCTTCAGAAGAAAAAAAGGTATGCTGTTGATCATAAGGTTTCTCAGGTGACATAGAGAATGACACCTCTCATATTCGTAACATTTCCAAAAATCCTTAGATAAATGTTTCCATTTGAAGGCGTTTCTTATGCTGTCATTAATTATATTTAGCTTACAAAAGCTTAACACTACACATTCTTAAGAGACAGTGTTTCTAACTACAACATATGCGAAAGGATACAGAGAAACGTAAAGAGGCTTAGAGCCACTTGAACGGGAAGAGAAAAAACAGTTTATTCTCATATAACCTGACCCTTTTACCCTTGTTGAATATGCTTCTGACAAAAGAGAGACGTTGTATAAAAATATCAATGCTAGCCATTTAAATGCTGCCAACATATATGTGGAAATGATTTTTTTTTCTTTATCTTTTCTAATGTGTAATTTGAAGTATTACAACAGATGAAATAGAACAAATTGGAAGTTCTATTATTTTAAACAACCTCATCTTACTTATATATACCGTGCTCTTTCAACTGAACATCATGTCTGGGGACTGTTGGACACAAAACCGGAGGATTTGTGCACTTAATATTTAGATTAAATATATGTATTCTTTTATTTTTTTAAAGTTAGTCTATTCTTATGTGTTTAATTTGAATATCTGAGGTGAGATACAGTAGCCTATCTTCAACAGTAGCTCTAAATGGTAAGATTATCCTATGTTTGATAATTATTTAAGAATGTTATGTTTAAACATATGGAAATTTGATATATAAAAATTATCAGTTTGGAAGGGGGATAGCAATTACAATAAACTAAGACTAGCACTTTAGAAAGAAGGAGAAAAGAAAGAAAAAGACTCAGAGATAGTTTAGGACACTATGTATGTGTGCATATCAGCTGTTAACTGACATTAACTTAAGTGTCTGCATGTGATGTGAAATAATGGACTCCAGCATCCTGAAGGGAGTGATGAAAGCAAGTGGCAGTATTTAGCACCCTCAGCTTCATCAGATTTTGGTTTATTCAGGGAACTGATAGGTGGGATCTCATGGGAGGCAGCTCTGAATGGCAAAGGAGAGCAGGAAAGCCATCAGGTCTTTAAGGACAGCATCCTTCAAGTGCAAGAAAAGTCTATCCTGACACCCAGGAAAACAGATAGATGAGGAGACTGACTTGGCTAAGCAGGGAGCTCATATTAGAGCTTGAGCTGGATCCTGATGCTGTGATCCTATGTGACATAGATGTCTAAACCTCCACAATAGTCAGTGGAAATCCATAGCTCAGTTCATTTATTTAAAACTAGACATCCAGGACGATTTGAGTTGCCCTAATTTATTCAGTATATCTATACAAGACTTGCAGAACTTACAGGAGACCTGTGCCTTTTCTAGAGTGGCAGATGGTGGTCAGGCAGTATACCACAAGGCATTTTGAATGCTACAGTCTATTTATGGGCAAGGGAATTGAATACTTATTCAATACAGTAAAAAGAGACTGAAGAGTAGCTCAGTTCATCTTGTAGCACATGCTAAAGATGGGATTCCATGTCCAAGCATGGATGTTTAAGGTTCTTTGAAATGTCCTAATATTACACTTGGTCTCCAGCAGCTAATACCGAAGGGTGCAGGTATCTTACTGGCCCTTTGTCATATGTATCATATACCCTTATTTTGAAGTATCAGTAGATGACTGTGTTTAGTCAATTGACTTGCAGCTTGTCAGCGGAATCATTGCGTCAATTCTACTGACTAGATGTGTTAATTGTAAAAAGAACTTAGACACTTCTCATATATAGATTTCTACATGTAAATGTTTCAGTTTTGAATGGAATCACTGAATCCAATCCAAGGATACATACATATTTTAATAACAAAGATAATTCTGACTTTGGAAATGAAACACTATGCTTATAATTAGGGTGGTAACATAGAGTTGTCTGCAATAATGCAGTAATGAAAAAGCTAAATTTGTCTGTAAAAGCTATAGACTATATAAAATGTAGATGGTGCTGTACTCATATCACACAATTAAAAGGTAATTTCATGATAAATCAGGAGAAGACTGTTGGTATCTAATTAATGATATTAAACATTATTGGTGGTGTAAATTTACTATAATTGGTGATGTAAATTTACTG
This sequence comes from Platalea leucorodia, assembly GCF_965183815.1. Lineage (NCBI taxonomy): Eukaryota > Metazoa > Chordata > Aves > Pelecaniformes > Threskiornithidae > Platalea > Platalea leucorodia. The sequence continues at coordinate 80,607,225 of NC_138826.1, forward strand.
AAAGACAGTAAATTAGAAAATTACTTGGAATTTCATGATAAATATCAAGAAAGTAATTCTGGTTGATGTAGCAAAAAGAAGAGGCAGTAACTAGACTGTAGTCTGGAAACAAGTACCTGAGTGCTGGAAGCTGATAAGAAGGTTATTTAAACACTAGGTTACACTATGATCAAATACTTTGAGAGTGAAACTAGATACAATTTAAAGAGATAAGATTTTTTTAAAAGTATAAATAACTCATGCATCGGATAACCAAGTCTTCAGAGAGTTCTTAAGCACTTGTAAATTTTAAAACAAAGCATCCATACTTCCCCACAGAGATATGCTCTCATTCAGATTAGAATTAATCAGATGAAGTCCATTGGACTAGGATTTAGATATGTAAGAACATTCATAATTTATTCCTTCTGCATTTATAATTCATCAATCAATAAATCTTTACTTTTTAGAAACTGGCTACAAATTAGAAAATAAACCCATAAGATTTTTTTTTTCCTAGACACTAGAAAAATAGTATGTTCCTGTTACTCTTTTCCAACTGCTTCCTTAGTTCTCTCAATGTTATCTCTTTGCTTAAGACATTTCCCTTAAACAGTTAACCAATTACATTCTAGATAACATGTCGAAGGCATGGTCCTATTTCTTACAAGAAGAACCAGGAAGTTTACAATATACATAGCTTTGTTAGGTCTGTATGAGTGGTCCAAAGTGCTGAATTCATCAGACAGGGATGTTGTTCTGTTTTCTGGAGGTGTGATTCACATCACCAAGCTCATACTAGTACTTGAGTTTGATTTGTAAAAAGCCTATACTCTTCTACTTACACAATGTTTTCAGAATCAATAAGGACTTTTTTTTTTTTCCTGTAATCCTACTGACTACATTACATAATATCATGAAGTTGCTTTGCCTGGATTTTTAGCTGTTGTGGTTTAACCTGGCAGGCAGCTAAACACCACACAGCCATTTGCTCATTCCCCGCCTCCCCAGTGGGATGGGGGAAAGAAAAAAAAAAAAAGTAAAATTCATGGTTGAGATAAAGACAGTTTAATAGGACAGAAAAGGAAAGGATGATAATAATAATAATAATAATAATAATAATAATAATAATAATATACAAAATGTGATGCACAATGCAATTGCTCACCACCTGCCAACCAATGCCCAGCCAGTTCCCAAGCAGCAGTTTCCCCCCAGCCAGCTCCTTCGAGTTTATATACTGAGCATGACGTCATATGGTATGGAATAGCCCTTTGGCCAGTCTGGGTCAGCTGTCCTGGCTGTGTCCCCTCCCAGCTTCTCGCTAGCAGGGCATGAGAAGCTGAAAAGTCCTTGACTAGTGTAAGCACTGCTTAGCACCAACTAGGACATCAGTGTGTTATCAACATTATTCTCATGCTAAATCCAAAACACATATATAGCTCTATACCAGCTCTATACCAGCTACTGGAAGAAAAAAAAATTAACTCTATCCCAGCCAAAACCAGGACAGTCATACATAAGAACACATGAACTTTTCCTTTTGTATTGCTAAGACATGTAGTTTTAGCATTTTGAGATAGATGGATGGGTAAATAGATAGACAGATAGGTAGAAAGAAAGATGGATGCTTTCAGTATCACTACTTTCAGTGACTTTCAGTGTCACTACTACGTTTTCAGTTATCCAGGGCAGGATTCACACTTTCAGTATTCCTGGATTGCACAGAATTCACACATACAATATTCCTGGCTTGTGCATATATGTTACAGAATCTTCCCCTTTTTGAGGTTATCATATCATGTTTTCATTCCTTTCCATGATTCCTTTCCATGAGCTGATAAGTATTATGCAGAGATTCCTTATATCCTTATTACAGGTAACAGCCCCATGACTTCTGTTCGTGTATCTTGATCTTTTCCTGTCCTTGCATAAGGGATTGTATACACTATGGTACTCTTTATGTCAACTCCCAAACCTTAGTGTCATCCATCCTCAGTTATAGTTCGTCTCCCCAAACCTATGTTTAATATTATTGTCACTGTTCTTCCTGCAAGTCAGCAAATACACAACAAAGACTCATGATGTGCAGCTATGTAAGCAGCACCGTTATGTAAGTGTGTAGGATTTTTTATATTGGGATTTCAGTTTAACTTCTGCTACTTTGGCATAGCCTATTATTATAGCTTGCTTTCTGAGAAGATATCTTAAACAATAGTAAAAAGCTGTGATATAATGTTGTCTAGATGCATTGTACCAGATATTTTGGTATGTCATAATCCTTCGTTAAAATCTCATTATATCACATTTATTGAAGGCTTGGCATCTTAAAATAATATTAGCAGCTTTTTCTCATCTTTCAGATATTTTTGTTATGCATCAGAGTTCTGGTTTTGTGCATTCCTTACCATATTATGTTGGTTGTCTAAAAGTAATTTTGCAAAAAATGAACTATTAATGTGACTTTGATTTCCTAAATTAACAAATGTGCACCTATCCAAATAAACTTGAACATCTCCCATTTGAAGTCTTTTTTGTTCAGTCATCATCATCATCATCATCATCATCATCATCATCATCACCATCTTACAGTGTTAGAGTACCACACAGATTTTCCTGACTCATTTCTCCTGAGACAAGGTAATGCTGCTCTCACAGTGATCATTTACATATTTATTCTGCCAGTTGTATACTAAGATAAACGTCTTGATTGTAAGTGACCACATCTTTTTGGTCTTCTGTAGTTTGATGGGCCTAATTCTAGAAGATATGTATTTTTTCTACTTAGCATATACAGGCATATATAACCTCTTAGTTTTGTCCTGTATTATGAAAGGGAGTATTATAGACTGGCTAGACAGGAAATTTTTGCATCCATGAAACAGAACATATAGAGCTGTAGGTCTGTGTGTGGAGAATAGTTTGTGACACAAAGGAAAGTCATATGATTCAGTCCTTTCAGGCTCAATGTAAGTGACTTAGCACAGGCTGTAATAATCCTTGCAAAAATTCCGGGTATGTGAAAAACGTGGGAGCAATAAATCTGATGTTAACTTTTGCTTATTGAATCTTTAAAAGCAGTAAGTCTTCAGAAAGTCAGATTAACTCAGCTTTCCATGAGTGAAATAGAAGGCAATAATGCCTTCATTTCTTTTTAGAAGCCCATGAATAAAACACAGAGGTAGATACCTGTTTCCAAAGCACTGAGGCAAGTAAAATAAATCCCCCTTGTTTCATGTGTTGTCATTAGTGCAACTGCTCTTAGTGCAACTGCTGTTTTCTGCCTCAACTCAGCATGAGGCTGGGGCAGAAAAATTGGGAGTTAGGAGGAAGCAGGAACCACTACTTGTAGTGGTTGGCTCACTTTTTCTGTCAAATATTCACAACAGCAAGATTCAGATGCCCTATATAGCTTTGCCTTCACAGTTTTATCTATTCCAGGGATTTGTAGCACTTTTGAATTAAAACAGCTATAAATTATTTTCAGAATTAAAACATCTTAATTTAAAATCCATATTTTATTAAATCATTTTTCATCTCTAGAATTTTTCTCAGATATGTTTCATTAAAACTGGGACACTTGTTTTTATAATATACAGAATGTATTACATTTTATTTTTATTTTAGTAAAAAATGCAAATAAATCTATGTATCAGGCAACACATAAATGTGATTGCACATAATCTTGCTCATGCATGTGTTAACTAGAGGTAACTGTTTCTATCACAACTACAAAGCACCTAAAGCATTGACTCCATTGTAGACCATGAATTACCATTGTAAATCTTTGCAAATAACCAGAGTGACTACAACCTAGTGCAAAAGCATAAATACAGAAATCTAGTATGTCTGACTTCACTTGTCTCAGGTATGGAGGAACCCTATTTACAATTGTGGTATCTTTCAAGGGGAAAAAAATCCAGATACTTTCTTTATAGAGGTTTTATAGTTGCCATGCTCTGAATAAAGCAAAAAGCCCAGTGTACTTTTCAAGTGCTAAAAGTTCAAAGTTATGCATCTAAATTCTGCTTCAACTTTTGTGCCACAGCACGATTTTTTAGCATTTTGCAGCATATATAAAGGTCTCCCTTGCTATCAGACCTGTTAGAAGTTGGCCACTTGGAAGAAAGGAAAGTAGGAGTTTGTTCCAGATCCCTAAAGACAGAGCATGAAAAAAACAGTATATCTGTGTTGAGTGGCCTTCTTACAACATGATCAAGAATAACTCAGACCAAAGTGAGGTCTTGCCAGACTTGGCACTGGTGTGCATTTTCTTCTGCGATGATCTTAGAAAGAGGACAGCAAAAGTCCCTGTTGACTACTTTGTTCCTTATGCTTAAATCACAGCTGTAAGCTTTTATCCCCGCTATGAGCCATCTTTGCAAGAGACTATAGAATGCAGATGATCAAAAGTTCCTACTCACCTTCCACGCAAGGTTTCCCAGTTTCCTCAGCTTGCTTGTGCTGCTATTTTGATCAATGAAGAAACAGCAACATAGAATGTTTTCTTTCCTTAGATAACTTCCATACTAATATTTGCTTTGCTCATTTAGTAGTATACAGCACTTTAGGAGAAGCATTTAGAAGAATGAAATCTTAACTGTTCTTTAAAGGTAACATGATTTATGCATCTAAATATTCCCCTCTGTATTGAAAATTTCAGTCAAGCTTTGTAAATAAATTTTCTATTTGACTCCAGAACTATATAACACTACCTCTTTTATATATTAACATACATTGTCCAAATGCCCCATTTTATTGGTTATTTTTTCTAAAACTCTATTTTGTTTTAAATTTTCAGTTAACTTAAATAATTAAGTTACTAAAATGCCAGTGAGAGTTGAAACCGGTACATTAAAGGACAAATGTTTTTAATTCTAACTTTTTGTTATTCTGTTTTAATATTGCATCAAGAAATATTTTCAGGGTTCCCAATTTTTAACTCTTTTTAATCTTCTTTTTTTTTTTTCCCCATACAACTTCACTTACAACAGTGATGTTAAATTATTTATAGTTTATAGACATTTATAACTATTTTATTACAAAAGCAAACAATTCTAAACCCAATTTCTCTTACATTAAAGTATAAAGACTTTAAGTAAGCTTCTTTTCTCTTCATCTTTTTAGTGTTAAACTGAGTAAATAGAAGAAGGGTTTTATGTTTTCCTAGAACCAGTATCATCTGGAGCATATATATGTTTCTTTAAAGGGGCATGTACAAATAAGAAAAAAATGAAATTGTAATTAAAGTTATAAGTACTATACATATATTTGGTTAAAAACAGTTCAACAGATTCAAGAACTGGTGTTGATTTCTACATATTTGGACAGTGTTGTGAGTTCAGTGGTTTTCCAGTCAGTAGTCAGTCCATGTACAGTCAATCCAGATTTGGGATGGGTATTTGTAGCACCTGATGAACTAGTATGGTAGGATTAACTCTATTTATCTCTATGTAATGGATGGATTTCCTTTATTCTAGTGATTCATCTTTTCTTTCATGGCTAGAGAGAATCATTATGCTGATCTGGTAATAGAGCACTGTTACCAAATACTGAACTTTTATTATTGTTACTTAGTTGATATCTTAGATAAGCAATTGATTGCTTTTATTAACAATGTCAGAATTGTGGAAGGATTAGCCAAATGGATTTTTACTGCATCTCTCATTACTGTGGGTTTTTTGTTGATGGATTATTTGCAAATAAAGATCAGAGTATTCTTCCAAATTCTTAAATTGAAAACTTTAAAAAAATAACAGTAGTTAATCTGATTACACAGATTACATATTATTGTTCCTAGGAAGATTACGATTCAGATTCCTGACTGCGTATGTGAATAGAAGATGGAATTTTCGTTCTAGTGACTTTGTATTGTCATGAATAATATGAGACCATTGCTTGACATTAAAATCAATAGTCTTTAGAAGTTCCTTGATATTGACACACTTCATCTGTGAAAAGGTCAAGAACAGGCTTTAACAAACACACAGTTTTTGTAGTATGAAAATCACTAACGTGAGTCCGAGTTCTTCATTGCTATGACTTCTGGTTGGTTTAAAAGCATATTAAAGCATTTAAAAGCATATTAAAGTTACAAAGGGATCAATAAAGAGAGAGATTTACAGTTTTCATTTGGAAACGGGATTATAGAAAGATAGAGAGTTATGTAAACAATCTATGCTATTTATATGAAGCAGTGTGCAACATTTAAAACATACTTCAAATAAGAAAACTACAGTAGTTAGCATTCATGTAATTGCTGGCATCATTTTAAAGGGAAATATTAACAAAATTGCACGTAAAGTTATTTTTTTCTTTATGCCTCTTCAGTACATAATTTTGCCAAAATCTTAGGCAATATTGTGAATCAGGGAGTTTATATGATTATTGACTGTAAGACTGCTAAATATACTATATTCATTGACTCGAGTAACATTTCATTTTTAAGAATATTACATTGTGTATACTAAATAATACTTGTGCACATTATAATTAGAATTAGAATTAGAATATGGAACGAAATAATATATGTAGCCAAAATATTCCCTTATTGGAGTTATTTGGTTTACTCCTCCACCTCAAAAAATAATACGTGAAGATTAATTTTTTTTTAAACTCCAATTCTATAGGAACACTTAAATTCACACTTCCCACTGTGAATATGACCTCTAACCCATAAGACGACTGGGTGCAATTTCCATAACTGAATGTAGATATCTAGCAACATCTTAAATGCCTTGCCCGGTCTGATCTCCATCAGTTATTACAGAAGAAGAAAAATCTTCCACAGATGTCATATTTGCCAGCCTAACATGAATGTCTTTGATAATTTAAGGTCTTTAAAACAGTATCTAAAATATTAAGTGTTCAACTCCCTCAATCTCTTCTTAAATAAATGTCTTATAACCTTTATGTACTCATAAAAAATAACGTTAAGGAGGAAAATACCATTCACAACCTTTTTCAGCTAAGGAAGTAAAGAAGAAAAAATCTAAAACTACATTCAGTTGCAGGATTTAGGATTATTTCTAACTTTCAGTTCATGTGAGCTGAGTGAACATACATTGACTGCCATTTTCACTCTGCAGCGAGTAAGATGTACCCAAGGTATCCTGCTTTTTACAGTTGGGATGCCATAGAGAGAGAAATTGGATATACTCCCCACATGGGTGTTGTGCTCTATTAACTGAAGTCCAATGCAATGGATAGGACCAAGGTTGTAGGAAACAAAGAAAGGATCAGGGTGCATAATTTTTGTTTCCTTCTTCCAGACCTAGCAATGAGCTAATGTGGCTGTCCCATTGAGCTATCATTCTTGCAGTAGCTGTCTTGATGTTAAAACAAAATAAAGCAAAGAAAGCCCTGGACCTCTCCCTAAGCAAAGATATGAAATTGGGGCATGTCAACAAAAGAAATCATTGTATAGTAACTTAAGATAGGAATTTCAAAATACCTTACTCAGGGACATTTTTACAATTACTAATAGAAATTAACATTCTAGCTAGCTGTACAGTTACCTCCTTATACAAACAATGTCTCGGTGACTTTGCTTTCCTTTTGATACTGTTCATTGTGTTGCTTCTACAGTGTTATAAGACAAAGAATTTTATTTTTGTTCTTTCAAGCCCAGTAATTAAAAACATTATTTCAAGACTGATTTGTTAAATCAATGAGGGAAATGGCTTTCCTGTAAAATAAGGTTGGGGTACAGTGTAAAAGGCAGCATTAAAAGAAGAAATAATAGAGTCTGCTGGAAGATAACCAAATCAAGATATCTTTTCTGCAAAGCGTGTTTTGTTGCATTAGCTCATGGACTGAATATGGTATTCTCTAAAGTTCTTTTCTGTTGGAAAGAAATAACAGAAGGCTAAGATAATTTGAGAGAGTATTGGATAAAAAATAGTGCCAACAAACAGTGACGGAAATTTCAAGCAGAAGTGGTGGATGCAGAAAGGGGATACAAAGTCCGGGTGAGATAAGTTAAAGAAGGGGCTTGTTAAGTGAGCATGTGGTTGGCACATGTGAAGGAAAAAAAAAACATAAAGGAACTGCAGGCAGAAACTGGTTTGTTTAAAACCTTTCTGGTGAGAACAAAGGTCTTCAATATGAAATTGTTAAGTCTGACCCTTTGGCACCCAATAGGTATTATCTAGTTAAATGGAATATAAGAAAATTCCTGTAGAAACAGAGGAAAATAGTGCTGCTTTTGTTTTTTCAAAGAAGTTAGCCATTGATGAATGGCAGTGTTTATATTACAGATAGATTGAAACATGAACAGACTGTATGACTGCCCTTGCATAATAGGTATGAGGCTCTGCAAGTGGAACCAAACAATAACAAGGACGATGGTTCATCTAGCTTGGAGGTGTCGCCAAGGTTAAGTCGGCCTATGCCCTGCATCAAAACTGCTTCCATAAAGAAAAAAAGACAGATCATTGTCATAGGAGAATCCCTTCTGAAGGGAACAGAAGGCCCGGTATGCAGACCAGACCCACTTCTTAGGGAAGTCTGCTGCCTCCCTGGGGCCCGGGTAAAAGATGTGGAAAGAAAACTTCCTACCCTGGTAGGGCCCTCAGATTATGACCCATTATGGATTTTTCAGGTAGGCAGCGATGAAGTTGCAACTAGAAGTCCAAGGGCAATCAAGAGAGACTTCAGGGCCTTGGGATGACTGGTTAAGGGATCAGGAGCACAAGTAGTGTTCTCCTCTGTTCTTCCAGTTGCAGGGAATGATGAGGGAAGACACAGGAAGAGCCAGCAGATCAACACCTGGCTCCGAGCCTGGTGTCACTGGCAGAATTTTTGGGTTTTTGACCATGGGTCAGTTTACACGACACCAGACCTGCTGGTGACCGACAGGGTACACCTGTCTCAAAGAGGGAAAAGGATTTTTGCACAGGAGTCAGCAGGGCTCATTGAAAGACTTTTAAACTAGATTGGAAGGGGGAAAGGGATAAAACCAGGCTCACTAGAGATAAGCCTGAGGGCGGCACACCAATGTTTGAGGGACAGTGTGCTAGTGAAGTCCTTCGGTCTGCCGTCTCAGTGGAGATAGGGGATGGAGATCCACGCGGCAGCAAAGACGCAAGGGTTATGGATGTGTTAGAAACCACGGAAGCGCTTGAAAATGGTCATGTAGAAATTAAGGCTTCTTCCCCCAAAAAGGTGGTAGGATCAGTAGCCCAACTGAAGTGCATCTACACCAATGCAAGCAGCACAGGCAACAAACAGGAGGAGCTGGAAGCCATTGTGCAGCAGGAAAACTACAATATAGTTGCCATCACGGAAACATGGTGGGATGACTCACATAACTGGATGGCTATAAACTCTTCAGAAGGGATAGGCAAGGAAGTAGAGGTGGTGGGGTAGCCCTGTATGTTAGGGACGGTTTTGATTACCTAGAGGTTAATGGTGGTGATGATAGGGTTGAATGTTTATGGGTAAAGAATCGGGGGGAAGGCCAACAAGGCAGATATCATGGTGGGAGTCTGTTATAGACCACCCAACCAGGATGAAGAGGCAGATGAAATATTCTATAAGCAGCTGAGAGACATCTCACAATTGCTAGCCCTTATTCTCGTAGGGGACTTCAACTTACCAGATGTCTGCTGGAAATATACAATACAGCAGAGAGGAAAAAGTCTAGGAGGCTCCTGGAGTGTGTGGGTGATAACTGCCTGACACAGCTGGTGAGTGAGCCAACTAGGGAAGGTACCTTGCTTGACCTGTTGTTTGCAAACAGAGAAGGACTTGTGGATGATGTGGTGGTTGGAGACCGTCTTGGGCATAGTGATCATGAAATGACAGTTTTTGATTCTTGGAGAAGTAAGGAGGGGGGTCAGCAGAACTGCTACCTTGGACTTCTGGAGGACAGACTTTGGCCTGCTTAGAAGCCTGGTTGACAGAGTCCCCTGGGAGGCAGTCCTGAAGGGCAAAGGAGTCCAGGAAGGCTGGACAGTCTTCAAGAAGGAAAACTTAAAAGGTGTCCCCATGTGCCAAAAGACGAGTCAGCGGGGGAGAAGATCAGCCTGGCTGAACAGAGAGTTTCAGCTGGAACTCAGGAAAAAAAGGAGGGTTTATGACCTTTGGAATAAGGGGCAGGCAACTCAGGAGGACTACAAGAATGTTGTGAGGTTATGCAGGGAGAAAATTAGAAGGGCCAAAACACAACTAGAATTTAATCTGGCTACTGCCGTAAAAGACAATAAAAAATGTTTCTATAAATAAATTAGCAACAAAAGGAGTGCTAAGGAGAATCTACATCCTTTATTGGATGTGGGGGGAACGTAGTGACAAAGGATGAGGAAAAGGCTGAGGTACTTAATGCATTCTGTTCCTCAGTCTTTAATAGTAAGACCAGTTGTTCTCCAGGTACCCAGCCCCCTGAGCTGGAAGACAGGGACAGGGAGCAGAATGAAGCCCCCATAATCCAAGGGGAAACGGTTAGTGACCTGCTACACCACTTAAGACACACAAGTTTATGCGGCTGGATGGGATCCACCCAAGGGTACCAAGGGAGCTGGCGGAAGTGCTCACCAAGCCACTTCCCATCATCTGTCAGCAGTCCTGGCTAACTGGGGAGGTCCCAGTTGACTGGAGGTTAGCAAAAGTGATGCCCAGCTACAAGAAGAGCCAGAAGGAGGATCTGGGGAACTACAAGCCTGTAAGTCTGACCTCAGTGCCAGGGAAGGTTATGGAGCAGATCTTCTTGAGTGCCATACACAGCATGTACAGGACAACTAGGTGATCAGGCCCAGTCAGCATGGGTTTATGAAAGGCAGGTCCTGCTTGACGAACCTGATCTCCTTCTACGACAAGGTGACCTGCTTAGTGGATGAGGGGAAAGCTATGGATGTTGTCTACCTGAATTTTATTGAGCCCTTTGACACCATTTCCCACAGCATTCTCCTGGAAAAATTGGCTGCTCATGGCTTGGATGGGTGTATGCTTTGCTGGGTAAAAAACTGGCTGGATGGCCCGGCCCAAAGAGTTGTGGTGAGTGGATTTATATCCAGTTGGTGGCCAGTCACAAGTGGTGTTCCCCAGGGCTCAATATTGGGGCCAGTTCTGTTTAATATCTATCTTTATCAATATGATCTGGACAAGGGGATTAAGCGCACCCTCAGTAAGTTTGCAGATGACACCAAGTTGGGTGGGAGTGTTGACCTGCTGGAGGGTAGGAAGGCCCTACAGAGGGATCTGGACAGGCTGGATCGATGGGCTGAGGCCAACTGTATGAGATTCAACAAGGCCCAAGTGCCGGGTCCTGCACTTGGGTCACAACAACCCCATGCAATGCTACAGGCTTGGAGAAGAGTGGCTGGAAAGATGACCGGCGGAAAAGGACCTGGGTGTGTTGGTCGACAGCCAGCTGAATATGAGCTGGCAGTGTGCTCAGGTGGCGAAGAAGGCCAATGGCATCCTGGCTTGGATCAGGAATAGTGTGGCCAGCAGGACTAGGGAAGTGATGGTCCCCCTGTACTCGGCACTGGTGAGGCTGCACCTCGAATACTGTGTTTGGTTTTGGGCCACTCGCTACAAGAAAGACATTGAGGTGCTGGAGCGCGTCCAAAGAAGGACAACGAAGCTGGTGAAGGGTCTAGAGCACAAGTCTTATGAAGAGCGGCTGGGGTTGTTTAGCCTGGAGAAGAGGAGGCTGAGGGGAGACCTTATTGATCTCTACAACTGCCTGAAAGGAGGTTGTAGTGAGGTGGGGGTCAGTCTCTTCTCCCAAGTAACAAGCAATAGGACGAGAGGAAGTGGCCTCAAGCTGCACAAGGGGAGGTTTAGGTTCGATGTTAGGAAAACTTCTTCACCAAGAGGGTCGTCAAGCACTGGAACAGGCTGCCCAGGGAAGTGGTTGAGTCCCCATCCCTGGAGGCATTTAAAGGACATGTAGATGTGATGCTTAGGGACATGGTTTAGTGGTGGACTTGGCAGTTTTAGGTTAACGGTTGGACTCGATGATCCTAAGGGTCTTTTCCAACCTAAACGATTCTATGATTCTATGTATGCTATGAGAACAGAGAAAGCAATAATAAAAATGTGGAGAGGCTATAAAACAGGAGCAATAACGGGGAGGAGGGGGGTAGTCTACCTAGTTGTTCAAAATGAAACAGGTGCAATTGGCTCTTCAGCTGCAAAAAAAAAAAAAATTTCCTTTGGTGGCTCCTTCTTGAGCATCGTTATCAGAGGTGGAAGTCAAAACGGCAGATGGGTAATCTGGAATTCAGTAAATAAGGCTGTAAAGTTATATTGAAGGTGAAAGTATCTGCTTCATCAAGGTCATCCAGTAATTAAGGACCTTTTCAATGCAAAACTGGGTAATAAGTAAATGGGGCAGTGATAAATAAGAACACAGGGAGACATAAACCTATTAGAAAACAAGAGATAACAGAGACAATGGGAAAGACCAAATGGCTCCAGTTACTAATTGATGGACCATTATGAAACCCCAGGCACAGCTTTAGAGGTCATTTGGATTTTGCAACTGATAAGAAAGGGTAAACAAGACCAACATGAGGATTTGGGATTTTCAAGGGGGGTCTGTGAGACTCTGCAAAGTTTATTAAAGAATACTTAGGGGAAGAGGATGAGGGAGGAACAAAGAGGGTAATAGACAGAGATATAAAAGGTGCCAATAGCATGTAAAACATTGCAAGTTAGTACACTTGTCTCACCAAGCCCTGCATCTGATCATCTGTCCTATCTTCTTGTTAAATCCTTTCTTAACTCTCTTTCCATGTAATCTCACCCTCTGTCCTGTGCATACAAGTACTGTAAAGACTAAGTGGCAGCTACTAGTAAGGTGAGAGTGAGTGGATTTGGTGTCAGCAACTAGAGTCCGACCAGGGTGTAGGTGCCCCAGTGGGGCTGGGAGTAGGATCCCCTACTGGAGCTAGTAAGGGTCTCAGTGCCAGCAACTGGGATGGGTGAGGGTCTTGACCACCAGTCACAGGGGAGAGAACAATGTGTGTCCCGAAAACCAGCTGCTGCGAGGGACTTCTGTGACTGGGGAAAGTGAGGGGCTCAGTGCTGGCAGCAGAAGTGGGACTATGGGTCACAGCCCAGGTGCCTCATGCCAGATGCTGGTGGGGCAAGTGTCTTTATCTTCTCTAAACCTGTGAGTGTGCATGGGGTATATGTGCAATTTGCTAGCAAACTTCAAGCAGGACTAGCTGGTGAGTAGTAATCCCAAGGTCTGGGCAGGAGTATCAGGTGGGCGTATGGTCCATGTTAGTATTTGAGGGGACCCACAAATGACGGGTGCCAGTGAGATGAGTCTGTGCGTGCATGTGTCTATTTGCTAGCGAGCACCAAGGTGGGCTAGCTGGTGAGTGGGAGACTCATGATGATGAACTGGATAAGAGGACCCAGGATCTGGGTAGGAGTGTTGGACAGACAAGGGGGCAGTGCTGGTATTTGAGGGATCCACAAATGTGTGTGTGCTTGCGAACCCAGGGAGTGGGGCGTGCGTGTGTGCTTTCCCTAGCGAACTTCTGCCTCTGCCAGCTAAAGAGGAAGAGGGGACTTGGCTGCCTACACTTATGTTTAGGTGAGTCCTGGTAGTGTTATATGTTGCTGCTGTTGGAAAGCAGTGCCTTGTCTGGGTCTGTGTGCGTGGCCAACCATGTCACTGTCGTGTGTGTGCGTGCACCACATTGGGCTCCAGCAGCCAGGCAGGAGGGACCCCCAGTCCCAAGTCGACGGGAGGTGATGGCCACTTACGTCATCTCTTAAGGAAGATCTTTTTCTGTTACGATGTCACAACTAAAGGAATGCTAGAAAGCGTGAACTGCAACTGAATGGAAAACTTTCCTTTCAACCTGGCCACAGCACTCTCTGTGTTAACTCTGTCAAAGCATTTTGCCTCATTACTATGTGCTTTTTCATCATAATATCCAAAGTTTATACTTGCAAAATTTTACTTACGTTTGGGTTGACAATCTGCCCTATGGCATATTACTATAAGGCTTATTGTTTTTTTCTCTACATTATGCTGAAGGAATAAGTAAAGGGTTTTTTTTTTTAATTTAAAGAAAAAAGATCATCTTTGCAAAACACTTGTCTTTTTACTTGCAGTATCTCAGTATCTCATTATATTTCATTCATGTTTCACTATAGCATTGCTGTTCTGAAACATTGTTCAGGTCTTTTTTTTTTTTTTAAAAAAAAAAAAAGCTTTGAGACTTAAGAATTCCTTCTCTTCCATCTGGGATATGAATACAGAATTTATAAAGTTTATTATACAGAGTCAAAACTAAGAAAATTTACCTTTAAGTAATTTGCAACATTCATATTTTTCAGAAAAAAAAAAAAAGAGTTGCATTTCTCACAATGTGCCAATGACATTCAGAAATATAGTTATTATCTCTGAATTACCTACTCATATTTTCTCTTAGTATCTGTAAATCTCTTTTAGGAATTTTTGAGGGTTTTAAACAATTGTTTATAAATCTGTATATTCCATCAGCTTGGCTGAAATTCTACAAGTAAATTTGACTGGGATCGGATGTCTAGAAATCTTTTTCTGTATCCACTACATTTGCAGAATGAATCCGATTTGTGTGCGAAGATTTTTGATGTTTTTGTAAAGTACAGCTGATTCAATATGAAAATGTTAAATTTTCTCAATTTTGAGGATTATAAAGGGCACTATATCCTCTTTAAGGCTCCAAAATTTAGACAGTAGGGAACTATATACTCTGTTAGCAAGCAGGTGTTCACTGTAGGCAGGCAATAGCCTCTCTCTGTGAAGAGAAGTAGCCTTCTTTGTGAAACAGTTTGAAGACCAAATATTCTACCTCTCTCTGTTGACTAATGAGAGTCTAGGTACCTAATATTCCCACTAGGATCTGCCTGGAGTTAATTAATGAGAGACATTATGCACAAGAGTTTGTCTAAAGAGGTAATTAACCCCAGGCTGCAAAGTAGGCATTTCCTTACTTGGAAAACAGAAGTAGTTCTCAAAAAAGTTAACGGTATCTCTTTTTAGATCACTTCAGAGCACCTGCACAGAAAGATTTCAGAAACTCTCCTCATCTTAAATTACGGTGGGTTAAAACACACACTTCCTAGTTACTGTAAAAGTATCCCAACTTAATCTGATGACTTTTTAGGGCAAAGACCCAAGATGTTATTAGGGCACTTCCTTGAAAGGAGTGCTTCAGGTAGAGGAGGATTGGGAAGCTGGGCTCCTATTTCTTGGGCACGTGCTCTTAACTGTGGTGTTAAAAACAGAAAAAATACAGAAAACAAACAAATGTCTACCCCAGTCCTAGAACTCATTCATCTCTTCTTGTTTTAATTCCCTGTTTTGACCACAATTTAAAAATTTATTTTATGTTGAATTCCATACATTCCAAGTACATTAAATAGCAACTTCGAGGCCTGAATCTGAGTTTACACACTTCCTCACCATTCTCAGAAACATATTAAAATTCAGGTTTTTTTTCTGGGCATTTTTGGCTGTTCAGATCACTTCAATTTTCAATTGTTTCATACATAAAAATGAAAATAAGGTTGAGAAAATTTTCTTAAATAATCTTTTGCCTAATTCATCTGCTTGTGAGTCATTTTATTGTTTTCCTATTGCAACTGAAAAGGAAGACCTTTGTACAGGGAATTTTTCCTGTGTTCTATATTACATGCAATTCATGAAGAAATTCTATACATGTAATTTATTTAGTGTGTGATCTTACCAACATTACATGCTGAGTACTAACAATCTTAACATTACCCCTGGTGTGACAAAAGTACTGAACATGAGTAAGACTAGCAGAAGTAGCTCTTCATATTTTCCACAATGTGTAAGCTGTTTTACAGCTTATGATGTAATAAAAGACACTTGTGGATCAGTCTTCACTCAACATTACAATTTTAAATTATGCTAAGTTTTTGTTAAACTTCATAACTAACAAAAGAGGGGGTCATTAGAAATAATAAGGGATAATGGAGACAGTGATAGAAAACATGTTCTGCTTACAGACCAATATATAACAACCTTATTGATTATTTTAATTTCTTTTCTCCTGTCTTTCAAAACTCATTTTAGACAGTCGCCTGTATATTGTTTCAGATGTTCAAAGCACCTTTCATTGTAAAATACTTTTCAAATGTACATAAAGTGGAATGTTGGTTATTGTTTAAACCACTTCTAAAATGTAGCCTCCTTTGGAACAAAATGCAGAATATACTTAACTGTTGTGCAGAGGAACATAACAGAAGGTTTGCAGACAGGAACTGAAGTAAAGTAACCTCAAGAATTTAAATAAGTAGTGTATGTTTTTTCAAGCTATAATTTCTCTAAAAGAACTATGGGAATGACATACTCACAAAGCCCATACTGTCTTTGCTATTTATGAGATTGCTTCTAATTTGTTACAAGAATGTAGATATTTGTGTATGGTCTTGTTTTGCTGAGGTCAGAAACTTTAATTTACTGGGAGGGAGTAATATGTCTCCACTTTCTTAGATAATTGTCTAATTTTTTTCAGGAAAAGAGAACTGTCTCACAGTCAGCTAACTACACATTTTTCTGCATTGATATAAAACATACAGAGCTTTTTTTCTTTCTGAATCACTACAAAAAGAAAATGGCTGGAGTTCAATCATCACTAGGTTTAGAGCTTTGTGGTTTTGGTTTTACCAACTGACATTTTTAAAAATTACTATCCTTATAGAAGTCTTGATAAGTTAACAGAGAGTTGAAAGAAAAAAGAAATAAAACAGAAATAGAAAACAGTAATTTTTCTTAATTGTTTTAGTATCTGGCAATAGAACTGTGTATGCTGTTCATCATGACATATTTCTTCATAAATAATACACTGCTGACATTAAATTGAGTAATAGCAAAGGTGGAGAGTAGGAGATATATCTCACTATTTGGATAAGTAAGTTTATTTTAAAGTTACTGCATTTAGTGTGGATTTTGCAGTTTTCCTATCTGGTTGATCAATTATTTCTTCTTTAATGGATCTCAGGTAATTTACGTCCCTTTGTATTTATCTCATTCTGAACTTAAATGATCTAGTTTTATGGTATCTGATAAGACAGTAACCAGTATATTGCTTTAAGGTCTGATGGTTTTGAATATGCTTTGCCTGTGCTCTCCAAATTTCATGACTTTGAGCCAGTATGTGTTGCCAATATTTGAATAGAATTTGGAAGTTCCATGATGTTAGAAGATGAACAGAGTTCATAGCTTCTCTAGGGACTGACCTGCAACAGAAAAGCAGAGAAAAATCATCTTGATGAGATTGTGTTTCTAGTAGTTTTCCCCACATTTATATTTGACAGAAGATGAATCTTCATCAGTATTTTAGTTTGGAGCAGTAATGCACTTCTGAAACAAACCCCCCAATCCTCCTCGTTTATTGTGATTGGTTTTGACTGCAAAGTGTATATAAGCAAGATTCCTTTCAGATGAAAGTAAACTGGAAAATCCACTCCAGCTGAGCACCACATGCTTTCTTGTAGTGCAGACACGAGACTCCAAAATAGTGAGGTTGTGCCACTTACTTCAGTGTCTACCAAGCACTCACACTAAAAGATTTTCAAACCACTGAGAACTCTCATCATATCTGAAATGCTATCTTAGAAGACAAAACTAATTTGTGCTTTAACATTTGCTCTCAACCACCAGCCATCGGGTTTTACAGTTCATTCTTTTGTCTTCCGCAGAGATTTTGTCTTGTCTTGATATTGTTTCCTGTCTTCCTTGCCTTTTCTTTGGCTGCTGCATTTTGTTACTGAGTCCCTTTAATTTTCTTTTTTTTCTGCATTTTGCCTTGTTGCTTCTTTCTTTGCCGACTTCTCTCTGTTGGACTCACCAAAAGTTCAGTGTGGTTTTATCCGTGGTTGTGAGAAAAAAATGTTTCACATCAGTCCACCTGTGGGCTGATGGCCTGGCCCAGCCAGAGCCTGGCTCCATCCCCACAGCCCTGCCCAGCCATCCCAGGGCTGTATCAGACACTGGTACCCCTCAATGGGCCAGATCCTGATCCTCCCTATGGAGCTGCCCAATGCCTGGGGCTGGGGCTGCCCCAGTGCCCCCTGGTTGCCCTGTTCCTGACGGGGGAAGTGCGTTCGGCTCTGTCTGCCAGAAACTGCTGTGCTGCTCATCCATGGGGTCCCTCCACTGCTCCCAGCCCCCAGCCTGGAGGGAGCTGCTGGCCCTTGCAGCACTCTGGCACTGATTGCGTTTAGTCCAGATGGTCAGACTAACTGTACTGCCATATAAACCTTCCCATCCAAGTGTGCATAATGTAGCTGTAGGGTCTTCATTGCCTTGACCCGCTAATCCACTTGTAATCATCACACTACTTGTGAAAGTAGACACAGTAGCAGAATTGTGTTTTAAACCTTTTGGGAGCAAGTGTCTAATCCCTGTTGTGCATACTATTAAATAAGAAGATCACTGCATAAGTATGAAAGTTCGAGTCGGGACATATGCATTACCACTTCCTGTGAGGGCACCGAAATAAGGGGAACATTGGGAAACTCTCACTAATAGATATTGCAAACTGCTGTAGATTAGATTGACATTTTTAATAAATCTATATTATTTAAAATAGTCAAGATAAAGTATTTTTTAACAGCTATTCGGTTATTACAGCATTGCATCAAAGAAACTAATATTTTATTTTACAGATAAGTCTAAGAAAAGAACTGTGCTAACTATTGTTAGGCTAATCAACCACTTTGGTGTCTTCTGCCAGAAGTAATTTCTCTCATCGTTTTAAGACTATCAAGTTTCTTGTCATAGGCTTAGACTGATTAGGCTGATCTATCTTTGAACCATGATTTTAGCAAAAATGAACAGCCCATTATTCTATTCTATGTCTTTTGAATTCAAACAATGAAATCAGGAGAGGAAGGCCTGTATTTCATCTACTTTCTTGTGTGAGAAATGCTATTCTTCAGTCATTTTTCCCAATCTTGTATTCAGATGTGGAATACTAAAAGAAGTGATGTGACAATAAGCGTCTTTCTGGCTGACCATACAGCTTTATCTGAAAATGAAAGATCTTTCTCATTAAGGTAGCAGCAGTATAAGTTGCCAGAGACAGTAAAGGTTATGTAGTTTAACTAATTTGCTGCTTTTTGGGTAGATTCCTTGGAATTGTCTCATCTATTTTTTGAACCTTGAAGTTGCAATGTTTTAAATTTATATTAGAATTTACTTCACGTGAATGAGAAATCTAGTTATGCTTCTTCACAACTTCCAGACCGCCTTCTCACCTCTTTTAGCACTTTCACGATTTTACAAGATACTCGCAAGGGTATCTTGTATTAAAGATGGAGGCCATGGAAATGTTTCTTAACATATACATATGCACAAATTTTTGTTGTTGTTTTTGGTCCCTGAGACACTGAATAACATCATCATTAAGATTAAAAGTTTGATCTCCTGTCACAAGCTTCTAGTATGCCTGGCCATAAGAGTCAGACCTTTGAAACTGAAATATGAGCAGCCATTTATTTGATATTAAAAACAATTTCATGAGATAACTCCCTTTTGCAGATGGATACAGTATGTATCATAACAAGCATGTTCACATAACACTGACAGTGACAGTGACCTGCATCCATGGATTATTAGCTCATGCAGGTTAATTTT
The DNA here is from genome assembly GCF_965183815.1 of Platalea leucorodia. NCBI lineage: Eukaryota > Metazoa > Chordata > Aves > Pelecaniformes > Threskiornithidae > Platalea > Platalea leucorodia. Next base: position 80,626,825 of record NC_138826.1, read on the forward strand.
CAACAAACTATCAAAGTTATTCAACATGATATTGTTGTTACCTCCTCATGAAAAAAATTAATCCAGCCCATTGGCTTTTTCCCACAGATCAAGTACTTCTTACCGAATGTCCTTTTTAATCCTTTTTCAACTACACAGAGTCTAGCTTCCTTCCTTTCAATCCTAGAAATATATTTTGGGAGTTTTGTGTGCTTTGTTTTGTTTTTAATTTTTATTTATGTTTTTTGATTATAAAATTATGTTTTTAATTTTAAAGGAAAGCTAAAGATCTTCGTAGGTATGAAATGCAGTTCTGTTAAGCAGAAGGTTGTGTGACTTCCTGCAATACCTTAAATTCATCACAATTTGATTTCATCTTAGTTTATATATTGTCATACATGTTTCATATAACCCTAATCTGAAATTAATTTTTAATAGTTAGCCAAAAATGGAAAATAACTGTGATAACAGGTACTATCTGTTTGTAAAAATACCAGACTGAATTTTTATGATTGATGTTATTGCCACAAATATAGCTAAAGATTTGACATTTATAAAATATTGCAGTTCCTCTAACAAATTGCTAGAAAACATGTATTTTATGATTCTGTCAACTTTAATTTATTCTACAAATTGTACTAAAGCTTCTTCAAATAAGGTCAAAGTTTCACCGCAAAGATTAGTTCTTTAGATAATTCTGAGGCTTATGATATTTTTTTATGTCATCTTGTCAGACATGTTGAAATCACTTTGTATAACTTGAAGAATTATCTCTCTATATCTTATTTTTTCTTGTCACTTTAATGGTGATTTATTCTTCAAGTCTTAATTTTGATCTAAATAATATTCCCCAACTGAATTTTAAGTTTGCATTAATAATTTTCTATTGTGTATATTACAATTAGTCATGCTTTCAGTATTAATCACAAAAGCATGATATTTTAAATACTACCGACTATGCTTTTTTTTAATAAAGAGATCACTTTCTTTCCTTGCAATGATACTGCTGTACAAATTGGAAATGCTTCTCTACTGCACAGTGCTCAAGTAAGAAATTAAGATGTATATTCTCAGTTTTACAGTTTTAAGTATGTTTTCCCTTCACTGGGACTGACGGTGAAGTTTGCAGGTATTTTATTTGTTATGTTTTTTATTTTACTTTTTCTTTGGGTGAATATATTGAAAAGGATGATTAATTGTAGCACTAATGTAAGATACCAGAAAAGACTGTCTTCAAGATGTGAAGAGTCCAGTTCTCCTTGCATTCATGCTGGAGGTAAACATGAACAATTCACTGAAGCTGTTAGAAACCAGGTTGGCAATATGGAAAACTGGGTTGAATATGGAGTTGTGGGCAATATGAATGGAGAATTCTGTGCAAATTCAGTGAAATTTTGATGTTAAAGTGGAAGAGATCCTGTTGAAACTAGAATTATCTTTACAGGGACTTCAGCATTTTTGTTTGAAAATGTTTTCCTAGTTTGGAAGTAATTGAAAACAATACTTCTGGCAGCCTCAGATGAGAGACACCATACCTGTTACTAATGTCTGAGGTCATTTGATGCTTATTATTACCCACTCATATCCTGTATGCTGCTATTCCTGAAATATGTGAAATCAGAAGATCAACTGTAAAGGAACAACAGGAAGTTTGGTATATAAAGTTGGAGAGAAATTATAAAAGCAGACAAAAGTTATTTATGCAGGAAGAAGACAAGCAAAGGGTCCAAATTTTTTGATGAAGTCCTTTAGACAGAAAGGGAAAATTACTTACATTTACCTTATGCAGCACAATAATGCAAATTCCTTAAATCTGATCTTAATTTCCACTTCAATGAATCATTTTCCTCTGTGTAAGACCTATATGCGGCGATACAAGTTAAATAAAAAAGACTATTTTAAGGGGAGGTTTACATGACTGAACAGGCCTTGTTGTAAGTTGCATTGGGCGCTGGCAGCGGGGGCTGCAGGGCGGCCTCTGTGAGGAGAGGCCGGGGCTGCCCCGTGCCAGACACAGCCGGTTCCAGACGGCTGCAAACGCGCGCGCCCCCGCCCCAGGGCACAGCTGAGCCCCTCAGACAAGATGGCGACGCCTCTGGAAAAATGCATTTAAGAAAGGGCAAAATGCCACGCAGAGAGTGGAGTGAGGGAAAAAAGTGTGAGAAGCAGCCCTGCGAACACCAAGGTGAGAGAAGAAGGAAGGGGAGGAGGTGCCCCTGGGCGCTGGAGCTGAGATTCCCTGGCAGCCCATGGGAGAGGGCTATGGTGGAGGAGATATCCACATTGCAGCCCATGGAGGACCCTGTGCCAGAGTAGAGGAAAACTGTGAGGAGGATGGAGCAGCAAAGAGGAGCTGTTGTGGACTGATTCCCCCATTCCCCTTACCCCTGCACTGCTTGGGGGTGTGGGGTGGGTAGAGGAGTTGGGAATGATGGAGTGAATTTGAGCCTGGGAAAAAGGGGAACACAGGGGGAAGGTATTTTAGGTTTTGCCTTTGTTTCTCACTATCATACTCTATTTTTAATTGGCGGTACATCAAATTAATTTTTCCCAAGTTGAGTCTGTTTTACCCATGATGGCAACGGGTAAGTGAGCTCCCTGTCTTTACCTCGACCCTTATTTTGGCCTCCTGTCCTGCTGAGGAAGGGGAGTGAGAGAGCAGCTGGGTGGTTATCTGGCAGGCATCCAAGGTCCACCTGTCAGATAAGTATTAGACTATAAGAATATATTGGATATAATTTATGTAATTATTGTAACACGGTTCTGTAAGTGCCTACAGTACACAATCTGAGTAGTTTTACTGAACTGGTGATATACGTAGAAGTTCTAAAACATGTTTATGTTTTGCACTTCCAGTTTTCTAACGACATCTTTTTTAAAGCACCACGCCTACTAGTTCAATGTTAGGCTGTGGTATGCACTGAAACAGGGTGAATAGCTCTGCTGCGTGGAGTAGCTGAAGCTGAATGGGCCAGGTATAGGCATGGCCTCTGGTCACAAGAAAAGCTGTCTCACAGCAGGCAGTGCTAATGGGGAAGGGTGACTTACATCCCTATTATCAAAATATGATTATATTTTTAAAAGGCTAGCTGAGTGTGTTATGTTTTTATTATGACTTTTGGCAGTAACTACATTTTTTACTTTTATTTGGGGGTAAGGTTGAGAATGAGAGGAGCTGAGAACCCTCCTTTCATAAACACTTGAATGGAGAGAACTTAGTTTGCTGCAAGACCCATGCAGCAATGACACTGCTGCTGAGAATGCATTTTAATAAGGGTTTTCTTCGCTCTAAACTGTATGTGTCATAAGCACACTGAATTTAATTGGAAAAGTTCTAGTTCATGTTTCTAAGCATTCATTTCATCTTTCCTTATCAAGGTCTATAGTGAAGCTGAGAGTCTTGCTATAAATCAGTTGTGCATTGATTCTTGAACTAGTTAACTGAGCAGTTAATTTTTTCAGCCAATGATCACAGTTGCATATCTCTTTTCTATGTGCTGCAACCTAGGAAAATGTTTGTCATGGAGTATCAGCTAAAGCTGTGCATCACCTATTCAAAGACATTAATTGATCTATATTGAGCCACAAATGAGCTAAATAATAGTACTAAACGTGAAAAGTGTCAAGTTATCTGCAAATAAAAAAACCCACTATCATTAAAATACTTGTAAGCACATTTAAAATGTTTTAATTAATTTTATATCTGGGTTCATATGGCCAGTATGAGTAGATTATATTTTGTATGATTTTATGCATTCTGGGTTTTTTAGTATTTTTACAGTTTATCAACTTGCTGTTAAGTGTTTTAAGAAAGTCTCTGTGTGAAATCTTTGGCACAAAATGGAACTTCTCTCCTTCCCAGATTTTGATTAATATAATTTTTTTCTAGTTATTCTAGAGATATGAATCCTTTCTATTTAATATGTTATGTCTTTTACATTTATCTCTGGTTAGATCTGGTTACTCTACATGTAGTTCTTACAGTAACCTTAGATGATTATACAACACTTTTTTCTTTACCCTGTACCCCTGTACCACTTTATATATCACTTATCAAGACTTATTTTCTTTAAAACTGTTTTCCTTCCTGTAAATATCTTTATTCTGCTAGTGCTCCTTTTTCTTCTGAAGGCTGTTCAGTAAGTCAGTTTCATTGCTTTCTTTGTATAGATCATTTGCTTCTTTTTCTCTGCACCTCAATTGAGCATGATGGTGGGACCAGGTCCCATGGCAGCTCTCCTTGCTGCCACCTATTCTTTTTCATCACGTTCTCTTTCCAAATACAAACCTTGCTTAGTTCTCAGTTCTTCGCTTGGTACTGTTCCCATTTCACTGACTACCTTTGAAAAAGGTGTCTTGTGTGCTGTTTTCTTATCTTCTGGTGACCTAAGATTTAAGGGGAAATGTTCAGATCCTTCTAAGTAAAGTTCTCTGGCAGTGATATTGCATGCTATTTATTCTCCATTGGTCACATTAAAGAGCTATTAGGGCATATTAGTTTAATCTGTATTAGCAAGTAGTGGCGCCTAAAGAGATTAGCATCAGACATCTCCAAAGCATGTAATAGTACTTGTAATGACTGGGCTAAGTGTGCATATACTACAGATGAGGAAGCAATATGCCATATCGAGCCATGTTAATGATGACAGGAAAAAGAGAGGAAGAGTGCTTCCTCTCTTCTTCCCCATCCTATTGAAATTAATTATATGCATACCTATGTATTTATATATATAAATAAATATATAGATAGAAAAAGAGAGGTTAAGCTAGACGTAGATACAGATATGTATATAATAAATAATTTCTACAGGAAAATTTCCTATTTTATTAGTGTGGAGTGCTCCCAAAATAGTTGTTAGCATAGTACAATGCATCTTGTCTGTATAATGGGAGAAGGTGTGTTATGTGACAAATTTGGAGAAGTATAATCTTTTCAAGGGATATATAAATAACTGTATATACATGTGTATGTACAAACTCAAACAAATATATACATTTATAATCTACCTTTCTTTAAACACATTTTAATCTACTCAACATAAAATGTGCACTGTCAGAATACATTCATGAAACTCAAGGGTAAATAAGTTTCATGATGATTGTTTCAGTTTTAGAATATTGACATTTCTGAAGCATATTTCTAAGAACCTCTAAGCATACATTACAAAACTGTTTTATTCAAGTATATTTCTTAAAAAAGGATCTGTTCCACATAAAAACAAAAGAAAAAAAAAAAGCTCTCTTAAGATATTGCAGACGAGATAAAGGCTCTGAAAGTATTGTGCATTTGCAAAAAGGAGTTTTACAACTAGATAGATCTAATCAATCTGCATAGAGCTATCAGTGATTGTAGATTCTAAGGCACTTCCTTTGTTGATAGGCATTATTTCAGCAATTGCTAGCAGTAATGGTCTCTCTGGTTAAATTATTTCTTATCCTTTTTAGCTTTTCCAAAAGTTCCATTTAGATTGTATGGAAGTTGAAGTATATACATATAAAATTAAGCCAACAAATTATAAACAGTTTGGCAGATAATACAGTAGAAGTCAATGCATGCTAATTAATTTTGAGATACATTAATTCAGTTTCTCTCCGCAAAATTAATTATTTTGCCTGAAATAGTTTAAGACAATATTTCAAATTTAAAAAGAAATAATTATACATTGTTAGCTATTATTATTGTGTTCTTAACGTGGAATAGATAAAGATAGAATGATGGCATATACTTCCTTAGACGCTGTCCTTAACTACCGGTCATAACAATGCAGAACAAAACAGATGTATGTTCAAAACAGAACATACATCATGTTTCATCCAAGCTTCCCATTTAAACATCTAACTCAGTCTTGAATACTTGTATGAAATCTAAAAATGAAAATCAGAAAAAATAATCCCAGGTCTCTAAACATGATGTTATGTGTATCACCCAGCAACATATTGCATTGGTGTCTGTATGGGTGGGGACTAGATGGAAAAATTAGTCATATACAAACAGTTTATAAATAAAAACTATTTATCCCACCAAGGTCAATCCACAGCTCTTCTCGCTTGAATCATATATGTTAATATACAATCTGGAGAATGCAAAATGTTGATACAGCTATAGATCCACCTAAAACCATTGGTGTTTGAGCCTAACAATGTTTAGTGGGTGACTTGCTTTAGAATGTTTTTATATGATGTGTGCATCATAATAATAGCAAGATGTTGACAATAGACAGTCTTTTGTCAATTGTCAAAATAATATCTGAATGGACATGTATGCAGAAGCTATCTCACACTTTTAAAATTATTTTATTCCTTGCACATACTGAATATGTATTAACATTTTGATAGAATAGGAAGCTAATATCCTGTCTTTGTCTTTGTTTTAGCAGGAATTTGCATTGTGGATTTTCTAATCAGGCACCAGACCTGTTCTTTGACCTCATAAGAGTACTACTGGACATTGTGAAAGGTAATTTAACTTCACCTTATTGCTACCACTGATTGTGAAAAATTGAAGCCATAAATTTCTAGGATTAAATTAATACAAGCAAAAGTCTTGGCTTTCATCTTGACATTTGTAGCATTGCAAACATTGTCTTTATTAAAGGAAGCAAGAAGACAGTGCATTTTCTGTTTAGTCTTTAATAAAACACACATTTGTATATGTACTAAGCGAGCCTGATATGTCATATATTATTTTATGAATACTTTAAATTAATATTTTGTGATTTACATGGTTGCTTTTTAAAAGATAGGCTACCTATTAGTTATGCATATTTACAATGGTTCCCAATATAAATTAAACCTTATATTTATATTATTTCAGATATTTTAATATTTCTTAGTTTTATTAGGCTTCAGAGAGTGTAAAAATTCTAAATCTTTATTAAGTTTCTTAATGCTTTTTCAAAAGCAGTGGCACCTACTAAGATAAATTTGCTGAGATGTGGGCTCTCATCTCATTGTCTAGTGCTCAATAAACTTCTTTGTGTTTGGCAGCTTCTCCCCCTGAAACAGCCTCATTTGATAGCCCTGCTGTTATGTTCTTGACCTTTGCCATGGCTACAACCCTGGGGCATTTGAGCTGTCAGATAAAAAAGTGGAAAGAGGCTGGTGAAAGTTGTAGAAGGTAAAAAGCTTTGTAATGCGCTGATGAATTTCCTGCCATCAGATAGTTTTCACTTCACCTCCATTGCTGTCACATTTCCTTAAATAATAGGGAGACTTTTCCACTAATGGACAATGGAGGCTGTTTGCCTAATGAGAACTTGCACAGGCAGCCTGCCATGTGTCTTTATCTTTTAAACTGAGGTGAAACAAGCTTGCCTGGCTACAGATAAGTGGCTAAGAAGCAGTCCTATTCATATGTACCTGTCAGTAATTTATCTGGGGTTTTTGTATTCATATATACTGTTCTATGTGCAGTAGAGCATTAAATTGCTTTCCACTGGGAGCAGGTCACATTCAGGGGTCGTCAGAACCATGCTAATGGATGGACCATGCTTGAGTCATACAGGTTGTTTCTATCAAGATCTTGGCAGCTGAAATCTCCATCTAATTAGAGATTTTACACTAGTGTTTGTTTTTTGTTTGGTTGTTTTGTTTTTGTTTTTGTTTTTTTTTTTTCTGGAGAAGCTGATTATTATTTAATGTAATGTAGATAACTCATATTCTGTGGAGAGTTTATGAATGGCTGCTGATTGTTGTGTCAAGATTCATAATGAGTCTTTCAATTTCTGTTAGTAAAGCTTTTTGTTGTAATTACTATGGATTAAATTTCTTGTTTTGTCACTACATCCTCTTTTGGGGCTCAGGGGAGAGTGCTGTTAGACAACGAAGATAAATCTCAGGCTTATTTTTGTGGAGGTTTATTCAAGCTTAAGACTATCCTAAAATCTTCCTGAATTCCTGATCCTGAAAGTAGATCATCTTGCAATTTTAAAATAATGCATTTTTTCTAAAAGTCTATTAGCATGTTTGCGGTGGATAAAGGGCACATTAACTCAAAATACTTTTTTTGTTGCAACTTAATTTCTTTCTCTTAGTGTGGGTATTAGGAAGATGTTTTGGTACATTTTGCTGCTGTTTCCCAACTTGGGATATTAAATTAATGTAATAAAAGACATGTAAACTATAACATAACAGCAATATTTCTGCTATACTAAAATTTTTTATTCACAGTCTTTATAGCTACAAAATATGTCCAGAAATCAATTCATTATTTTCAGTTGAGAAGTGAATGTTCTAAACTGCATTTGGTTTATGCTTCATCCCAGTTAAGTTTCTTTCCACTTTACAATAGTAGACCAAATGGAAAACTTTACACTGCATGGATTAAGAATTATTCCTGTTTCTCCTTCCTCACAACTTCCACTGCTAAATGATATTTTTATGATATTAGTACTTACTAATGCTTTATGAAAGACAGCTTATTAGATCAATCATGTAGAATTCACAGTATTTAAATGAAAAATCCTCCACACCTTCTAATCTGTAAATTAAACTATGAACTTCAGCCTTGTGTGTATATCTAATAAGCAGTGGTGACAAATACAGTACATACATTTAAAAGCATTTATAATAGAGACATAATTATTCTTAAAATTCTTCTTAAATTCTTAAAATTCATAATTATTCTTTTTCAAGAACACAAAAGTAAAACACGTCTAGTTAAACACTACTTCAAGTCAACCATGAGTTTCATATACTGAACAGGAAATGGCATCACATGAAAACCCAACATTTTTTCTCCTTTAAAAACATAAAATATTCTGTGTGAGCTGACTTTTGAGCAGGTAATGCTAAAGATGTTAAACTTACTGAATACTAAAAAATCTGTACCCAGTAATTCATACAATATTTTTCTTCTTTAGATTAAAATATTTTTGGCTAACTTTTTATGTATATTTTTAATCTGGGAGGTGTCACCTAAATACCATAGATGTTCTTACAATGCTTGTGTCACTCATTCAATGTTCTTTTTATATTCTTAGTTAAATTTTCTTATCCCAGCTGTGTTCATTTCTAGGTAATGCATGGAAAGCAAAAGAAAACGAGGCACAAGACAAAGAAAGTTAATCTGTTGTAACTATGTTACTACTTAAGGAAAAAAATGTGCATGATTTTCTTAGCTCTTTAGAACATGAGTAGTAGTCTAGGAAATTACAGTTTTGAGCCGTGGTTGTAGAAATTCATGCTTCACTGATTGATTTCCATTTTCTTCTTGTGGTCCCTAAGCTATCAGATAGAAGATGGGCTGTCTGGTAATTCCACAGCATTATTTCCATTTTGTTTATTTCTTTAAGCCTGATATTTTCATTTTTCTGTAAAGGAAAGAAAGATGAAGGTATAAACCTCCTGCTGAATGAAGTAGAATTGCTCCTCCATAATTCCATGTTTAAAAATCACTTTAATTTTTTCATTTCTAAAGTGCTCTTGTTTTGTTGGTCTCTGGTGACAAGCCCATATATATAGTGCTGTAAAGCTTCTTTAATGTTCTCAAATATACCTGGCTATCTTTTGTAAACATATAAAAATTACTGGTTTGCTTAAATGTGAAACTGAAATGGTCAGCCAATTAAAACAGTATTGAATATTTAAAAGCGGAAAAAAGTGTCACTGCTCTATCATAGCAGAATATAATTAGAAATTGTCATGTAAATATGTTGATATTTTGATAGAAGGCTAAAGTAAATCCCTTGTCATGATAAGAGAAATTAGGGGTAATCTGAATATCCGAATGAGGTTTATTTACAGATTTAGACTGATACTGTTCTCCACAATGACTAGAAAGAGAGGAACTCATAGTCAGGATCTGTGATTAAACATTTTTTCCAATCATACTTCCACATACTGAGGTTATGTATGGGGATGCAACAATATGAAGATCTTTGCATCTTCCTAGGAAAGTCATGTAGTCACAGGACAAAGATTTACCATATAGATGTTTCCTACAAGTCTTGTTCTGTTACTTTTATAATCTTGTGAAAACCACTTGCCATTGTAAAAATATAACTGAATATTATAATTTCATTTTAGTAGAACTTGCAAGAATCTGTGGCTTTTTGCGAAGCCAGTGGCATAGTTACTCACTGATTTAAATACTAGGCCTGCTTTACAAACATTCATCACTCCTCTGTAAAACTTTATATATATCTCATTTACCTGGAAATCTACAAGAATCTGATGAGAGAGCTTTTCTGGAAATCGAAACTTTGTGCTTAATTTAAGGTAGTAAATTTATCCCACTTCAAATCTTTCATTAGTCTTTCAATCTTCTTTCTCTCCCATTTCTCTTCCTTTGTCTGTGATATTCCTGAATCAGTTTTGTTTCAAACAAAGAGACAAAAGAAAGGTCATGCTTACCAGCTCTGATAGATGTGAAAAACCTTCATGCTATGGTCAGTGCATTGCTGACTTAATTGAAAAGTCTGTTAGAAACATAGCAGTCTCTCATCCCTTTTACCGTAATGGATGTATTAACTGAAGCTGTTATGCTGCAAGGATTTTTTTTCTTTAATTTTAATGGGTTTTATTCAATTTGGGCTTTTCTGGAACTGTGGCCTTTGTTTGCAACTGTGAGAAAAATCTTATTTATGGAAAGCGAACTACACTATCCTATATTAATTACATATATGCTAAGTGCTTTATGAGATTTATTGCTTAGCACTCCCCAAGACTGACCCTTCAAATGTAAAACTACTGTTCCAGTAATACACAGGACATTATAAATATGAGAAAGGCAGAGATATTTTGCCAGATCCATTTTTTTCTTTAAATACAGAGTGACACTATTATACTGGCTAATTGGTTTGTGCAGCATTATTCCAGCATAAAATAACAGACAAAGCTTCTGTGAACTGTGACTTTTGTATCATCCTGTTACTTGCAAATAAGATTGCTGACCATAAAATGCCTTTTCTGTAACGAGTATCACTGCTGTATCCTGTAAGATCTAATTATAAATTGACTAGTTCAGCTTTATACAAGGCCTTGGAGACCAGGGTTTTGGCATGGCAATAAAGGCAGCTTAAAAAAAAAATTTCCTTTCCCTTTGATCTGAAAATCAGGATTTGTATAGACAAAAATATGTTGTGCAAACGATTTGTCAGTTTAAGAATTCTCTGAAGAATTCTGCATGTTCCCAGTGTTTGTATATTGCATTGTCAGGTGTGCATAAATCATGACTCTAGTAAGTAAAAGCTGGATTTTGTAGGCCATTGTTGAACATTTTATTCTACATATCTGCCTAAATAAGGATGACTGTATTCATCATCTGAAAGCACATTGATCATTGTTTTTGCAAACTTCCTGAAACTTGGCAGAAAATTGGAGAGTCTGGGCCTAAGGTGAAAACTGTAGAAAATGCCTGTGCCTGAACTCATTAATTATTAACTACTATAGATATTATTAATGCAAACAGCACAGTGCAATGCACATCACTAGCTGACAGGCTATGGATGTGTTGAAGACAGATAAAAATAAAACACAAAAGTTGCACTTTCTGACTCTTAGCAGGGAACTTAGATCCAGAAAAAAAGTATCCAAGTCTAATGGGCTACTGTGAATTCCAGAATTATGTTTAATAATGTACATATATCTCAATTCAGTACTACCTTTGCATGACTTATGGCCATGCAGTTGTCTTTAAAATACATCATTTAGTGACTACTTATTCTGTGACTGCCTCTGAGCTAACACATTTATTTTCTATTGCAGTGTAGTTAACATTTCTTTTTATTAGTTTGAAGTTTACATTGTAAAAATATTCTGAATTGTTGTATATATAATTATTCTAGAACATATTGGTAAATTACTGCATCATTTCACTGATCTTTAACTATGTGCCACTGTAAAAAGAACTTCATTCTATCGCTGCTCTATGCAAACTGAACCCCAGAAATCTTCTTTTAGAAAGCTCTTAAAATTTTTTTTTAAAATCCCATCTTTTGTCTGAGACACTGGTTACATCTCAGAGTCCAGATGAACTGAATTAAAACTGTAGTAAAGTGTATTAAACCAAACTGAAATTTAACTTCCCTAAGGAGTGCACTGTTAAATAGGAGCAGGGATTCACTACTGTCACATATTTCTATTGGAGGAAATGTTCATATTCTTAATAGAAAGGAAGATGGAAAACAAGATAGTTTGAACATGCACAAGATTTGTTAAACCATGTCCTTTGATAAAATTAAACTTTACAGATCTGACGCTAGCCCCAGGAATCATATTAAAGCAGTTAGGAGTCAGAACAGTAGGGCTGGCTTTTGAGTGCCAGAAGTACTTGGAAAATCTCTCTACAGCTGAGAATGTGCAAGTTAATTTCTCATCAATGAACTTCCATGGTTGTGATGTTTGGAGCAAATAACTGCAGATCTGTTGGCTTTCTGTTTTAACCCCCTCATTACACTCCTCTCTCCATGTCTGAGGAGTGGAAAAGGGACAAAGTAATAAATCTTTGGAAAGTCTGGTTTTAGTATGCTATCTTTAAGCTTACTATATTGGTATACCAAATATTTTAAAAGTGACAAATTTTTTAATTAGCTCACAGACACTGGAAACTCTTATGTCTTTATAAATTCTTATTTTTCTTAAGAAACAGAAAACACCAATCAGCCTAGTGTGAAAAACTCTGTATGTTATATAATATCTTCTCTTTTAGATGCCTTAAACTCCTTTTCAAGTGTTTCAGCAGTTTGTATGAAATTATTATGACTGAATAAGAAAAACAGGAAACCAAATTCTTTTGGGCAATGTCAGTCACATGACATATTTCACAAAGAATAAGTATTGTGTTGTGGTTTAACCCCAGCCAGCAACTAAGCACCACCCAGCCGCTCGCTCACTCCCCCCTGGTGGGATGGGGGAGATAATCAGAAGAGTAAAAGTGAGAAAACTCATGGGTTGAGATAAAGACAGGTTAATAGGTAAAGCAAAAGCCGCGCGCACAAGCAAAGCAAAGCAAGGAATTCATTCACTACTTCCCATCAGCAGGCAGGTGTTCAGCCACCCTCAGGAAAGCAGGGCTCCATCACACGTAACGGTTACTTGGGAAGACAAACGCCATCACTCCGAACGTCCACCCCCTTTCTTCTTCTTCCCCCAGCTTATATACTGAGCATGACGTCATATGGTATGGAATAGCCCTCTGGCCAGTCTGGGTCAGCCCCCCTCGCTGTGCTCCCTCCCAGCTTCTTGTGCACCTGGCAGAGCATGGGAAGCTGAAAAGTCCTTGACTAGTGTAAACTCTGCTCAGCAAGAACCAAAACATCAGTGCGTTATCAACATTATTCTCATCCTAAATCCAAAACACAGTACTATACCAGCTACTAAGAAAATTAACTCTATCCCAGCTGAAACCAGGACAGTTGTTACACTTACGTAGTGTGCAACTTTTATTGGGTGATCATTTTCAAGACATCAGTGCTGCTTTCTGTAAGTAAAAATGACTCTGTGAGATTGTTTGCTGTAATTTCATTTCTGAATTAAAATTCGTTTGTGTTTCTGCCACCATAGCTACAACATGTTGCTTTCTAAACTCATTTTATAGAATGCATGTTCGTAAACAAAATACATAGTCTGATTGTTTTCTTTTTAAGGGTGATATTTTTAGTAGTCTCAAGATAAGCAGTAGTGGTGGAATTTTTGTTTTGTTTTCCAGTGAAGTGTTCTCTGTAGGAGGCCAGATATCATCAATTCCCTCATAAATCATTGAACATTTGAAAAAAGCTTTTTTAATATTTCACAGGAGGCGCAGAGTTATTTATTCTTTTTTAGTGATTCTTGAAGTAGATTTGCTAGTCGTAATGTAAAGTAAGGGGAATGATTAAGTTCTGTGGGAAATTTGCTTTTAACCCCATGGTGTCTGAATTTCACTGTAAATGTTTAAATTCACAGTACAACTTAAAGAAAAAGAGAGAAAGGGAAGTTAAGTTTAAGTTCCTTTTGCTTTTGGTTCCACATACTCATCCTTTTGAAGTACTTAGTAACTGACACTGCCAGTGGAATATGAGCTGAGATCCCTTTCTTTAGTTGAATTGAATAGCTGTAGATACATCTTTGTGTTTTTACTTTGAACTTGGTACAGAATATAAGATTTTTTTTTTTCTTTAGAAGCTGTGTATATGTTTAGATTGGACATCAGCTTCTCTAACATGTCTCCTTCCCATGGGCTGTAGTTCTTCATGAACTGCTCAAGCATGGGTCCTTTCCACAATCTAGAGTCCTTCAGGAACAGACTGCTTCAGCATGGGTACCCCATGGGCTGCAGCTACTGTCAGCAGCCTGCTCCGGCCCAGGCTTTCCATGAGCTGCAGCTTTCTTCAGGGCATATCCACCTGCTGTGGCATGGGATCCTCCATAGGCTACAGCGTGTATATCTGCTCCACCATGGTCTTCTCCACAGGTTGCAGGGGAATCGCTGCTCTGGCACCTAGACACCTCCCCATTGTCCTTCTTTTCTGACCTTGGTGTCTGCAGGGTTGTTTCTCCTTGAGCAGTGGGGTTGGACCAGATCGTAGAATCATAGAATATCTCAAGTTGGAAGGAACACGTAAGGATCATTGAGTCCAACTCCCTGCTTCTTGTGCGACTACCTAAAACTAAATTGTATGACTAAGAGCATCGTCCAGATGCTCTTGAACTCTGACAGGCTTGGTGCTGTGGCCACTTTCCTGGGGAGCCTGTTCTAGTGACTGACCACCCTTTCAGTGAAGAATCTTTTCTTAATGTCCAGTCTGAACTTCCCCTGAAGCAGCTTCATTCCATTTCCTTCTGTCCTATCACTGGTTGCCAGAGAGAGGAGATCAGCACCTCCCCCACTGCTACCCACCTTGAGGAAGTTGTAGACTGTGATAAGGTCACCTCTCAGCCTTCTCTTCTCCAAGCTGAACAAACCAAGTGACCTCAGCCACTCCTCCTAACTCTTGCCCTTGAGACCTTTCACCATCTTGGTCGCCCTCCTTTGGTCATGCTCCAGAGTTCTCTTCCCACCTCAACCATCCTGTGATTCTGTGATTCTCTGAAGTTAGAGTAATACTCAGTCATGCTTAACTTAATGCTATGAATCACCACAGATTATCAGATTTTAAGATGCTTAATTTTTATAATTTCATGTTACTTCAGTTTTGCATTTGTTTGAATGTATGGAAGAAACCAAGATTGGGACATCAAGATGAAAAGCTCTGATTGTTGACAAAATTACTATGAGTTATTAAAAAAAAAAGATACAGATTATTAGCAAGCTCTGCTTTCTGCTTTTGCATTTTTTCCTAGAGTATTCCTTCAGTCCTCCCTGAGCAGCTCAACTGGATACCTTTTCGTTACTCTCCCAGTTTTCCAGATGTTCCTTTATAAAAGAAAGAAACAAAGGGTGCTTGTCCAAATGATGGAAGGGGTGTTCTGTTCTAACCACTTTATTTCAGTTTTCTCAATATGGGAGTTATGCTGCCTATGCTTCACACAGAGTACTTAGACTAAGACTCCCTCAGAAGATGGTTCTGAATCCCTCAGGATTAGGTTAGGTACCTGCTCTGAGCAATCATCTCAGTTTGGCTACACAGCACATCTAGATTCCTAAAATATGCTTTTCTTATAGAAGAGTTGGAAAAAAATAACTTTCAGTTTTCTCTGTATTTATAAAGTTTCTCTTCTTTTCCATTTGGATTGCAAATCATGTGGTTTGGTCATACAGTCTAAGGAGGCTACTGAAAAGTATTGTATCTGTTGTAAGAATCATCTACACTTGGCAGAACTCATGTATGATTTGGGAAAAGTTAGAAAATAGCTAAATTAATGATCACCAATATCAAAGCAGCTTTTTTTAGACTTTATTTAGTCATGACCGGTATAAGTTTTTACCACTTTAAGCACATATTCATTTCATTGGCAACCATCAGAATGCTGTGTAACTTTGGGGTGAAACTTTGTTCACGCCGATGTTATTGGGAATTTGTTGTATGGGTCCAGAATTTGATCTACTTCATTCCTAGTGTAACTTTTCCTCCTAGCTCTGTCTTATAAAAAATTATGCCAGATGTTTTACTTTTTATATAGAGGTAATATATCTTTAAGAGCACTTCTTATAAACAAGATCATCTTATAAACAATGGTTGTAAATATATATATTTGAAAAAAAAAAAAGTGGGGGTAGTGATCCCATCCTAGGCTGATTTGTTCAGTGGCAAGATCTACAATCCATGGTGTATTAACTTCCTTATTTGAACATTTAAACCATAATGTTAAGATCAAAACACTTTTTTATTGTGTTGCACACAAAAATGGATGAAAATACTTTAAAAACTGCTTGGCATTTTTGCCAAGTGTCGGTTCAAAGACATGATCATGGAATTTAGAAATATCTATAGAAATTATTTATAAAAGGTGTAACTGTCAATCTTAAGTAAAGCTATGTGCCCTGTGTCCTTTGGCGTTGAACAGAAGCTGGACTAGTGAAGTAGCTGAGAAAGAGTGGAACCTTGACAGTGTTCTTTATCGTCTATCATCCTGCATCCCAAAGGCAACAAAATGAAAAAGCCTTTTCAGAAATCTAGCATCTTCACTGAAAGCAAAATCAGCTTTGAGTATGATAATAGTTAAAAGTAGTAGATAAAAATAAAAAGGAGTGGTGCAGTATGCTTATCCACCTCTCAACAGAGGCCACTGAATAGGAAGAAACCTATTAGAAGGAAGTTTGTAATTGGTCGTTTCCATTACTTTTTATAACATGATAAATTCCTAATTTTCTAATAGCTCCCTGTTTCCATTGCTCTTTCTTAATGAACTCAGTCTATCAATTCAAAATATCTGTGATAATTTACAGAAGTTGCTGGTGGTGTATATCAATACTGTATTTAAAAATAATGGAAGTATACAAAGTGAGCTGATTCCTTTAGTCTTTCCCCTTTTTTGTTGCATTCTTTTAAAACACTGTGAGAACAAATCAGTTAGAAGAATTTCTATGTTCATACTTCATTTTCTTGTTATATCTTTGTAGCTTTACTATCATACATAGAACTCTTGGTGGTACGAAAGCTAGTGGTTTGTCAAGGATATTTGTTAGGATCTCATGGCTTTTTCAGCTATTTTGCCATCACAAGATACATATATGCTGATCACATTTTGATATGCAGAAGCAAGAGAAAAAAAATCATTTTCCTTTTGAGCACAGTTTTGCCGTATTAATAGTCAAGCTCATGTTCTGTAAGTACTGGAGCCCCAATGTGCAGCAGTCATGCTCTGCCCATGGATTGAGAGTTTTCTCTTTACACTGTTGTTGTTTCCTTGTCTGTGTAGGATTTTAACTGTAAGTAGCTGCATCATTCCTGTTTTGCAGAGTCTTTTCTGGTTTTTCTCTTGCTACCACTTGAATTTTTTTTCTCTTGTACTGTTCCCGCAAATTTTAAGAAGTTAATTTCATTACTCGTTATATACATAAAACCTAGAATGATTTCCTGTTCTTTCTGTATGTTTCTCCATACATCTGGTTTTTTGCACGTTACAGCTTCATAAAATGTGGGGGGTTTTTTTTGAGTGGAACTAAATGCCTATTTTCACTCACGATGGATATACATCTTACCTTGCTTATATTGAAAATTTGCTGTTTGTGGTTTTGTTACATTAGTCTCTTGTGCCCTGCTCTTGCACTGTTATGACTTAACTGTATGCATGTGTTGGGCTAGGTCTTCGATTTCTAACTAGTATACTGTGAATAGTTCTTAAAAAAAAAAAAAATTATAAACTGAATTTTCTGTGTGTTCAGGATACAGTAATTTTTATTTTTTTTAATGGTCAATGCCCTCCTTTGACAATTTCTGCATGTTTTGGTTTTACTTTGCTCATTATAATTATGTTCATCAGAATAACATTCTTCCTACAGAAGCACTCTTCATTATCAACTATAGCTGGGTTACATATACTGTTATTCCATTGCTTGATTTCTCAAAAGAAAAAAAAAAAAACAGAACAGGGCATTTTATGCTCAGCACAATTAATCACATGGTTTCCTATGTGTGCGCGTGATAAACTTCCCCACTGCAACAACTGGCAATGGACACCCACTTCAATTTTTGTGTTCTTCCCATCAGGTACCCTTAATTTTTCCAATGCCTGTAATATCCCCTCTTCTCACTGGAATACCTTATGATTCTTTGCAGGACCCTAACGATAACATACATATATATATATTTGCGTTCTGGTGACCCAGTAAACAGCTAGTTCAGAGTAAAAATAAGTGTAGGCTGATTGTCTAGCTAGCGACTAATTTGTAGAAATGACTACGTGGTGAGTTATTGCTGCCTTTTCCACAGTGGGAAAATTAAAATATGCTCTTTTTTGCCTTTCTCGGTACGAAATTTTATTAAACATGTAGACAGTACTTTCTTTTCTGAACATGAGCCAGCAGTGTGCCCAGGTGGCCAAGAGGGCCAATGACATCATGGCTTGTATCAGCAATAGTGTGGCCAGCAGGACCAGGGAGGTGATAGTGCCCCTGTACTCGGCACTGGTGAGGCTGCACCTCGAGTACTGTGTTCTGTTTTGGGCCCCTCACTAAAAGGAGGACATCGAGGTGCTTGAGCGTGTCGAAAGAAGGGCAACAAAGCTGGTGAAGGGTCTGGAGAACAAGTCTTATGAGGAGCAGCTGAGGGAGCTGGGGTGGTTTAGTCTGGAGAAGAGGAGGCTGAGGGGAGACCTTATTGCTCTCTACAACTACCTGAAAGGAGGTTGTAGTGAGGTGGGGGTTGGTCTCTTCTCCCAAGTAACAAGTGATAGGACGAGAGGAAACAGCCTCAAGCTGCTCCAGGGGAGGTTTAGGTTGGATATTAGGAAAAACTTCTTCACCAAAAGGGTAGTCAGGCATTGGAACAGGCTGCCCAGGGAAGTGGTTGAGTCCCCATTCCTGGAGGTATTTAAAAGACATGTAGATGTGGTGATTAGGGCCATGGTTTAGTGGTGGACTTGGCAGTGTTAGGTTAATGGTTGGACTCGATGATCTTAAGGGTCTTTTCCAACCTTAACAATTCTGATTCTTTGAGGAGTCTTAAGAGTAAATGAAGCTAAAAATACATTTAAGTACTCTTTTCTCCCCCCTCCCCCCAATAAAACCCCATACCTTTTCATTTTTTTTTGTAGGATTGCCTTATAAAAGGACCCTGACTATCATTCTCTTACGTGCTGCTGGAGGAAATTCTAGTTTATTGACTTGTCCCACCTAGATCAGGTCTTTGGGAAACAGGTGCTTATATTATTCTGGATAAAAGCTTTATTTCTGTTAACTTCTGTCTTAGATTGTTTATTGGAAAAGATACCCACACAAGATGTGCTTCATTGTACATGAAGCCTGATTCCTCTTAACAGATCAGCACATAAAAAAGAGCAAGCTACAATAGGCTAGAACCAGTTAGTGTTCTTCTGTCTAGGGAAGATATGCCAATCAGATTAGCGCGCGCGCGCGTGTGTGTATATATATATACACATACATATAGTAACACAAGCAGCATTTTTTGCTTTTCTAAAGCTTCTGAAAAAAAAATATACATTATCCTCAGTAAGGTTTATGTATACCATTATAGAAACATAAATTCATTTAAGTAAAAGTAGAACTTTTTTTATTAATATATTCTTATTCTGCTGATTTTCCTTTCTTATTTTTGCCACCCTCATTACCTGTTCAACCAGAGTGGATGGCAATAACATAAATACTATGAGACCTTACCATAAAAGTCAGTTTCAGAATCCCTTAGGTACAAGGAGTGTAAGGAAGATAACATGTTAAAACTCATCCTAAAAGGCTAATAGTTCAGAAGTATATAAAGACATTGTACCAACGATTCTACTGGAAAGTTTTGTGTTTTAAAATGTAGTGAAAATGCCATTTTAATTGGAAAGTTTTGTGTGTTAAAATGTAGTAAAAATTGCATTTTAATTGAAGCTGTTGCTATTGTTTTCCTCTATAATAGTAATTTGCATTACATGCAAGGAGGGATTTCCAAGAGAAATGTGATTTAAATCAAGAAAATAGTATTGTACATTAGGGTAATGCTTTTAAGATACATTTGTTTTAAGCATAAAATAAGGTTCCCTGTAATAAGTAGTTCATAAACTTATTGCTTAGTCTTTTAAGGCAGACTAGTCCAATGCTTGAAATATACATCAGGGAACAGTTCTGCACTGATGGAATAAATGCCGTAGCAATCCTTTAGGTCTTTTCCTTCTCTCTTTACAGAACACATGAGTCAATACTAGTTTATCTTTCTCAGTTACACAGGCAAAGTCATTTCAGGCATGTAGGAATACTTTGAATGGAATCACAGGAAACTGTGAAGCTGTAGTTTGTCAGTTTTCTGCAAGTTTCAGGGAGAAAAAAAAAATCTGCCACTTCTACAAACTTAAATTTCTCTCAACTCCTCTGTCTTCAGTTTTGTGGTGTCTGAGCTTCAGTGATCATCTTAAAATGTATACCAGAATATAGTATTTACCATGGCAATGTACACATCTATTTAAATTGCAAATAATAAGAAAAGCAAGTTACAATCTGTACTCAGATTGTAACTTTAGGTCAAAGGGAAGGGTTTTGCTTATAATTGCTGTGGGCCTAGTCTTTAACTCTCATCTCTATTTATCACTTTCTATAACAGACTGCAACACAGTGACTATTTACGATTGTCAGCCAATTAACGATAGCTATAACAAGATAAAAGACCTTTGCACGTCTGCAGATAAAGCAATCCAAACTTCATGGTTTCCAGTTGATTAATTTTACTCGTACACAGGCCTATATCAAAAATGCAGCAGTCAAATGCTCTCTTTAGTTACCTTCAAGAAAGGATCAGACTGTGAAATGCTCATAAAAGCAACAATAACAGGCAAGATAAGACTGGTCTGCTCCAACATCTTGTGTTAGACAGTGGCCAATTGTGGATGCAGGAATAAATTAATACTTCACTCGGTTTAACCTCACAGCTTCTGACATCCTGTAGCTTAGGACCTTCCGAACTGGAGTTTGTCTCTACATCCTCGTGTTTGATATCACTTAATAACTGCAAGAGCAGTTATGTTGGCACAGCATGTTGCCAATAAGTTTCACAATTCATTTGCATATAGAGTGGAAAAAAACCCTACTTTGAGTTCAATTCCAGAATTCTTCTTGAATATTTCTTTTGATTATTCTTGGGGTTTGTATTGTGTGAAATAGTGAACAACACTTCCTTTTTATCACCTTCTCTGCGTTATTCATGTCTCTCTATATTGCAATCATATTTTCTCCTCCAGTCATTTCTTTTTCCAGGTGAAGAATCCCAGTTGATTTAATCTCTCCTCATATACAAGTCTTTTCATACTTCATTTTCACTTATACTTTTTCATTTGAGTTGGGGAGACCTGAAAGATGTTCAGCATTCAAGATTCATATGTATTATGCAATTATGAAATACCACAGTAATGTTTTATGATTTTGTTGTATAGTTTTTTCCTCTTTTCTAAAACCCCACAATTTTGACTGCTGCTAAGAAATGCTGTTTTCATAAAATTAATCACAATGTCTCTAATGCTTTTTCTAATGCGTAAGTTTAGAACCCATTGTTTTATATATATATATATATATATATACACACACACTTGTCTGACTTTTTTCCATAATTTTTCCTTTACGCTGATTATACTGAATTTCTCCTGTCATTTTATGGTCCAGTTACTTAGTATCATAAAACACTTCTGCAACTCTTTGCTGTCAACGTTAATTTTGACTATTCTGAATAATTTTGGCATCGTCATATATTCCTTCATTGTTTAATACCTTTTCCAGATCACCCTTTATGAATATACTTAAAAATACAAGTTCCCTGACAGGTCACCAGGGGATTTCTCAGGTAATCTTCCATTGTTAAAGCAACCATTTATTCCTGTTCTTGGTTTGCTGTTCTTTAACCAGCTGCTAACTGTGTAAGTTGGTAGCACATGCTTAGTGTCTGATAGCTTTTGCTTTAGAAAATCTCTATTTCAATTAGGCAACTATATAACCTATTCGAAGAGCACCTACATAAAATAGGCGAGAATGTTCTTCCAAAAATATGTTTATTGACACCTTTAACTTACATATTAATTCATTTATATCAGTAAGTTTTAGACATATTTACCATCTTGGCTTATTAAAATACATAAATACATCACTATGTATCTAGATATTTAAGTAATTTTTTTACAGTTATTCTGAGATAAATTTTAGCTTTCTTGAGTGGCAAAACAGTGAACTAATGAATATGCTGTTGACTTCAAATTTCAGGGTCATTCAAAATGAGCTTCTTGTAAAGATTATTATGTCCTGAAATGTATTGTGTGTCAGAGTGGTGTAATCCCAAAATATATTTTCAGAGCAGAAGTTTGCAAGTGACTAGAAATCAATTTCAAATAGAAATGAATCCATTTCTTGTAGTTATTTTTTTAAATTACCAAAATGAAGGATTTTACTTTCTACCTACCTGATAAAAGAAGGTTATAGTCAGTAAACACACTCTCACATACAAACAATAATTGTAGATTGAATCTAGCAGTTTTTTCAATTCTTATTTAAGTTGTAATTTTTTTGTGAATTGTGAATATTTTTTCCTAATTTATTAAAATAAACTAAAACTACATATCAGTTTTGTACTAGAAGGTAAGCTTATTTTTTGTATCATGTTTATTCATTGACTTAGTGATTCATACTTATAGGTCACCAGTATCAATTGCATATTTGTATGTACAGTTCATAGAGGTGGTGAAAAAGATGATATATGAAAAAGTTCATGTAATGCTATAGAAAGCCAAACAGAAAACTTAGGAAAAAATAATTTTAAAACATATATTCATATGATAGCACAAGCCCTGCATGAAAACTAAACAAATATTGAAAATAATTGGTATGCAAATTCTATATTATGCCTATTGCCAAACCAGTGAAATATATAATTTTGCCCTATCTATCATCATCACTGATAAACACTATCTTCTCCCAGGAGTCATTTGCAGTACAGTCACTGCAGATAATCTATGTAGATTACTAAAATTAGCAACAGTGCTTCTGACATAGAACATACTGTTTGACAATGCAAAATGCCACAAGGAATAATCCAAACAATACAGGGAGGAAGCATTACATTAATGCATGGATGATGTGAACTACTAATACATTTTAATGTGTGTATTAATTATTTTTGTGATGAACATTTTTTATAACATGCTAAAGAAACAATCTGTTTCAATATATAAATAAGGAAAAATGCATTCTTTTGCCATTCCATCCATTATGACAATTGCCTGTTGATATAGGATAATAAGCAAATACACTGATGAGAGGAATCGCATTGTTAGTGAGTTGGATGACACTTGCTAGAATTCTTTGTTATTCTAATACATAGAATAACTGGTCTCACGTGACTAACTGTATGTATCCAGTCCGTAAAAATCAGTAATCCATTGTCCCACTGCTGTCATTATGGATACAGGCATAGATTTCCATGCATCTTCTTCCCAGGCTGCTGCAAGTCTGGTCTTCTAAAAGTGACTGTGCTTGGCCGCTATGTGTGCTCAAAGCAATTATACTTCAACATTGAGCCCAATGTGCCTGAAGTCTTGCTGACTGTGGACTGAGTGATTAAGTGAACAGTGTAACTGGGAACATGCAAGTCTGCTGTGATGATTATGGCTTAGTATCAGAGCCCTTCTTATTTAATAATAAACACCTTCCATGGATAGTTGCTCCTCCCTACTTAGCATCTCTTGTTTCTTTTCCTATTTCCTAGTTCTCACTACTGATGCTAATCAAATTTCCCGTCCATCTCTAAATTGTTGCAATATTGATATGCCTCCAACACACAGCACTACTGACTATGGGATGTATCAATAGCTGGCTTGGGGCTTCCCTTCTTATATTCATGCAGTCACTGGGGAAAGGCTCTCTGCAAGAGCTGGAGACTGTTGGGCAGTTTGAAGAAAATCCTGAAAGTAGTTCCACTAGGCAAGGTGGCTCTCCTCTTGCCAGTTTCTGCTATATGTGAACATTTAAAAAAAAAAAAAAAAATTCTGATTCAATGAAAAAATGTTTGAGTGTTTTGGCTTTTTTTTAAATCAATAGATGTGGCCTATACATTTTAACAAACTACAGGTAGTATGACTAATCTTCTGATAGCTTAGGGTACAATCATACTTAGAAGTTTATTTTTGATATTTCATTAATTCAAGCCCTCATTCAAAGCCGCTTTGTATTATGGACTGGTGAACAATGAGTTGAATTTCAACACCACCAACAACTAGCATCCCATTCTCTGTAACACTAGTTTTTAGGTGTCCGATCATTACTGATACTGAATATGTTTCATTACATGACAATGAATCCAGTATTATTATTAGGTGCATAAATAAAAATATAGTAATGACGTATATAATTTGTTTTAAATTAAGCCTTCATTTTCTTTTAAACTAATTCTTTAAATTAATGCTTTCCTGGAAGTTTGCTTCAAGAGGTTAGCTTCTTACTATAATAGAAATTACAATAACTCTGGCATGACTTGAAGTCTAGATTGTAATCAAAATGTCTGATTCTTCTACCTATAACAGCTCACAGAAGTACTCACTAAGCATCAATCTCATATTCAGAGTTTATTCATTTTAAAAATGAATGAATAGAAGAATTAACAATTTTTGTGTTGCGTGCCCTCGTCCATCTAAGTTACATGGCAGGTTGCTAAAGAATTTAGACAACAAATGTTCTAGGTGATTGATGCCAATTCCAAAAATGTATTTCCTCGGTCTTTGACTTACCACGAGACTTCCAGAAACTTTACAAAGCTAAAATGAGATAGAAATGAAAAGGGTCATTTGGGGCTAATGTAACTAAAAGTAATGGATATGTAAGTGGATATTCAGTGGGTATTCAGCATCATACTAAAATCTTCTGTCTGAAATAAGAGTGGTTACTATAAATAATGAAGAAATAACCTCACCCTCTCAATCCCTATCTATCCTTCTAAAGCTTTCTCTCAGTGTACTTGTATTACAGTTCTCTCTTCTACTTATAGCTCTAGAAACCATGTCCCTCAATTAAACACTCACTCTTTGCAATGCACCCATAAAACAAAGATATCTTAGTCTAAAAAAGTGCCAAAGCTCTGCCTCATTCACATCTTTGCTGACACTACCATCCACTTAATCTTTCTCTCTCCTTCCTTGCAGCACCACATACGTATTGAAAAACAATTCAAAGGAGAATCACAGAGCAGAGGTCTCTCGGTGCAGATGAGCAATTGCCTAAATCCACACTCTGTAATCTATTGTAGAGGGGAAAATGGAACAATTTAAGTTATGCTTTTCTACCCAACTCATAGGCAGGTCATCTAGTGAGAAAGAGACCCAAAGCAGTATAGATGTCTGTCTGTATAGCCCTACAATCAGGGCTATTACAGCAAGTTCCATATTTAGGCTGACCATCAGGTGAAAGGGATGAAAATAAAAATCTTTGGACTCTTTAACATTCCCACCAGCCACTTTCTAAGCTTTTGTCTTTAGAGAGTGAAGAAGGCCGGTGAGACAAGCAATGGCAGTTTCTTGAGGAAACTCCTAATTGCTATTTGCTTGAGAGGAACAGTGCTTTACTAGAAAGGAGTCCATTTCAGTATTGAGCTGCATATACTATATTTTAATGACCCATGATGGATTTTGGTTCAACTCAGAGATCACAGCTGAATTTCAGTGGGTGGAAGACAAGATGATGTTGCGAGTATTTGTAGTTTCTTCCTTAAAAGTATCCACTTAAACCACTTCATGCTACATTTAGCATATCTGAAAAATTCTTCACTGTTGTTTTGGAGAGCTGTTCTGGAAAACAGGTAATAGAAACAGAATGACAGACAGTAGAATTATCACAAAGATTTTGAACAAATACTATTCTGGTCTGCAAAATGTTTTTGCTCTTAAAGTACTGTGATCTGCAAGACAACCATAACCACCAGGAGACCCAGGGTCTAGTTTACAAATGAGAAAGTAAACTCTTCCCATTGCTTGCTGTGAAATCTCGCTCGTGCATGTAACTTATAGCTCACAGTACTGCATAGTGAACCTGATCCAAGCATCAATGATATTAAATTTGACATTAATTTTGATTCATGGTGATATTTATACTTTCGTATTTTTACTTTTGTATCTGCACCCAGTTCAATAGGAAATTGTATTCTTACATCCCCTAACAGGGAGGTAAGGTTCCTTTATGTGTGTTGTCCAAAGGAGCGAAGGAAAATGATCTGTATGTTATGGTTACACAATTTGTGGCAAAGGTGACGTTGGAAGGAACGTGAATTAAAGAGGGTGTGTGCATGTGTGTAATTTTGATTTTGTTTCAGCCTCTTTTGCATGAATTAATAGTATCCCATAGTTGTCTGGCAGGAGAAATAAATGGGATTCTATGTGCAGCTACTCTTCATTGCTGAGACGGTGTTCACATCTGAAGTTACACTTAGCAATGCTCTTTGTGTCACCCCTCTTAGTATTTATTTTCTGATTAATTACACATAACTTTTTTTCAATCAGTGGTAACTTGAACCTTATTTAAGTCCATAATATTTTAGTCTGGTAGAAAAGAGTGGTTTTGTACTATATTAAATATGTTGATGGCGCTCTCTAATTATTAATAGTAGCCTTCATCTCCCATTTTCTTTACAAAAACATTCAGCAAAGACAGACATAGTATAAAGAAAAAAAGGGAAGAAATATTTTATAGTGAGGTATTAGTACAAATGAAAGTGGAGCACTAAACATTAAAACTTCCTCCTCAACTGATCATTAAATTTAACTTTAACAAACATTCAGGGCATATCAACCCTAATTTCATTAAAGAAACCCCAGTCACAATAAGCAATTCCTCAGAGTGGAAGATCTACTAAATCTGTCTTTTATTATAATTTCTCAGTTCTTTCTCAGGTGTCCCAAATAACTTGCTGTACACACATAAACATATATATATATATATATATGTGCATGTATGTATGTATATATGTATTAATATATTATGTGTGTGTGTATATATATACATATATATATATAAGATCAGTTCATCATTAAGGACTGTGACTATGCTTACCTATACCTTGGAAATTCTAAGTCTTTATATAAAACATCTTGTTTCCTTCATCCTCTCCTCTCACTTAAAGCCTTTTTTTAACCATGTTATAATTGTAAAGAACTGAGAGAGTAAGGTTTATCTTTTTCTCTCAGGTTAAGTTCCTTGGCAGACAAGAAGACACTGAGGAGCCAGAGTTTGTCTCCATTAGTTAAATTAAGGATATCGATCATGACCTGAACATAAATCTCTTAACTTTCTCTGGTGATAACTTCCAAGTAGGATTAATGTCCTTTGGACCTAGCTCACAAGAGATAAATAACTTTTCTTTTTGGCAACTCTACCTTTTAAGTGAGTTGTTAGATATAGACCGTGGATACCATACAGAAAAACACTACTTACCAACATGATTTAATAGAATAGAATAGTCTTTACTGCAAATCCACTTTATAAAAATAATACTCTCAAATTCTCTGGCTACACAGTAGTTGACGTATTTTCAAATATTAAATGAATATTTCACAATATGCTAGCAAATAATCCAAGAGGGTTATCAATTAATCTTAAACTTTGCTTCTCTTTTTGTATGCTTTAAAAATTGTTTCATTATCAGTGCCTGTGCCTGACCTTCATGTCATAGCCACCTGAGTACATTATACTGTGTCAGCAAATCCATATGTTCATTTAGGTAACTCCTTCCTTTTCAACCTGTTAAGTAGTACTGACCATTCAGTTTGAGGTTATGATAGTATATTGCCAAGACATTCACAAATTCCTACAGATTTGACTGAAGGGCCAATTGCCTACGGCCTTTCAACCCTTAATAACAAATCTGCCAGTGATGTTATTGCCCCAATCTTGGAAGAATAAATTGAAATTCTTTATCAGAAAACCCTAACTTTTAAAATTCTTTTTCAACACTCATAATGATTCTTATTCTATGAGATCCTCCTACTTCATGTATTTCAAGTTATGTAACTTATCATCTGTGAGAAAACCTATTTTTTTTTTGTCTGTCATTATAACTTTATCTTGCCATGCTCTTGTCTTGCCTTTTTGTATATACAGTATCAAAATGATGAACAGTTTAATCTTCCTTTATCTTCTTAAACTCTGAAACTCTGTTCAGAATAATCTCTCCATATTTAAGGTACCAGTTCCTGTTCTCCAGGTTCTTTTGTATGTTATCAATATACAGGTTTGTATAATTCTGAATTAAAACTGCATATGTGCAGAACTTGCACCAAATACCTAAAAATATGAATAATGATATGCTTTAATGGTGTTGGTATTTTTAACTCAGTTGATCCTAACCACAGTAAAATATTGGATCAGATGACTGTTCAAAGGCTTCTCCATGTATTTTTTCCATGTTTCCATATATTCTTTGGAACCTTGAAACAATCAGTTATTCTCTTACGTAATGTAGCACTTGATAAATGACTGAGCATGGCAGATATGACAATCCTTACTCTATCAATAACTTCAGGTAGTAAAAGTATCTTATTTTCAGTAATAGATCCAACCCTCAAGCAAACTTTCCTCTTTTTCAGAACTATATGAAAACATTTTATAACTCTAGTCTTCAGATTATCTACCCCCCTTATTAAATAACATATCATGGCACTACTAACCTGACCTTAACCCAAAATCAAGCAGGTTTCAAAGGGCCCATAACATTGGTTCAGATTCCCATAGTCAAATCTATCTACCTGTAATCAAGATCAAATTCTGGTTATGTCAATATAAATCCTGATGACTTTCCATTTATAACATCTGTTTACTGAAGTATACATAGCACAAATGTTCTCACCATTAAGAGATCAGGAACATTAGCTGTTGATAAACTGTACCAGTGCCAATTTCTGACTCTAAAATCATATACTTTATTTGCAAACTCCTCTAGCCAGTCCATTGCAACTAATAAATAGGAAAGAATGTGGATGATGCTCCTTTTACAGCTAATAACTGAGCCACCATCTTGCATGCTTTGATAAATAGCTCCAAATTCACTGCCTCTGACTGGAATTTTGGGTCAACATCAAGTCTTTATTCTTCAAAAATGACTTACCCAAGAAGGCAGGTTTTGCTGCCTTCTCCATATAGGGTGGAAAAAAAATCATAGAACAATATCCAGCTAACCTTCCATCATTCTAAGATGGAGTACATTAGTCTTCAATATTTGCCTCGTACAAGAAGTTAGTTCCTCATTTGTTGTTACTGGGTGCTGTAATACTACAAATGTTTGATTTCTTCTTCCCATCCACTTCTACTGCATTTTATGCTATAGAGATGTTGAAAAATCTTTCTGCTGTAGACCTGATTTTGCACATTCCTTCCTTCAGACTGCTTTCTCCATCTCAGATACACTGGTGAGATTTTACATGTTATATTATGTGAAGTATTAAATACACAGTCTTATTAGATTGACAATCATTTCTTCTTGTGAGCACCATATAAAAACCAAACACAATACCACATGTGATAAAACTGAGAAAGAAGTATTTTGCGTTTTTGCTGACTGCTATTCTCCTTTCCCTTAGTTTGCACTGTTAGTTTTCGGACAGATTTCTTCTGAGACTCCCAGCATAAGCAAGAAATTAAATACTTTGCAGTTAACTACATTATTTTGTTCTTTACATCAGAAAACAATTATTACAAAATAAATGTTTTGTGAATATAATCAGCAAGGAGTAAAGCCTAATATTTTCATATTTCTGCATGAACATATTGGAATTATCAAAAAATGTAAACATCTGTTTTAAACAGTTATGTTATTTAATCAGAACTCAGTTGGAATATGAAAATATATGGACAGCCTGACATTTAGTTTTGTGTACTGTATCATTTTGTATATTCAGGTCTTGCACCTGGGAAAACATAATCCAGGAGTGCAGCTCAGACTGGGATCTACCTGGCTAGAGAGCAGCTCCGTGGAAAGGGACCTGGGGGTCCTGGTGGACAGGAAGCTCAATATGAGTGAACAGTGTGCTGCTGCGGCCAAGAAGGCCAATAGGATGCTGGGTTCCATCAAAAAGGGCATCACCAGCAGAGATAAAGAAGTCATTATCCCTCTCTACTCAGCACTTGTCAGGCCACACCTGGAATACTGTGTACAGTTCTGGTCCCTGTTATACAAAAAAGATGTGGACAGGCTGGAGGGGGTCCAGAGTAGGGCCACCAAGATGATCAAGGCGTCTGGGAAGCCTGCCATATGGGGATAGGCTGAGAGAACTGGGTTTGTTCAGCCTTGGGAAAAGGAGGCTTAGAGGTGATCTCATCACCATGTACCAATACTTAAAGGGGAGCTATGAAGAAGATGGAGACTCCCTTTTTACAAGGAGCTACATGGTGAGGACAAGGGGTAATGGGTACAAGTTACTCCCAGGGAGATTCCGATGGGACACGAGAGGAAAATTTTTCACAATGAGAACAGTCAATCATTGGAATAATCTCCCCACGGAAGTGGTTGACTCCGCTATGCTGAACACGTTTAAGACCCAGCTGGACATGGTGCTGGGCCATCTCATCTAGACTGTGCAAATTCTTGCCTAGAAAGGTTGGACCAGATGATCCTCGAGGTCTCTTCCAACCTGGTATTCTATGATTCTGTGATTCTATGATTCTGTGATATTCCCATGTTTGACTGGGTAGTGGATCTTTAGAGAAATGTAGTAAGCATTGCTTTTCTAAGCTGCTGATTGGAGTGATGCCTAAATTTCATGACTCTTGAATATAATATTTAGCAGGTAAATGCTGAAACATTTATTTGAAATATGCACCAAGTGTTAAAGAAATAATTGGAAACTTTTTTTCCAATAGAAAACGGTCTTCTGACTTTTCATAGAATCAATATTTTTTTTCCTTGTTTGAAGGCATTTATTGATAAATAAACAAATGATTTTTCTATTCTGAGATTTTTGGAAGGGCTAAGCCAACCGTTTGTGTAGAAATGCAAATTTTTCTGCAAGATTACGAAAACTGGTTCCAAGTTTGACAGGTGGAATGAGATTGTGGCTCTGTAATCCCAGAAGAAAGTAAATTGAAAGAAATGTAAACCTTAAGAAATCCATATTCAAGAGGATATAGGGGATAATCAAGCATTCTCTTCATATCTACTTTTAATTAGAA
Source organism: Platalea leucorodia (assembly GCF_965183815.1). Taxonomy (NCBI): domain Eukaryota; kingdom Metazoa; phylum Chordata; class Aves; order Pelecaniformes; family Threskiornithidae; genus Platalea; species Platalea leucorodia. The sequence continues at coordinate 80,658,005 of NC_138826.1, forward strand.
AACTGACTGTAATACTGTCCATATGGAAAAGCCCAATTTTGTGAACTTAGAAAGAGAAGTAAGATACAGTTGCTAAGCTATTCAATAATGCACACGATTTGTTTTTACTGCCATAACAAAACATTCAGTCTCTGCCATGGAGAGACTTGCTTATTTTTTTCATTGACAGGTTTTGAATATTCCACCTGTATGTACCCTCCAACTGGAAAAAAAGTCACCTGAAAAGACATAAAGACTAATAGTCATGGCACTAAAGCGATGATGATAAAGGTTACATAGGTATTTAAACCCACAGAGGTGCAGTTTTAAACATTTGTCCTTGAAATCGTAATATTTCTTGTAAGTTTCCATTGCATTAGAAAGGGTTTAATAAAGAGTAAATACATCATATCATACAATACAATGCAATACAATATAATATATATTTGCAAAGTATTTTTTTCTCTCCTCTTTTCCGAGGTAATTCAGCAAATGCATCCAGAGGGAAAGCTCACATCAACACAAGATGTGTACTCAGATATAATGAAACCTAAATTTACTATTACAGAATACATAAACAAGAGGTCTCTTAAGATATTTTTCTTTCATAAGCATGAATTCAAATCAGGAAAGGAATAAATTCAAACTACAAGTAGGTTCTGGGTAGAATTATATGTTGGCATGGACAAGTCTTTTTGCACATTATAAGGACCATATTCTCTTTCATTGTGTAATGTCGTGACTACTGAATGATATATATGGAATTTAACGTTAATTTTTATATATTCCCATTGAATTAAAGGGGAATCTACAACAGAGCTCAATGAGGAAAGGATAAAAGTTCTTTGAAATCAGTGACTCCAACAGCAGAATGTGTTTAACTTTATAAAATTGCATTATCCATGAACTTAAGGTGAATCACCCTTTTCTTAAAAAGCTTTTGAATGTACTAAAGATTTTTTTCTTTGTTTGCTTATTTCTCAGGCTACTTTGGAAATGTGGTACTGTCATGGAGAACAATGACTCAAAATAATTTCCCTAAACTCTCTTGACACCAGGTTCTATGCATAAATGGAATAAGGGAATTCTAATAACATCCTTCAAGAGAACTTTCACTTATGCATCCTGAAATTCTTAGTTGGCAACCTAATGTAAAAAAAAAAAAAAGCTTTAAAAAAACCCTGTTTATTTCATTGTGTACTTATAAATATCTGAAATAGAAAAAGGAGCAAATTTAATGCAGAAATCCAATCCAAATGTTTTATTTCTTTTTGTATCATTGGCAATAGCTGTTTCAAGAATATTTAATATTATCTGTTAAACGCAGTAAACATACAGATATAATATAATAGGCTTTAAATAGAATTTTGACAGGTAGTTAACATTCCATTAAAATAACTTTTTCCTGGGATAGCATATTAATTTGCTTCATGGTTGGCATTTGATGGTCTGTTACACAAAATGCTGTTCCACTGATACGTGAGCTAATGGGACTGTTTTCCCAGTATGGATTAATCAAATTTTAACATCACTAGCATTTTCAAAGCATTGGGCATAATAGATTGGAGCTAATTTTAACTTCAGTTGTGCAGTAATTTGTCAGCAAGTACTGTGGAAAAAAACCTTTGTATATTATATCAAATACCAGTTTCAGAATACATTAAATATTGTGCAGGCTTTTACATATTTAAAATCAGAATTGTTCCACAAAACTGCTACTGCTATATGTTTAATAGCATGTGGAGAATTTTGCTATAGTAAGATTTTCAAATGACAAAAACTTCAAAAGCAGTCTAAATAATTAATTTTGTAACCACTTACATTGTAGTCCAAGAACTAGATTAAATCTTATCCTTTTGCTCTCCTCTGTATTATATATCTCTGTAAAGATGGCAGAAAAGCTGTATTATGTATTTAATCGCTATTAACTCTAGAGAAAGGGGAAAAATTCTGAATGAATTTTAAATGAAAATGAGAATTAGCAATATGTATCTAGGATACTTTTTTCCCATAACTTGTGGTCTATCTTAAAGTTTTGAAAACACTGCAAAAATTTCCTAAATTGCATACTAAATTTTCTGTGTTATTTATATGATGTCCATTCTTGAGTATCAGAAGTCAATGGTTTTTTTCCAAGTTTTTTTTTTTTTTCTTCAAAATTGGCTAATCTAGGGAAATCTTATGCCATTTTATGGGTGGGAAGATGAGGAAAAGTTTTGTCTAAATAACATATTTCTTTTCATATAAGAAGTTTACAGGTTAATTTTGAAATGAATCTGTTAAATATCTTTTCTTGCTATAAACTTATTCTGTACTGCGGTAGCTTACATGTCTATACCTTACTTAAACAGAAGTTTATTAGAAAATAAGGAAAAGATAAAGGATTTAGCTATTTATTTATTTATTTATTTATTTATTTATTTATTTCACTTGATGTTGATGTTGTCATGAAAACATTGCTTCCAAAGTGCGTAATTTCATTATGGAGCTTAGTAGAAAATGTCAAAAGTCAAATATATCAGGACATTTAAAATTAAACTAGACAGAAATGTAGCGAAAACTAACATGGAGAAATTTTTGGTTCTCAGAGAAACTAATTAATTACATTATATCATATTCTAAGACTTTTCAAGTCTAGAAACAAAAAGATTTGTTGAGTCACTTATTCTATGACTTTTTTCAGGATTTCCCATGAGTGTCTTAAGTCTAATGAACTCTTCCTTTCTGTAAGTTGTTGCATGGTGAATTTTTAATATCATCCAAGAGAAAATGAGAAATTTGACCTTAGCTATTTAGCTTTGTCTGTTTAATGTTAGAAGACCTACCTGATTTAAAATGTAATTCTGATATAAAATTATGATCCACAATTAAGGAACCTATATTCTGGGTCCCTTTCTTGTAGAGAATGGAAAAGATGATCATCTAAAAGTGCAGGCAAATAGCTAGTGGGAAAGTATTTCTTAGCAGTTTGTCACTGAATAGCTGAGCATATTTAGGATCATAAATGCAGAATGGAGGGTAAACATAAGTTTTGTGCCTTGAAACTCTTCAAAAACATGGATGAAAAGTTAGAAATCTGTGTACTTTTTTGTCACACATTAGATAAGTGAATAACTTGTTAAATATGCCTGTTGTTCTAGTTCTGACACATTGCTCCCACACACACAGTCAGCTGCATATTTTTACTGTAGCACAGAAGTAAATTTCAGAATTTATTTATTGTTATGGTGACATATTTCCTGTGAAAACTTATTTGTTGAATTAGTTTAGGAATAGATTTATGAGACATTCTCATACTACCTTCATTTTTTATTTTACATTTTTTTTTTCATTATTCAGAAGTATAAAAGCACCCTGACCATGCTGGTGAAATTGGGAGAATATGCAGTAAAGCACTAAAAAAAAAGAAAATTTAAAAATAATTTATTGTTGGCCTTGGACTATTATATGAACTGATGGAAAAAAACACTCTACTGTCAATCTTTATGAAATAAAATCTCAACATTTCTAATACTAGTGAGGTGGCCAGACTAGAGCTACTGTGGGCTAAGGTGTTACTCAGATGTCTCATTAGTCTTTTCAACTGGCATGGGCATCAATATACAGGAAGGAGCACCATGAAAGTAGCCTAGCAAGACCTATTGAACATGGGATCTTTGGAAAGAATTCATTATGCTACTGACCAGCAATTCTTTCTAAATTGTTGTGCAGAGTAGCATATCAACCTTATCTATTTTAAGAGGAGTATACTAGGGCTTTCTGGCATAGGGCTTGAACGCACATGAAAGAAATGTAATTAAAAGATCCACTGCTTGTAAAGAGTTTGTGGAGTGTTTAATCAGTTGCAAAACCAGCAACTGTCAGATGGGTTTAGGTAACTAGGGAATTAGCAGTTTTCACTCCTAATAAACAAAGATAATGTAGTATTGCAGACTAGCAGCTTCACATGAACTGGGACTTCAGAATCACAGCAGAAAGGTACACTTCTTCGGTTTGTTTTGTTCTGGTTTGGTTCTACTTACTTTTAATATTTTTAATTTAATTTCATAATAGATAGTGTGATTTCCACAAACACCTTCCTCTTCAATAAGATAAATGAGTCTTGAGAGTACAGCTAGATTTTGAGGTTTTAGACACAGCAACCTATTGTATGAATGCTTGATATAGTTCCCGTTTTCAAGAAAAAAATTTCTATTTTGATTTCAAATTTATGAATACAGAAGAATGTTAATGTAAACATTAATATAACCTTAAATGTTAAATGTGAATAGGAGGGTTTTCTATATTGTCTCTTTATCTCCCCTTCTTTCCCTTAGTGTTCTGGGGAAGCATTCATTTTTCTCATTAGTGATTCTCAGATTTCTAATTTAGATACATATCAAAGTTTCCTTTCTTATGCTGTAAACTTGCCAAATACACTGATTTCTGTATATGCTGCAGAGAATGTTGCATCCCATTTTCAGGAACAAATGAGAACAACTGTGATTGGCAGACCCTAGAACTCAAACTACCTTGGTTCCCTTGACTGAGTAAGTCATTTGTGTATCTGGTTCCTGTCTTTGCTTCATCCCCCTGTAAAGTACAATGAACTCCGGATATAAAATACCAGAGTGACAGTGTGTTTGACAAGGAACTGTGAACATTCATCCCTGTTAACATTTTTTTCTCAGTTCTGTCTCTCTTTGACTTCCTTTATAATATTTTTCTTTATTTTATAATGATAGGGGGACTGCCACAGTCACTTTCACTCTTGATTAGAATATATTAGTCTTGAAAAAACCCTCTGTACTCTTCCCAACTAAGTTAGATCTATAATCACTGGATAGGTTAGACTGATTTTCTGGGAAACTTCTGAGGGTGATTATATATGTATACCTATGTGTAGTATTCAGTTCTACATAATTTTGTGAACCTTATTTGGCAGGGCTTTAGAATTTTTATGATGATGCTTTGCCAGTCATTGCTGCATGTTCTCACCTTTGGAAAGCACTAGTGATACCTATGTCAGTGTCTTCTCAGTGTGCTGTACCATTCCTTTGTTTTATTGAGGCTTACATTTTTTCAGTGCATTTTGGTTAGCTTATGATCTAGACAGATAGGTATATTAAGAATATATAAAAATAAATTGTAGATAAATATTTTTATGTCTAAATCTATATATTATATAGTGTTATATATAGGTAATATATATAATGTATACTTAGACATGCTAAGGTGTACATGGGTATACATTAGGAACAGTAATTGTAAGAGTACCTATTACATTTAATTTTTATAATGTGGTATAATACGATATCATTAAATTGTATGTATGTTAAACTACTATTGTACAGCATGAATACTACACAAAAAGGAATTTTTAAAACTATACAGTTAGTGTTATTCAAACAGATCTCCCTATCTTCATTTTTTCATATTATTTTTAAATTTAAATAACAAATGCATTTACCTAGATGAGTGTATGTGTATGAAGGGTGAAGTGGTGAACAAATTTTGCATCAGAGGAATACACCATCACCACAGAACTGAAGATTACCTGATGCACAGTTCATTTTTTCCCCTTTGGCTTTGTTTTGTTTATATGTGATTCAGTTGAGAGCATATAAAAGTCAGCTGCATATTTTTATTTTAATATAAGCAAAGTTAAATTAATTGTTTGTAGATGGACTAGCAGAACTCACTCCCATTTTAGTCCTAGTTCTGGTAGATATTTTGCTCTTACCCTCCATTCAAAAAGGATATTTTTAAGGTTTTTTTGCAGCTTCAACTTCATAGGATAGTCTTTTGCAGTTAACGAGATTTAGAAGTGGTGCTGTTCCCTTGCCTCCTTTGAAGTTAAAAAAGAAAACAAAAAACCAGCTCCTAGTTCTCCAGCCATCAAAAGTGAAAACCTGTTGGCAGAGGTTCAGTCTGCTTTGACGAGCAGCCTGTCCAATTATTTAACCACCTATTAAAGCCCATTTCCAGAACTTTCTTCATTACACCCCTGCTCTTTTTTTCTCCAGTGCCTTATGTGATGGTGCCTCCTTTTTTTGCTGCAGCTGTTCAGGCTTGGACCCAGACTCCTGGCGAGTGAGAGATCCAATCCCTGTTAGATCATTACTTTCCTTAGGCCCATGTCAAAAGTCACAATTCTACTCAGTGTATATTCTCTATAAGCAATGGCTACAAAAATATTTTGACTGTGAATTTTGAACATTATATAGATGCAGAATATTAATGGCAAAATGTTAGCCTCATCAAACAGATCTGAATTTCCAGTGCATATTTATATTTTGCAAAGCATTCCTCCAGTTTCTGGCTGAGAAGTAACAACTGTGTAATACAAACATGGAAGACTTATATTTCAGGGAATAATGGGAGTCTTTCTCATTTGGTTTAACTTTTTTAAAAATTTCCAAAGAAGTCTTTATGTGCAAAAGTTCATTCCTGCTAAAACTAAAATTAGGTATGAAATTCGTTATTTCTTAATTATTTTCTGCACATTAATTCAACTAATTCTAGAATTAACTTTTGTCTTTTCCAACAGTGAAATATGCATAATGTAAATTAATTTAAGAATACTTTCAGCAAGAATTAGTACAGCTGTCAGTTCAGTTGCCATTGTTTTTGTTAAATGGAATTGAGATTAGTAGTCTAATAGGTGTGTAGAATACGATCTGTATCACAGGGCAGTTTTTCTGATTGTTTTAAGAAGTGACAGGGCTTGGTTCCTGGATAAAATGTTTAGAAAGTTCCCAAGACGCCCATAGTCAAAGCAATTCAATCTGCATTCTTGTTATGCTGTGAATGGTCATTTCCCCAGTGCTATCAACCAAGTGTCAGCAATGACAGATTTACAAACTGTGAACTCCAGTGGAAAACTGCAGTTGTTTATCTAGCTTCATCACTGTACAGTTTAGAAAAGAGAGGTAAGTCAGGCATTTCCAAATTCTCCATGTTTATGTCAAAGTATTTATGGAAAAACTTTGTGGTTTTCTCCCTGTATTGCCCTCCAAATATTTGTTGTATGGCTCATTACTTTATCAAGCATGTGCCGTGCTGTAATTGCATGATACAAAACATCCAGTAATCCTGATTTAAGATATTCCCACCGTTCTTTCCATTCCCTGCCACTACTGTTTTTCATTCCTGCCTCTGTAACCTGTTGCATTTTGTTGGCAACAGCTACTGGTGGAGTCACTTGGTGAGTGGGAGCAGCAAACTGATTCAGGTTTTAAAATGAGTAATTCCACCTCCTGTCACCATTGCAAGAAGGGGATGGAATATTTTAAGCTAGTATTGCCACCAAACTCTTCATGTCATGAAATCATCTCTTGACAGTAAAGCTCCCAGGTTTTTTGCCATTAAAAAGTCACATTTATTTGTTCAAGGATAGTAGTGAGGAAAACGTGAAGAGACTTTTTTTTTTATTATTTTTAGCAAAGAAGCTGATAAGACTAAAAGAAACACTCACCTCATTGTACAAAAGTAAGTTTCAAACACCTTCAGCATTGTAAATGAGCCAGTAAAGAAAAAAAGTCAGCTGAAAAGGTGCAGAAACAGGGACTCAGTGATACATTTCTGAGTCACATATACTAAAGCTGCTCTCTTCTACACATGACATCTTTTGTTGATCTGGTACTGTAGTTTATGTAAATTGCTCAATTTGCAGCTAATTATTTGATTGCATACAAAGTGTGAATAATGGGCGGTAGTACATGCACACAATGTTTTGATTTTTCCTGCTAGGAACAGCAGCAGCTAACAATGGAAATCAGCTATTTGTAAAAAACATATAGGAAAGATGGAAATATATTTGTTAATATGGTAATGTCTCTACATTGTATGACATATAAATCTTTGGGTTTGCTTTCTAATTCCATAAATAGTTGTACAGAACAGAAAATTCCAACAAAACGTCACTAGATTAAATCCTTTTCAAATGGAAAACTGATAAATATATATAGGTATTCCCATTTTTATGAGATGCCTCTCATTTAACCCATGACAAACAAGCTCTAAGAAATTTCTGTGTATAGTAATAACTATATTATACGGTAGCATGCATTTCCCCTAAAGACAAGATATCCACAGACAGCTCCAATAGCATTGTAAATAAAAGAGGAATTTACACACATGCCACATTAGGTACTGATAATGGGAACCTCTTTCCAGTGCTGTATTTATATATTTCTCATAACAGTTGGTTATGATCTAATATCTAATTTTAAGATCTAATGATATCCAATTTTAAGATCTCAAGGTGTTTGATTGTTAAAATGAAGGAACTCCCAGTAAACTTTACAAAATCAAAACATTAAAGAATGGCACATTTTCTGTAAATGGTGAGTTAATGTTTACTGTCACTGTGGTTGTTGAATCAGTTTTAATCTCAGACAGATTTCCATTCCATTTCTCTCTCTTTTTTTCCTGTATTCACATTACTTAATTTTAAGAAGCCCATCTCAAAATTGGCTTAAACACAAAATTATGTGATTGAGTGTAGATTACTTTCATGGAGCCACTGAATTTAGAAGTTGTTATAGAAAGACATCGTTGGTTTTATGTAATATCTTTGGTAGAATGTTACAGGATTGCATGCTGAGTTTTTGTAATTTAAAAATAAATTATCTGTGGGTTTTTTTTTTCTTTCAGAAACTTTTTTTTCTTGTTGCTTGTTTTGTGCCTAGAAATCACTTCAAAGTTTAACATTCAGTATTTGGAAACCACCGTTATCCTTTAAATGCAAAATCCTGAATTCTTAATTTCAATATATTATAAAGAATTCCATGTACTGGGATAGAGAAAAAAAGTGTATTCCCCCATTGGAAAGTTTTTTTTTTTTTTTTTCCTTCTTGAAATATTTCATAGTAACTAAAAAAATCATGCTAGATATATTCACTTACAGTAAACATTTCTCCTGCCCCATCTACAGGTTAGGGGTTTTTTTCCTCTTGAGTCCTTCAACGTGACTTAGTAAGAATGACATCAGTTGATAAATATGAAATTCAGTTTTGCTCAGAATTTTAAAACTGGGAAATTAAGCCAGCTGATTATTTCTTGATTTTTTTCACAAAACTGGAAAACATTTATTTTGCAACAATGAAAGTCTGAGTGCAGTGGGGAGGAGAGGATGTTAAAATTAAAATTTTGAAATTTGCCTCAGGTTTCAACACATTTCACTGTCTATTCCATGTATGTAGCCCACAATCCATCTTTGTCATCCTGTGCTGTCACTTCTGTTTTTTCTTTCATATCATCTTGGTCTCACTAGCTTTTCTTTCCTATTCTTCTCCTATATGATTCACTTCTGGATTGTCTTCTTCACTAGTCTAGTATAACCAGCCACAGTCCAGCCTGCTACTACTATTCCTCATCAATACTTTCCTCCTGTTTTACTAATCTAAGTAGTTACTCAAGGAATTCTGCAGCGGTAGACCTCAGGATGACAAACATACAGTTCAAGTTATTGTAAAGAGTAGGAGACGATGGTTTCTTGTTATTATAAAAAGCAGAAGAAATTATTTTCAAATTAAGGAATAAATCTGAATCTTTAGGTCAATATATTAATCAGGTATAAGAGAAAAAGGAACTAAATAAGAACAATTGAAAATCTGTGCTGAGGAACTCAGCCCTGGAAATTATGCAGAAATTGGAAGTGCACCTTTTCAATAGCACCTTTAGCAAAGTCATTCACTTGCTGAAACTGAACAAAGTCATAATTTTTGCTCCAAGAATTTATCAAGATCAAATCACACTATGAATCACTTACTGAAATTACAAAGTAATTAATAATATGACTCAGACTTCTGTTTAATATCTGTTCCCTTGAGGGAGTTGCTAGAGCGCTGAACTTTTCTCATCTGTTTTGATTATTTTTTTCCCCAGCAATTCTTAAAGACATAATTGTTCTGTGGAAGGCAGATACTGATATTACATTGACATTGCTTGCCTTGAAAAGCAATTGAAAGCTTGCCTTTGATGCTGTTTGACCATTTCATTTTTGTACCACTATTTGCATGTAATGAAAGGAAATTTCACTTGGAATGTGTCTACAATCTCTACCACTAATTTTTAATAAAAAATTTAATAGTACTTGAAGATGTCATTCAAGCGTAAGACTCAGTTACTGTTTTTTCTCATATCCTTTATAGCAAAAGTGTGGCTTAGTGGAAAACTTTAATACAAGTCAATGATGACATTTTATATTATCTAACTAAAGAAAATGTTCTGAAGGGAAGGGGCAACACAGTGAAAGAGACCTTAGACATTTAAAATTGAATGTGGATGGATGTTGCTTACATTTCTGGTCCCCTAATATGGAATATGTTCACAGGCTGCATGGCTAATTAGTCTTTGTAGTGACTGAGAATAGTTGTCAATGTAACAGTGTAGGCTGGCATTTTTTTAGAATAAGATGTTATAGGAAAAGACAGAGGGGTTTAGCTGGGCTCTTTGAAGCCTTTCAGTTATTTGTGCTTTGTAAAATGACTATAAAAATAACCAGTGACTACTCCAAGACTACTGTTAGATGTGAGATCTTACGAACATAGTGTGGCTCTCTGATTACTCTTCATGCATAAACCCACAAAGTTTGATGGACCCACCACATACACTATGCTACTGTTGATGTAAAGTTAACAACATTTTGCATCTTCAGTGCTGCCCTGCTCTTCTGCTGGTATACCACTATGTATGTGTAGCTATTTCTTTCTAAGTCTATTCTATTAAAAACGTGTAAAAGATACTTTCAAGACATGTAAGATGATTTCCATTTACACTGAAGGCCGTTTTAAACCATTGCACGTCATATTTTGAATGAGATCATGTCATTAGTAATTGAACATAGATACCAGAATGTTTGCTTGTTTATTTTTAATCTATAACAAATAACTAACATAATATTATATCTTCTATATCCCCCTCCAAAAGGAGGCAGCAGTTATCCAAAAGATAAAATATTTCTCTAAACTCTATAGAAACCAAACTTAATCTGTGATTTTTCACCTTTGCAATTCAAAAAGGAAACTGAAAGCTTGAAAGCTTTACATTCTTAATATTCTATGTACTTTATATTCTACACAGCTTTGTGTTTCGAGGAAGAATGAGTAATATAAAATATGCTACTAAGTAAGACAGCCTGAAGATGGATTGCAGAAAAACCTTCTAATGAACTGAGGATTGGAAATGTATGGCTTCAAAAATGTACCATTTACTGAAAATATTTATTGTAAAAGTTTCTTATTTTTCACCATCACTCTATTTCTGTGTCATAAGTGTGTTCAGATACATTTTTTTTCACAAAGCTAGGCTAGTGTTGGCAGATTCATCTATCAGTTTTATTTTTTTGCTTGGCCACAGGTGTCATCCAAGACTAGTATAGGTGCATGATGATCTCTTAATTACCTTCTCTGTCAGAAGTTAAAATAGAATACTGAAGCCTTAATCTATGTATGGAAAACTGTTATTAAAATATTTATGTGTGAAGTTAAATATGCAGTTCTAATTTTAATCTTTGTAGTTTCTGTCTGTGTTCCTGTCTTCTGAAATTTACTATCTAAAACAGATAGCTATAGAGTTTCTGGAAGTGTGGCTTATTGATGGTATTGCAAAAGTAATACGGGTCATCTTCAGACTGCCTTTGAGAAGCCAAACTGGAACTGCCTACCAACAATCAATTAATAGTACACATGCAGGTTCTCACTGACGATTTTTACCTACCAAGAAAGATATGAGTGGAGGTAGCTGGCAGACTAATTATATTTCATGCAGGTATGGCTGTTACCTCATATGCATTCTTACAAATGTATACATAAAAACAGAAAAACACATTTCAAATTAAGATTTATATTGCCATTGTTCCATATGAAAAGGGTTGGATTTTTTTTTTTTTTTTCCCAGTACTCAGTAGTAAATACTCCTCTGGAATGTAGGTATGTTGTCTGTCCATGGATTATGTTTACCCAACTGTGCTTAAAAATCCAGCCCTGTTTACCTTTGGAAATTTGCAAAAACACTACTGTAACTTCTTTTGTTGTAATCCTCCTGTAGCTTTCTCTTATCTATGAGATTTGATTTATAGTTCTAACAAACATAGTTCATTATTGGTAACATTTCATGGAGAATGACTGAATGCAACTAATATATAAGAATTTTGTTCTCTCAAAGTATTACTCTGAACCTCCAGCCTAGTATGGGGGTATTGTCCAAACACTTGAAGAGCAAGAACACAACATTTGCTTGGATGTGACCCCTAGAGTTTCTGCATGCCCACTGAAGCTCCCATAGTGGGAAGGAGAATACTCAGTTTTCAGAAACTGCTGCTCAGTACATCAGATTTGTCTGTAAGTGACAGAAATGTCTGTCAAAGGGTGAAGTCTACCTGAAATCACCACTCCGATAGGTGAGGACAAGATTACATCTGCCCAATTGTAACTGACTAAATTTATCGTATTTTATGTGCTGAAAAACAAAGGACAAACAGGTGAACTTTGTAATGAAACTGATATAATGTAGTCTTTATTTTTCAGCAGCTCTAAGTAATTAGATGATTCAGATATGCACTGGAAAACCACAGGAGGACTGATGAACAGTTAATGGCTTTACTTCCTTTTAGCAACTTTGGGGCAGGAGGCTACAAGGTGATAGTCACTCAGAAAACTAATGCTAACTGGCTTTATAAGTGGGGAAAGTCAAAGACATTGGCCTGGTCATTACAGTGACTTACCAAAGCTGATGCCACTGGCTTGAAAAGCAGGCTGGAGGAAATGCATGCAGTAGTGAGGGACAGTTCTCTTCACAGTAGCAAGGACTGATTATAATTCATTCCTTATATGTGCTTCTATAGGTGTAAAAGTCTGTTCTTCACCATGAAAACAGTTTCTGAAATATCAATGAAATACAGTAGTGGTGAAATTGATGTTGTAAAAGAGTTCATGTGTTTCTAAAGCTAGATGTTTAGGGATGACAGCAGAAATTTCAGATCTGTGAGTCTTGAAATAGAAAGGCAAGCATGGGTTCATTAGGAAGATTCAGAGGGCCCCAGATCTATAGTTATCCCCCAATATGAATACCATGAGAAATTTTAAGCTAAACTAAGCAGAATGAGAAAGTTTTGACTTGTGGTTCACAGATCATGTACAAAAACCATTTTTTTTACAGACACCTAAATGCTGTTTTAAAGAAACCACTCCAACAGTTGTTTAATGTTATTTCACAATATGAAATAATCTAATTTACATATAGATTAAGACTCTATTTATGGCATCTATGATACTACAAACAAGTGTGGGGGTCACAATTCTTTATTGTATTTGTTCAGCACTGCTTCATTTGTGTTTGCATTATAGTCCCATTAAATGTTGCCACTTTAAGATACAGTATATGTCAAACATTTACTACCAAAATGGCCTGACTTCATAAAAAAACTTATCAGTAGTCAAGTGTCAGGATTAATTACTTAATCTAAACACACTTCAAAACTTAAACAATTTGGAGCGTCACAGAGTTTATTGCAATTCTACCGCCTACCGGAGAAAAATCAGACATATGTTCTCTATTATAAAAGCTTCTAAGTCACAGTGCCACAATACTAAAAACTGATATATAAGCATAGTTATATATAAACTAGGAGTGCATTTAAATTTTATGAATTTTGTCATAAAGAGGAAAATACAAAGAAGAATGTTTAAGGCTTGAGATTGCTGCATTTTTTAAGTTTATGATAATCACTGAAAACTAAAAATTTCAGCTGTTAGGATAATTACCTTTATGTCCTGAAGACATTCTTTTAAGTAAAATGTTTCTGAAGACTTCATAAGAATGATGTGGTCACATATTCACGTTGCTAGAGAATGAATAAGAGGAAATTACTAGCATGATTTGTTGGTAATGCTTGTTTGAATTTTTTTTGTAATTTCAACTGTTTAGTCCATTTTTTAAATTTTATTTTATTGTTTCCATAAAGGATTTGTTTTGTCGCATAATTACTTTTTTATTTGATTTCTCTAGCTTACTGTCCTATGTGTTTTATGTATTGTATCTTAGAAATTCCATTCTGCATGTTTTATTTTTGATTCCATTTCTATTAAATATATATTCCATCTGTTTTCAGGAGTTGCTATTGAAGTATGGAACTCTTAACCTTTGAATATGGCTGACTTCGAGATTTTAACTGTGCATACTTAATATAGAATTAACATAGCTTTTTGCATTTAAGGTAATATTTATAGATATTCATCCATCACTTTTCAAACTCTGATCTGCTGAACATTTTCATATTCCATAGAGATTTAGTAGATCATACGAAACGCTGCCACATTTCCAGGAATCTCAACTAACTTTTGATGCTTCATAGCATAGAAAAGAGAAAGCTGAAGAAACTTCTGGAAAGAGAGATGTCTCTTCTATTGTGCGTGAAATGAGGAGAAACAGCTTCTGCTGCATGAAACAGGGACTAGTGAATAGGCTGGGCAGCAGGAGACAGCTTTTCTTCTGCAAAAGAAATAACATAGTTGTCCCATAGATGGCCAAGTTTCTGAGCAACGTTAGAAAGGAGAGTGCTGAATAAAGAAGTTAAGTCTGTGAGAAGGTTGTCCACAGTATCATTTTATGTTTTGAACTTTTGGCCATGGAAGGAAAGGGGTGAGAAATGAAATCTCCTATTTTGTCCCACTGTAAGTAGTTCTGTCTTTTTCTCTCTCTCCTCTTTATTGCTGTTTTTCTTCCTATCATTGACAACATTTTAATAAACTTCCCACATTGTGAATAGAGGGGGTGAGTGGTGACCAAAATTTAATAAATTTTGTGATGACCTCAAATTAATCTAGAAGACACATTATCAAGAAATCAGTTGTGATGCTTCCAATTATCTAACTCTTGAACTGGAAAATAATTAATTACTCTATTTGGTGAGTATTTGCTAGAGAAAGAAAAAATACACAAATACTTTGCTCTGGTTAATTGAAAAAAAAATTTTTTTGTCCTAATGTAGTTTCAGTTTCTATAAATATTTAGACAACAAGCTCATAGTGCAGGTTTTTTACTGTCTAGGCATATGCCTAGTTCAGTTTGCACAGTCTTCATTCTCTTCCTGACCATCTTTGTGTCTTTTTTTTCCCATCTATTCTTTCAGTAGTAATTTGCAGTACAGCTGTTTATTTTTTAGTATGTCCAAGGATAAAAAACTTCTTCTTTGTACTTCCAGTAGGATTATCTACTCTTCTGGAAAGTCAGGTTCATCCTGATACCATGTTGGGAGGTGGGGAAGGTAGGACATGCCAGTCCCTACCCATACTTGCGTCTTTTGGAGTCAAAGTTAGGAAAATGGGCAATGAAGGAGCAACAATTCACCCCAAAGTCTGGGAATTGGAGGGCCCAAATCTCTGAAACTTGTTAAGATGTACAGCTGAGAGTATAGATACAGCCTCTTAATGGTTGTGAAGAAGAGAAAGCCATTCCTTTTGAATTCAAAGAGAAGGGGTAGAAACCTGATCAATGGAGAGAAGCAGGAGTTACTATAAAGGGGGATTCTTGGTATGCAGATAAAGAGCTAGTAAGTAGGCAGAATAAAAGGTAAAATAGGAAAGAGTGTAGGAAGATCTCTGACAGTATACATTGGCACTTAGGGTGGTTTGTTTTCTTTGTTTTCAGGACCCATACAGCCATTAGTTGTGTGATGTCTCCTTCCTTCAGCTCTGGGTATGGGAATATTTGTCCTTCTTTTGCATGTTTTTTAGAGGGGCCCACTTTTGCTGTGCCTCTAAATTAAGGGAAGAAATTAGTATTTAGAAAGTGAACCTAAGTCTATGAAGTTCAGGAGCAACAGGGAAAATGGGGTTGACCTATATGGTCAACCTAGGTGATGGGACATGGACAACATGTATGCATGTATACAACAGTATGCAACAGTAGCTACGACAGAGGCAGGTCCAGGACTTAAACTGGTTTGTAAACTTCAACTGAGAAGGTGAGAACTAAGACATTGAGTCTGAAGATGCCAAAGATGTACTAAAACAACTGGAAACAGACATTCACAGAAAAGTAGTATGTAATCATGTAGTCAAGGGTCATATTACAATGCATATATAAAAGACTACTGAAATAAGGCTGTACCAGCATCTTTGACTTGTTTGAACTTCCAACAAGTGAAATGTGTGTTTATAGTATGGTTTATTTCTTTAGTTAGTAATCAACATACTCACCAGCAGTAAATCCAAATTTAGTTTTAGGTTTTTTTCTTTTTTATAAATACTAGAATTTTATAGTCTTTTCCAAGTTCTTTTGCTTAGAAAATACTGTTTGTCTATCTTCTTTCTTCCATTTATTAGGAATTGCAATTGTTTTGTGATGCCTTTGTGCCTATTTGGTCCCAAAAGTAAAATCTGTTCCATGCGTTCCATAGTGCACTCTGACTTAATTTACTTTCTACTAACATCTGGTCGAAAGAAAGCATGAAGGATCTGACAAATGATGCCAGCTTTTTAATTCCATGAGGGAGGACCAAGTGGGTTCAAACTGAAGCAAGGCAGGGAAAAGCATCCATCTATCCCTAACATATTTAGACAGGGAGATCTAGAGCATGAAGTATATGTAGGTTCCTTAGAGTGATGACTAGCTCTCATCATAGTGATGTGAAAAGAAGCAAAAGAGTGCTTTAGAAGATTTATGTAGCAATTTAGTTCAAGCTCTGATAATCTGGGTTGAGCAGATTCCATTTCCTGAGAGAAGCTAAGAGTGGATAGAAGAAAGAGAGAAAACCAAAAAGGAAATAAAAGAAGAAAACCTAACTAAACCAAAACACACCACCCGTGTAAAACCCCTATCTGGGCTAGGCTCATAGAAAGGAAGGCAAAGGCGCTTTTCATCTTTCAAAGTGCTCTGATTTTGATGCATACTAGACAACGTACTACTACCTGGAATAGCTCTTAACACTAGTTATGGAAAGTCTCTGGAATGAAGGAGATACCTTGTCAGATGCTCTTGCCTATGAAGCACTTCAAAACAAAGCTATTTCAAAGAATACCAGAACTAATATCCCATTAGAAATATAAACTATTCTTTGCATAAACACAAAATACAGAAATCCTAGGGATTTACATTTTTCCCCATCAGGAGCTGGATTTGATATTAGATTCAATAAGTATGAAGATGTTTGGGAAATTGCTTAATACGTTGAATTATTCCTATCCCATGAGGAAAAGTCACTGCCCAGCTAATGATAAAGATGATAGCCATAAATTAAGGAGAGCCATGGGAGGTCACCATCCTCTTTGGTTACCAGGCAAAATGCTGTTACCAATGTATGTGCACATACCATGTCGTCTTCGTGAGATGGACTCCCTGGCTCCTTTGCCTGCCCTATGACATTTCCTCCAGAAACATGCTTAATATAGAATAAAGAAAGAGAGGAATGTTTTGTGATTAATGATTAAAATCAGAGGAAATCAGAAATGCCAAAATTGAATCTTAAAGGTTTGCAAGAAACACGTTCTTTATGAAGGGGAAGACTGGTCTGCTATATCAAAAGGTTAAAAGAAACCGCTAAACAAGATGCAGACAATACTGAGAACTGGATCATTTCTTATCACCATCAATAAAAATGCAGCAGTTTGGGCCTGACTTGTTTAATAATTAACATGAGGAATCCTCAAAGACTGACTTGTCATAAACAGCATTTTTGGAGTAAACCAACAACTTCAAAAGCAGAGAGTCACCACTCCAGATGGTATATACCCAAGAGTCTAAAAAAGCTTTACTATGAAGCGGCTGAGCTGACAATAAAAAGATCCAGTCTCTTATTCTAAGCAGCTCAATAACTTAGATGTTTGGAAAGCAGAAATTTTAACCATAAACTATTTTCACAGAATCACACAGAATAGTTGAGGTGGGAAGGGACCTCTGGAGGTCACCTGGTCCAACCCCACTGCTCAAGCAGGGCCACCTAGAGCTGGTTGTCCAGCATCACGTCCTGTTGGCTTTTGAATATCTCCAAGCAGGGAGACTCCAGAACCACCCTGGGCAGCCTGGGCCAGTGCTCAGTCACCCTCAGAGTAAAAAAGTGTTTCTTTTTTCCATCAGATTCCATTTGATGCTCAGATGGAATCTCCTGTGTTTCTGTTTATGCCTATTGCCTCTTGTCCTCTTAATTATGAGTTTAACTACGTATTGTAGCTATTTATAGCATTTATATACTATAAATGTTACCTCAGAAATTTTAAGCTAGTCATATCTTTACACCTGTACCTGACAAATGGCTGTTGGGGAATAATGAAAAAAGACATAGAACGTCATGAAATAATGGAACTTATCCAGTATGATATCTACCAAGAAAAGCATCTTTCACTCAGTTCTTGAGATGAACTGTGGATGTCAATAGTGTAATGAATAAAAGAAATTTGGAAACATGCTATATTTAGACTTACAAAACTTTGTTCATGTGGTTTCATATAGAAGAGCCTATTAGGAAAGCTAAGTACTCAAGAAAGGAGAGGCAATAAAGCTACAGATATAGCTATGTAGAGAGAAAGTACGTATAAAAGTATATAAAAATACATGTTTTGGTCTATGTTGATACCTCTGTCTCGTAAAATGTCCAATTCTAAATGAGGAATCTTTCTATAACAAACAAGGTGAAGAAGTTCTCAACAACAGTGATTCTCTGTAACTCCTTCTGTGGATTGTTCAGTTAAAAGAGGCTATGTAGCAGCAATGAAAGGATTTTTAAAGGTGTTGAATTATTGAGTTGACACGAATCTCTGATTCTGAGAAAATGTGTTGGTCATAAGGCTGATCTTGTCTGTACCAGACAAAATAATTGTTTTGTTATTGTTTGTTATTGTTTGAAGGCAATACTTTCATATTTGACCAAGCACCATAGATTCTTAATTTCTGGGTAACAGGTGGCATAAATTATATCATTAAATATCACCTGCCAACTCAGAAATTTCTGTTTTCCCCATTCTTTTAATACCAGAAATTGGATTTTCCTTTGGCAAAATATGATCTTTATTTTTAGATTCTTAGTGTGAAGCAGTTGTCAGTTCCTTATCATCAACAATAAAATGAAAGTTGGGACATAAGATAAAATTAGTAATATTTTACACAGAGGATGGAAAAAATGCCATTTCTGCATTGGGTGCTGTGTAAATATGAGAAGCTCTTATAAATCATTTAACAATTGCTGGAGATGGAGTCAGGCCAGAAAGAAAACAATAAGATGTCCAAACATAGAAAGTTTATTCAGTAAATTGAAATTCAAGCTTGAAAATTGAAAAGTTTGATTTTGATCTATTTCAAAGGGCACCTTTTAGCTTTTTTTTTTTTTAATAAAAGGCAAGTTTTATTAAATGTTTATCTTAGAAACAGATTATTTGCATACTCTGTTTCTTGTTCCCCTTCATCTTCTCATGTAATTACTGCTTAAGAAGGCGTGGTTGAAAATGCAACATTGTATATTTGAGAGACTTTATCCTAATATATTGCACTCAGGAAAGGCTGAAATATATTTTCAGCAACAGCAACTTAATGTACTGTGCAAACACCTACTTCATGTGACCTTTCAGAGAAAATATCTCCTGTGATTGCTATAGTCATCTAAAAGGAAAAAATATATCAAATTCCTCAAACATATTCCTTAACATTTCTCAATGACAATGTAAAATCCTGTTCATGTTGCTATTTAAGGTGGTAAGTCAGACCCAGATACCTACAGCTTGGAACAGAATGGAGCGTGAGGTGCTGTAAAAACAGTACTGCTATTATAATAAAAGATCTCATATATGAAGCCTGAAGTATGAATCACCCCATTTTACACTCACAAGCCAAAAATTAATCTGTATTCCTAAGCTTCAGTGCATTCAATCATCAAGATATTCTGGAAACCCCTAAGTAGGTTAGGTCCAAGATTTGCATATCTAAAGTGGTGCATGGATACTTCAGCGTAAAATATCAAATACCCTGTCACCATCATTTTCATAGGTCCCTGTGAGGTAGTACCATCCTTAACCAGAAGGCAGAAGTAGAGTCATTTGGCTGGGGCGGGGGGGGAGGTTGCAGGTGACTTTACAAACCTATGCATGCTAAGCAGATTTTGTTGCACAGTTCAATTCACAATTCAGAACCCAAAGTATTCAAGAATGTTACATCATAACTATCCATAAGGAAACTCATGCTATATTTCAAGTCTGACCAAATCCTACATAGAGACAAATTTCATACAGCTGAACAATCTTGGCAGAAGTTAGTCAAAGCCCAAGAAAAAGTTAATCTAATTGAAGTTAACTTTTTCCATCTGTTACATTTAAGTTCAAACAAGTAGTAAGGAGAAATAGTAAGGAGGTTTTGTACCATAGACAGGTGACTGGTGGCCTCTGCCTATGGACAGCAAGAATAAATAGCTAATCTGTCTCTCTAGCCTCTGATGTTCTTCATAATGAACAGCTGCTGCAAATCATGTCAAAAATAGTGGTAACTCTAACTTCTGAATCCTCCTTGTGGAAATATATCCCTGGTGAGATTCAGCTCACATGACTGTGGATGTCTCCATCTGACCTAGCTGTGTAGACAGCCTTCAAATGAAGAGAAGCAGGTACTTACATAGCAAAATTTGTCTGATCCTAATGCACATGTCTCAGATAGGCTCACTAGTTCCTATCTGTAACTTACCTGGATTTCTGTAAGGTCTTTGAATCCCTCCCCCCAGCATTCTTGCCTCTAAATTGGAGAGAGATCGCTTTGATGGATGAACTGTTAGATGGACAAGGAATTGACTGGATGGACACATCCAAAGAGTTACAGTCAATCAGTAACGAGTACCGTCCCTCAAGGGTTCGTACTGGGAGCAATACAATTTAATATATTTATCAATGACATAGATAATGGGATTGAGTGCACCCTCAGCAAGTCTGCAGATGACACAAAGCTGAGTGATGCAGTTGATACAGATGCCACCCAGAGGGACCTTGACAGGCTTGAGGAGTGGGCCCATGCAAACTACATGAAGTTCAACAAGGCAAGGTCCTGCACCTGGATTGGGGCAATCCCCAATCACAGTAAAAGCTGGGGGATGAAACAAAACACAATGAGTAAGTTTGCAGATGACACTGAGTTGGATGGGAGTGTTGACCTGCTGGAGGGTAGGAAGGCTCTACAGAGGGACCTGGACAGGCTGGATTGATGGGCTGAGGCCAACTGCATGAGATTCAACAAGGCTAAGTGCCAGGTCCTGCACTTGAGTCACAACAACCCCATGCAATGCTACAGGCTTGGGGAAGAGTGGCTGGAAATCTGCCCAGCAGAAAAGGACCTGGGTGTGTTGGTCGACAGCCAGCTGAATATGAGCCAGCAGTGTGCTCAGGTGGCCAAGAAGGCCAATGGCATCCTGGGTTGTTTCGGAAATAGTGTGGCCAGCAGGACTAAGGAAGTGATGGTCCCCCTGTACGCGGCACTGGTGAGGCCGCACCTCGAATACCGTGTTCGGTTTTGGGCCACTCGCTACAAGAAAGACATTGAGGTGCTGGAGTGTGTCCAAAGAAGGGCAACGAAGCTGGTGAAGGGTCTAGAGCACAAGTCTTATGAGGAGCAGCTGAGGGGAGCTGGGGTTGTTTAGTCTGGAGAAGAGGAGGCTGAGTGGAGTCCTTATTGCTCTCTACAACTGCCTCAAAGGAGGTCGTAGTGAGGTGGGGGTCGGTCTCTTCTCCCAGGTAGCAAGCAATAGGACGAGAGGAAACGGCCTCAAGCTGCACCAGGGGAGGTTTAGATTGGATATTAGGAAAATAATACTCTCCTCTCCTCTCCTCTCCTCTCGACCCCACCTGGAGTAGTGCACCCATCTCTGGGGTCCCCATCACAAGAAAGAGATGGACCTGTTAGAGTGGGTCTATGTATGTGTTTAAAGTTTGATGAAACTCAGCTGACATTGAAATTGAAATTACAGTTCTACTTTGATCTGCTTTCCAATGAAAATCCACATGGGTGAATTCCTTCTCCTATTCTTTTAAACATCTATCTCCATTATCAGATGAAATGTTTAGATGGCCTTGACAAAAAAGTTAGTCATACAGAGATGAGTCATAGTTTTGCTTACTGTTTCTAAAGATGCTCTGATGTTTGCATGAGCTCAGTGAAAACATTGTTTTGTGATGGTAGAATAAAGTATCTGAGAATATATAGAACAAATTATAGGAAAAAAATTGTGCTACATTACTGCCTGTTGTTATACAGCTTGTAGTTCACATTTAGTGCCTAATGGCACAGAGCCACGAAGCACAATGCTCTTCTGCGATCAAGGGATCAAAATTCCCTTTTACCACCCATAAGATACTACAGTGAAACGCAGTTGCTCTGCCACAGTCAGGGAGCAATGATTAGCTTCTGGTCAACATTGCTGGCAGGTAAAAATGACTATAGGCATGAGAATTTCAAACTTTCATTATACCTTCTAAGCAGATGTCTTTTGGAAACTGTGCTGCCTAAGTACCATTGACCCTTCTTCTACTAAATATGGATTGTATGACAAAGAGTTATTTTTGTCCTCCTTAATCCATTCCCAAATTTATGTTCATCACTCATGTACATAAAAAGTCAACATAATTTTGTTCTAAAAGCTCTGTAGGTCAACAACTGTGTAAAAATTCTCAGTAAATCAATCCCACCAGTGGCTGGCATTCCTTTTCTTGAATACGTATGGATTATAAAATAAGAATGATAGGATAATTGAAAAGTAAAAAAGTTTTTTTATTTTACTTGAACACAACTGACTCATACATTGAACTGATTATACAGTATGTTCTTGATTTGCAATGATATTAATAATACAAGATCACATCCTATTGATGCTCCAAGACAAAGTGTTTGCCTCAACATTGCTGTTTTCCTGACTTTTATTGACCCTAATGTATTAACCCCAATGTATGGTAAATATTTTTTCTATAGAGCAAATTAAAATGTGTCATAACAAAAGACAGAAAAAAAAAAGTATGTCCTTTCTTCATTGATTGACCTAAAAATAGAACTGTCTCTGTCATGTAGCCACAATATACTGTTAACTGGAACGGCAACAGATTTGGTGACTATTCATTGTATAAATAATTGCAGGGTGAATTTTTTTCACTTTGCCTAGGCAGCAAAAGTCTTCGAATTCCCATTATCAAAGTTCATTTCTTTGTGCAAGAATACAGGAGAGCAGAAACACAAGTAAAAAAAAGAAAACAATGAAAAAGGACAACAATCATTCTGCAAAGCTAGAAAAAAAGCTGGATGAGAATTTGTTGTACAAGTCTTAGAAATATTTTTCTTTCTTACCATCTGACTGTTCCTACATATGTAATAACAGTTGAATATTCCTAGCAGTGTTTGTATGTAAAATCCATGAAGACTGGAACTACAAACATGTTTTAGCACTACAAAAATGTTTTAGCACTATGAATAACACACAGTATCTCAAGCTTTTTTGACATGCTTCAAAATAGGAATGATTACATTTAAGTTGTAAGAGCTATATTATGTCATTTATTTTCATGACCAAGCTGGTCTACCTTAAGTAAACACAGTTCTTGCTGGGTACATGCACAGTTAAAAACTAATATATATCCCCAGATTTTCCACTTTCAGTTTTGCTGTCCTCTGCCATATTTTTTAAGGTAATTCAACTCTGTGTTCATTTTTTCCTTTTTATTTTAAAGAAGAAAAAAGAATTGTTAGATATAAAATATAATTGGCATTTATCAATGAGTTCATCTTACACTGTAATTTTTACAAAAGTAATGTGCCAAATGGTAGTGCCACAGAGGAACTTAGTGGAATACAGATTTATACATAATTGGCAGACTGACACACTTCTTTCTCCCGGTATGATATATATGCAGTAAGTGCCACCAGTAAAGGGTTTTTCTGTTTTGTTGTTTTTTTTTTTTTTTTTTAGCTAGATATGTGAGAAAGAGACAGAAGAACAAGCTTTCTTTTCTTGTAAAGCCTCCCAACCTCAGAAACTCATTCTGTGTCATTAAAAAATATAGGAGAAACCTTCAAGAAAAGAATTATGAATTGAAGCTAATGAAAAAACCTACTCATTTAGAATGTTTTGCTCACAGCTTAGAAACTCTCTAGTTCATTCTCTGTTTTCATTGTACCTTGGCTTGTTTCAGATCCATTCTAAATAATCATATCTCCAAACAAATTTCGATTGTTCTGCCATTCTCACTCTAACCTCGTGGCCTGTGGTAGCACTGCATGCTTTTCCAGGAAACTTTAAAGTACTCTGTATGTCAGAGTCTGAACCCCTAACACACATGCCTAGGTAATCCCGTTTATACATGCATGCATACGCATGGCTTATGTTCTCAGGCTTTGACATTTTTTCTGGCCTATCCATATACTCTTCTAGCCATATGATTTTCTAATAATATCAAATTTCTAACTCACATTGATCCTACCTCCTGCTGCCCTTCATTACATCCTGGGAGATCAGCATGCTCCTCTTAGAATACATTAGTCATTCATTACTAACGCCATAAAAGCCCTGAAGTCCTAGAAGAGAAGTCTTTCCTTTTACCTTTCTGTTCCCTCACTATTAATAGATAACTCCCAGCTGCTATTTCATTTTTCTTCTGTCATGAAAGCTGTAACTACATGATTAAAATGGTGTGCAGCTCTAAAACTACTATCAATTATACTAATTAAGGTCAAATAGAATGGAACAGCACTCTTTGTGGAAAACAATGTAGGCAATGTAAACCTCTATTAATTTAAGGGCATCATATGTACATATGACAGTTTCTACAGACATTATTAATTATTTCTAGGTAGTCTCTTACAATCACATCTCAGACTTATTTTGCTCTTTTTCTTCTGAGAACAAAAAACACTGACATGATTTTTTTTTCTTTTTTTTTTTTAAACTGTGTAGGTAGAAATGACCTCTTTTTATTAGAAAATTTATTTTCTTGGGTTTTGTTTCTGCTCAAAGAAAGTTCACTATGAATTTTCAACATTTGCCTTCCCTGCAGCTACACAGAGGCTAACAAGTAGAGGAGGACTTGACATAACTAAGAGAAACATGCTCTAGCTAGATCTAAAATCAAGTTTTACAATGGAAAATGAATATGTTTCTTCTCAGCAGCTGTCCCTCAGTGCTGTCTATCTGAAAGACACACTGTATGAAATGACATTTGTGTGAAAATAGCATATATATTCTATGAGAATTTTTGAAGGAAATGAATGTTCTGATTTCTGTTTTCAATCATGCACATTGTTTTCATTCTGAGTGAGAAAGAAGCTGAAAGTTGGCTCAAGGAATTAAAAAAAAACAAACCAACAAACCAACAAACAACCCACCCTTAAATGTTTAAAATTATTTATTCAAAAAATGATGGCATTTTCATCTTTTTACTGAGAGACCTTATCTAAGCAATAACATCTTTCCTCATGTGCACTCATCTCTGAGTAAACAGTCATTCCACTTAACCAGTAGGGGTCTGCAAGGAAGATATTTTTCATTTTAAAGGATGCTCAGACTGGAACATGTTTCCTGTGTTGATATCAGCACTGTTCAGTCCTGACCATCATAGTGTATTGCTGTTTTTCTGGGTTCCTGGGAGTGGAGTTCTTGAAGGCAGCTGAAAAATATTATTCTTCATGGAGAGTCAATATGCCCAGAGAATACCATCCTTGAACATGTATGATCTTGATGAACATTTCTTTGAATGTGAACCATGGTCATTTCCAAGTCCAAAACAGTGTTTCACAACAGAAAGGAAGAAAATACCAAGTCGGAATCCTTTCTTTTTAAGCTTTTTGTCCTGGTTTCAGCTGGGATAGAGTTAATTTTCTTCCTAGTAGCTGGCAGAGTGCTGTGTTTTGGATTTAGGATGAGGATAATGTTGATAACACACTGATGTTTTAGTTGTTGCTAAGGAGAGTTTATACTAGTCAAGGACTTTTCAGCTTCCCATACTCTGCCAGCGAGGAGGTGCACAAGATGCTGGGAGGGAGCACAGCCAGGACAGCTGACCCAGGCTGGCCAAAGGGCTATTCTGTATCATATGATGTCATGCTCAGTATATGAACTGGGGGGAGTTGGCCAGGGGTCAGTGATTGCTGCTCAGGGCCAGGTGGGTGTTGGTCAGCAGGTGGTGAGTGGTTGCATCACTTGTTTTTCCTGGGTTTGTTCCTCTATCTTGCTCTTTTGTTATTTTCCTTTTCATTTTATTATTATTACTAATATTATTATTATTATTATTATTACTGTTGTTGTTATTATTTATTACATTTTATTTCAATTATTAAACTGTTCTTATCTCAATCCAATGAGTTTTCTTACTTTTGCTATTCAGATTCTCTCCCCCATCCCACTGGGGTGGGGATTGTGAGCGAGCACCTGTGTTGTGCTTGGTTGCTGACTGGAGTTAAACCACAACACTTCTGAAGCATAATCATGTTATGAGCGTCTCCAACTAGTGCTTCAAGGTGTTGAATAATACATACAGAAGTGAATGAGGGTGAGGGGTTTGAAAGAACTGCTTGAGAGAAAAAGGAATCATAGGCAACATCAATGACCCATTGTAACACATTCCAGGCAAAAGGCTCTGTAGTTAAATCATGCAGACTAGATAGGTGTTGTAATTAAAAATAGTTATTATTCCTCCTTGATTATGTTCTAAAGAACTTTTCTTAATGAACAGGATAATTTCATTAAAATATTTTTAATGATCAAAAATTTAGAAATGTTTTATGCATCCTTTATATTTCTTCTAAATGACCTCAAATTAACCTACAGGGACATTTCACTCATAAGAAATGTTTTGGTAAGCAGTGAAAGCTTTTAATTAAAATTTGACACAGCCTCGTTTAATCTGCAAAGACACAACTGAATTTAAACAAATAGAGCTGCACCAGTTTAAATCTGCTGGAAATCCAGCCTCACGTAACTTGAAGATAATAACCGACAGTTTTTTATTGATTATGTGTTCCTTATCACCTTGAGGCAAAGCTCAATAAAATAATTGGGAATTTTTCTGCTAGTTCAATAGATTTAGGACCAGGCCATCATTTGGTAGGGCTTTTTTCTAATTTCTTTTTCACAATACCCGTTTATCATGTAGAATTTTCTGTTCTTTTCTAGTCAGGAGCTATCTAGGTAATGTAGTCTAAAAGTGACTTTATGAAAACGTATGATTTCGGAATGCAAATCGTAATCACTGTTTAGATTTCTGTCATGTCAGCAATGACATTTTCTACCAATTTCAGGAGGATATCTTACAAACATGGATTTCATGGCAACTGACAAAATGATTGGCAAGAGACCTTAGGGTTAGACGTTGGCCAAAGGTCCCAAATGGCATCTCAGAGGTCTGAAATATTAATTAAGTAAACATTTCCACCAGCTCACAGAATGGAGACTTAGAACCTACCTGCAATTTTCAGTGTATCCACAAAAGCCATTTTAAGTAATAAATTCAGTTTGTGTTAATAATTCTATACCAAATTAATACATAAAAAGGAAAAAAAAATCAGTCATGTCAATAAGGCTACTTCCAAGTATTGTGAAGATTTTTTTTTTAAGACAAATCATTTATATTAACTTTGGAAGTTCATAAAAGTCAGATGGTTTTCATTGGTTTATGTTTTTTTTTGTTTGTTTTCCCAGGGGGCTTCTCTTGGACTGTAACTAACAGTTGCACACAAATAAATGAGGAAACTCTATAATGACAAAACTCATTTGTATGCACAGTGATAATATAAAGTCTATTTAAAGGCTTCAGTTGGACTTAGGTGATTCATAGACTTTGTTCTTACCTTTTGCCACAGGGATGAATTACAGCCACACTGCAAATTTGATTGTGCACGGAGAGCATGTGGGAGGAAAGCTGTGTAGCTAGAGGATCAGGGTGCACCTTACTGAGACAAAACAGAAAAAAAAATGACAAAAATACAAAGAAAATATAAAATGATTAAAAATTGCAAAGACAGATGGGATGGGAAGGGGACACTGAGGTGGAAGAAACGCATAAGACAGCAAATTAATTGTTTAAAGTAATATGTTTCTTAGCAGGTTACTGTTTTAGACCTTCACTTAAACCAAGGAATGATGGCAAGGAAATTGTAATAAAGAATTCTCTCATTTAAATAGAAATAAAGATAAACTGGTTTAAGGAAAATGTTAATTTTATTGAGGGAGACAAAGCTGGGTTCAGCAATTCAGGACACAGAAAGCAAAATAGACATGAAGATTACTTTTTTAAGTCAAAGAAAGATAACAAAGGTCATACAGGTTATTAATTTCAGAAAAGAAAAGATAAAATAGGATTCAGACTTTATTAATTTCATCCAAAGCAGATGAAATGGAATATATGGTTCATTAATTACAATAAGGAAACTAAGAATAGATAATATTTATTTAATTTTGTAACTTAAGGCAGAAAATAAAAAAAAGTGACTAATTATTAACTGAAGCCAAGATAAGGTTATATCATAAGGTAGACTTTAGAATCCACTTAGGAATTTATTTAGATTAAAGCAAGGTAAGGAGGAAAATGTAAGTCTACGTTTTATTTTAGCAGTGTAGGGGAAAAAGCCTAGTAAATATGGAGTGGGAGAGTGTCTACATACAAAGTCAGCACAGTCAATGACCATACAGTGGTCTGTGTCCAGATTATTTTGAGCATCTCCTCAACTGTGTTGCTTAAATAGGAACAAAGTGTTTGTCACTGTGGCATAACTAACAAAGGTAAGACATCATTTCCCTGAAGAGCAGAAAATTCACTGACCCAGCAATACCTATGGGACTGTACAAAATTTTTTGTGTCTAAGAAAGATATGTTTTAAATGAACAAAAAAAAGCTTATTTCATAAACCTAATTGCAAGCAAGAGGAACACTATAGAAATAATGTTAAAATAGTGGATTATATCATTTGATAGAACCAACGAAAGTGTTACAAATTTACAACTTCAGTGAGATATTGTGCTAATAGGTACTAATGTACAAAAATAACTTCTTGATGTGGCTTTCAGAAATAAGCAATATGAGAGAAAAACCTATGGCAAAGGTCTAGCATAGGATGCAACTCCTACGTTGTCATGTTGGATTTGTCACAGACTTTTCTTCTGAGAATGTTGAACTTCAATTTTATGCAGTATGAATGAACAAACACTCTGCTCTTGGTGTCCCAATGTCTGCTTCAGCAAATAAAAATATATATTAATGTTTCTTTCACAAAAATTAATTACAATCTCAGCCTCGAACACTCACAGTTGAAAAGTAAACATTATGGAGAAGTGCCACCTCAGAAAGCACATGTACTCTCACAATCCTACTCATGAAAATAGCTATATACTTTTTTTTTTTTTTTCCTCCCTTGGTGTACCTTAGGTAATATTGAGACAATAAAACTTTTTATTGATTACTGTTCTTCCTGTGCTTCATGTACAAGTTCAAGATCTATGTGTAATTTATGCTCACATTCTCTACAATTACAATGACTGGGATTATTTTAGTTCACAGTTTAGTTTTCAACTATGTGTCAAAAATGAAAAGAAGTAAAACATACAGTCTTTACAAAGGATTTTTTTTTAAATTGCTTTTTAGTTAGGTGGCATATAGGATAGTAACACATCAAGTAACAGATCCAGACAATACAAAAATGTGTGCTAATGTTCACCTCCTTCATTCCCTCTGCCACTCTGCCAAATGAAATGATTCATTCTATTGAGTTGGCTAATAATATTACATTTTCAATAATTTAAAAAATAATGCTGAAGCTGTACTTTCCTAGTGCAAGTCCTTATAGGGACTATAGTTCACAGTCCCATTGTTTGTTAAGAGCTGGTTTCCCTGGCCTGTTTTTCCAACAGTATAATATAGATATTGTTGAAGGATGGCCCATGTTTATGTTCCTTATTTTTAGAACATCAGACAAAATCTGGTGTCCCTAGAAATAAGGTTAAGGCTCACTTAGTTGAGGTTCATCATGTAATTACATTGTTTTATTCTGTGTTTGGAATGGATCATGAGTGAAAAACATGTATTGAGGTATATATTGTGGAGGGAATAAGATTTCTGCTCACAGTGTAAGGACAGACTAAAGGAGGTAAGTGCTTATTTTAGCAAGTAACGTCTAAGAAACAAGTAATCCTGGGTAACATCAAAAATGTGCTATTTCATCTCAGTAAACAGGATTCAAATCAACTGCCAAAATATCCAGTGCTGCTTGAGACGATGGCCTAGGGTATTGGAGACATCTGCACTGGGATGGTAGATAAGTCATAAGATCAGTGGAGACCTCTGCCCTCTGGGCCTGGGTCAGGTGGATCTCAAACAGCAAGCATCATAGGCCGCTATATTCAAAAAGCTGATTATATTCCCACTGGTCTGAAGAATGACTGAAGGAATTATTCAATTGTTTGAACATAGAAGTGTTCTGCTATCTGTGATGCTTTGGATAACCTGCCTGGCCTGCAGACCTTGGACGAGGAGAGTGCAGGTCTCCTGTAACTCCTGTGTCTACCTGTCATTTCTCAGAAAAGAGACTTAAGCTACATTGACATGTTGATGTTTCACATACCCTTGGCCATCTCAACTAACATTAAACAACTCCTCTGTTTCGACAACTGTGTCTTTCCATAGATACCCAGTTTAAAGCAAGCTGAACTTATTTCTAGGCTCCGGTGATTGCATTGATTAGCTCTGCCTTGATTATAAAGTGAGATAAGATACCTAGCTCACACATAGATACTTGAATTTGTGAGTGTTAATCTAAAACTGAATCCCATATATAGCAAAACATTACCATTTTAAATCATCCAGATGGATTTAAACCAAGACAGATTTAATCTAATAGGCTAATTGAAAATTCCCCCCAAAATTCAGCTGACTCTTTATCTTGTGCAGAATGGTTTGACCAGCTTTAATTACTGCAACCATTCTAAAACCTAAGATGTTATCATTTTAATAGACTGTGCTTAATAAAGTAATGGTTAGTGTTGTATCTTGTATATAGTTTTCAATCTACATGAAACAGTATATGTGCTTTACTGCATATTAATTCTAAAGAAGTTAACCCTTTAAGAGTACAAAAAAAATTGCATCTCAGTGTTATTCAAAATGTTATCTGTGCTGGCATTTTGTCATAGAGTCATAGAATCATAAAATGGTTCAAAGATCATCTAGTTAACCCCCCTGCTGTGGACAGGGACATCTTTCAATAGATCAGATTGATCAAAGCCCCATCCAACCTGACTTTGAACACTTCCAATGATGGGGCATCCACAATTTCTGTGGGCAACCTGTTCCAGTGTCTCATCACCCATTAAAGTTCCAGTGTCTCACTCACTATTAAAGAATTTCTTCCTTATATTCAATCTATATCTACTGTCTTTGAGTTTAAAATTATTACTCCTGTTCTATCACTACTAATGTCCTCTGGAATTAATTTTATTGAACAGTATTGAATACTTGTATTAATAATATTTTTTCTTATTGTCTTTTACCTGCTACCTTTGGAAAGTGCACTTTTAAATATGCCTAACTGTGTTTTATGACATACTATATGTATCATAGACCATATATAACTTTGTATATTAATATAAATATAACAGTAATTCATCGTCATTTTATATCCATCTGTCCAGCCACTAGCAGAGACCTTTGACATCAAGCTGTCCTTTCCACTTTTCTGAGAATTCCTTTCCACAATGTCAGAATGAAGATAGTGTCTTCAAGCCTACAAGTCACTTAATAGCTTATCCTTCTCAAGGTGTTTGTCTTGTTTGTATTACTTCCTGAGCATTCAATAAACACTAAGATTACTACCTTGCCTAATATCTCTTTTTTCTTTTTTTTTTTTTTTTTTTCTATAGCTTCACTGTGTACTGTTTTAATAATGCAATGGCTGTATTAAATATTGCTATATATATTTTTGGAAGCAACCTTTTTGGGTAAATCAGCAAAACATAATGAAGTTTTCTGATGTGTATAAATAACATAAATGTAGCTATTTGTCAATTCAAATTTAGCTTAACATTTAACACCTCAGAAAGGTTGTTTGGGCAGTCAGCACTGACTTTTTAATAAGTCACCTCTGCCTTTTTAGTGTGACATGGTTTTGTACACTGTCATGCTAGCTGCAGAAACAAGCTCTTCATTTTATACTGGCTCAAAATGTCCTGATAAAACATCAAACACTGACATATTTATTCTGAATAATTTCCTCTTTTATGAACTTTCAACTGAACTGCTAAAAAAAGTCGTCTTCTTAGGATGACAGTCAGGAACACGTTTAATCCCTGTGTGAATGAGGAAGGGTTGCACAGCTGTGTGGCCACTAATACGTCATGTGGTACATTTGTCATGTAATGTACGTCCTTCACAAGCTGGCATTGGTATCCGGCACCTTTAGCATCCCCTGTAAATTTGCATCTGGCACACCTAACTATGGAAAACTTGAGTTAAATAGAAGGATGCTTGTATCATATTTTGTAGTGATAATGAGAGGTGTTTTCAAAGACCAATATTTCAGACTTGGACCTGCAAAAATTGCCTTTTTCTTACTGATTTGAATGTTCATGGAGCTCTGTTCACTGCAATAGTGTCTGAAAATGTTGCTCTAGGATGGTCAACTAACTTAAGGTCAAGATGTTGAAATGAGCATTTAGTATTGAAAAACCTATTTTCAGGTAGTCCTACTCATTCTTTTACCCCTATGATCCTTACTTTGGGCAAACTATATAACACAGCAATCAGCTTCCAGCAGTGCTTTTCATCTTTCTGTTTGGGCTAAAGCTTATGCACAGAGGTAGCATTATCAAAATAGAAATTAGTAAAAAAAGCTGTGAAGTTCATATTTTTTAATTTAGGATATGTTCTGACTCCTGTGTGTGAAGTGATTATGAGACTTTTCTCATATATTTGTATTTACCGAATTGCATTTTAACTTTTAAACTTTAAATGGCTTATATAGGAGTCAATAAAGAAGCCATTTATTAGTCAAAACACAACTGACTAGTAAGTAAAGAACTTCCAAAGCAATTATGGAAGCTAGGTGCTAAAGGGATGATTTGCAGAAGTATGAAAAAAATGTTTGTTACCTGTTTTATGCAGAAACTTTGTGTGACTATGTTCTTCTCATTTTTGTATTAGAAATCTTTTCCCTGAGATCCAATAATGAAAGTTCTTCAGAGCTTGTGTATGAATATCATCCAGCTCTGAAATCAGAACCTGTAAAATGATTATTTGAAGGTTCCAGTTATTGAAAAATTGTAGCCATTCAAAATGGAGATGGTTGTGAGCAGAACTTTTTAGCTAAAGCAGTAACATGGTCATCAGAGAAGTGGAAGTTATTTCCGTATTTCCGTTGTCTTCATCTTCTTTTTTAATCTTTCCAGATGATGTCTATGTCATGCTCAAATGAAGGTCAGTCAGCTGACACTGTTCGTGATTTGCAACAGCAGTTCAAACAGGGTCTGTTTTGAACAAACCTGGCATTGCTCTTAACTGAGCATACAGAACAGGCAGTCCGCTTGCTCTCTGTGGTAGGTCTGAAGCCCAATGAGTACACCTTCATGGTTCCACCCTTTCCTGTAAGAAGATTGTGGTGCATTCACAGCTAGCTCAGCAATCTCTGAACTTAGGTAGTAAGAAAGCTAAGTCTTAGATATGCGCAACTTAGAGCTGAAGTAACTTGTGAAAAAGTGATTTAGCCTCGTAAACTATGTAGACTTTTTTGAAAAGTTTATCTTAAATTTAAACTTTATCTGAAAATTCTTATCTTCAGTGTTGCAAAAAAGTTAATCTTCATATGTATTTTTTATTGCAAATGTTGCAAATTCTCAGTCCAGGTGGCTTTACTGCAGCATTCTAATCCATATAAAATAGCCTATTTTTTAAAAAAGTATATTAAAATAGGCCCTCACATGGTAGACCAGAATACAACAGTCAACTTATCCACGGTTAGGAAACCTTGACACAGAACCCTCCCCCCACACACACACATAGAGAAAACTTGAAACCCTTTTCTCCTGACACACTTTTCACAGCTTAGTTCATGGAATGGAAATGTAACTTCATGACATTAATGTATTTTGACATTCTCTGATGAAAGACCAGCACTTCTGTTATGACAATTCTCCAGCAAGACCAGTGGTGTGCTGTTACAGCGTGACTATATGAACAAGTCACTGTGGGATTGTAATTTGTAGTGAATCATCTGCTCTGAGATAACTAACTGAATTCAGGCTCATGTCATGCATTGGGCAACTTGCCCTATCTTCACAGAAGTCTAAACTACCTCAGATTATCCTTACCCTTCTATCATATCAGCTTTTTTCTTTAGACCTTTTTTATCTGCTTCTCTTCTGCTGCAGATCTCAACTTAGTCAATGTTCATGTGACCTAGGTTACCAACCATACTCTTGTCCTCTGGAATTTCACATCCCCAACTTCTGCTTTTCATTATGTAAAATGCTGTGAGAGCAGGTATGCGCCCCTAAGCCATGAATCACTGCCTTGCTGACATGCCAACAAGTTACTGCCCATTAGCTGATCCATTATAACCATTCACATATGCACTCCTGCCCACAATACTTAAGAAACAGTTTATCTCTTTTTCATGAAGATTTAAGTCACATCAATCTATTTTTCATTTACTACAGTCTACAAGCTCTCATCCACTAATTTATAATGATATGTGTGAAGGGTCTTGGTCAGTGGTAAATTTTAGGTAACTCAGAGTTGCTTACCTGACTCTGAGGGATCAAAGATTCCACTTCAGAAGTGGTATCAAAGATGCATACAGACAGTTACCCTGGGCCAAATAATTGCCTTTGAAATTGCCATCGCATGGGCAATTTATTTCCATGTTAAATTATGCATTATTTTATTAAAGCTTTATTTTAATGTACTGGGTTTCATTGACAAAGAAAATGCTTTCACATTTTAGATACCTTTGGCCCAAATCTGAAATTAAGACTCTTGCTAATCATTTAATCTGTGAATGATCCCCTTGAAAAGAGCTAAAGCCTGTTACTTAGGTTTCTTTGTACTTTATTAATTTTACAAGGCACAAAGTTATTCATTATATGTGGTTGATCCCTACATTTAAACATCTCAGCATTTTTTACCTTAGAAATAAAGACGTCTATTACATTTTAGTAACATAAATGAGCATTCTTGGTGAGTTTAGGTGTTAAACAAAATAAAAGATCCAATTATCTATAGAGGAAACCTATTAACCTAAGTTTACCTTTAGGCATATAAGCATTTCCTTTACTGTCAGTAGGACTTTTTATACTCTTTAAATTGAATCTGTTAAAGGTTATGCTAGGTTTGATGGCCTAGAAACTGAAGCATGGGAAACATATGGATCTGAATGGAGATTTCTTTTGAAACTCTAAAAATAAAGTTTTTGTGCAGTTAAAAATCCTTCTTATGATCTGCCAACACTTCAGCAAAAATTTGGCAAATTTTACCTCAACATAGTCGTTAATTAATGCTTAACTATTGGGATTGTTTGGGGATTTTTTTTTTTAAATTCTTCATGAGTTAGAAAAGCATATCTGCTATAAAATGAAAAAAATGACATGTTATGAATTTCAGGTTGAATATTGCAAGTAGTGACCATGAAAAGAGAGCTGCCATCTTGTGGATAAAAACGTCCTAAGAGCAGGTGGCTCATGTTGAAAGAATGAAGAAGAAAAAAATGTTTATAATATTTAACAGCTCTACCTGACTTGGCATTCAGCTCATATACAGGATTATGAGAGCTGAAATTTTGAGCTTGCACATTCAATCTCTAAAACCTCTTATCACCTGACTGAGTTCTAATTTCCCCAAAATCTTTAGACCTAGCCCTTCCAATATTAATAAAGTATAGGTTAAGCAACACTGAAGAACTGCTTGTGTTTTTCAATTAGTGTCTGGTGCAGAGCTATGTTTTGTAATATAAATAATTGGTTTAACCATTAAATTGATGTGACAGAAATAATTGTCAAGCAATTAAATGCAGTAATGATTTCAACTCATGGGAAATATATACTAATATACCTGAGTTTCATTTTGCTTGAGAACTAAGATATCCACTCTTGTTAGATTCTTCAGCATTATTTGTATATCAATTAATATTATGTTATAGAAAGAAATTATACAGTTAGCTACTGAAAATCATCAGTCACTTCTCTTTCATTCTTCTGTTCTTTACTTCTTTCCTTTTCCATGTGATTTGTATTTGAAACTATGATGCCAAAAAATATCACCAGCAACAGTACCCCCATTGTCTGTGCCAGGCATGAGAGTTAACAAGCTAGTCTCTTCAGATAAACAACTCATGGCACAATGATAAGAATATATGAATTGTATGTTCCTGGATTTCATACAGTCACGCACACCCTTCTTTGAGCTCTCGTAACCTATTCTATATGTTTATTTTATTTAAATGATTTTTCATTTAAAGAAATGGCCTTATGACTTTTTTTTTTGTTGAATTGGCTTGCTACTACTGCATATGTAAAAGGTATGATTTAAATCCTATCATATTTTTTTTCTATTTTTAATATAAATAGTGCTAAGTTCAAACTGGTTATAACCTGTGTGTGACAGCATGTTGAAGTGTGAAAAATGTTGTATGACTTGATCAGGATCATGGAACTGCTCTGTTATCTACAGCTGTTAACTTTGCTCAGCCTGAATCTCCAAAGCTACCCATGTTTTTAAAAACACTGGTGATTGATAGATAATTTTTGCTCTTCAGACAAAGAGCATGTACAAATGGATAATTTATCACTAATATTCATAAGTCATTCAATTTCAAAACATTCATTTATCATATTTTACTGCAGAAACAAGACTTTTTTTTTCTAAAGAAAACATGTCAAAATTTACAGGCCATTTACTAAGAAGTATTCTCCAGTAAAATTCCAAACTAGCATTTGTGCTATCCATTCTAAGTAAATTTTCTAGTAATATAAGTTACTGCTTAGTTCATAAAGCATAAGCTCTGTATTATCACTGTAGATAACACACTTTATGAATGCTGAAGACTTTGTAAGACTATGACACTCTACCATTAAAGACGATCTAGCAGGTCATTTGTGAGTGATATGCTCTGTTAAGGAAGAACGTGTAGTCTATGTAAGAATAAAAAATGTATAGAACTTTAATTCATCACGGTAAGATTAACTAGATATGGGAAATCAGTGTATTTTTCAGGCCAAACCAACCCACGTAATGAAATTTTGTCAACAATATGTCTGTTTAGTCTAGACTATTTATAGCACTAAATTTTCAGGAGAATATAACTTGTATTGTTATGATACTTGTTATGATACATCTAAGCATATCTTATCAATAATTCTTTTACTCATGACTCATATCTTCTTAATAATTACTATGTCTTAACCTTTATCATTAATCATACAAAAGCAAAGCTGGCATTCCCATTGTCCAAATTCATCTTTCCTGATCTGTAATTCAGTTTTGTCACTTTGCATGGCAATGAATCTTTTTTTATACACATTTCCATCTGAACTCCCATGTTTTCTCAGCAGAAATAAATGAACAGAGGCTTTCATTTTGGCCTAAAGTGTGTTTTGACTAATAGGTTAGCCTCCAGATCCCCACACAGAACTGCTGTTTATTAAGTCCCCAAAATTTAATCTCTATAACTTTATGAAAGAACCACAAGGAAATGGCAGAGCTGTTTATCAAGTTTATTCTAGAAATCTTATGTTTCACGTCTTACATATTAAGCTAAACCATGTCTGATTATATTTCATTTTTCCTGTTTGTTTGGCTTGCTGTGGTTGGTTCTTTGGTTTTGCTTTTTCCCCCAGAGAACAAACTGAGTAAGACAATTTTTAAAAAGAATACTTTTTTTTTTGTCATGAGGGATAGCAGACCATAAATAAACTAGGGTAGTATACAATTTACTGTAAATAAATACTGAATCAGGTTCCTATCTACTGAAAGAAAAAATTAGTTTCCATAGATGAAAAAAAAAAAGTTGATGTAGAACAAAAGACACAAATACAACATGCGCTAGGTAAGATTTTTTGCGTTTTTCCATAGAGCAATAGGACTTTTTATCACTGAAATGTGAGAGATCAAAATATTCATTTATGGAAAAAGCAATTCTTTAAGCACTGATTTGCACTCATTTAAAAGTTCACATGATTTATGTTATTGCCTGTAATACAGCAAAATACTTAGTGTCACTATATTTAGGACATCATACATTTGGCAGTGTGTTTCGTGCCTAATTTACTACAGAATGTCTGGGCTGCTACTTAGCATTCAAAGAATAAGTGTGCATGTACATTGGTGCATCTCTTTACTTTTGCTGTTAGTTTTAAATACTTAAAAAGACACAATAATCAACCTGACATTGCAACAGTGCAATGTTCTTGAATTTACACCCTGTTTCCTGTGTGTAGCTTTATTAATCTCGTGGCTTGAGAGGAGGCGATGCAAAATCATTTAAAAAGTGAGTTCTCCAGGTGCTGCATGCATTAACCTTTCCCTTAATACCTCTTCTGTACAATATTTTGGTGATTACTGTCATTTACTAAACAGATTATGAAAATGCAGTTACCTGAGAGTCTTGTTTAATAATTTAGGCAAATTAGTTTTTAGAGTTTTTTTTAATTGCTACATTCAGTGGCTTAAGCAACAAGCACCTGCCACTCCTGGTCCCCAAAGCAGGATCATCTTGTACAGTCTCATTTTCCCCAAGAAGAAAAAAAGAAGGGGGAGAGAAAAAAAAAAAAAAAAAAAAAAAAAAAAGAAGGGGAAAAAAGAAAGGTGAAAAAAAAAAAAAAAAACCCAAACAAAGGGAAAAACCAGACCCCAACTGTGTGTCTATGCAATGATTAGAGAGACACATTTCAATTCGTGGCTGGCAGTTTAGGGTTAAGGTATGATTCCAGGTGAGGGAAGCCAATGAGAGTCCGCCCGGTTGATGGCTCTGACATCATCCTGCACGGGAGCACCCAGCCCGGCCGGGGCAGCTCCCAGCCGCCGCACCAGCGCCGCCGTGATGGATGTTCACAGCTCTTCCTTGAGAGCCAATTATCTCGCTTTTGTGTGAGGCCCAGGGATCGCTCACGCTGCCTGCTCGCACACAGCACTGCTGGATCGAGCTGAAGCAATTGTTTTCCCTGTGTCTGGTAAGAGTCTGGTCTGGTTTACCTTCTCTTTCCGAATAAAGGTGATGAGCCTAACCTGTGAGGGGAATTGCTTTCATAGTTCAGAGGCTTGTACGGCTATAATATGTAAAGAGTAGCTTTTACTGGCAAAAAGAAGATCCTTTAGAAAGGGAACGTTTTAAAGGAAAAACAAGTCTGTGTCTGGCAAACTCTACTTTACAATATGGAAATAAATAGCCTGCGTGTTTATGCTGTTCCTCAGGTGAACTAGAGAGTTATTAGGCTGACAAGACCATTGCACAGAACAATAATTTAATACCTGTATTTTTCCTTTCTTTTCCTTTAACACCTGTATTTTTCCTTTGAAATCTAGCTTTTTCTGATGAACAAAGAAATAGGGAGATTTAAGAAGAGGGAATTTAATGTTGTACCAACTTTAAAAAACGTTCTGGAATACTTTTGCAGATAAAAGTCTAAAGCCGTGAAGATTAATACCAAGATGTTCAACTTTTCAGTGCTGGAATTAGTTATAGTTACTTTGTTCTGCTAATTTCTATAATTTAAACTGATAAGAAACTGAGCCAAAGATTAAAAGTGTTCAATGTACAATATGCTGGTAGCAAACCATCCAACATAGGTTTTTTGTTTGTTTGTATGTTTTTTCCCCTTTACATTCTGAAGCTCATATTAAAAATTGTCTCATTCTGTAGCTATATGTATAAGTGTATACATAGAGGCTGAAGAAGAAGTGTTTATATCTTTTACATTGTTAGCAGTTTTGTGGTTTGCAGAGAGGGAGGAGGGAGAGGGGAAGGATTCTGTCTGCGTAACTTCCAAATTTTGCAACAGAATAAGTACATTTAAAGCTTCTGAACCTACATGGATTTGAGAGATTAGAAGTGACACTGACATTGACAAATCAGATGCAATAAAGGATTTAATTGACTGAAGGAGATCAGGGACTACTGTATGAAGAATCCAATAACCAGTTTAACTAGTCAAGTAGTGTACCTAATAGGAAATAATAAATAGCAGGCTCCAGTTAATTTAAAAGCTTGATGGCATTTATTTTGTAGTGATTAGAATTCACTAAATACCTAGGCCACTTAAGAACTCTGCATTTATTTCAGTAATCCATGATTACACAGTACAAAGTTTTAAATAATGACATATGCAGTGAGTATTACAAGTGCTTGTAAAATTGAGATATATTGTCATTCAATATATCTATGACTAGGTCTGCTCTAATGACTATCAGAAGGATAATAGTTATTTTCAGCTCAAACACCACTTAAGACAGAGCGTTTCTCAGTTGTATTATACTTTTGTACTTTTTACTAGTCCAGTCCTGTCTATGCAGCTCCTGGTATTTACCATTGTTAATTCAGCTCTGGATACTAATGTGCCCAAACAATCCCAAGCTTCTATTAAATGCCATATCTATAATATGGATGGAGTTAGAACAACATGTTTTTGTTAAGGTGAAACCTTCATTATGGTTTGTTGTGTTTTTGCTAGCTAAAGGCAGATATTCCAGTTCAAAGGTGAGATGACCATGGCCTATAAGGGTGAGGAGTATTTGACATTTTACTGCTTTACCCTTCTTGCTTCGATCATTATTAAACTTAACTAAAAATTATCTTATGCCAGCCTTGCAGCTATGCCTTTAAATTATGATTTTTTTTTTTAAAATTAAAAGGTAAAAGTATTTGAACCTCTCCCTCAGTTTTACATGTCTACACATTGCATAGGTCCATGTCATTTATCAGTGCTTCATTACTAGGCTTCGTGTCAGATCTCACAATATTTCTGTTCCTACTCAGTTTAGCCAAAATTCACATGTGAACAAATTAACTGTTATTTCTGCTGAAATACAGGATGATGGCTGTAACATAGAATTAATGCTGATTTGCTACACACTCACAATGTTCTGATGCAAAGCATTCAAAGACTGTTTTTAATATATCGAGTCCTTTTAAGTACTAATGTACATTGCTTTATTAGATACTAATCATGGACCTAGGCAAGCCAAGGAAACTTAGTGTTATGATAATCCAAACAGATAACAATCAATTTCTTATGGGAAATGAGACTTTATAGTTTAGTTTAATCTTTTGAAAGGAAGAGAAATAATTTCTGGAGGACCATCTTACGGGAAAAATACGGGTGGGTTTTTTGCTTACTTTCAATCAGAAACTAAGTTTAGCTTAAAAATTGAAGAAAACCATATTTCTTGGATAAAAATAGTGTTTCAACCTTTGTTTTTTCTTTAAAATAATAAGGATAACTATGACGATAATGCTAGCACAGCGACTACATAGCAGATTGACCATTGGTCTGGGAAAGAGTCCTTCTTGTCCTGTGCTTGAATGACAGATTATGTCCACAGAGCATACTCTGTGAAGTCCATATTCCATCAGTGGCCCACTGTATTAAAGGAAGAATTAGAATTAGGTTGCTTGATTGTAAGAACAGGTCATTTTGTTTGTCTGATTTTCTATGAATGAGTCAACTCATACATTTTCACAATGACATCAGGTAACAACCCCTACAATGAAGACTTGAGTCATTCCTCCTACACAAGATACTCACTTCTCTTGTCAGATGATTGTGAGCAAAGTGACAAAACGGGATTTTTTTCTGATAAAAATTCAATGCTTTTAATATTTCTTAAAGAAAATAAAGGTGTCAGCTAAGCAGAAATACGGTAATTACATTGCTGAAAAAAAGTATCTGTATCATCAGTAGTAAAAACATGAACTAAAAGTAATTCTTCCTCTCTAACTGGCAAAGGAAAATTATCCCTAGAAAATACAAATTAAAGGAGGATTGTGATAGCACGTTTTCTTCTGTATCCAGTTTACAATAAGTACAGGAGACAGAGGAGTTCCTTCATACTCCAAGCTTTGGTCCAAGGGTCAGGTTTTTGGTTTATCTAGGATAGATTACAAGGAGGCTTCTCTAGGAACTTCCAAATTATAAAAACAGCCACAAAATCTTGTGCTGCAACCATCCTCCTTGTCTATCTCTGAGGTTCTTTTGTGTAAGGGTGCCAGAGAAGGAGACTTGAGAGTTTATTCTGTTCCCCTATCTTTTCTTTCCTTATATTCCATTACCTGAGCCAAAAAAAATCCTTTTCACCTATATAATTATGAGGAGTTTATTTTTTTTTTCTTTTTAATTTCTCTGTTAGTAAAGTCAAAATGAAAGAGATTACAAAGAGTATTTTTAGTGTGGGAGATGAGATGCGGTTCTGTATCCATCCCTCCAAGTCATTGTTTTCCTTTGGAAAGAAATCCAGACGTACACATGGAGAGCACACCTTGGATGTCCTCCCATAGGAGACCTGTCTGGATGATTAGAGGACCAGAAATGTAGATCACACATCTGTCACACAGTACAGACACTGACAACTTTTTTGTTTTCTGTTTTGTTTTCTGTTTTGAGTCTTAAATGAAGTCCAATGGATGCCCTGATACACAATAAAGATTGTACTAAAAGAAGATCATGGTCAAGGACTTACAACTCAGATTTTAAGGTAGTTTTGCAACCTCAGTTTAGATCTTTTGCCTACATATAGCATGGTGCTTTTTGTTTCCATAATTGTATATTTCCACAAAGGAGTGTGACACTGTGAGTGCATAGAGTCAATCCTATGTGGTTTAGTGAGGGTGATATTAATTTTAGCTAACTTCAGTCAGGAAGGTTCCCACCAGAAACATAAATAATAAATAAACAAGCAATTATACACATTATTTGCTGCATGTTGGAGTCACAGTTATTTCTTTCTGCAATAAATGGACTCTGGACTTCATTTCTGCAGTGGCAGGGGTGTTGACCAGAGCACTTGGCCCAAGACTTTGAGGTTCCACAGGTATTTGCTGGCAGTCGGGAAATGTAAAGGTTTGCAAAACATAGATCCATGGCTGGCAATAGGGGGAAGCATGCTCCGTCTTTTACATTCATTCAAGCAT
Organism: Platalea leucorodia; assembly: GCF_965183815.1. Taxonomy (NCBI): domain Eukaryota; kingdom Metazoa; phylum Chordata; class Aves; order Pelecaniformes; family Threskiornithidae; genus Platalea; species Platalea leucorodia. The sequence continues at coordinate 80,701,067 of NC_138826.1, forward strand.
TGTCTCCCATGCTTAAAACTCCTCTTGTTCCTATCCCTGACTATTTGTTTACCTGCTTTCAGAATCATTGGAGACTCTAGCTATTGCTCATATATGCTGCTTATTTTCAAAGTATTACAACTTGACTAAATTTGATTGGATTTTTTCTTCCTAAAAGACAGAGATAGCATACACATTGTTTCTCCTGCCAGTCTTCAAGTCCCTGCACTAACATTAGGGACTCCTCAGACATTCAAAGTATCGAGCATGGACAAAGAAATGTCACTTGTCTAGTCTCATTCTTTGTCAACAGCATCAGGTGTCTAGTATCTATAATTTCAGAACAAATGGTCAGTGTCCATGATGGTAAACAGGAATTTTTAAACAGGGGCCTTGGGCTGTCAGCCTATCCTTCCAGTTGTCAGTCCATCCTTTTGGATCAGCTTCTATGCAGGAGTTCCTAAGCAATCTTCTGAGTAGTATGATAGTTTACTCTGCCCCTTTGCATAAAACAGCCCAGAGGATTTAATCCAGCAAATCTTTCATCAGGCCCATGATTTTGGTTGAAATAGTTTGTTGCAGTTTAAAAATACAGACACATAAGACAGTAAGAATGTATCAAAGTTGTGCTATTCCTTATAAATCCAGACATGAAGCTGGAAATTGCTGGGTACAATGTATTGATGTTTTTCTTACTAACTATCAGAATCAATCTCTTAATAAATTTTGGATTTTAAGATCTCGACGTTCTTGGAGTGTTACCTAATTGAGAAGTGAATGATTATAAGGGATAAACAGAAGGCGGAAGTGTACTTTCAACAGAGAAAAGCTAGAAAATAATGTGAAAATACTTCTCTCCCTCTATTCCCTGGCTTATAAATTTAACAATTAAATAAAATATTGTGGTTAGATTTTCAAAGAGTAAGAAGACTTACTACTTCCTGAATGAAACATAATCTAAATAGTCTATTACAATCTATTATATAATAATGTTACATTATCACTTGCAAATGGGAAGTATGGCTTTCATAGTTGCCAAGTTGTACTTATCCACATCTGATGGTCCCCATTAATTTTTAACAATCGTCCTGTCACCAAACCAGTGAGCTGTAGAAAATACTGTGGAGGTGTCACGTTCCTTGATGGCTGCAGTTAATGCTGCTGCCCTCCTGAATCAGCATGAAATGTAGACACTTTTATGACTGAATCTGCAATCTGGGGTTTGATCATGCTATTTATAGTATTGCTAATGGTCTGTAGCACTGACAAGGGGTGTGTTGAAGTCATTCTCTCAGTTACCCTTGTTTTCAGTTGTAAAGGCAGAACAGACATCTGGATCCTACATATCAGTAACTAGACAGAAAATAACAGCACAAAGAGGTCATGACTTTCACTGGTGAAAGATTTTAATGGGTTTGATTTTCTTTTTTTATGTCTGTGGATTTTTTTACCAATATTCTTTCTGAGAAAAGGGGGCAAATTTTTTTGATCTGGTTTCTAGAAAGTCAATTGCAGTCACATGGCAAAACAAAAGGAGGCTTAGTCACATCTCAAGAAAGTAAAGTTGAACTAAAGAGGAAACAGCTGTACATCAGTTTTAAACCATGGAATTCAAGTTACCATGTGTTACTATATTAGCAAAATGCAATTTTCAATTTTTATCAAAATATTTTGGAAACACTGCCTCAGTCCCGAGAAGGAATGGTTTACTTCAAAGTCCTCATTTTGCTTCCAAACCCAGTAGTATCTTGTTTGTTCTAATTTTTGAACCTAAAAAAGATTATGTAATTTGAAAACCAATATTTGGGAAAAATTCTTCTCAAGTTAATAACATTACAATACTTAGATTCCCTGATTTTTCTCCCTCTCTGAAAGCATATCTGAATCTTATCATGCCCAATATCCCCCAAATTATCAAGAAGTCTATTTAATGCCACTGTCCTCGTGATTGGTGCTGTAACCAATGTGTAAAGAACAGTAGAAATTATAGCATCTTTCTTCATTATTTCATCTTATAATTCTCACGGAACCGTGGAGGGAAAAAACCAACAGCAACAGCTACGTATATTAACGATCCCTGGAAACAGTGCTTGATTTCCTATGGGTTTATGTCCCTTAATTAATTAACTTTTTCAGTGATTTATACTAAGATTTCTTGTTATCTCTCCATATGCTTGTAAAATTAAGCCAATCTTTTCCCTGCAGGACTAACAAGTACTGGCTTGTGCCAACCAGTTAGAACAAAGTACCTTCACTAGCATACCAGAGAGCTGTGTTTTCTCACTGCCTCTCCTTTCAGCTTCCTCCAACACAGACTACAGGGAGTAAGAGGTGGGTTATTCTGTTCTGCTCTAATTGGCACTAGAGAATTGTCCCCAGGTTGCCCAACTTTGGTGTCTACTACTACCTTCAGAAGTTATTAGGTGGGGATGAAAAGCAAGCCTATTTTCTCAAGAAAACAAACAGTGGGATTGTGTTTAAATGTATGGACACTAGAACTGTATCACTAGAGCTCTGAGAACTTTCATCAGCTGAGGATATCACTGGAGAATGGATCTGTCCCCTTTCATGGGGGTGCTGGGAAGGAGCTGGGAATTTGCAGTTTTTAGAACAGCAATATAGAATGAAGCACAGAGGTGATACGTTTCACGGACACTGTGTTATGAGGACACAGTCTGTAAAATATTTCCAGAAACACATTAAGCATTTAATTTGCAATTACAGCTCTGATATATCTTATGAAATTTTACAGTTAGTTTTTCCTATGTACTAATTTACCTTACATGATACGATTTCATAAGACATTGAAGTATCCTCTCTACCAAATAATTTTCTATGGGTACTCAGAAGAAATAGTAATTCATTGAAGTCTTTCCAGAACAGGTGAAAATTCTGAAGGCTGTAGTTCTCTAAACAGATTAACTTCTTTGTTTGGTTTAACCAAAAATTTCTAAAAGGTAAATGTTTCATTCTCAGTTGGGTAATTGTTTCTCCCTGGTATCTGACAGAGACCTTTAGGTTGCTTCTAAATGAGAAGCAGACAAGAGAGTAAGCAGACCCAAATCCTCTGTGGGCTTGTTAACTTCCCTCCTGTGACAGAGAGAGGAGGTATCAATTTCTTGCACATTTGCAGTGAATTCCCTCCTGGGCCTTGCAATGTTTCACAGTGGTGCTGCAGTAGGCTCTCAGAGCTCCAGGAGAGCTACACTAAAATAAATGGTTAGACTGACTTTGCTAGGAGTTTCAGAAATTCAAGAATCACAAAGGACTGTGACAGACAATTATAATATCATTGATATGGATAACCATACTTAATCATACAGATAATAGGAGATAGTTGACTAGGTCCCACCTGCTCCATGCCTCCAGATGCACCCAGAGACTAAAAGTCTCTGCGTTTGCACTAGAATCACACTTTCTTTCAGGACAGCCTTACTCATTTTCAGTTATTTGGTTGCATTAGCAAGCCTACTTTTAACATGGCTTTTTATTAAGCATTCCATTTCCAAGACAGGATTGATCCTTTTTTTTTTTTTTTTTTTTTCTCAGATATACTATGATCTCCAGTATGTTCCAGAGACCATACTGCATTTGAGGTAAAAGCTTTTAAGCAGCTCCATTCCTGTATTAAACAAGATGACAGGAATCTTGAAATTAAATTGTATATTAAACATTTGGCTTCTAGGCAATCCTTCGTCTGAAGGAGTTGAAACCTATGTTGTTCTCTTTACAGGATCACATCACAAACACTGACCAGCAGATACAGGGGGAGACAGGGCTTTTCCCACCCAGCCAGTTGAATCTGGGACACTGTGCAACCACAGGGATACAGGAATATAGGCATACTGGCTACATAGGAAATCAAGTAGCATTGTAGCTTTGTAGTACTCTGATGAATGACAAATGCTGGATTATTTTTGAATTTTATTCAGTGACTGTTTAATACAAAATACACAGAGAATTCAGAGAGTTGGCTACAGAAGCAGGGCAATTATATTTCAAAGAACATACTGCTGAGCAGATGCATTCCCTGGTGCACACCATAGGCTTTGTGTGTGCATCATGACCATGTTCTCTTTTCACTTTGGGATGAGAACCCCAGGCCTCTGCGTCTCCTGTTCCCCTCTGAAAGAAAGACCAGGTGCCACTGTGCACTCCAATAACTATCCTGATCTGGATGACTGGGAACTAGGACAGTGACACAAAGGACAGACTGTATCTGCCCCACAGGTAGAGATGGTGCTGTTTGTAGACAGCCTGATGTGGGTCTGTGCTCAGCATATAAAATTCCTTGACAGTCACTCAGAGACACTTAACTGATACAGACAGGGCATCTAACATAGGTAATCATCATTGCTCACTAATCACTTGTATTTTATGTGGTCTAATGCTTAAACTTACTCTCTAAAATAAGCAGTCTGATCTTGACCTTATGCACTATGAGAAATGTTACTCAGAGAACATATTAATCCTCCTCATTCTTTTAATGCTTTGATGCCACTTTTAAAGTCTTTGCTTAAATCACAAAAAGATGTTTTTAATAGTATATTTGGCATCAAGTTCTCCTACACTATTCTGTCTTCCTTAACTGTATGTCCACTTTACTACTCCTTAGATCCTAAAATCAATGAATAAAGTTATTCTATGAAGGACAGAGTAAATTAAGACAGTCTGAAGATATACTTGGTGTGGTGTCTTTCCCCTGGTAAAGATTTGTGATTACACTAATCTTCTGCAAACTGGGACAGGGACAAGCCTTTGGCACACAGGAAAGACCATTAGTTCTCATACATTTCCTTAACCGACTGTTGTCAGAGAAAAGCCTGTAAGTCCTAGCTAAATGCAAAGATGTCCTAAAAGATATTTGTCTCTTCAGAAAGAGAAATTGGATGGGGATATACTAATGGGAATGCTTTCTAAAGTGATCATATTTCTCTGTAGTCAGGTTTTTGGGTACAAACAAATTGGTGCCTGGTGCACGAGCGAAAAAATAACTTTCCTTTTGCTTCACCTGACTTCACCTTTTTGAAAGTTATAGACTATGAAAGGTAACATCCTGTGTCTGCAATACGAAACCACTTTTGCCCTCTGACTCATGCTGCTCTGGCCGATGTCAGTGCATGCGTTTCCTGAGTATCTGTGGCCCTGCACTCTTGTGGCCAAATTTTGTCAGTTTAGAATATCAGATTCTTTAGAATTATAGAGCTCAAATTGACTTTTTAAACTCCTCATTGATGTTCTGTACACGTTTTGTATTGACTGATAGCCTATTTCCAGCCTAGAAAGCCAATATTATCCTAGGTTGCATAAAAAAACCCATGATTAGCAGGTCAAGGGTGGTGATTCTGCCCCTCTACTCTGCTCTTGTGAGACCCCACCTGGTGTACTGCATCCAGTTCTGGGGTCCCCAGAACAAGGAAGACATGGACCTGTTAGAGCGGGTCCAGTGGAGGGCCATGAGAATGATCAGAGGGCTGGAACACCCTACAAGACAGGCTGAGAGAGCTGGTGTTCAGCCTGGAGAAGAAAAGCCTTAAGGGATACCTTATTGCAGCCTTTCAATACTTAAAGAGGCCTTATGAGAAAGATGGAAAGAGACTGGATGGGGCTTTGATCAACCTGATCTATTGAAAGATGTCTCTGCCCATGGCAGGGGGTTTGAACTAGGTGATCTTTAAAGGTCCCTTCCAACCCAAACCACTCTGCAATTCTCTAATTTTATTGAGTGTTTCTGCCTCCATCAATGAAAGCCCGTTGGATTAAGGAGATATACTCTGAGATATATACTCTTTTAAATATATATAAAAATATATAGTCTGTATGTGTGTGTATATATATATACTCTTTTAAAATGACATCTTTCAATGAGCCATCACAAACACACATGCAAATTTAAAAAAAAAAAATAATGGCTCTTCCACTCATTCCACAGTGTTAACAAATTATTGGAATTATTTCTGCAAGATATTAAATTGATTACAAAATGGAGATTACAATGTTTACCTAAAATATCAGCATAGCAGAAAGGACCGTGAGGAGATCCTTGGCACTGGTGAGGCCACACCTGGAGTACTGGGTCCAGTTCTGGGCTCCTCAGTACAAGAGAGACATGGACATACGGGAGAAAGTCCAATGAGGGCCACAAGAATGCTTAAAGGACTGGTGCATCTCTTCTGTGAGGAAAAGCTGAGAGAGCTGGGAAGAGAAGAAGGCTCAGGGGGGATCTCATCAATATGTATAAATGCCTGCAGGGAAGGTGCATAGAGGACAGAGCCAGGCTCTTTTCAGTGGTGCCCAGTGACAGGACAAGAGGCAATGGGCACAAACTGAAACACAGGAGGTTCCCTCTGAACATCGGGAAACACTTTTTTTACTGTGAGTGTGACTGAGCGCTGTGAATCTCCCTCCTTGGAGATATTCAAGAGCCATCTAGACCTGGTCCTGGGCAACCAGCTTCATGTGGCCCTGCTTGAGCAGGGTGGTTGGACCTCCAGGGGTCCCTTCCAACCTCAACCATCATGTGAGTCTGTGATCCTTAATCTTTTGAGGACCCCTCAGAACACCTGTTGCTTTTTGCTTTGTCCAAATAAATTAGAAAAATAATAAAAATTCTTGAGACTGAAGAATGCTTGAGGCTGATAGAATTTCTCGGCAATGGCTCAAAGTTACATAGCTTGGAGCTCTGTTGTCTGCCTCCTGAAGCTGTACAAAACCCATTGATTTTGTGGGCATAAAGATTCGGACCTGATAAGAATGGTTAGATGGATCAGCAACAACATGTGAGAGGGGATCCTCTTTCCCTCATCATTTCAATCAGGGACATGACCCATGCACCCAGTGCTTCTTTCATGGTCTGGGTTCTCCTATGTCTAGTTTTCACCAGGGGACACATCCATATGCAGCCTGGAAGTGCTGCGTATTCTTTATATTGACTAATTTAGTCAAAATAAAATTTTAGATTCGCTGATACACAACTGAACATTCTTCTTGTGATCAGCAGTCACTCAGACCCTAGAAATTTGACAGACCTCTGTTTCATTCAGTACTTGTGCTCTGAGCAGCACTTTGTAAGCCAAACCTTTGTCCTGCACAATGGCTGACTGCAAATTACTCACACCAGCACTTCTTAAATTTACGGTTCACCTACCCTTTTTTCATTTTCTTCACATTTTCTAAAACCTTATTACTCTGTAGTAGAAGTAGTCTATTAAAAATGCAGAAAAAAAATAAAAAAGAAAATTACAATGTCTGGTAAAATATATTTTATTTTCTTAACTGCAAGTCAATTTAAACATTAATGACAGACTGTAAATACAATATTCTATGTTTTATAATATAGAGATATTATGAATATAAGACCTTGATAGAACTTGCTTGAAAGAGCTTGCTGAAAGAAAAATAAAGACAATGTTGTTATTGTTGCTTATTTTTTTCATTCTGATTTGATTTGGTAAAGATTAGTGAGGTAACTCAGGCAGCCTTGGAAGAGTTTTGTTGATGTTGCTTTCCAGTTCAGTGCTAGATCACAGGTGGTCCAATAAAGACCAACTTTAGTAATATAGGTATGTATTTTTGTAGCACTGCACTGTCTACTTTTGCAGCAGCAAGATTTGATACGATTTATGAGATATTAGATGAAATCTTATGATTGACTTCCAATTTCATCGCAAGTATCATTACAATATAGCTTCAGGTTTACAAAAATAATTTGTTCATCTGAAAATACCACACATATAATGCCAATTTTTGTGCTAATGTGGATTTCCAACTGTGTAAAGCAGAAATGTAGGTAAATTCAATTTAACATGCCCAGAGGCACCGACTTACATACTCCTTTCTGAAACTAATCAGTTATTCATTCATGAATCTCATTTTCCTCAGTCATCTCTATATACTTTACACTTCAATCTTTACACCATCTTACCTTTCAAAAGTCAGTATTCAGTTATGAATAGTGAAAAACATTTAATTGATATCTGAGATACTCCAAATAAGATATTTGTAGTTCTTTTTCCCCCTCAAAGAGCACCTCTATTTTCTAAAGAGAGTAAGTATTACTTGGCTGCTTTTTACGACAAATGCTCGCTCCCTTCCCCACCTCATAATGATATTTGAACATTTTGCCTAGTTTAATAGAGGAAGCAAAAATTTAGATAAGAACACTTCAAGTTTTGTGAAAACTAATTGCAGGAGGAAGAGACTCTGAAAGAAAGGCAGGAAAACCTCTGTCATTGTACATTGTCTGGCAGCAGCCAGCTGCCCAATTAGCACATGCAGACTGGCTGGTGAGATGGTGTGCCTAAAGCTTCAGTCTGTCTCATGGCTCACAATGATGTCACAAGTGGCCACTTCATGTGGAGATGACTTAGGAAAGAAAAGATACACATCTATAGGAAAGTTTCTTCATCAGTTCTGTGCAGAGAACAATTTTTCCTGCTAAGCCTTGCAGTGAGAAGAGAGCTTTTCCCCTGTGCTGATAGATTTCCACTAATCCGTGATTAGTCTAAACGTATTTCTTTTCACTTGCATTTCTTGATCAATGTTTTAATACTGTCCTTTCCTCCTTTATTTCTGACTCTGCGCTTTACCACTTTATCTCCTACTTAGTCATATTTGTCCCTATTCCTTCTCTCCTGTCTGGCGATCATGTCTTTAAGTTTCTCAGCTTGCAACATGTGGACCACAGGTGGTTCACAGATGGCAGAAAGTGGTATATGAGATGCTGAGTTGTTTTTTAATCAGACACATTCACACACACAGATACAAGTAAAGAAACAAACCAGAGAATATTATAAAGCTAGTTGCCAGTGTGCATTGTGTGTCATTTGTTGATTTTTGTTTTATCTGTGTAGAATTCCCGTTGAATATCCCATTCGACCTGCAGTTACAGACACTATTTTTTTAGTCTCATGTGCTAGTACAGTTTTTCAGAGCGCTAAATAAACATAGTATGCACTCACATTGTTACAATCTAGAGCATTCAGGATGAGTTTCTAATATTCTCTCTATATTCCATTTACAAAAAAATGTAATATAACACAGACTCACCTGTGGATCCTGGTCCTATGTTTTAAGCTGCTAGGGCTCAGGTTTTAATATTTGGATTGAAATTCTTCAATGAGATCTGCTCCATCTGATCCTTTTTTTTTATTTTAGTACTTACTTCAGTTGCATTATGGTCTTCGCAGGCTGAGAAATCAGGTATGTCAATGCAGTACTGTTCCTGCTATGCTACAAGGTAAGCAAAAGCCATGTGGCTTTCTTAGTACTGGGTAATAATTTCTGACATAAAGTAGCTGTAACAGTGAAGACATAACCATCCCAACATGGTCATTTGGCTTTTGGGTTCAGCTGGTCCTCATCCTGCTCTCTTGCAATGCTGCAAGCAGAATGAACTCGTGTCTTCTTGCAGAGCAACTTGTTAGAGAAAATGTTCAAAGTAAGTAGCAGTATATAACAGAGCAATATCTTCAAAAACATGTGTTCTTCAGATTCTTATATAACCTTTACTTATATTCCTGATTAATCTGGTTTGTTGGCAATTCCTTTTGTTCATTTTAGTATTATTTAGTAAACATATGCTGGTTTGAGTGGTTTTTCTCTTGTAGTTAGTATATGTTGAGGTGTTCTATATTGATAACAATGATTAATGCATTTTGTGTAGCTTAAAAATAGAATGACAAAGTTTTGTCTGTAATATGCCCAAAATTGTACCTTGTCCATTTCCACATGAATTTTTATGTATTAATGTTTTAATCTATTTCTGAAAGTTTCTCAAGACAATAAATCATTGCTGCGAAGTTTACTCACAAAATATTGCATGTGAAATTCATACTTGCTCTAAAAAAACATGCTTACATGATCCATGATAATGTTCTTACAACTGGAAATTACTGCATTTAGAGAATATACAAAATATGGTAAATAATTCTGAGCTGCTTATTCTCTTTAAAGTAATCATATTTTTATTTGAAAAGAAATAAAATTAAATATTATAAATATGTGTGTATTGCTCTAAGGCAAGAAGAGAACTAAAAAACTACATCATGTCAGAAAAATGTTTGATCTACAAAGACAATGGTTAAAGAAACCTGAGTCAGTGATGCCCAGGTGTTCTGAGTGAAGCTCTGCCTCATTGACAGACTCCAAAAAAAGAATGTCATCCTATTGAGACAAGTGCCACATGATCTGTATGTATTTTCAGTCTGTTTTATTGTTTTGTAGACCTGAGGTTTGTGTTTTCTTTTCTGAAATTAATTTTCTTATTTTCAAATTACATACCTTCTTTACCATAAGTGCACGAAGACTTAGAATTTTGTCAAGTAAAAGCTTCTCATAGTACTTTTTTTGTGACCTGGTTAAAGGTACTGGCAAAACAAGGAATCTCTGCTTCTAAACTGATTCTATTGTTATGTGTTTTTATTATGCATGTTAATATATTGTCAAGAGATATAATTATTGATCTCTGTCCAGGTAACTATATCATTTACATTTTCCTTGCCAATAAGATATAATCTTAGTGTGCCAAAAGGAAACAGATGAGTGCAGTAAAGAGATTGCCAGACTTATGAGATTTATTTACTTTTTCTTTATGAGTGGGTCTTTCATTTATGAGCAGGTTGTGGGGTGCAACATTATGTAATACAGTGTAATATGAAAGGGAAACTCTTCACAGAAGGTCTGAAATCTTAAATTTGTTAGGAGAAAATGTGTCATGTCGGATCCAACAGCCCGAGAGAGGTGAGGCTGCTGCTGCTCCATGTGCTATCTCTCAGCTTAGTAACGATTTCCTCTGTAAAACTGAACTAAGGTAGTTCAGCTACGCTGCACTAAACTAATTCTTGGATCTCAGGAAGCTGAACAACTGGAAGGTGGATTACAGGTTTTTGCTGGGTACAAGGCCAGGTGACCACAGTCATACTTAAAGAATGGGAAATTATTCATTAGTTCTTAATGAATAAATTCAGCTTCTTAGTAGATTACAAAACTGCTGAGGAATGGCAGATAGTGGAGATGCAGCAGCACCATAAAATCAGTGCATGAAGCCAGATCCCCAACACAAAACCCAAGACACTGACCTAAGCAATGAACTTAATTTTCAGCATGTGGTGTACAGAGTACTGCTCAAATATTCAATGCATGTGTTTGGTTAAGGACAGGGTTACTCCTTTCATCTTCTAAGGAAAAGATAAGTTCATGTAGCTACTGCTCAAGGGACCAGGAAATTTGTATAGTATGGTTTTGAGCACATAGAAGTACTCTTAAGTTGCCTTTTAGCCATCTATCAAATATTTCACTATATATTGAAGTTCTAGTCCAATAATTATAAACAATCATGAAAGGGAATGCTCAAGGCTGCAGATTTTTTTCATGTAATGGTTACAAAGTTTGAAGTCTAGAACAGCTCCTCAAAACATTTCACCCATGTTAATCAAGATAATTTTACCAATTGAGAATGCTACCATGAAATGAAAAATAAAAGGTTAATGTAAAATGTGTGGACAGATGAAGCATATTGTAGACATTGGTAGTTAAATTAGCATATTTTACCTTTGTTTAGGATAAGAAGATTAGTTGTATTATATGTGGGTGTGACGAAAGAATACTTTTTTTTTGGGTGCTGTGTCTTTTCCATGACCTGGGCTGTTTTGGCAAGCACCCTGCCAGCAGGTCCAGGGAGGTGAACCTTCCCCAAGTCTTTGGCAATTGTGACATCTCATTTAGAGGACTATGGCCAGTTTTGGGCTCCCCAGTACCAGACAAGAGAGAGTCACCAAGATGGTGAGGGGGCTGGAGCACCTGGTATACAAGGCTGAGTGCTGCGCCTGCTCAGCCCAAAGAAGGGAAGTCTCAGGGGAGGTCGTATTGCTACCTCATCTGCTACGTGATGGAGCCAGACATCTCCCAGAGGAGTACAAGGAAGGGGTGAGAGGCAGCAATGGGGACAATCTGGAAGATAGGGAATGCCAACTAGATGAAAGGAAAAAAAAATATGAGGGTGATCACATGCTTGAAGAGGTTGCCCAGAGAGGCTGTAGAGTGTCCATCCTTGCAGATATCAAAACTCAGCTGGTCATGGCCGTGAGCAACTTGCTTTAGTTGACCCTTCCTTTCAGCAATGTATTGGACCAAATGACTGCTAGAAGTCCCTTACAACCTACGTAATTCTATGATTCTTTGATTCTAACTTACTAGCCATTTTATATTTGTATATGTTCATATATACTCATACATGTATAAGAGTCTATAAATCTACAATTCTTCTGTTCTCATTGTCTAAACAAAGTTCTGGCATCTAAGCTTAATGCAAGAAACTTAAAAGAGACTTTGATTATAGCAGTCATCCACCCAAAATTTGTGGGAATGCCAGAATATGACAGTGCAGCCCTTTCTCACTGCAGTTCCAAGCATACTCCTGCAGGCAGTCATAGGTGCTTCATGGCACAAAGAATTGCTGCACACATTTTATGTAAACGAATGCTGCCTGTAATTCATACATGGTAATATTTGTAACAGGACTGTATGGAACAAGGCACTCCCCGCGCCCCGATATATATTTTCTTTATACTCACTTTTTACTGGCAATAAACCTCTGTTCTGAATGTTAGTAAAATATGCAGTCACTCTTCAACTTACAGCAAATTCCTTGAATTTGAAAAAGTAAATCTAATTTTTTTTGTTCTAGAATATCTGCATAAAACGTTATTTTCCTTATCACCCCTTGGTTTTTTTTACTGTTAACTGTAGGCAGGTTCTGACCAGTTTGATATCCTAGTCCTACACAATGGAAAAGCAAATTATTTTTAAAGTTAGTGCCAAATTCTGTCTAGATACAATAATTAGAGATAATGATTTCTGTGAATTTCACAGGATAGGGACAAAATGTTATATTGCATTAATATGTGATAATGCTATTGCTGTCTTGGGACAGTGATGAAATCAAGTATGGCTGTTATTATAAACACAGCCATTCTGTAACTAACAAAGTTTCTTCATTGATTAGATAAGACAAAAATTTTTGCTTAAACTTTAACCTCTGTATCATGGCTAGTAGTATACAGCTGCCTTGATTAGTAATGGAATTTTAAACTCATCTCTAATTCACGAGCAACTGAAAAACCTGTTTCAGGAAACCTCAAACCTCTCAAAATTCATTGCTATGACATTTGACTTCAAGACATTTGTAACACACTGTAAATAGTAAAAGGAAGCCTGATCTCCTGCACTCTAGAGTGACTCTTAAAATTAATAAAGCTGAAAATTTTGTGAGCAAGAGCATAATTTGTCCATGTGTCCCAATGAATATGAACTGTAAACTTTTTTTATTGAAGATTTAGGAACTGAGATATGAATAAAATATGTGCAAACAAAGAAATGGAATACACTTATATTTTTTAAACATAATATAAAACTGAGTTCTTCTTTTATGACTCCTGAATATTAAATTCATTGTCAGCCAAATGAAGACAGAATATGTATTCAATCAACACTGAAATATAACAGACCCTATAAACTCTCTTTATTTGAATAAGAAAATTTCATCTGCTTATCACCAAGATGAAAATAAAATAGAATTCAGCAGTTGAAGCCAAATTCTACTTCCATTGGAAATGAACTTCAGCACACATTAAAGGATTTTTTTTTCTCTAGAAGGTACTTTTTGTATATACCAGAGAAGTTCAAGAACATCTTTCTCTGACCTTTTTCATAGATTAAATGCAGTGAAATAAATTGTGTTATACAGGGTATTGACTGCAAGTTGAAATTCTTGCATCAATGAATTTTCCATTTAGTAGTATCGTCCACTTTCTTACTGAAGTGGTAACTAGTGCATTTCTGTTATATTTCTGACTCTGAGTGCTGCAAACTTTTTTGAGATTAATAATAAATTAAATATTTATGGGATGGAGGATATCCTAGTACAAATATTATAGATTATATGGATGGTAAAGACTTTCTTCTAAGGAACTTTTAATTTAGAGTGTTTTGCAAGAAAATTAAATTCAGGTATATCAGTTAGAGGTTTTCCCTGAATGAAAAATATAGAAATGATTGCCTGTACAGCTCATATAGCTAGTACCTCATTAACTAAAATATTTCCATTGACTTAAACTAAATTGCAGGAGTTGGGCTGTTCAATTTGTATTATCTATGAGGTTATTTAATATAGAATTGACTTTGAGTGTAGGAGTCCTTCATGAGCTTCTTTCCCTCTGCTGAGTGTGCCTCACTTCAGTATTTGTTTTGGTTTCCATATGTCCTTACTATCAGATACAGCATATAAGAAAAAAGAAAGCCTCAGAAATGCTTAATGAGACTATGCTCTTTCACCATCTACACATACATATAGAAGAACCTTTTTTTCCCATCTAACTCAACAATACAACTAATCTTAAGATAACTTTGTTGTTCTGTTGCTAGGCAACAAAAATAGACATTAGCTGTTTTGAAAACATGGACTTATTCATCTAATATCTGACAAACAGCAGAGAATGAATTTCTAGTGTGGAGGCTTGATCCTGTGCAGAATTGACATTTCAGATGATAACAACTTCCGTAACCTCGTCTTTTTCTGTTAAGATGTAAATATATAGCTGGAGAATAAAAATAATACAGTAATTAATACTGTAAAGAACTATATAAAATGAAAAATTATCCTTTATAGTTTGAAAACCAAAAGTAATGCATTTAATGAATTCATGAAATCAAAAATGCACATCCAGAGGTCTTTGTCTCAAAAAAACCCATTCAAGGTATCAACGTGTGAGTGACCTGTTGTAATAAAAGCACAACTGATATTGTTGCAACTCTATGAAAGAAATAACAGCTTGGATCAGAATATGATTGGCTTTTGCCTTAAAAATTTCTTCTAATGTGTTTCTCAATCTTACCACATAACAGAAGAGGAGAACAGTTAATTGAATGGATTAGAAGAGATCCCAGATTTTACAGCCTCACTATGCTGTGTAGGAGCTGCATTAATGAAGACTTTGGTAGGGGGGAGACAGGAAGAAGGAATCTTCTTTTTGTCTTTTGAGACAGAAAAATGGCACAGTTATTTGACTTGACAATTTTGGAAACTTGTTTTCAGAGTGTCATGTTTACAGAACCATCTTTGCAATAAAATGTTATAGGAATGTACCCTTTTCTTTGAATTAAAGCAACTATGTCTTTCATGGGTCCCAACATCAATGTCCAGTAGCAATGGCCTTACTCAGGAGAGCTGGAGTTTCCATTCTAGTCTTAATTAGTCCAATAATCAATTATATCATTTGGTGGCTGAGTGAACTTTATGTGTGTGTCCCACCCAGGACTGAGTTTCTTTTTGTATAAACTGGAGATAATATTCTTTTTTTTATGTGAATGTTTCAAGGACTAAATAAATGTCTGAACAGTGTTCTGAAAAGTATAAGAAGAAAGTTCTATGTTGCAAATATTGCTATTACTCTTCGGCAACATTACATATAAATCAACATCACAAAAGTGGGAGGTAGGAGTGTAAGTCTGTCTCTGAAATTCTAGCTAAATTACTTTTGTTTACTTGCTTTTCCTGAACGTCCAGAATCTTGGCAATTTTCTGCAGGACACACCAAGACCAAATTTTCAAACTTTGACTTCAGTTGTGTGGCATTTGTGAATTTAAGATTTACTTTTTCCTAATACTTGTTAGGAAATGGTTTATGAGGTGTTTTTTTCTCTTTATAAAAAAATACCATGGAAATAAAAGAGATTTTGATGATCAACTTAGTGGAAAAACTTTAATAAATGAGGTTTTAAATGAATACTTCCAAAATGGTTAGACACCAGAGAGGTTATTTGTTTTGAACTTACCTATCTTGTTGTTAGAGGTTGTGTGAGGGGAACACACCAACATAGATGCTACCAGAGTGCTCGGTGGTAACTGAGTTCTGGTTAAAGCCTCATGCAGTTAATGTGGAAGTGATGCAGTGGGACTTTCTCTTTACTCTAAATGGATCAGCCAGAGACATTGGAGGGAACACTCGTTCTTCATGAACAAGTAGAAACCCACCCTTTTAGTTCTTGTTTTCATCAACGTTTCTTCATCTTTTATGACTTTGAAGGTCATCTCCGACCTCTGAGTTCTTACCAGAGTCCTCCAGAGACCACAGAGTGAAGAAATATTATTGCCTCCCTGTGTTTTTGTAATATTAAGACAGCAGAGCTCCACTTCAGTGTGATTGCTTTCTTGACTAGCAGACCATGTTGCTATTTTATTATTACCAGAAAACCTCACTCATTCAGAATAATGACTGAGAAACCCATTGTGAGTTACAGAAATATGCAAGCTGGTCAAGCAAACAAGGCTAACCCTCCCTTTCCCATATACAAAGTGCTCTTGATCCATTGATCTGTAACAAATGACTTTAAACTGATTTTCCTAACTTCAGAAAATGGAATGGGATTGCAGCAGACTGACAATGATTTAAAAAAAAAAAAACTCTCAGGAGGAAAAGAAACATTGCAAACAGGATGAGACATGTGCGTAAGGCGGTGTGTGAATACTTGTCATGAACAGTGCAGCAGGCTCACACCCATCATTAAAAATTACAGCACAGTCTTGTAGCTGTAGAACTTGCGTTGCTCTGCTGTTATAATTTATTTCTTGTGTTGTGATGGTGCCCAGGAGTCCAGCGATAGACTCCAAATGAGCTTCATTCTCTATTACACAGAACAAAAAGAGACTCTCTGTCCTCATTTATTTCATAATGAATTGATTAACAGGTTTCTACATATTTATAAAAGTTTTAATGTAAAAGTAATTTCAATTATTTCTGATTATTACAATAAGCTGGTAAGTTAGGGATGAAACATTTTTTTAGAATTAATGACAATTAACTGTCACTCTATTGCAAAACCTCATGGGAACTGGAAACGAGCAGACATTTTTCGATACTAATTAGAAATTAATCTTTCTCTCCAATCTTGGAATAAACCACTGATTTTTTGTCACTAGGTCATTTAAAACAGAATTGAAAAGAGAGATTTGTCAGTGCTCTCGTTATTGCATGACTATTCATCCTCTACTCCAGCACTTGAAAAAGCAAAACAATAAAACCATGCAAAGCTGCAGAGAATGTAGCAAACTAACTCCAATATTTTCATTTAACATACTTTTCTTTCTGCAGAGTTAAACCAGGGGGACTCTTTCCCTGCTATGAGGAAAGTCTAATGTCTCCAACTACCTTGAGTTCCTCCATCACTCATTTATTTTGCTTGTAAACAGGATGTTGCTCATAAACCTCCCTCAAAACAATCTTTTACCAAAAGCCGTGGCGTTTTGGTTTGGTTTGTTTTTTTTTTTCTAACCCTTTTCCATGCCACACATAGGAAAAGGTTTCCTGGGTCAAGAAAATCATCTTTACTTTAGACTCAGGTAGTTCACAGTTCTGCAGCTGCTGTTCCCTGAGGCTCTGTGTTAACCTACAGGAACCAGGAGCTGTTACCAGCATGGTTGTCTGTCTGTCAAATTAAGAAACACAGAGTTGCGTTCTTCATTCCTGTAAGAAAATGGTCCTTTTGAAACTGAACAGTCTGAGTGTTAAAATATCTGACCTTGTTAAATGAATCTCCTCTAAATATTGTACCATGTTTTCCTACTAATAGTTTTATCTTCATATAAAAGAATTTACAGCAGCCTCCCTAAAACCTCTAGAGTGCTTTCTACCCACTAAAAAATAACTATTTATTTAGATATATGGTGCATACAATATTTTGTCTGTCTAAAACAAATCTTGCCAACACTGTCAACATTATCTTGTAATATTGTCAGAATTATCTCTTGCTGCTATTTGTCAACTATCCATAAAGTCCTGGTTCCTGTAGACGCATACATATATATATGTAAATACCCAGATATCTGTACATACATATGTATATACATAGGTGTAATTCTAACTGTGCATTAAACATTGAAAAAAATAATTTGAAAACAGTCTAAATGTACTGAAAAGAAAAATAGCAGAAGACTATATACCCACACTAATTATTTTATTGAGTATGGATGGAAAATCAAAGCCAAATACAATTCTAAAGTTGCCCTTAATGTTTTTATTCTTTTTTTTTTTTTTTTTTTAATGAATTTTTTTCTGTTGGGGCTGGGAACTGCTTTCGTTTAATAAGATCACAAGAAATGTGGGCATTTTCATGGCCAGGTACACTTTCTAATGAACAAAATAATAGAAAATCCAGCCATAAATGTTTTCTTTTTAAAAAATAAAGTTTAGTAGAATCAAAGAACTTGCTGAAAGGAAGTGTCAACCAGAGGAAGTTGCTTACAGCCATGATCAGCTGAGTTTTGAATACCTGCAAGGATGGAGACTCCACAATCTCTCCTTGCAACCTCCAGCTGGTGATCCAGCGTGTGATCACCCTCATGATATTTTTTTTCCTTGCATCTAGTTGGCATTCCACATCCTCCACGTTGTCCCTCCATTGTGTCCCTCTTAGAAATGTCTGGCTTTGATGTCCGATCAGGTAGCAATACAGCCTTCCCTGAGACTTCCCTTCTTTAGGCTGAGCAGGCGCAGCTCTCAGCCTTGTATGCCAGGTGCTCCAGCCCCCTCACCATCTCGGTGACCTTCTGCTGGACTCTCTCTTGTCTGGTACTGGGGAGCCCAAAACTGGTCACAGTCCTCCAAATGAGATGTCACAAGTGCCAAAGAGAGGGGAAGGCTCACCTCCCTGGACCTGCTGGCAGGGTGCTTGCCAAAACAGCCCAGGCTGCAGGCAGCCACCTTCTCTGCTGCCAAGCTCCCTAATGACTCACCTTCTACTTACTGTCCAGCACATCTTTCCTTCTGCAAAGGTGCCATCTAGCAGCTTTCTAGATAGGTAGATGGACAGATAATTGTGTTTATACATATATATATGTGTGGTTTTGTGTACATATTTACAGAGGGGTAGAGCTGAAAACATTCTTCCTTTCTGGGAAACTGTGTTTCACAAAAGCTGGATCCCCTGTTCTCCAAGCAGAATTTTGTCAGATTCCAAATGAACTGAACAACATGAACCTTTTTTCCAACTTAAAATTCAACTACTTTATGTTTCTGTCTTTTCACAGCTTGTCCAAAGCACAAGAATCTAAATAGCAAGGGTTTTTTCTGCTTTTTGTCTATGTAAATCAAGAAATAAACTTATGTAAAAGACACCCTTAAACAGGACTAATCATACAAAATTTCCAGACTGAAAATACATGCATTAACCTTGAACAAAGATTGCAACTCCTGGATGTTCATCAAAAATTAAATGAACATTTTTTTTCTCTACAAATTCTCCCTTTAATGTATGCATGTGTACACACATACCAACAAACACACATGCAAAAACAACCGTATAAGCAAGAATCAGTTATTCATATAGCAACACTTATACTTCAGTAAATATGTATATATGCATATATTCAATAAATGCATATATATATTACATGAGAAGTTCATTTTTGTTCAACATAAAATCTCCTGCAGTATTTAAGAAAATACTAGTTAATCACAGGGAGTCAGTGAAATTTTATTCACTTTTCTAAGTACATTAGAAATCCAGAGAAATAGGTTATGGGTTTTTTTAAATTAATTTCATCCTTGGTTACTAACCTTTGTATTCAATTTCCTTTGTTGGTTGAAAATTGTCTTATTAATCCATTATGTCAGAAGAACAATTCCTTCCTGGTTCCTGAACAAATTATTCACAAAGAGAATAAATTAAAATGCTTCTGGGGGAAAGATCTGCTTTATAAGCAACCCAGATACCTAACATATTAGACCTAATTAATAAGGCTATCTAAAGGACTGAAAACTTTAAGTTACATTATTAGATATGCTTTTGTTTCTTTAGAGGTGCTCAGTGTAATGGAAGTGTTGGTGTCCTTTAACCGCAATGACTGTGTTCACTGTGCAAAAACATCCAAGAGAGAAAATAATCTCTTCTGTATTCTAATACCATCTCCCCACTTCACATATAAATTAAGGAAAAAAAAATTGAAGTAGAGGGGCTGGGGAGGCAATCATCTGGTACAGGTCTAATTTCCAGTGATGTCTTTCACTACAAATGTAGCAAGAGCGATTACCATGTTCCTTTTCACTTCATCTCTCTCTCACAGCTGCTAAGAGTGTGTCTGGTCCAAGCTTCTTTTAGAGGATATTCTAAGGCTATAAGGTGTCAAAGAGGGATGGATAAAGTGGCACGGTGATTTATGGTTAGTGCTTCTGTTATGGGTAAAAAAAATATACATATTTCTGATCAAGAAAGTAAGATTATTTTAACATGACCCATTTCCCTGACACCATCAGGAATTTATTGATTTTGTGTTAAAGATTTTAAGTTCTGCTTTCCAGAGCATTCTAAGACATCTGGACATACCTATCACTTAAAATGGGATTGGTTTTATCTTTCTGACCGGCCATTTCCAAATCACAGGCTTTGTCTCCCAAATCTTAAGATAAAAACTTTCTACCCAGTGGTGCTTCCTATAATTTTTCATTAATACATAGCTCTGCTTAGTGGGAAAACCTACGGGAAATTATGGAATTCAGATTAACTTCTGAACCTAAATAATGTCAAATGGTAGAAATCTTATCTCATAATGCAACCCTAAGAAATATTGGAATCTAACTTCATCTTGATAAGACTGAAACTAATGATTTTTAACTTTTCTGTTTGGAATATAAATCAATAAACATAATTCAATATAATATAATCAAAATGTTTTGACTTTACTGGAATATTTTAGTTTGATAGGTCATACCTTAAAATTATATTTTTTTATAAAAAATATGCAGTATTTCAACTGATGGAAATAAATTATTCAGTCATGTCCCATTCAACTGGGAAGAAATCAATGCAATCTTAAGAAGAAAAAATTATTTCAGTTTATCAACATTTCATGAACAAAAGAAAGAAAGAATAATCTGTCAGAATATTTTCAAAAAGCTTTTGTAAAATGCAGTTAGTTGAAACATGAAAAAAACCTTGTTCTGCCATGCTCTCAAAAAGTTACTGTACAAAGCTGCTGACTAGCTTGTGATACCAAAGTTTCTGGATTTTACTTGACAAATGACAAAGGAGAGGGCAATTGCTTGCCTTTATGATACGTACAAATCTAAGAATTCAGTTGTATTTTAATTCTTTACGAAAAATTTATTACTTTGTTCTGAGTGAAAAGTAGTAAACCTTGACTTTGGTCAGTGTGTGTAAAACCGTAGAAGACAAACTGTGATCTACCGTTGTGCGTAATGTCAAAAATATTTCAGCAACAATTCTGGCTTTTGTGTGGTTACAATGAACCTGGTCCTTCTGGGAACAATTGAGAACAATTATGGTGTACATGATGGAGTAGTCTACAGTGCTGCTGTTGTTATCCCATCATCTTTTGTAGAACATACGAAGTTTCATGGTGCATCTGTGGGAAGAATTCCGAGTTCTCTGAATCTTTCAAAAATTATCAGTTTTCTGTGTGGTCTAATGCATTCTGGTTGAGCCAATACTTTCCCTAGCAAGTATTTATTTCATATTTATCTTCATATTTCATTAAAAAAGGCTTTTGCATTTTGCTTAATGTTTTATTAGTTCAGCTAAAACTAGATACTCCCTCTTAAATGGGCAGACTGATAGACAAAGCCAAATTGACTTTGGGACAGGAGCCAGCTTTAATCCTTTGTCCCAACAAACAAATAATAATAATTAAAAAAAAAAATCTAAAGGAAATTTTATTATGAGTACTTTCATTTGTTTGGTTGGTTCGTTGGTTGGTTGATTTTTGCTTTTAAATTGCAAACTCTAGGTAAAACCAGAATGAAAATCAAATGAAGGGCTGGGGAGCCTGTTTCACCCAGGAGACTCCTGAGAGAGTAGTCCTAAGAAGGAGACTTATTTGCTGCATTTATAGTGTGCCTAAGATGGCCAGGCAAGAAAACAGGGAGAAGTTTGACACTGTCTTTGTATATTTGTATTTCTTCCTTCTAGTTGCTCAGTGTAAGTTTTGCTTTAGGATCCTGTGGGAAAGGACTGATCTCTCACATTGTTTAACGTCACTGCCTGAACGAAGCTGATTGATACATGCAGCAGCTGAGTGGTTCATAGCAATGACACCATGTACATGCTTAACCCAAGCAACGGCAAGGATGCCTCGCAAGCCAAGACTGCAGAGTAACTGAGGTGCACTAATGGGGTCTGCCATTTTCCCCAACTGCAAAGCTCTGCAAACTCAAGTCTTAATCATTTGTGTGCCTACAAAACAACACTTTATATCCCCCAAATATAAAGAATTAAGAAGTTATAGTCTTCTTCTTTAAAGATATTAAGGTATCAGCTCCAGGAATGAAGTAAAGGGCAAGCGGGCACAACTGTGAATGAACAAAACAGGCCAAGAATTTAAGTGGAAAATCGCAAGAAATCTTTGTTTTCTTAAGTACCAAGGAAAAGAAATTCAGAAACAGCTTCTCAATATTAGCTTGGGCAAAAAGCTGCACAAACCAATTTTCAAAACAGAGCTTGAAAAATTTATAACAGCAGTTGCACATTGTAGTTTTCATCGATAATACAAACTGGGTTTGATGAACCAAAAGTTTCCTTCAAGTCTTATATCGTATGAAAGCAATTAATTTAAATTCATTTTCTATTAAATTGTATATTCAATCAATATTAGAATATGTGATTCTTCTGAAACATACTTTAAGTGGAAACCCTTGAAAGATTCCACAGAATATGTGATTTTTCAATGATGCACATCAGCATTCCATTGCTAAGAGAGCAGGAAGGTCACAGTGAGAGATGTTTCTTCCTCCATTACTATGTTTTTCTATGGATTATTTAATCTTATTTTTTCTTTGAATTGAAGATCAGATAAACATTTGTCCCACTAATATTGGAAGAAAGCATGTAAACTTATGATACACATTCTTCTGATTTCAAACTAAGGAAAAATACTTTTTGTCTGTAAAAAAGTGAAAATTAAGGTTTTGATAACATGAAATATATTCACTTTTCTAAAGTTTCTTCTGTTAAAGAGTAGGAGTCTTTCATTTTACTCTTTTTGTTAAATTATATTTTTTAAAGCTAACAATAGTGGACAGGAAATTTTATTCAAATTTTCCTTAGTATAGTGTAGCAATGTAACACAACTGATATTTTCTGACTTATTTATTTTCATAATCATTAAAATACTAATAAATAATACTATGAATATTTAAGTTTGCACATAAATTTTTCAAGTGTATTAATCCATGATTTTAAAAAGTACATAGTCATTTATTTCTCCCTCATATCCAAATGCATCTCATGATCACTCCAGGTGTAAGAAGCCACAGTTCATGTTTTCTTTACAGTGTCTTTGATGATTGCTGATAGCATTCTCATGCTGTCTGGGGACAGTTCCTTGGGGACTCAGTCCACAGAATCTATTTGACTAGTCTGACTTTGCTGATCCTAACAAGAATGAATTCCCTTAGCACTAGTGAAAGTATAAATACTGAGGCCTGTCTAATCTGATCCTGTATGCAAACATGAACTAAGATAATTTTTGTAGAGAACAATTATGTGTCTTTAAAAGAAGTCATAATCCATTATATAGGTCTTTTGGTGAAGTCTCATGAGTAAAATCACAGTTCTTTTCATCATAGCAGTCTGAACATGGAAAAATTGGGGCATGTTACTCAGCTGTGTCTGGTAAAACCTGCAGTTGATTTTTTGAGGAGTATAAGTTTCAGCAGAGCATTAGAACAGTAAAGGGTTAAGCACAAAAATTTAAAATATTTCTATCCATTTGCTAAGTGAGTGTGAGTCATATTTAGAAAGGTATAAACCTTTGTCTATCCGGAGGAGGAGATGGTTGTTAGCAAAAATGTAATTGCAGACAGTTTTGTGAATACCACAGATCTCTATATACTGCAGATTCTGATTTGAGTAAGGGCTAAGGTATTAAAGAAAAAGAGCTAGCAGAAGTGTCCCTTAAGTTGAAAGACTTGAAGGGTTTAGACCTGAAAGCTATGTATAGATCAGTCAACATATTTTTTGTCTCTGGGGCTTGTCTTTATAGTCAGGGGACAAGAAAGTCTGCTGGTTCTGAAATACTTCAATACACCTAACATATTTGAACAATGAGATGTAGTGTCAATTTCTGACAGACAGAAGCAAGAATAGTAAACATCACTACACAATGGAAAGATATTTTCATTTTAGAAATTATCGTGGTATCTTCTTAGAACTGGAGTTAGCAGAATCAAATCATTTGTGAACATTCAGTACTACTGTTTGATGGCCAGCGGGATACATAGAGGAGATAACAGTTTAAATATATAAGAAATAGAGACATTTTTTATTTAACCTTGGCTGTTTCTCTGGTGTTTATAATTTGTAAAGCATAAATTGTATTTTAAAATATTTTTTATGCTTGTATTTGTTGTATATAGAGTGCTCCTCATTCTTTGTTCTTTATTTTGGATGGAGAAACTTGACCTTCTGATTTGATATGATTTGCTCTACCCCTCTTCTCATTCGAGAGAGAGTCTCTGCAAATTGAAAATCACATTAGGAATTAAGAGGTGTCAATTTGCTGCAGCGAATCTCAAAACATCTTTAATATAAAACCAAAATATTAATGTGCACAGGGTTTTAAAATCAGCTATAACAACAGTCAGAGTAGAATAACAATGTAAGAAAAGCTGGGAACAGTCTGCACTGGACCATGCGCCAATATTGAAAGTGAATTAAACTGAAATGCGTAATTAATATATAACCTAGCCCAGAAAGTACTTCAAAATAACTGAGGAAATTATTTAGATTCTGAGGTTACTTTATTTATTAGTAGTTCAGCGAACAAGGTAAAATTTAATCCATACAATTTTACACATAGCATAGTAACACCAGCCACTTCCATTTACCATGTCACTTAATATCTTTTGATATGACATGAAACTACCTTGCATTCCCACACCAGTCTGCAATTCTTCTTTAATGGGACTGTCTTCAATAACTGTTATGCCCAAAAGGCAAGAACTCTCAAGCCTGGCGTGCAGACTCCAACTGGGATTCCCACCTTAGCTAGGGAGGGAGCAGGCAGGTTACACAGAGGCAGTGCATGGCGCTGGCTCACTGCAGGCCGGAGCAATGCAACTGTGTGCTTTGTAACCTGACTGATCTGTCAATTTAGATCAGTAATGTTAGATACCAGAAGGGCAAGACTATCAGAAAATCTCAAGCAAATTACAAAGATGTCCTCCAGCTGCAAATTTATCTTCCTATCTAGTACAAACAGCTAATAGTCTGGTGGCCTAGCAGTTGAGAGAGAAAACAGATGGCATATCATCCTGATAGACATCACTAGTTATAGACAGTCACTTCGATCTTATTCGGAAATTAAACAGAGTCTTTCCCTGTTTTGCCAAAGACATATGTCTCTTCAGAAAGGAGGCTGAATGGGGAATTCTCCCTTTTAAAAGACGTGTAGATGTGGCACTTAGGTACATGGCTTAGTGGTAGACTTGGCAATGTTAGGTTTACAGTTGGACTCGATGATCCTAAGGGTCTTTTCCAACCTAGATCATTCTATGATTCTAACTGACAAGCTTCAACAACATTAACTGAACAAAATTTTTCCTAATATCTGAAGACAAAGGGTTGGTCTTTTGACTTAGGCACTTTAGAATCTGTACAACATTGACAGTCAAAGGA
Source organism: Platalea leucorodia (assembly GCF_965183815.1). Classification (NCBI taxonomy): domain Eukaryota; kingdom Metazoa; phylum Chordata; class Aves; order Pelecaniformes; family Threskiornithidae; genus Platalea; species Platalea leucorodia. The sequence goes on from NC_138826.1 coordinate 80,726,729, forward strand.
GTTTTGGCTCTTATTCTTTTAAGCCCTTCTGAATATTTTACCAGTCGTATATTTTCAAGTTTTATTTCAGTTTTATATGGTGAATACTTTAAAAAAAATAACGAGGCCATTAAGAAATATTTGCAAAGCAGTATTTTGTAACTAACAATGCTTTTTTCTCCCAAAAGTAACCTTTTTAAAACTCTTCATTTGAGGATTGAATTATATTCATTAAATGTGTTTTGTTTTACCTTACTTAAACAGGGAATTCATTACATGCAGACAATTTCAAAAGTAATTCTATTTACTTACCATCTTGAATGAGGTGTTTAATTTCATCCAGGTCTCAAAATAGCTAAGGGAACATAACGTTTATTTAACCTTGTCACTGCGTTGGGGATACATGCTATTTATAAAGGTATTACAGCTTGGAAGTCTTAATAGCTCCAGCTCACACTACTTTCCAACAGATATAGTAGCTATTTACTTACCAAACAGAGGTGCATAAAAGATAAATTAGTTAATGTGGATACAGCATTTTGAAAATTTTGACCTTTATAAGACTGATTGCCTTTATTGACTGATGCGAAGATACTGTGTGCTGTTGTTTTGCTACTGGTTATATACTGTTTGATACTATATTCTCACACAAAAAAATTCATAAAACATATATTTCCCTTCAAGCTCTATTGTTTTCTAGCTCTTTTTTTCCCCCCCACTCCTTTTTTTACTTGAGGATATTGTTGAAATAATTACTATCCTAAGTTTGGGAAACTTTCGTAATAGAGATAGGTATCTAATCTCAATCTATCACTGACAGTTAATTCAGAGAGAAATACAAATTACTGCTTAAAGTGTGGTAGCAGTTACAAAAGAATATGTGCCTTGAGGTCACTTCGTGAGTTTTTTTCTCTGCACTGTTTAAAGCCGTTCAGTTTCCCATACTGTTCACACTGATATCTTTTATGTGCATGCTGGTTTTGCTTTCATTTACTTACCTTATTTTAAAGGAAGTAGGTCTCAGTACCTGTTCCACTTTAAATTACATTATTTTACACGTTCTTTCATTTCTTTTTGTTAATTTGTGCTAAGTTAGTTCTTCACATTTTGAAAAATGGTTGAAAATGAGTGTGAGGAGAGTAGCCAGTGTGAGTGGAAAGGGGCCTAATTTTCACAGACTAGAGAAAAATCTTTCTTTGATGAAGTCACTATCACAACTCCCAGTGATTTCAATACAGCCATTATTTGACACCATCTCTGAACTTAGCATATTAGTTTCTAAGGAAGATAATTCTCTTATTACTTCAAAAGTCATCCCACATTTCAAATCATTCTGATTCTTTCTCTTCATCTTGGATTTCATGTTAAAATAAAGACACTGAAATGAGGACACTTTTACATTCCAAAATTTGTTAGGAGAGTATCACAATACCCATAATGCACAACACTGATAGTTATTCCTTCCTAAATACTATTATAAACCATTTGACCTAATAGACTCCTTCAACCCTGTTACCTCTTTTTATAAATATACATAATTGAGAGATTGTGCAGAAGAAGAAAGAGGAATAGGAATGTTAAATAGCTTACCTGATTTCACCCTGGATGAAATTTGTGTGATCAGCTGAAAGTACCAGTTTAAATGTCCTGGGTTTCAAATGTCACTTACATATGCATCTGAAAAAGAGTCAAACCTAAAAGTTTTATTTGTTGCAACTTTATAAACTTCTGCAGTGTTTACGTAACTGGATTCATGTTTGTGTGACTCAGTTCTTATATTGACACAGTATCAGACACACAGGTTGGTCAGGTGCATTTTCATCTGTATTGTTCTGCAAACTCACTGCCAAATTTTTAATACATCTTATAAATATTAATAGGAGAATGACTTAAAAGGCATTACTGATGGAAAATCATAAAGTTAAACTACTTTAATTGTCTTTCTTTGGAACATTTTAGGAAGAGAGCATTGCTCTGTTGGGTTCCTCCTCCCCTTTTAAAAATATAATTAATGTTTAAATTGCATTTACAGTAAAGCAGCATAAATTCAATTAGGAGTTAAATGCCTGTATTAAGAAGAATTAATATAAAAAGGATTAAATTTGAACAATGATCTTAACATAAAAGATGAACCATGCAAAGAAGATCATGCAATACATAGCACTGTTTTTAATATTTCCTGTAACAATAAATATCCTCTCAGTGAAAAGTCACAGTGAAAAGCCAGATATCCTAGCTGTGATATGAAATTTGATTGTCATTAATCTTTGATTCCTATGATGAAAACATGCTAAACTGAAGCTTGTCCCAAGGAAAGGCTGTAGGAAGTTTTGTGCATTCACCCTTATCTACAGCAGACTGAACTCCGCATTGTGCTTAGTGAACATGAACTTAAATTTCATTATGCAGTTACTGTCTTTGCCTTCATGAGATGGTGCAGGCAAGCTTTCTGTGGTTAGCTATTTTAACTTCATTTGTGGTCACTGTGGCTTTCAGACACTACTACTTCTCTTCTTCCTTCTGCTGCTGAGCTGTCTCCTCCTTGAATTTCTCTTCAAAGAAGTAGCAGACTGAGTGGAAAGCTTACATTTTTCTCACTTGGGATGCAGCAGGAAAATTCTCAAATGTGAAGATGAACCATGGAAAGTTCTTCAGGTCAGGGCTAAACATAGTGGAAAACTCCTCATATGGTGATTGGGAGACGAGCTGACAAGTAATGAAAAACTGCATGAACAGGAAGGTTTGATCATCAAGAGGACAAGGGGAGACAGGAGTGGAAAACATTGCAGAAAGCTAAGGAAAAGGAGAGAGGCTGACATGTTAGAGTGTATTTGCAGTTTGGATTCTGCAAATCTTCACTTGTGTGATGCCTGGGAAGACTTAATGAAGGTAATTATTAGAGAAACTTTGGATTTTCAACATAGAAATGTGACTGCAAGAAGAGACCTTTGCATGTAGGAATGAATTCATTATTCATGAATACATAGAATGTATATATTTAGAGATTAATATCTGAGTAAAAATGTGCAGCAGTGGATGAGCTATTCAAAGCAATTATTTAAGTCCTGATTGCTGACGCGGAAGTCACGGACACAGCACACAATCAATATGATCAAGCAAAATGTCGGTTTATTACATACACATCTTAGTTAATATAGTTTCTTGCCTTCCTAATCATGCATAAACTTATCGCTAATTGGTTAACTATGTTTGGCAATATGCTGTTCATGCACTACTAGCAATATTCTGATTTGTTCATAACAATAGTTCACACACACCGCCCGCTTCTCCCATATCTTGTTTTCAACATAGCAAACCAATAGTTTCTTCCTCTTAATCTGCTTGTTTCATGTCTTCCAAACTGCAGTCGACCTTCACAGCATCCTTGAATTCCTCTTGTGTTAAATGCAGATTAAGTCCACATAGTCTGAGTCTGGGTTGCTCACTACATGTCCTTGGCCTTTCAGATATCCCACACCTGATGATTTCAGTTAAGTAAAAATTTTCACATTCCATGTTTTTTTTATTGTATTTTCACAGATATCATATGGTCATAATGACAAATAGTTCTACAAAACTCCAAAGTAAAACTAGGTACATATGTCTTTTCTTTTTTGAAATATTTTTAAGAGGCAGGAAATATCAAAAAATTTCAGAAATTTCCAGAGATTGGCAATAAATCTTTCTCCAGATTTATAACTGTAAGTGAATGTAATTTTTCCTCAATTCTTCTTCCTGCTGTAATTGTGCTGCTTGGCCAGTAGTAGACACTATGAGACACTTTTTTAGGAGTATGTTTAAATGTTCACAGCATCACAAAGCTAAGCCTGTATGACGTGAACTAATACAATAGCTGAATGGAGTCAGAGGGAATCCACAGATTCCTTAACCGATGAGGAAAAAGTCCTTAAACACTTGTCCATCAAGAAATAGTGTTTCAATGGGTGAAAAAATGGAGTAGAATATAGTTTGCTAGAAACAAAACGTAAACACTTCTGTACAGGACCTGATGAAATTAAGATTAGATACAATCAACTAAGCAGAAGATTAAAAAAAAAAAATAAAAAAAAATTTTCTTTCTGCTTCTAGTGAATTTGAAGTTTTTGAGTGGTTCTGGAGGCTTCTGTGTTCTTTTATGGGTTAAAAATGGCTAGTGCTGATCTATTATGTGACTAATGCAGATTGTTCTGCTGGAATATATAAATTTTTAGCTGAGTTATCAAGCTGGAGAGCTTTTAAGTGTTCTAAATCCAATCATTTTGAAGTAAGAAATTTAATCTTCTTTTTTTGCCCCAAATTAGATGCTAAAATAAGCATCAGGCAAACCCTGTTCCCTGTTGCTGCTGCCTCCTGTTTCAGAGGTGACATTGACATCACTCAGCTGGGCAATCGCATCTTTCTCATCTTCCTTTTGCATGTTAAGGCTCAGTTATCCTTGACCAGAGGCTTTTCCTTTTCTAGATCCTCATCGCTTGACTCTAAATACTTTTCCTTTTTAGAGGCACTCTAACAAATGAGCTCTTAGGTATGGGAAGTTCCTTTTTCATCCATTTGGTGGTTTTCAACGAAAATGCCTATCATCTCTGCTTTAACCTCGATATTGTCTGATTATACTAAGTCTCCTTTAAAGGATCAGACACGTGAACTTGATCACACTCACCTAATCCCTATAGGAGCCCAATCTGTTAATTGTGCTCATGCTACATTAGTTGTGTTTAATTCTTAAACATATTCTATTACAGTTCCTGAGCCCATTCTGTCTCAGATATTTGTGCACTGGGCTTGTTTTAAAATAGAAGGAGTATGCCTTATGGATTGAGTGCATCCAGGTGCATAGGCAGAATGTAAGAACATGTCTGCAAATCGTAATAGGTTCTTTAATCTGAGGCAACTCAGAGTACAGCTATCTGAGGACGTTTGTGACCAAAACTTGTGGCATGAAGTGATTTTATGAGTATATGCTTCTTAGATTTATGAGTATATGCTTCTTAGATTTCCTGATATGTAACCATAATTCTTTGGTGCCTCATCTAAACTGGGATTTAATTTGTCTGAACACAACCACATTTTTATTTTCTGAAATATTACAGGATCTGTAATTACTGGTAAGTAACTGTCAGATTCTGTCTTTCTCTCTGTCTTGCAATTCTAAAGCAAAACTGTGTAACATAAAGTTCAGATTACATCAAGATTACTACTGTTTCTGTTAATTTCATAGAACTGAGAATTTTACCATGTTTAGACTGTTACCCTAGCCTACCAGTCCCCACTATGAACTTATTCGTTTTGTTTTCTATCTCAGTAACTTACTCAGAAATAATACAATCTTAGTATACGTAGTGGATTAGAAGCATAAGGATTAGAATTTTCTCTTGTGTATGTTCTTAGATTACTTAATTTCTGCTGTTTTGCTTCTAAGATATATTATGTAAGATACATAATGTATGAGCTGCTTTAGAAACATATTCACTCTTTCTTCCTGTGAATGCAAACTTCTTCTTTAAGGTATATTTTGCCACTAACAATGCATATGAATGGCTATTTGTTATAAAGCTACTTGTAGTTCTCATTTTGCATACCTTGCAGTGTTAAATACTGATGGTCATGTTGATTGAACATAATAATAATATTCGTAATTATAATTTAGGTAATATACGACTGCTGCCATTATCAGACAGCCATCCTAATCCTTAAGTGTGAAAATCTATATAATTTTTCCTTCAAATTAAAGCCATTTCTATTAAGCAAGATTATTTTCTATTCAGAAAATTGAAGAATATTTCATATAGCAAGTAATTCTTCATAGAAAGCTAACATTTTTCGTAAGTAATTAATATGATGGACTTTTGTGTTTGTACTGTACCTAGCAGTTAACACAATAGGACCTCAGTCTTGATAGGGACACAGGCTGTGACAGCAGTATAAATATTTAATCGTGTTAATTAAGTGTAAAAGGAGGGAGTCAAGAGTAAACTCATAAGGAGTCTGTTAGATTGGCAGAAACAGGACTCAGCTGAAAATATATGAGAGCTATAAAACCTGAAGTTAAGAAATAAAAATAGAAATAGCTATTTGAGGTCAATGTTATACTTTCACATACTTAAATTTAAGTAATGTCCCTCCAGTATAGTGAGGTATTAAACAGTTACAACTATTTAATACGGTAGGCAGCTCATTAAAACAGTCCTAGTTCTGTAATACTTCAGAGTAGGGAAGAATGTTGGCAAAATATGACATCAAAAAGGACTGCTGAGAGACTGAAGGAAAGAGCAAAGGGAATATAACAGGAATTGAAAAGCAGGTTATTAACAAGAATATGCAGTCAGTTCATTTACAAGAAAATAAATAAGTATGTCTTATAAATAAATCTAAGGGTTTCTTATGAATGTGCAATGGTAAAAGAAGTAGTAGAGAAAAAGTAATAAATAAAGTAGCTTAAATTAATGGCAAAGAACTGTTAAGGGACTTTTACCTTCACAGTTCAGAAAAGAAGTCTGACTGAGTCACAAAAAGGAAAATGTTCATTTTGAGGTTTGTTGGAGGGTGGTAGCAAATGGGAATATTACGGGTACCCTTGGACAAGGAATACTAGGGCATGTCAAATAGCAGTATACAGCTATGTTTAGGCAAAATAATGAGCCTTTACTCAATTAATCTTAGGAAGTTATTCAGCTAAACAGACACCAGGTGTCTACTGAAGTTTGAAAATATCCTCTGCAAGGATGTATTGCTTTTACTAAGTGACAGTAAAAGTCAGTTGGGTGTCCGAGGATGCCTGAGATGTCCTGGACTATCTCTGGCCACCTGGCCTTTACCTGCCAGTCCAGAGGGACACACAAGAGTCATTTATCCTATCTGCCAGCCCTTTGCATATCTCTCAAATACCTTAGGATGTCTCAAAAGGCACTAGCTGCCTCTGTTCAGGAGGTATATGAAGCCATAGATCACCTCTGACTATAAGGGGTGCCTACAAAAGAGCTCACGTATACACAGTAAATCTACATTGAAAGATACTAATCTTCAACTGCATTCCACTCCAGGTACCTAGACACCTACCTTTCAGACAGTTAGTTGCATCACAAGTCCTTTGCCTAACCATGACAGCACAAAAGCACATGAGATGCCCTAGGCTATCTGGGACAGGCCTGACAGATGGGATGCTGAGCCTGTGGTCTTCTGGAGGTGGATGAGGTGGGATACTTCAGGGTACCTCCATGGCATTGGTCGTTTTTGTGGGGGCCAGCATATCAAACATCTGACCTCGCTTTATAGTTAAGTGAGAGAAATAGGCACTGCTTGAGAGTGATTTATCAGATTCTTGTGTAGATATTTGAAATAGTCCAGATGTGCCATCCTCTCCAATAACACTAAAGCAAGTCTGGAGAACTAGGTCCAACAAAATATCTACACTGAGAAGTTTGGTGAAATGATTCTTAATCATCTGCTTTGTGGAAAACATTTTCAGAATGCCCACTTCACTTCTACTCCAGTGGAGTGAAAACTGGCTGTAGGACAGCACACAAAGGGGACAACATTGCAATGTATTAAAATGGCAGAAAGCATTTCATATAGTACAAAAGCGAATTACTTGTAGGGCTGTTGTTTTAAACCTTCACTGTGGTATAGAAGAAATGTGTAACACAGTAATGAACTCTGCAAATGTTATTTCATTAGGAGGAACAGCCAATTTCAGAATTTATTTGAAACCTCCTATCTTTGACACTCAAGTGATATGAAATAATTATCCCCCAAGAGGCAAGCTAAAGGTAATTGATAGCAACTTTCTGTTGTGAAAGCTTAGCTTGTTAAAGTTGAAAAAGAAAAAGTGACAGGACACCAAATTTGTGACTGGTAAGATTTCTTTTGCTTTCCATACTCACTTTTGATGCAAATAGGGGTTTTCTTTGACAGTTTCCCAACCTGCATTGGCGAGAATAGTCAGCATTTTAAATTGCATATTGAATCATCTTTCAAGCCAATGAAATGTGATGTGGTGATTTCACTTTCATATCAGATGACCTAGTCAGAATGAAAGAATAAAATTTCAATCAGTTGAAGGAAACTTCAGTGAAAGAGTTTTCAGACAAACAAAGAACTGTGTTAAATTTAAACTCCTACATCATATATTAATAATTTAAAAAATATGTTGTTCAGTGCAAAAGGACAGAGAGATTTCTGTCTTGAAAAATGCGTATGCTTACAGAATATCTGTATGGGCACCAGATCTTAGGTTATGAACTGAAACAAATGTTCTACATATCAGGAAAAAATACCGAGAAAAGGGATATCTTTAGCTGAAGACTAACCCCCAAAAGAAACAGGTTTTCTTCCTACCTCTTGAACAGTTTATGTGTACATGTATGTGTATACATATATTCAAAGGAAAATATAGTGAAGAATGATGTTTCTATTTAAAAGGGAGATTGAAGAACTTGTATACTTTTCTAATGGAAATAATTTCATGTAGTGATGTCAGCTTTGGGGCAATAGTGTTCTAAACAGTGGTGTTTGGGATATTTAAAGCAGTATTTTAATATCACAAGCATGGAAGATATATCTCCTTTCTAGTTTATGTTTAGGTTATGAATTTAGGCAAGTTATCTATTTTTTTCATTTTTATATCATAAATGCTTATTTCATTTGTTAAAAAATCATTTAAAAATTAAATTATTCTTGTCTGGTTCTTGATCTCCTAAGTAATTTAATATTTTTTATTTCTTGTTGCCCAGATTAACAATGTTCCCCAGAAATAGAATGTGTTCCATAATCTCAGACTGGGTCAAAAGTGCACATTAGTAATGGTGTATAATTGTCTTGTCATTTTTTACCAAAGCAGCACAACTCCACATTTGCTGTGTCCATTCATGCTCAAAGTATTCATTAAAAACTCCTTTATTTCATGAAAGTCAATGTTGCTCATATCGAGGCTCCAAATAAAGATTTCCACAAGGTAATGATTCCATTCAAACAGATAGCAATAAGCCATGTTTAGTGACCTTTACAATTTTCAATTACAAAGCTGTCCATTCTTACAGTGTTTTCATTTACTTTTCTTATTCTTTGCTTCTGTTCATTTGTCAATCAATCAATTAAAACTGCTGTTGTTTCAGGCAATAAATTAACTGTAATGTTTACCATCCTCTTGGCGCATATTTCTTTGCTGAGCATAGACTAAACATTTAAGCTGACAGAGTCAAGCTCCCCCATGAGTTTAACAAAGATGCTATTAACAACTTGCCTTCTCTATCCTGTTTCCTCTCAATCAAATCCAAACCCACAGCTATATTTACAATTCTTTAAACGCTTGTTTGAGCTGCATCCAATGACCAAGACTAGTTGAATCGGTTCCTAGTCCACCTTTAGAAATGTAGCTATCCAAAAATGATCCCAACCTATATAGCTTTTATTTCAGGCTTTTATATATTAAATGTTTGAGGCTTATTTTTGTGTGGGAAAGGGAGTGAAATGACAACCGAGAATCAATTTTCAACAGTTACGGTACCTGTAGTGCTAGTCTGATCTTTCTGCGCTGTTGCAGAGTGTACTCCTTTCTTATGAGAGGAAACACCAGCTGTGGTTCTGTGTGCATGGATTATCAGCCCTGCAAAATTGTGTGATGGTGTTAAAACCTCACTCCTTGCTAACGTTTAATTTTTCTTTTTTGTGTTTCTATCACTGAATTTGGGTTCATATAGGGAATCAAAGGTTTGGCTAATTGTTTGTTGCAGTAACCTAAAAGCAATATAATCAAATCTCATACTTCAGAACAGAAGATAATTAACAGCTAAGTTTAGGAAGGAGTGTCCCCCCTATTTGGTTAATTGACAAAGGTTATTCTTTGGCTCACTAATTGAATAATCATACTGGCATCAGTAGAAGAGGGTAATGGACAGCTCTGCTTGTATTGCTACATTATTTTGGCATTCAAGAACAGATCTTCAGCCATTACTTTAACTGCATTTATTTTAGAGGGACTATGTTACCCTCTAATTCTGAAAGACAAAATCACCTCGATTTTCTGATTATTTGATACAGTTTAGTATCAAATTACACTGTTTAGTTTTGTTTATTTCAATATGTTTCAAGAAAGTATTTCTAAATATTTCCTATGGAAGAAGATAATAACTTCTCTTAATTTATAAATACTCTGTGGCTTAAGTAAGTCAAGTGGTTTAGTTCAACCAATAGAATTTATATAATAATGCATTTTCTTTTATAATGTCAGTTTTTTGCCTTTTTGTTTACTAGATCAAGTAGGTTTTAAATTGATCTGAAAATGGTGACTTCAATTATGTAAAATGTAGTAATAACTCAAATGAGGAAAGTCTAAAAAGAGAACATTGTATCATTGCTTTTTTATCTCAGTGCCTCTTTCTTAGTTTTTCTTTTTAATTCTTCTTAGCTTTCTTTGAATGTTCTTTTATCATGAAACTGCCTTCCACATATGTTATTTTGCTTTTCTTATTCTGACACTTCTATTCCAAGTGGGTAGCCACTGGAAATGTGTTATTACTGTTGTTGTGTATCTCTGTTTCTCAGTTTCTAAAAAGAAGTTAGTTCCTTGAAAATTGTATCCCTCTGCCTTTTTTTTTTCTGAAAAAAATTGTGATGGTTCAATAAGAGAACAAAATATTTTCCCTTCCCTTCCCACCCCCACTCCCACCCCTGCCCCTTCTATTCCCCTCCCTTCCCTTCCTCTTTCCATGACTCTCAAAATAATTATTTATTCCTAAAATGTGGCAGCAATTTGGCATCATGCTGTAGACTTTCTTACATGGTCAAAACAGCAGAACTGGACCTGGAATATAGATTGTTGTGTATAGGCAGTTTCTGTGTATAAATCCACATATACAAATAAAATATTCTTCAGATAGTTTACTTTCATTAAGATGATGATCCTTTTCTGTATGTTTGTGAACAGACACACCTTTTGAAAGGTCATCTTTCCCCTAGAGTGATTAGAGTAATTTCAAAATTACTGACGTAGCAAGGATTTCCCACGTGTTTTGCCTTTCTCTGCAAAGGCAGTGAAGAGGTAATGTTTTACATCCCTAGGGGTTTTAAAATCTGTGGTTAACAACTTCTTTTGTATTTTGCCCTTATGGCATCACAACATATCCAATTTTCACTCCCGTTTTTCTCTCTCCAGAGAGTTATTGCTATGCTTGAGTGAATAGCATATACTCCAATCACTTCACATCATCATTTTACTAAATGGATTTAGTCTGGACGATGTGTGTTTCTCTTCAGGAAGTCCTCCTCCTTCATCTTTTGATGCTACAGGAAACTGAAACCATGTATCATCTGGTGTATTAGGAAATCTATAAATATTTTAGAAGTGTGTGTATATAGAGATGCTTCAGATCATAAAAGAACAGGAATGTGTAGTCAGGTGTGACAGAGTCCTCTTTCTCTGTTATCAGTGTGCCAGGAAATTATTTCTGAATCACAGAGCCTCACTTTTGATCAAATTTTTACCAGTCAGATTTAATCTGTATTGTGTATTAACCAAACTTTACCTCGGTATACTTACAATGTTCCAAAATGATATTGCTTCTCTAGCAAGATTATTCCACAGTCTTCCACTCTTGATACTGTTGTTTCTGAAACTCAGCTATATTTTCTGTCTTTAATTTACTGAAATGGAGATAACTGAACATTACCTTTGACTGCACCAATATTTAAAACCAAAAAGACAGTTTTATTCCAAGGTTTTGTGGCTGCATAAATATTTTAAGCACCCTGAGCAACATGGCTGCTCATAGGATCCCAAACAATTGTGGGAAGTAGTAATCAGAATGCACAGTGAGTACAGATGAAGGGTAATATTCTTTATTCCCAGTATTGTTTTATTCTTAATGTGAGAAAATCAAACCATTCATCTTTATTTCAGTGGTCAACTTACCTCATGACAGAGGTCATACATACTCCATGCCACACAGAACACTTCTGTTAGTGAATTTTAGGAACCGAAAGATATAAATATCACCTTGTAATAATTCTGTGGCTTTAATTCCTGCATTGTTATAAAAGGACACTCCGTTTGTCACAGAGCATTCCAGGCACGTTTATTTTTTCCCTAGCAATGTGATTGAAACGGAACATCACAATATATGTATCTCCTGGGATTAACATTAGTGAAACAGATTTCCTGCCATTAAAATTATTCCCCAGCTAGTAAGGAGTAAGAAAATTTAGGTGAGAATCTCTGGAGGAAAGCTTTGAGAAATAAATTGGAAAACAAATTCATTGTTTGCAGCAAAATTGCATCTGCACTTTAGCTGCTGGCATTTTACTTGCTCCTCAACTTGGAAGTAAAATACTTTACAATGGCATTTTTTTCTCTCTGATTCCTTTTGGGAAGATAATTTTCAGGTTGATAAGGAAAATAGGCTTTGGGAATGTGAATGTTAGACTGATAATAGTACTTTTTAAAAAAGAAAAAGGATAGAAAATCAAGATAGAAAAGCACAGAATAAGGAACAAGGAACTTATTCTCTTAAAGCCCTGTCATTGTTTCTATTTTTCATTTTTAAGAAACAAAACAGATAAGGAAATAGCAAATAAATATTATGGCTGCCATAGCATAGAAACAGATGTCTAACATCTAAATTCTTCTTGATGACCTCTGCATGGAAACTCAGTTTCTTAAGAGTTTTCAAAATACACATTCAAGATGACTTTCCATTTAATTTTATTTTGAATCATTAAAATAACAATGAAAGAACTTGTATTTTACTTTAAAAACAAAGCAACAAAAAAACCCAACCAAAACTGAACAGCTCAGTCCTGACCACCCAGGATTGCTAATGCTGATCTAATCCTCATATTTTACTCAGATTATGAGTTTCAGGGGACATTTGCATTTTATTTTTGCCCTGTTGCACGGGCATATCAAAATCTATTCAGCTGAGCAAAAAAAGGGATACAGACCGATACATATTGGAACCAGTCAGAAATACCAAAAATTAATCCAGTGCTCAGACAATAAATTGAAATCTTCCAATGAGAAGCTTTTGTACCTGCTCAGACTTTTATATCACAAAAGGCCAGAAACATTTTTGTCAAGGATCTTCCTCATTTTCATTTTGCTTCCAGCCATTTTCCAGCTGGTCTTATCTTTCAGGGTTATAGTTGTGCTCAAAGTTTCACATCAATTCAAAGCCGAAACAAGAACTACTACTTTTATCAGCCAGGGTGATTCCGTAGGCCAGTATATGGTTAAGATTAGAGAACTCATGAGCTCTTCCAAGTGCCTGGGACTGGGTGCACTCTCTAATTACATCCCAGTTTTATCCTGAAGTGAGATGCAAGCATGTACAAACTCCCTTCTTTTCCCAGTAAGTATCCTGTATAGAAAATAAATGTAAGTATCCACCCCACGGAGGAGTTCTACCTTGTTCCAAACAGGGTGGTGGTGGTAGGTATAAACACTGTATTTTTGACCATTGGTACACTCTGAAAAGAAATCACCTTACTGATTCTAACAGCTTTTCTGCAGCTGATTCAAAAGACACCATCACATCTCACCCTCTAAATTGCCTGCCTTATCAATTCTGAGCGTTGATTAGTAATTTGCAGTGTTCAGCACTTACTAATTCAGCAGTATTTTCCACTTTGTCTGTTTTGCAGACAATCATTGGATTATTATCTAGTATAAAATATCTTCACATGTGTCATGCTCATCATACTCTGGTCTACTGTGATATGCACAAGGTGACAGTGAAAGTAAATACATCTCATTTACTTCCTGAGTATTTACTATCTAATTCCCTTCCCCGCCTTAATAGTCAAGATTTCTATGCAAAATAAGATTCGGTAAAGTTAAATTAAAAATTAAATATCTGAAAGATAAAATAGGAAGTTGGTGCATTTCACAAGTAGCTACCTGCCCTGTTGTAAAATATTGGTATCATGTACATTTTAGTATGGTGAATATGAAAATAAGTCCACATTTACATCAGTGAATATAGAGCAAAACCTTGTCACTTGGCTGGAAATCTTGCATGTTTTGTTAATAACTGGTATCATAATCATTACTCACACTCTAGAGTCAAGATTTGCCATTACATGGGTACACGTGTCTGTGTATGGAAGATACAGACTGGCTATGTACGTTGGTTTTGTAGGTATGTATGTGTGCCGTTTAGAAATATGTTTATTTCCTTCAAAAATTTTCAGAAAGATTTCAAAGATTTGCACAATATGAGAGAGAATATGAGACAAAAAGTGAATTACTGGAAGTTGTGAGGCACCCAGAGCAAAGAACCATCTCACACTTGTCCTGTATCCTCTATATTTCCCCTGGGTATTCACAGTAGGCCACTGGCAGAGGCAAGGTACTGGGCTAGACAAATCTAGTGAGATTTTTATTTATTTTATGAGATAATAATTAAACCATTTCTAGAAAAAAGCCCAGCAGCACATGTTATTTTTGCCCAAGGCAAGTATAGTCGTAAAAGTTTTTCAGATGAGTTTCTCTGAAACTTTTATGCTGTGCCACTCCTTCTGTGAAGTCTGAAGAGAAAGCTGTATAGGAAGAACAAAATGTTTTGGGAGGAGGGGGAAGAAAATAAAACGAACACATTTAATACCTGTAAAGTTAAAAAAATATTTTTTATAAGTCATATAGGGAAGAACTATATCGCTTAGCTTTGTTCAGTGGAAGGAACAAGGGAATCGCTATTTTTTCAGAAAGGGAAAAAAGGCCCTTGCATACATTTAATGGCAAGTTCTACATACAAGTCTAAAAAGAAAATGTGGTTTCAATTAAAGCAGAACTCCTGGTGTGCTTGAGCAATCTATACAAACCTATCCATCATGCAGACTTTTTGTCAGGCTTTCACTTGTCTATTTTTGATCCAGTTTTGACTGGTTTATATACCTCTGCTTAAGGCTACCCTCTCTATCACATTTCATGAACCAATGTGATGCTTTTATTCAGTGATAAGAATAAATACACTCTCTCTCTCTCTTATGTTATTAGCATATTCTGGAAATATAATAAAGGAGGTAACTGTTTAGAACAGCATGAACCCCTTTCACAAAATGTAAATTATAAATCTCTATCCAATGGACTAATCACAATGCATTAAGCATCTTTTCTGATAAGCAGGAAAATTGCAGAGTGAGATTCAGATAGATACGATTAACAATGTAGAAAACTCGGGGAAAAAAGGTATTTCTAAAGAGGCTCTAATCACAGGGTTTTAAAAGAAATCCTTTTTACAGAGGATTAATTGCACTGCAAAGTACACTTTCCTGATCATCAAAATAATTCTGTTTGTTACATGTGTGGTCTGTTATTATCCTAAATAACAGGGTGTGGAAGCTATCAGGAAAAAGATGGTATATTTTATGATACTTCTGGATATAAACAGTTTATAAACCACATTTTGGGGGTGAAATCTTAATAAATAAAAATATTTTGTGAAATTGTTATTGATTGTAGCTATTAAATTTGCCTTAGATCTTGATTCTCTGAAAGTTTGTTCATGTGGTTGGAAGATTTTGTTCAGTCTCATTCTTTTTAAGGAAGTATTGTCCTTTGTGTTTGCACTGTTTGAATTCTTTCCCAATTAATTTAATGCAGTTTAACACTTAATTATTGAGAGCACTGTTCAGTTATTTCACTGTTGATACAAATTACACTGATATAAATTACAGCATGAAATATTTGTGACTCAGAGATGGAAAGAAATTTTTTCATATATCAGTTTTAGAAAGCAGGGGAGGAGTGGCCCAGCAGTACCTGCGCTGACATATCCAACCCCTCAGAAGCTCATGAAATTAATGTTTATGGCTCCTTCTGCAAGTAGGAATCGTTTTCCTTTCTAAACTGTTAGAGGATCTCATGGTATAGTTCTCACTGAGACT
The DNA here is from genome assembly GCF_965183815.1 of Platalea leucorodia. Classification (NCBI taxonomy): domain Eukaryota; kingdom Metazoa; phylum Chordata; class Aves; order Pelecaniformes; family Threskiornithidae; genus Platalea; species Platalea leucorodia. The sequence continues at coordinate 80,742,584 of NC_138826.1, forward strand.
TCCCCCATCAAAATTTATCTGCACGTAAATAGGTATGACCCCTGAAAACAGCGTAGTATTACTTTCTTAAAGATTGCAATTTCCAATAATATTTGAAGATCAGAGACAGCTGGAAAAGCAGTAACTGTCATTCAAAAGCAAGCTTGCTTGAAAGAAAAGGTGTACATTTTTTATTTGTTTAAGTAAGTCATGTGAAAACCTTGAATAAAGGATTAGTATGAAAATTTACCAAGCAACCAATATATAAAAATATTTATTGTCAGTGACCTCTAGAAATTAGGGAAGAATTATGGGAACATAGTCTGATTATGGTGTTACATATAGAGTATAGAAGTTTTTACACACTTTATATCAAACAATCAATGAATAAAATGCATAAGCAAGTACTGAAATTCAGGAACTTCTCTCCAAGTTCAGTCTTTAACATACGTTGTTCTTTGCTGCACAATGGACATGTCTATATCAGTATTTTAGTTTAGATCTGAAGTGAGCTTTTGAAGTGAATTGCATTATTTTCTCTGCTTACTGGAAATTACCTCAGAAGAATCTCAGCCTATATAGTAAATTCTTTTCCCATTGAATTAAAACCAAACACGTGTCTCTATGGCTTTCAGTCCACAGGACCAGAGTGGAATTAATCAGAAATAACCCTCCCTTCCCCACCACCATACCCCCACCCCAGATATGCATATAATGTGGAAACTGGGTCCTTAGCCTAAAAGCATTTGGATCTACAGACTCTTTCTGGGCCACATCAATTGCTAATGCAGCCAGTGGCACAGCTATTGCATGAAAAATGGAATACTGCTTATTGTTTACTTTTTAGACTGTTCTCTGTGAAAGCAAAAGATAAATGTGAATTTGAACATGCTTTGACAGAGGAGGGCCTAAATCTAGGCCTGCTGCTTTTCAAGTACTCCTTTACCACTAGACCAGTCTTACCACGAATATGGTACCTTTGAGGAGACCCAAAGAAAAGTAGAAAGCAGAGGGGGAACTGCATGCACAGTGAGCACTCTAAAGACCCCAGAAGTGCTGTGCGCCTTTAAAAATAGGTTCTATCAGACTGTAAGCTAAGTCAAGATATTTTCTGTATAAAGATCAGAATGAATTAGAGTAAACACAGAGTTGAAAGCCAGTCTTCTCTACTTTGCAGTCAGCAGCCGACTGTGCCTTTGAAAAGAACATCCTTTAGCTCAGTCTCCTTCCTAGTTCAGCATCTTTTCAATGTCTGTTTAAATTGTGATAAGTTTTACACAGTCCTTTCCAGATTCCTAAGAGTTTTTCTTACTTTCGGGACCCGTAGATCTATATATGCTCTTTGAGCGTCTCAGGAGTCCCTCAGTGCCCGTGGTGGTGTGGTCTCCCGGATCACCACCATGCACTCATACCTGTGTGTGATCTGCCTGTGTGGCCCAGGAAGACCTGCAGAGCAAGTGCCAGGAAAAGGCAAACAAATTGTCTTCCCCTCTGCATCACTATATCCTAGTAAAGAAAAAACATGTGCAAAGACAAGTCTTTCTGTTGCCACACATCCCTCGTCTCCACTAGCATTTTCAAGAACAGGGCCTCTCAAAATGAAACCACAGTTATGGCATTTTGAATTTGGCTTTTGTGCAAGGACTGGTCTCCTGTACGAGACACGTTTTCTTCTTTCCTGTTTTTTAATCTTCTCTGATCTTAGCGAAATGACACTCGTTAATGAACCTTGAATTCAAATAAAAGTGTACCTGAAGTTATTAAACCTCTGCATCTGATCAATGTTTGGGTTGCAATTTGCACTACTGTGTTTTAGATACCTATATTCTTCCCTGAATGCCATCCTTCATGTAATCAGGTAGCATATGCTAATAATTTCCCCAAAATGCAAAAATTAAGCATTCCAATGCACTTGCAAATTGTTTCAGTCTTGAATTAACAGTAATTACTAGAGGTCAAAATAAATGAAAAGGAACAACTGTCCAGAAAACACCATGTTTTTTAACATTACGTTGAATGCTGCACTCTATTTGATCTGTTGCATGTCTATATTCATGGTGTTTAATATTGCATTCTTTGCTGTTTCAGGTTACAATCCGAAGCTCATTAAGTTCAGTGGGCTTTCAGTCAGGCTCATTTATGTTGGCATAGTTGTAGGAATCCCAAGAATTATGAATAATAATTTTACTGATCAACTATGGAAACCTCAAACTTGTAAGATGCTGAGAACTAGAATCATTAATGGGAATAATATCTAGCAATCAGCTTAACATTAAGTATTTCAGTATCACTGATCTAGCTTGTGCTCTATATAAGTCAAATTCCAGTTTCTGCTCTGAATCAGATGGTTAAGAAATTCAAACATGTTTTCCACTTCCTTAGTTTCAGTCGTCTTTACATCAACTGTTTTCTTGCCTTTAAATACATTGTATCAGTGGTCTGAATTTGCCATGTAGAAATATCATGGCACTGCAGGACTACATTTATAGAGCAAGGTTGCAAGAAAAGCTGTATGGGAAACATATAAGTTAGATCCTGTGGAGAAATGTATGTAACCAATATCTCATTTGGCTATATGTCTCATTTCTGTGGCAAACAGTAGAACTATTAATTATAAAAAAACCCTATCTTTCATGAATATTTAATCTGGAGTTCAGTAGTCCATGGGGAATTACATCTGCTTTTTATACAGAGAATTTAATGACATAAATCTTGTTTATATAGAAAAATAACTCAGAATATATGAGATAACCCCCAACTAAACTTTTAGCGTTGTGCTTCTATCCACCTTTCCTTCCTTCTGCAATTAAATGTATTTTGTTTTGTTTTAATTCTGCTTTTCTGAAACAGGCTGCTAGGCCCTAGAGACTCACCTTTTCTAATTTCAGAGTTTATTCTTCCTTCAGGGTTAGCATTTATATTATGGAACGGTGCAATAAAGTAATTAATTTTGATGACCTTATGTATCAGAAAAATCGGGATTTTTTTTCATTTAATGTTCTGCAAGTTTATTTTAAAATGAAGCCTAAGGATACTTCATGGTCTGACCTCTATGGAAAGCTTCAGTAACTTCAGTACTAAAATCATAGCTTCACAGTGTCATACATTTCTCTACCTTCTGAATACCATATACTGCATATACAATAAGAGAGATGTAGTACCACTGATCTATTTTTATTGTTATAATATAATCCCTTGCAATCAACTGCCTGAAGAGATTGTAATTACAAATAATCTGGAAGAGAGACATAGTGATCTGTCTGGTGAGTATCTTTAGACCTGCCAAGGTTGTGGGTTGATATACTGATAAAGACGTATTTAGGGAGGGTTTTTTCCAATTTTTAAATTATTTTTACTAGTTTCCAACTGCAATTGAGCTCAGAAAGTAGTAGAGCTGTCCTACTAGGGTTGTTTGTGTTATTATTATGGTAAGCATTAAGGGAGATTTCCAGAAATATACTGGACTATAAAGCTCAAGCATTATAGGTTTTGACTAGTCAGAAGAATTCTTAAGATGTGTTAATGGAATTAAGGTTGAACGTTATAAGCTTAAACTGCTGCTAATTTCCTTTTCTGGAGTAAGAAGAAGACAATGATATCTCGTGTCTTCAAAATCCAAGCTTTCAAATCATGAGTAGAATATTGAAAACAAGAATGTGTTACATTTTCCCAAGGGAGAGGCGTTTCATTATAATACATTACTTTGTAGCGGTCTGATTTCTGACCTTGTGATTTCAAACAGTAGGTAAAATTATTACCTTGTTTTAAGCAGTCCTTTGAGAACTACCCTTGATGTTTTGAGCAATTCACTAAGAATTTTCTGGGAATACATTTCTGAAAGTGGGTAATGACATTAAACAAAGTAAGTTAAAATATTAAATAACTAGATGCCATGGGGATGTGGAAGGACTTGCTAAACCACGAGCCATAAACCACTGGGCACCTGTAAAAACCATATCCATTACCTGGATCACTGGTTTCACACAACTTAGTCTTTTGTTCTGCTTGTTAGCATCTACTTACATTACTGTTTGGACAATCAAATTAATTTTACATAATCCTGGAAGACTGTCATGAAACTGTCGCTAATCTATACCAGAACAACTCTTTCTTGCAGTGCTGAGATTCAGGATTTGGTCATGTTCCGTATTAATACAGTTACAGAAAGTGCACTTACAAAATATTTAATGTCTCCATGAATTAATAGTTCAACTGATCTCTGATTTTTTGTATTCAGAGGATTTATGTACTGTGGACATTTATTTATGATAAAGTTTTATTAGAATGACAACACTGTGCTCTATTACCTGCTTTTTCTGTGACGAGGCAAGATTGAAACCTTCTCTACTGCAGTTTTGTTATTTTTTTGAAAATAGGCTGTTGATCAAGCACCATACGTGCCTGGAATAAGAAGCACATGTTCTGAAGATAGCCTCTAAAATTATATTGTTACGTATATGTGAAAGCATGGAAAAAGAACCACATTTGAAAAAGGATCACTAGATGGGAAAGTAAAGCAAAACACAGTTAAACCTAATTCATATGCATACTTACAGGACTCAAATTCACATGGAACCCTCTTAACCAATTAATGAGAAAGGTGATTTATGATAGCTGCTCTTATTGGCATGGGAAATAGTCTGAAGACCTGAAAAACATTATGAATGGGTACCACAAGAAAAAAAAAAAAAAAAACAAAAAACCAAAAAGCACCCAAACCCCCCACAGCCCAAAGTCATGACAGCTCTTCTCTAGTCTTAATCTTACAGTTTCTCATATTGTACTTGTCAGAGAATATTGATGTTTTAAATGTGAATCAGAACATTTGATGACAGAATAGGATGTAATAGCAGTCATGGAAGTTAAGCGGAGGCTTAGAAAAACATGTATTTTTCTAAAGTAGGAGCTATAGACTCTGTAGCAATTCTAAAAATCAGAAATATCTGTTTCAGATTTTAGTCTATAGACACAGTTTGTTTCATGTCCATATAGTAAAAGTGAATGATCTTGCTATCACTATCATTTTCATGAATGGTTTTTCATGCTTAGTGAAAAGCATTAGCTTGCCTGGTCAACCACTTTTATGTTCTCATTGACTTTTATCCTGGAATTGTCAGATAAGTTACTGTTTCTCTGTAAAACTGTCCTTATCATTGTCTTTATAGAATCATCGAATCATAGAATCATTAAGGTTGGAAAAGTCCTCTGAGATCATCGAGTCCAACCATTAACCTAACTGCCAGGTCCACCTCTAAACCATGTCCCTAAGGACCACATCCACATGTCTTTTGAACACTTCCAGGGACTGTGATTGCACCACTTCCCTGGGAAGTCTGTTTCAATGCCTAACCACTCTCTCTGTGAAGAAATTTTTCCTAATATCCAACCCAAACCTCCCCTGGCACAACTTGAGGCCATTTCCTCTTGTCCTATCGCTTGTTACTTGGGAGAAGAGACCGACCCCCACCTCACTACAACCTCCTTTCAGGCAGTTGTAGAGATCAATAAGGACTCCCCTCAGCCTCCTCTTCTCCAAACTAAACAACCGCAGCTCCCTCAGCCGCTCTCCATAAGACTTGTTCTCCAGACCCTTCACCAGCTTTGTTGCCCTTCTTTGGACATGCTCCAGCACCTCGATGTCCTTCTTGTAGTGAAGGGCCCAAAACTGAACACAGTACTCGAGGTGCAGCCTCACCAGTGCCGACTACAGGGGCACTATCACCTCCCTGGTCCTGCTGGCCACACTATTCCTGATACAAGCCAGGATGCCATTGACCCTCTTGGCCACCTGAGCACGCTGCTGGCTCACATTCAGCTGGCTGTCGACCAACACTCCCAGGTCCTTTTCTGCCAGGCAGCTCTCCAGCCATCGCTCCCCAAGCCTGTAGCGTTGCATGGGGTTGTTGTGACCCAAGTGCAGGACCCGGCACTTGGCCTTGTTGAATCTCATGCAGTTGGCCTCAGCCCATCGATCCAGCCTGTCCAGATCCCTCTGTAGGGCCTTCCTACCTTCAGGCAGATCAACACTCCCGGCCAACTTGGTGTCATCTGCAAACTTACTGAGGACACACTCAATCCCCTCATAAAGATCATCGATAAAGATATTGAACAGATATTTATAACGGCAAAGGCATTCTTGGAATAATATTGCTACTTTATTACCATACTCGACACAATTGTTAAACTTTTCTATTATGATGACATTAACAGTGGTTTCAACAGCCTGTCCATCCTAGTTTATCTGTATTCCCATCATTGCTGAAAATACGTTTTCAAAATTGAATACAACACAGAGCTATACAAATAACCAAGCAGCATTTCTGAATACTGTATCCAAAGTCTAAAAAAAGCAATTGTAAAGATCTTGACGCTCTGTAACATAGGGTACACTAAAACATTTAATATGAAAATTAATAAGGAATAAATGTTATTATAGGAATAAGACTACTTTGCAGTTGAGGAGTAACAGATTCTTAGTCCACAAAACATAGCTAAAGCATTCTCTTGCATATTCACTTGAAAACTTGACAGCATTTTCCAACATCAAATGTAAGACAGGAATCTCTCGGATTCCAACTTTCATTTTTTTCTCTATAAACTTCGGTAGCAGAAACTGAACATAAAAAAAGTCAGACTAACTACAAGTAGACTTCATAGCTTCAAGAAAATATTGTAAATGTGAGTGGATATGCAATAAATATGAAGTTGACAAGACTGCTGCAATCCTCAGTTTAAGTTTCGTTATACCCAAAACATTGCAATAAAACTTCCTGAATTAAATAATAGGCTATAAATTATATGGTGTGTGTGTATATATATATAAAATGAAGACTTCAGTTAAATGAGAACTCCCATGAAGCTTTGTTTCATAGGAAGGAAAGGTAGATGAATGTGGAATTGACTCACGTCATGTCAAATAGTTATGCATAAGATCACTTCAACAAACTGAAGTGGAATGTTTTGATTCAACGATATAAAAAGGATTAATTTCAGTCTAAAATACTGAAATAAGTTTTTACATTTATAAATATTTTGTTTTTCTTTCAAAAATATTATGCTTAATATTTGAGTTCTGAATGCAGATGAAAACAGATTTGGAAATATTGAAATCAGAATGAAATGTTAATTTTTAATAATTTTTGTTTTACCTGAGAGGTTTTTTTAGTCTTATAAAAACGAAAAGGAGCACTTGCAGACTGACATAAAAAGTTGTATGAATACGAAGATCATGTTTGACTATATAATGTATTCTTCCCCCCTGTTCTGCATACCTCTGGGAGTAACCAGCATCTGTTCTCCCCAGGTTCAATGTGTGGTTGAAGAATGTCCTCAATTACCTTGATTTATGCAAATCTTATCATGTTTACATGCTTGCAGAATACAACAATATTCTTCCTTAAAATGTTACATGTTTTATCTCTAAAAATAAAAGAATACCATTGCTTCTGTAAGCAAAGTCTTGTATTTATATTGGCAATAGAAACAGTTTTGAAAGCAACCATTGTATCTTATAATCAATTTTATCATATTGTTATAGTAATATAGAAAATGCTTTATGGTGTTTAACTTAAGTGTTAACATCTACGTGTTATCATACTAATAACTTTATAAACAATATATATCATGGTTTGAAGTATATTCATTTCAATGAGGGCAAATAGAATTGTATTATGTACGGAAGAGACAAAGTTTGTGACCTTTTTTCTCAGAAGACATGGTTCACTTCAGGCCATCCTGGAGGAGGAAAGATGGTGTTGGAGCATCTTATTCTTACAAAAAAAGTAGTTTCTTAACTGGTAGGGCATCTAGTTCTATGTTATTAGATATTTTGGGACCAACTATTACAGCATACTGCCAGCATGAATGGTCCTAGATTTACTCTATGTATTGGATCTTGGGTAGTGTCTAAGAAGACCTCTTATTTGGGTGATTCTGTACCACTTTATTTCTTTGGAATATCTGCCTTTCCAGTCCAAACTGTAGCACGCAGAGAAAAAATCCAGTATCACAAAAATTGTCAAATTATTTGTTTAGTTATGTCCTTTTCTTCTAAATGTGAAGTTATTCAGCTGGTTTAAGAGTTTCCCTTAAGCTAACTCACAGTGAAGGATTTCACCAGTGCTCCCTGGTGAAAGCCCATCAGAAAAGAGACCTCAAGGGAAATCTGCACTGAGGAGACAGGTAGATCTAGAGTTGCTCAAGGAAGAGTTTTATATGTTGAGGGATTAAGGTTATGTGAAGAAAAAAGGCACTGATTCAACATGTCTGTTTGGCAACATTGAGAGAAATGAGCCTAAGTGACCTGATATAACAGTATTTCTTCCCCCCACACACTGTTAGAGACTGTTCTAATGATTAACACTGTCTTGCTGCCTTTGAAACATGCCTAGTAGCAAAGTTGATCCATTGTATGAATGTTATTTTCTGCATTACAATAGCTTTCTGTGAACAGTGTGGATTATTCATGTAGTTTTTTCATTTTCAGTTACTAAAATAAATCTTGAACCAGCTTTTTTCTTCTAACACAGTTAGACCAAGATTAAAATCTGGTGATCTGTATCATATTTCTTCTTCATTCTCATTTGTTAAATTAATTTACTAAGACCAAAACAGTTACAGAAGAAAGATATAAGATAATGAACATATTAGGAACATGCCAATTTATTGTAAATTTTTTTTCTCATAAACTTTTTTAACATGACAGAAATAATGTGATTTAATCCTCATAACTCATGCTGGGTTTTTGTTGTGGTTTTGGGGTTTTTTTTGTTGAGGATTTTTTTTTAGTGGGAGGTCAGAAGAAAAATTCTTGTAAACACTTGAGTAGTGAAATCACAAGACCTACAAAATCTTCTTGTAGAGTAAAATTTCATACTTCTTGTATCTTAATTTGTTCAGTCTTCTTGGCTGTGTCACTGGACCTAGCATGAATCTGTATTTTTCAAGGTGCTGAGAACCCAAATAGCCCCTTAGCTATTAACGGATTACCTGCACCATGTTTCCCAATGATAATTAAGATGCAGGAGTTTCAGTTTAACTTGCACAAAACTAAGTAGCTCAAAATCAGTGCACTCCTCAAAACTTTGCCTTAAACTTCTTCAGTCAGCCAACATAAAGTTATTTTTTGCAGGTATTATTTTCTACATCTTCTGCATTTTGCCTTATGTTGTTTCATCAAGACAAGTTTGTCCCAGTTGTCTGACATCTTTCAACACTATGCAACTTGAAGAAAGTAGATTTCTACCACCTTCCTGAGAGATGATTTCTGCTTATGCCCAACTCCATCTGTCCTCACATAGCTTCCACATCTGTCTTTCTCTGTATCTACCAATAGAAATCCCATCTGGACAACAGCAAAAAGTGAAAAATAACACCTGAAATCAAAAAACCACTATTAATTGTACATACTATTAAAAAACAAAATAGGCAACTGCCTTTCATGGTTCTCCAGGTCAGCCATAAATATTACTTTTTTTACCAGATGTTTCCTACATATTTCATCTACATACCACTTCAATAAGTAAAAAAGATAAAGATTTACAGTTCATGTTTTATTCCACCTATATGCTACCACAGAAGGTGTTTGGTCCCAATCTTATAATGAACTTAGTAGAATTAATTTTAATAGTTCTTTCTGATTATATATTTTTAAGTGGATCAGCCAAGAATATAAACATCTTTATTTCGTTGGTGTTTTGTGTGAGCGAATGACAATTAGCTTTGGAAGCGGATGTAATGATGTGAAACGCACAATCCATTGACTCTTAGTATAGGTTAGAAAATGCTGAAACACAGCTTTACGTATAGGAAGCATGAGAAATCCGTCATCATACCTTTGCAAGCAAGAAGGCAAAGAAACAGTGTTATACATCTTTTCAGTTTCCAGAATAAGATGGTGAAGTTATATATTGAACCATGGTTAGAACAGAGTTTAGATTTCTGGTTTGACACTTTGGATTTTTTTGCATGATTGTGCTTTACATTTTCAAGTTGTCTTGAATAATGGAATTCCTACTTATAGTTGGTTAGCCACAAGTGAAGTTGGTGTTTTATATTACAATTTCCCATTTTCTAGCATTTGCTAATTCAAATATTTAATTCCTCTTTCTATCTTAAGTATCATGCAAAGGTGGGTCTCTATCTTCTCTATACTACTTTTGTTCTCATGGTTATTTTCTTCCATTGGTCAGACAATATGGAACAGAATGTTTCAGCATGGTTAGACAGTCAAATCAACATCATCATCTCCTCCACAGTTTTTCTCTGGACATGATCTTTTAAGAACTGTAGTTAATACACAGAGCTTTATGCTTTTTTTCCTTAACCTGGAAGGTTAAATGAAAGCTATCTTACAACTTCTAAATTACTGACTTCATAATTTCCTTTCCTCTTGATTACTTCTCTTCTTGGTCTCTGAAAATGCTTTTAACTTCCCTTAATAATGTACTGTTACTTTCAGCAAGGTAATTTCCTTATTTCCAACTTTTTCTAAACTAATTTCCAAAAGATTTCCATTCTGTGCTTGGGGAGGAAATCTGGAGGTAGTAGGATGTCAGTTGAATGTCTTCCCAGCCTTGCTGCCTGCATTTCTCAACATTGTTGTCAGCTACTTCAAAAAGAAAACCTTACCAGAGCCTGCTGCTAGCCCACTACATGAACAGGAGACTTAAGGTATAGTCCTTCTTCTCTCTGATATATAGAGGCTGTACAACACCTAGCACTTATTTCTTTAAGTATATGAGAAATTCTCTCTGTGACTTTCCATTAACAGTCCTAGTCTTCTTTGGAGCAATGCAATCATAGGGATAGTTCTTCAAGATAATGTAAGTTGATCCTGTTAATAGTTTGTCTGAATAACCACAAAAAAGAGGGTGAAGAGTAGTTGTTTTCTGTGGGTTTGGTTTTTTTTTTTTTCCTTCTATTTTCTGATATTTAATAGAGGGGGAAGTAATCAAATCATTGAATTGCATGATACTGTATATTTATGTTACAATAAAACCTTCTTTTGTGTCTGGAACATTAAGAATGGAGAAGGGGAGAAGTGCAACTTTTACTAAGTCCACAATAATAGCAGAAGTTATTTAAAGAATGTCTGACATTCATTAAAATACAAAGTTAAGGCATTTACTCTTTAAATTGTATTTTTTGAGCTTGCTTTGGACTCAGTTTTGTGCAATTCTGTAGTTATTTACCCTCACCTGTCAAAATACCTTTTTTCTTCATATTCATAATTTAAAGAAGAACAACCTGTTCCTGTGTTTAGAATGAAACGTGCTCATGTTTTCTGAGGCTGTGGTCAAACTATTCAGCACATTGCATTATTGAATGTATATTCATGGAAAGATTTTCACTGTCAGACTGACATCTGATGGTATAAAGAAAATAGTTTTCATGTGTCTTTACATTACGTCTAAACACCAACTGCACAGAAAGCAAACAGATGAAATAGTGTTTACCTCTTCTGAAATATCACTTGCAGGAAAAATAAACTAAAGGTTTAGAAATAAAATGTAGATGAAGATAAATATGACTCCAGCTTCTTTGTTTCTTTAATTATGGAATACATAAAAACAAATAAAATTAAAATGTAAGGAGGTTTTCTTTATATGGAAAATATAATTAAATTCACTGATGTGTTGTTCATCTGAATGTGAGGCCTTATCATTGCATTATCCTTTTCAAACACATGAATACATTTCAAATCAAATATATATTTCAACTTTTTAAACTTTATTAAAATTGCTAACAAGACATGCCTTTGATGAACATTTGTAGAAGCTTGCACTCAGAAACGAACATTTGAAAACTGATGTAATGGCAGAGTACAAGTTGATCTTTAGCCTTTGATTCGCTTTTTTTTTTCTTATTTCTAAGAAAATTCAAGAAAGCAAGGATAGAACAATGGGAATGGCAGTGCTTTCAGAATAGTATAAAAATGCAAACATTAATTTCATTCAGATGAGGTCATTTGCATGCAAACTGTCATTTGCATGCAAACTGCATCTCATTACTGTCTCAAGGCTGTGACTTGTCTCCCTTTCATAGGTGCTATTAAGTTTAATAAGATAATTGCCTTCATTGCATATTAAACATGTGTGACCACTACATGGTTTCTGCATGATCATGAACTGTTAATAACTATTTATCTTGTTATATTCTAACACAGTCTTCTTAATTTGCTCTGCTTGAAATAGGATATGTGACAGCAAGTCACAGTCTGGGATTTTTTTCAATTTCCTCTGAATATTTTCCTCCCTTCCTTGTCAGTATATTTTTTTCAAATTGGACACTTAATTAACTATTAGCTCTAGTCCTGTTTTTCAGCAATATTTAATTGACTTAAAATTTTAAATAAAAATATTCTTTCATTCACACAGATTATACACAGTTTTTACAGTCAATCATACTGCTCTTCAATACATGAGCTACAGATTTTTTTTACATCTCCCCATATCAAAGCCATCAGGTCTTGCTCAAATTTCTAGCCTCATTACCAGATGCAGATGCCTCGTAGATGACCCTTAAGCTTTGGACTTTGGAATGACTCAGATTCCAAATTGCACTGGAGCAGAAATTCAAGGATTTTTGGTGGCTGTGAGATGAAGAAAAAACTGGACCCACAGAGGAAATCCAATCCTTAACACCTTTCCCATTCAGTCATGTCATGAACAGTGAAAGAAAACAGAATTTAGGAATTGGGGAGCCAAATGGTCCTGATATACAAGGTTTTCAGTCTCTCAGAACCCTCTCAAGCCCTGCCCAGTCTGCCAAAGAACAGGAGGGAAAGGGGGAAGGTGGCAAGATACCAGGTCATCAGTGAAAAGTAAGAATAAATAAAAAGTATCTTGAAAGTCCATGAGGCCACAATTTCCTCAGCCTGTCGATGGTACAGGGATTTCCCTGTCAAATGGTGTGTAGCCATTAAGGCAGAGTGTGCGTCAGTAAAAACAGAGTGGGAAGAGTGTGCACACATGCTGAAGACATGTGTCCTCAAGTCGTAGGCAGTACTGAGCTTCGTTGATCATTGGCAGTGGATGGGGAGTAAAAGGGCAGGAAAGGGGTACAGATAATTTCATTTGTGGAAATGATTTACTCAGAGCTGTGGATGAATCAGGATGGAAAGGCGGCATCTTTCCCTGTCTCTCGGCAAATAGCGCCAGGTGCCTCTTTGTGATAGCTTTCTTTTGCAGATGACTGGTAGGGCTCTTTGTCAGGGCTGATACAGTGGAGAGGTAGTTGTTTATTGAAGCTCTGCAGTCAGCCTGAGCCCTCTATGCTGAGGACAGCAATGATTAAATAACTAGGGGCATTTAAACTTTCAGACAGAATAAGGCAACATCTTCCAAAGAAGGCAGAGGTTTTTCCTACTGCATTTTGGAAGTACCTGGCTATTGTATACCTACGACTCAGAGCTGGGTCTGGGGTTACTGACCACTGCGGTAGAGCAGTTTAATGTTATGCTCCTTTTTTTGTGCTAATACATTTACTTTGTTTTACATATCATGTATGAGAATGGGTAAGTACTGCCTACTAGGAATGTCCAAAAGAAGTGTTTAATTTTTCCGAGATTCTTAGCAGATGCTTGAGATAGATAGTTATCGAATGTAAGAGATGTGCTTAACAGTTAGGTTATGTCTATTAATGCCTTAGATGCTGCCATTAACTATATGTTAAAAGTTTTAGAGTTCAAAAGTAAATCAAGCTGGTTTTTTTAGACTTATTTCTACAGCAGAAATCAAAATATAAATGATAGTAAGGGAAGCAAAACAATAACAGAGGTCCCAGTAATCCTTTATCCAAGGAAGCAGATTTATTGGAGTCAGATACAGAGCAGCAGATCTGTGGACAGAATTTCAGATTCGCACAGATTATAGATAGAACAAGAGATATCTATTTATCTCAAGAGGATTAGCTAGTCAATTTTTTATTATCATTGAAATATTTTCTGCTAACAGTTTTCCTTGGGGAAATGTCCCCTGCATGTTCTGAGTTAATGAGAAAAGAAGGATGGTTCCATGGTTCGAGTGATTTTCTGGGACATGGCTTATATGCCTTTAACTGTCCATTTGCTTACAATTTTTCTATGTGAATTTATATAGCTTCCTTGTGCATCAAGTCCCGTTTATAAGAGGGAATAGTTACACTTACAGGAGTACTATGAGGCTAAATATATGAAAGAACAAACAAGCATCGTAACACATTGCATGCTGCATTTCTTATTACCATTAAAAAACCCATAAAAATCAATCTACTACCTGTACAACATATACTAAATGAAAGGCGTTCTTCAGCTGATTTGCCATAAGTAATCATTCACCTGTGGAGATATACAATATGATTTAAAAGAAAAAGTGTTAGTATTCTTTACTGATTTTCTTATGATGATTCTTTTCTGCCTTGCACGTTGTAATGGGAATGGTTTCAAATACATTGTCAATTTTCCTAATAAACTCACATCTTAATAAGATACTGCATGAAATGATGTTATTATGAACTGATGGGAATATATTCTTCTGTTAGATTTTTATTCATTATACACTGCTCTAATATACTTGTTAATAACATAAGAGAATCCATTTCTAAAGAGTAAATGTAATGCTAATTTTTTATCATAATGAGTTAAACTCATATTAAATCAGAGAATAAAAATATAAGTGAAAATTATTATATTAATGTGAATAATTTCTGATTGGACATCATGATGGATTGCAAAGTAATGAATACCTGAAATGCTAGAAATCACTAATGAGATAAAATGCAATAGTCTAATATAACAGTTTTAAGATCTTCCCCTCAAGCTTACAATTAGCTGCAGTTATATTGTCAAATGGCACCCTATATCAGCTTTTAATGAATATTTTTAGTAAAAATGTAATCACTTTCTTAGCTGTTATCTCCTTTGCTCTGTTAGATATCTCTTCTAAATTCCCCTTGGATACCAAATTCAAAAACTTCCTTAAACTTACTCTACATATAGTGAAATGTAGCTTTTTCACATTTATGAACATACGTAAGTCTTTAGAGAATTGTTCTCTTAGGTTTACTGAATTAAAAATAATCCATTAACTTGAAATCACCTGTTTTCCACAGTGATCATACAGTGATACTTTCACTATTATTAAAACTATCTCAAATTTCTGAATCTGATTTTTTCATTCCCGATTCATGTTTGTTCTGTCTTTTACTGAATAAGTTGCATTTATTTTGTAAACCCTTTTTATTTCAAACCCCTCCCATGGAGTAATGCCAGTATCTGTTCTCTAAATTGTAGAAAATAACTCTTTCTTTCACTCATTACAGAAATATATTTTCACTTTTTTTTCTGCCATATGAGTGAGAGTGTTTTTTTCATGTGCTCCCTCTCTCAGTTCCTTTTAAGAGTCCCTGGACACTCTTTAAAACTTCTATGTAAAATCATATATTAGAATTTACTAATTCAAAATGTAAGTTTGTAAGATGCAAGAGATAAGGCTTTTATTTCTTCTATTGAAATATTATTTCACAGCCTAATAAAAGGTGGTTTTGGTTTTTTATTTGGTTTGGGGTTTTTTAATATTTTTCTTATTTTCAATGTGTTACTCTGGTTATGCATTCAGACATTTATTCACTGTTAAACTAAATTATGCATATTTTGCAGTTTATGATTTCCTTATTATTAGGAATAATTTTACCTATCATTTGAAAATAATGGTCTCACTTTTTGTAGCAAACATATATTCAGGTTAAAGAGATATTTTGTCCTCAGAATCAGCAAATATCACAGAAGATTGCCTCCTTTATCATTTTCAGATATTGCAATGCCTTTATCCAAACATATCTTTTCCTGACATTTCAGTCTATGTTATAGTTCAGAGTCTTCAAGAAACACTCCAGGCAAACCTGCATAATCAGCTTAAAGTGACTGCAGTTCTGGAGTGGCTTGAGATACAACTTACTATCAACAGAATGTCTTCTGTGTTTGCTGACCTGCATGAATAGCCCATCCTGTGTCCTGTGACTGTGAATAAGCTCTATATGCTAAGAGTGTATTCTTACACTTTATTTCAAGAAATACAAAGTCCTTAGATCCAGCAATAATCGTTCCTATGTAGGAAACCAAATATCTCTGACAGAACAATGGTCATAAATAAAGGGCCTGTTCTGGTGCAAATAACAATCACTTCAGAGCAAAAAGTTTATGCCTTTCCTATAATATCTCAAGTCCTGCAAGATCTTTGAACTCAAAAGTAAATTGACAGGTGGGATTATAAAACAGAGAGAAAGGACAGGGAGTTGGAACACGGAATATTTAGAGTGTAAATATAACTCAGACCCTGCCATGTGCTTTTGAAGCATTGCACACAGCCTCACAAGATACCTGGGATGTGGATCTTTTAAGTTAGTGAATTCACACTGTTTTATAGGAGAGAAAAGACTGTGAGGCTTGAAATAGGACTAAATTTCATGATGAATGGTACTCTATTTTCAGCAGTTATTGGTTTTGACACTATGAGTGAATAAATCCGCTAAGGATAAAAGCAAAATGGTAAAATATTGACCTTAAATGCTCCTTCTGGAAGAACAGAAAATGAAATATAAGATAGTTTATGAAAAGAAGTTGAAATACAAGGTATTTTATGAAGAGCATTAACAAATAACAGGTATTACCCTTGACTGAAACATCCAAATAACTGTGAGTGATTGTAGTGTGGAAGTGTTAAAGGCCCTCGCATAGAAAACAATTGTAATTAATAAGAGTCTTTATGATATAATGAAAGGAAGAAGAAAAAGAATAATTAATTAAACATATACAAAGTTACGGTTGTAAAGAGAAATGTGTTTCATAAACTTATTGCTTATCATTAATCCTAAATTAAGTAGGATATTAGTTGCTATCAATCAGCTTAATCATGCATTTACGAATTCCTGACATTAGAGTCATACCAAGAACAAAAGAAACCTCAGGGGATGTTTACACCTAGACCACTGACTTAGAAGAAGACTGTTAAAAAAATGCTTGCTATGACAGAGAGATAAGGGAAATAGATGAGCTGCAGGTACAATTCAGAACCTTTGTGAAAGCTAAAATATAGACAGGAGTATTAAGTTGAAAGTAAGGGTTTAGAAGACTGCTATGTAGATCTCAGACGTTGTTGATATCTTGTATGACATGTTCAGGCATATACTGAAAAGAGACACCAGAGACCATGAAAATGAAGAAGAGGGCATGATTTGAGGATACAATTCTACAGCTTCCTGTCTGTAAAATGAATTGCAAACTGCATGTTTTCAGAATCAGTCATGTCTTGAGGAATGTGAAAATAAAAAAGAGACCAAAAAAAGAGACTGGTGAGATATCTCAAAAGGCAATATTTTATGGTTTGGTGAAGAAAACAAAGACAGAAAGAAATACTAATGATTTGGGAGTGGTTTGTAGGAGTCTCAATGTAAACAAGACAGGCTATAAAATATGATGAATTTGCCAAAGACAAAAAATACAAATCTTAACTCACAAAAACTGCAATTACAGAAAGATAAGACAGATACAAATATAAACTTCAAGCTAACATTTTCAGATGCTGATCTGATTTGTGAGCAGGAGGAAAAAAATTGATGAATCTTAAAAGTTATGGAGAATGAAAAAGCTTATTATTTTACAGCATTCTTGATAAATTATTTAAAGCAAGAAAGGATAAACCACACTGAATGCTTTGCACGTTAATTTTGTCTTTTGAAATCCTGAAAGAAAACATAAAGAACTTGAAGTTTTGAAAAAATGTGATGTAAAAACCACTGCAAGACATCTTGCCTCAGTGCAATCAATAGACTAATATTTTATATATACCTATCTTACAAAAAGGGATAACAGGACAGAATGATTATGATTTGTAATACCCAGTAATCTGTTCTATACTGCCTACAGTAATTGACTACTGTAGATGTCAACAATTTGGACAGTTTAAATATCTTCGAGTACTATTTATTACCAATACTTTAATAAGAAAGCATGATTATAGGGGAAATTTACTTGTATAAGCCTGCAGATACTTTTTAAATTAAAAAAGGACCACTGTAATGCTACAGTCACTTAGATGCTGCAATGTCATTATCTATAAGAAAGGAGACCTCATCACTTACTATACAGAAAGTGACAACTATATGCTTCTTAAAATATCAAATAATTTTAGGAACACTGACGCAATTTTTTTGAAACAGCAGAGAAAAATGATACATGAAAAAGATCTAAGAAAGACTGCAGGAGCTCTATGAAAAGCTAAATATAGCAAAGTAATGAAACGCAAACAACGTGATTCAGCAGGGCATGCAGTTAGAATGACAAAAGCTACACTAGTTAATTTTTTAATTGAAGAACGTTCCTCCAATGTTCTCCCTCAGGGGAAGGGAGGGCAGAACATTGAACAGGACTAGAAAGCTCTTGATGTGAATTAGCAGAAGGGAGGGCACAATTGTGGCAGAAGCTGAGATCCTCCAGAGCTTAATGGCATGTAATACAGAGATGCTTTCAGAATGAAGGAGCAGGTGGGATGCATGGAGCTCCTCTGTAGGATGGATGACAGACTGGTTGAGAGCTTGTGTGTCAGGATCAGAGAAGAGAAAAATGGCAAGTCCTCTGCCTGGGAAGGAATAAGAGCTTCCCGTGACAGAGAATAGGACTGACCAGGATGGACTGGCTGGGGAGCAGCTCTGCTGAAAAGGCCCTGGGGCCTGTGACAGACAGCAAGCTGAATAAGAGCCAGCGGTGTATCCTGATAGCAAAGAAGGCCAATGGCATCCTGGACTGGCTTGATTATCCTCTTTTAATGAGGATTGATTAGATTTAATATATGAAACTGTGTCCAGTTTGGGGGCCCACTCATTACAAGAAAGATATTGACAAACTGGAGCAAGTTCAGTTAAGCCACCAAGACAGTTATGTGGTTGGAGCACCTGACCTGAGAGAAGAAGCTGAGGGACCAAGGCTGGTTCAGCCTGGAGAGGAGAAGGCTTTCAGGGGACATAACAGTGGCTCTCCGTGGAGGTGGTTGAGAAAACAGAGTCTTCATAGTGGTGCATGGTGGGAGGACAAGAGACAATGGGCATAAATGGAACAAGGAAGGCTCTAACTGGATGTGAGGAGAAACACTTTCCCTGTCAAGCAATGAAACAGGTTTCACAGGGAGGTGAGCAGTCAACACCCAGCTGGATACAGCTCAAGCAGCCTGGTCTGATCTCAGAGCTCTTCTTTGAGTTTGGACTAGAGACCTCCTGAGGTCCCTTGCTGCCTGAATTATCCTATGTCTCTACATGTAAACTTTATTCTGCTTCTGTGTTGCTTCCCATATTTTTGAGGAAGAATCCTAGGGAGAAAGTAGTAGCATTTCCAGATAATCACTTAGTGTAACTGGGAGGGAGGAGTCAGTTGAGTTTAACTGGTGCATTTCTTTCTATCAAGCCATAACTCGACTTAGGGAAGCATAAGTGTGGAATGTGACAGTATTTCAGCTCATTTCTTATGGTCTTGGTTGGTTGGTTGGTTGTGGGGTTTTTTTATATTGTTTTGGTTTGGGTTTTTTTGTGATTTTTGGGTCTTGTTAATTTTGATTGGGGTTGAAACTACAAGTTACTTAGCAGGTCATTGAATGTTGTTAAACACTAGGGATAGGTCTGAATAGTGAAACTCAGCTTTGACACTTGGTGGGTTTGAAAAGAGCTAAAGAGAAAGAGCAACTGGAGATACAAGAGGGAAGATAAGGGAAATAATGAAGAAAGGACAACTGACGAAGTGGAACACTGATAATGGATAGCCCATGGTATTAGAGTGAGAACCCAGATATGGAAAACTGGTTTTCCAAAGTCATAGAGACATATGATCAAGAAAATTCAGGGCAAGGATGCGGTAAGAGATTTTGGCTATGTTAAAGGTATTAGCTTTAAGAGAACTTGGCATCAGGCTGTTAATAATCAAGAACAGTGTACATATCCTGAAAACAGCAAACTGATTACATGTGTGCGCATTCACGCACACACACACACACAATCACATACAGGGTAAGTAATTCTGTAGCACGTTACAGCATTATTGGTCTGTGCATGTATATTATATTTACAACCATACTGTTGAAGTATTTTAGCACAAGTTCTGTTGCCATGATGAAATATTTAGCTGGAGTGATGGCACTTGGTATACATCATTGGAGTAGCAGCTATTACTGTTATATAGTACATCGTCGATGTGACAACTTTGAGAGGATGTGTAATATATAACCAGAATAGTCCCATTTGGACATCAATATGTGGTATTTACTGGTATTAATAATGTAGTGGGTTTAGTTTCATACAGCAAATAGACATAATTCTGATTCTAAACAGCAGTGAAATTCCTGTAAGTAGTGCCAAAGCAGCTTCTACCATGCAGTGACTTTTGTGGTAAGAAATGTCTCTCAGACTAGAGTCTACGTATACTGATTACCACCACTTACTCTACTATAGGAGTAAAAAAAACACCACCACCAACAAAAAGAACCTTATAGAATGAAACCAAATAAAACCTTAACAGAAACTGCTCAGTCATTCCATCAGCAGAAGTGTGGTAACACAGTATGAATTATTCTGTGAGTAAAAATGATCAGTGAGGGCAAAATGGACAGTTTTGAAAAATAAAAAACCCTTGATGGTTGTGGAAATTGACATACAACATAGATGCTACACCTTCATTATTTAAACATAAAGTCATGAAACATAAACTCAAAGGAATGATGAAGAAACTAGGTTAGGGAAAAGGATGTCAATTTTTTCCTTAAAAGTACATATGTTTTGTGGTATCTAAATTAAAACTGACTTTTTTTTTTTTTCTTTATCCATAACAACTTATGTTTCCTTGCCTCAATTATCACTGAAATTTAAGCTTTAAAAAGGTCTGAGTATGCGTCAGTTCAATATTTCAACTATAGTGTCAAATCAGCACTGTATCTGAGAATCTTTACTACTCAGTTTTACCTGTGAAACAGGGCATCAGGCTTAGAAAATCATAGAATCATAGAATATCTCAAGTTGGAAGGTACCCATAAAGACCATCAAGTCCAACCCCCTGTTCCTTGCACAACTACCTAAAACTAAATGTTCCAGAAAAACTGAGGGAACAGCTAGCACCAAAGCCTAATTAGACCAAAAAAAAATGTAAAGGCTTCCAGATCCCCCAAAAATAATTATCTTTGACTATTTAACCACAAATATATCCCAAAATACTTCCTATGTTAGTGTTATTTCCCTCCTTAATCCATTATAAATTTCTCATATCTTACTGTCTGCATTCTTTTTTTCACCCTTGATTTAAAACATAAGTCATTGATGTCACTGTAGAAATTAGCAGATTATAGAAACAAAAGCCCTGAAACATTTACATGAGCAGTGGCTGGGGTGGAATCCAATAGCAAGCCAAGACAATGCACAACAAGCTTGCACTAGTTCAGCACATCTCAGACCTTCCAGGACATCCTCTGCCTCAAATATCTTTTCCACCTCAATGCCGCTTCTACCTCCATCAGCTGTACCAAAAAAAAAAAAAAAAACCAAACCACCAAACAACCAAATGTATTTTTACTACTGTATTTCATGATACATCTGAAGGTAGAATTCAGTCCTAATAGCCTTACTTTAAGGTTTTCACTGATTTCAGTAAATTTGTGTCATATTCTAAAGACCTATATTTCTTGGTTGGAGTTTAAAATTTTAAAACCAAAGAAACTTTTCAGCACTGAATGTAAATTTCCTTCTTCCTAGAAACAATTTTCCTACTGAAGATGGTTTCAGCATTTGTTCTTTACATTTTTGTGTTCTTGGACTAGACAGGAACGTCAGCCATTTTGTTTTATGTATGAACCCAGTACTGAATTTTATGCCGAGTAATTCCTTCCTTAATGAAATTCCTTCCTTCCAATAAACCTGTGATTTTATTAAGCAACACATAGCACAATGCTTATGTTGTACCTTGTACTGACAATACAGTTTCCTGATGGCCAGCAATTTTCCATCTCTGATTTCAGCCATAGTGACTGTCTGCAGATTGGTTGTTTATAGATTTGTACCTTCAACTTTAAACTTTGCTTTCTGATAAACTATCAGTGAAACATGTTGAGGAAAACATGTTTAAAAAAAGAATGAAAGGTGACTGAAGAAAATACATTTAAAAGCTCACATGAATAATATTAGATGGTTTTGCATAATGTTTATGGAACTGTTTTCATGTCTTTCATACAATTTTTTAACCTTCAGTAATATCTAGTTAGAAAGTGTCATTTCTGAAAGACATGTACAAATATTCTTTCCACGTGTGAATATGAATCTGACAAAATGTGCAAACTTAAGCATTATGTATATTTGTGCTAGCCTTGCTTGTCCTTTATCAATACACTGAAAGAAAATGTATTTAATATTTTTAATAAAATGTAACAAAGATTCTTCTAATTAATCAGAAAAAAAGTTTATTATAAACTGTTTTTTTACGTATTCTTCATATTATCAATTTGACCTGATAACAACCATAATGTACAAATAAATAGATTCCAGATACCTAGATACACAGGTCACTTTAAATAAGTTTAAGTTAAGAACTAAACAAAAAAATTCTAAAAACAGTTATTTCATGTAACTAAATATGACTTTTAATCCTAGATATTTTTAAGAAATGAAGGTTAGTAGCCAGTGTATTATTTTATTTCTATTTCATTTCAAGAGTTTTTTTAATTGTGTTTGTTTGTTTTGTTTTCCTGGAAAAGAATCGCAATATGCTGTAGGTTATGCCTAAAAAAATGTAATTATCCAACATACATTAAAATAGAGATACATAGTTTTGTCTTAAATTTATCTCAATCACACATACGCACATACATACACACACACAGAGTCTTGCTTTGATTTTGTTTTAATTGGTGCATCTTAAAATTTGTGATGATAATAATCAATTTTGAAAATCTGTCCCTTGGGCTACTTTAACATAGACATCCTTTGATTAAGGCACTTGTATATCTTATGTTTATTACTTTAATAAATAGAAATATAAATGCTCAAAGAAGACTGTGAGTCAAAATAAAAAGTCTGGATGGGCAGGCAGACCTTTCTGAAATCTTGACTTTTACATACTGTTTCATGTATCAGCAAAAATAAAGGCAGAAAAAAATTAATTTATTTAATTTCAAAGAATTTGAAAATTAGTATTAGTTTTTAACCTACGATTATTTATAATAAAAATTATGTCCCATCTGATAGCATGAGAAGTAAGACAAGATTAAACAAAACTAGTATGGATTTAGCCCTTTGAAATGGGGACTTCTATTGAGTTTTCCAATCTCAGAGTTTGCTCTAAAATATTCAGCTTAACATCCAGTTACTATTTCAGAAAAGCAAAAAAGTCTCAATCTGCCAGCACTATGAGGATGTCTCAAATACCTCACCAAGTCTTAAACAGCAAGAGACACCCATTTTTAAGGAGGTGAACCATGCCCAATTTCTCCACAGATGGGAACATAGCTTACACGTAACCACCTCCATGTAGATATCTGAATCTAAGCATCTTAATTTTGGGTAGAATCCTGAATATTTTACGGAGTCTAATATAATGTAGCAGATAACTATATACTATAAAATATTCTGTAGTCTTTGGCTCATTGTGAAAACCTATAAACAGTTGGTATAATAAAAAAATTGTGTGTTACCTCCTATTCTTTTGCTATAAAATACATTAATTTATTTCTTTCATTTAACTTCAGTGAGCTTCCCCAATAACTATAAAAATATTTTCTGATTGTATTTTCAGTATGAAATATATCCTGCCCCTTAGCTGGCACTAAGATATCTGCTCTGTTTAAATTTCACTTAAATCCTCAAAAGTTAGCACAAGTGGAGTTTCTGTACTGAAAGCTATAAACACTATAAAAATGCTATGAGAGACTTCAGAGTAAACTGGATGCTTCCCGGTTCTGGAGCACTCTTCTCTTATAAAGAATCCACTTCAAAACCCTTCAAAGTCAATGGAAAGATTCCCAGTGGCTTTGTTCAGCATTTGCCAAATGCTGTTTCTGATGCACCAAGAAGATAGTATAGCAGGTGAAGAAAAAGAAGAAAAGAAAAATCATCCTGCTTAATGGAATACTGCACTGATACATAATTAGTTGCTTATTTCAACACCACTTCCCATCTATTTCATAGTAATGAATGGGGGCTGTATTTTTTGGAATATATTTGGTGATTTACAGAGTAATGAAACAAATACAGTTGAACAATGAGCTAGCTAATAAATCATGAGGTATACCTGATTTAACAGTTTCTTTTACATTTTAATTATTGATACTCATGTCTTCTGTTGTAATATGCTGCTAAAACATTGTTAATTACTGTGTAAAAATAATGTAATTTTGTTGAGAGCTTAAATACTAGGTGCCGTCAAAATAGCTCAAAATATAAGAATGCCTGTATGTTATTTTGCTAGTTACCAAATTCTAGCCTGGTCTGCTCTTGTCTCGTCTATTTTTATTCTTCTTTCCTGTTCCCAACCCCACTCCACTCTCACCCTCAGATATTTCAACCACCGTACATGTTTGACCTACCTCTCTTTCCAATGACATGCTACTCATAACATTCAGGAAAAATAATTCATTTTCACTTCTGTTCAAATCACATATTACACACAGCCCTGTTATGTGGGTCCTATGAAAAACTGCTTTCCTTGCACCCTTCCTTCCTGCTGCTCATCATTACTTGCTTGGATATCAGAGCTACTCTCCTCTGAATGCGTTAGTCATTCATGAATAATGACATAAAAGCCTGGCAATGCTTTAGAAGAGGAGCCCTTTATTACACTTTTCTAACAACCATTAATATCTATAACACTCAGCAGTTTTCTGATTTTCTTTTGTGAAAGGACAAATCGTGACTATATGGCAAAATGGCATGGGGTCTGCAACTATTACTGCTTTCATTAATGCAGCAGAAATTCAAGGAAACAGAACAATAGATTTCATCTGTGCCCAATAGGGGAAATTTCTAAATTTTCAAACACCTCTTTTCTGCTTTCATTGAATTGATAAACACTAATTAGAGCAAAAGTCTAGCGTTATGGTCACATCATTTTTCCTGATTCATGTGTCTGAAAGAAAGCAAGGCTGCTTATATATCAAATAATTTCCTTCACATAAAATATCATTAGAATTATTTTTCCCATAATAAAAAAAAAGATACAGTTGCTAATTATAATGACCCTAGTTCTTCTTCATAGGGCTGTAACCCTCTGGGTTACAAAAAACTGAAAAGGTATAGTCCATACATGCTGAAACGCATGTAGGGTCAGAGCGGAGGCGCAGAAAACAAGGCAAGTGTTTCATGGCAATCTAATGGATGATTCAAAATACAAATATATATTCCCAAAATGACTTGCTGTCTTTTGCTCTAAGGATAGGTAGCACAAGTAGGAAGAAAAGTCAGTGATCTAAATGTATGGTCTGAACGAAAACTTTGATATACTTTATGCATACTTGTACTCATTGGTTGCACTGATTAATTCCCTGTAAACCTGTGTTTAGTATACAGTATATAGGGTCTTTTTCTTATTAAATGTTGAGGGAATCTTAAAGTTGTACTGTTCTTGGAAGGCAGGATCAGCTCAGACTTGCTAGGGAGAACTCTGAAGCTACATGTAAGGAAATGTAATTTGATTCCTAAAATAACTTCCCAGAGCAGACTGGAAATTTACACACCTGTTTTCCTCCCGTGGAAACTGAATGTTTACATACAAACACTATAAAAACATGTTTGGCACATTCTCTTCAT
This sequence comes from Platalea leucorodia, assembly GCF_965183815.1. Lineage (NCBI taxonomy): Eukaryota > Metazoa > Chordata > Aves > Pelecaniformes > Threskiornithidae > Platalea > Platalea leucorodia. The sequence continues at coordinate 80,768,363 of NC_138826.1, forward strand.
TTGAAGGAAAAAAATAATTCTTTTCTGTCAGGCATAGATTTCGAATGCACAGTAACTCTTCATAATATTTTATTTTAATGGAGAAATGCTGGGAGCTGGTTATTTGTATAACAGTGCCATGGTGCTACCACTTTACATTTCAATGTTTGGGTAATATAAAAATTGTCTTAAAATTGTTTCAGAACAAACAAGGTGTATATATATATGTATGTATATATCAATGTTTGTTTCACAATCAAATTACATATGTAAGCAAATGTACACTTTCTAAAATCCTCTTCCTGTTAGGAACTTTGAAGGGAGCAGAATTAATAAGTTTATAGATAGAGCCCTGTGTATTACAAGAGGTCAGAAAGCAGCATGAAAACTTTGGCATTCTTTTATGCCCATTTAATGTTCCTTGCTATGGGATGAGGGATGTGAAGCGATGTTATCCCATTGGTCTTATCCCACACTTTATTGGCAGAGGTTTGTTGAAATGCAACATGCAGTTTCTGCATCAGGGCCTATGTATATATATGCACATCATTCCAGACATAAACTTTTCTAGTGCTTAGATAAAAGATTCTTCCTTATATATCCAGTCTTTGGGAAAACACTTGCTTCAGTTACAAGCTCTGTTGGTGGTGTGGTTTAACCCCAGCCAGCAACTAAGCACCACACAGCTGCTTGCTCACTCCCCCTCCCCGGTGGGATGGGGGAGAGAATTGGAAGGGTAAAAGTGAGAAAACTCGTGGGCTGAGATAACAGTTTAATAACTGAAGTAAAATAAAATAAAATAGAATAGTAGTAATAATAATAATAATAACAATAATAACAATAACAACAACAACAAAACAACAACAACAACAATAATAATAATAAACAATAATAATATGCAATAATAATATACAAAACAAGTGATACACTATACAATTGCTCACCACCTGCCAACCAATGCCCTGAGCAGCAATCGCTGCCCCCCAGCCAACTCCCCCCAGTTCATATACTGAGCATGACATCATATGATACAGCATAGCCCTTTGGCCAGCCTGGGTCAGCTGTCCTGGCTGTGCCCCCTCCCAGCTTCTTATGCACCTGGCAGAGCATGGGAAGCTGAAAAGTCCTTGACTAGTGTAAGCACTGCTTAGCAACAACTAAAACATCAGTGTGTTATCAACATTATTCTCATCCTAAACCCAAAACACAGCACTATACCAGCTACTAGGAAGAAAATTAACTCTATCCATCCCAGCCGAAACCTGGACAGTTGGGTACAAAGCAGACCTGATCTGCCAATATTAGGAGTTTTCCATTCATTCTCCAGATCTCAAGGTCCATCAGCCCATATGTCTCTTGCTGTCAGCTGATTCTTGTCTCTGGTTCAATGTCCATCAGCCAGTTATCAGTTTCTTTGGTCTGCTTTTAGATTGTTTGAGCATATTTAACTTTAAAGTTGCAATAGTTAAGACAATCTTAATCATAATGCAACAAGAATCATCATAAATGGATGAATATGACCTCTCCAAGTTTCAGCTGCAGATGAATATGGCAGTGCAAGCATATAAAACCTTGTGTTAGCTCATTTGGGACAGTCAGCTACCACAAGTATGTGACCTTCTGAAAAAGGTATGAAGGAGGACAAAATATGGATAGACACTTTTGTTTTTCTACCCTGTCAATCAAAGCTTACTTTTCTTGCTGGCAATGTAATTGCCACTCTCTTCTAAGACAAAGGATTCCAAGGGAGAATGTGCATTTAAGAAGGACAAAGTAATTAACTGCTGATCAGCCATAGCTCACCATAATTCTAGGTACAACCATTTTTCCCATATAGAAAATTTTTGCATTCATGAACACCTTCTCTTATAGGACAAATATTTTCTTCATTCTCAGGAAATTTATTTGTCAAATTGATTCAGATAGTAATTGAAAATATTGTTCATCTACACTGTACATTTCTGTGGAGAGATTTTACTCTCTGGGATATTCAGATGGTCTTCATTAAGATATGAAGCTGGATTTTCTTGTTTTCTACACATGAATATTAGGTACTTTTTCCCAAAGCTCTAAAGCTTTAGCACTTCATCCTTGGATTTTTTATCACGTAACACTTATTGGCCTCTGAGAGAGACATAAATGATTACAAATCCTCAAAATCACAAGCCAAGTATGGAAAATTTGTGCAGCTGGGTAAAGGATAGAGGGCCAGGGAAGAGGATGTGGAACCTGCCCACAGGCAGTACAGGTCTTGCCATCTTCAAATCTGGATTTTATCCCAGATGATGACATAGATATAAATAATACAGATTTTTTGTTTCAAGATTTTTTATATTAAAATTCACTTAATCCACCAGAAGGTATTCTGTATATATTTTTGCATGAAAAGAAGTAAAAAGGAAAAAAACCCACCCTATATTTTTTGTTTTATTGTGTCAGAGTCCATGAGTATTCTGGTAATCAAATGCATCTGGTTTAAGATGTTTAATAGTGTCCTTCATCACAGTTTTTACTTATCTTACTTTAATAGTGTCCATCACAGTTTTTATCTATCTTATTAGTGAGAGAAAGCTTTCAAAAATGTTGATTTACAGCTTTTTCCTGAAAGCTACATTCTGAAATCATAAAAACATATGTTCACACTTGAACTGCATTCCTGAATATTACATGTACAGAAAATAAAAATAAAAAAATTAATGCAGATCATATTTTGAACTTCAAGTAATCCCAGAAAGCTGGTATCAGCTTCCACAAAGAGTCATAAACAAATATTATTTGAATTAGTGAATTTGGTAGAGAATATCATAGATAAGTATGACCTCTTAACTAGTAGCTGTATAGCTAGGTTAGCATAGTGTCATATCTGAGCCTGTCTATTTTACTGATGCTGTAGGTAAGAAATTTGTAAAGCAGTAGACTTAGCTGTTTAGAATACTTGTGAAATTCATTGAATATATTATGTGCTCATATCAGTCACCATATCATATTCGTAGAGATTTCTTTTCCTCTTTTAGTTTGTTTAGGACTCCTGTAACTCTCAAGGAAACAAATTGCTTTGCTTTATATATAATGTAGTTCTAAAACAGGTGAATTCTCTTGTAATTGGATACCTCATGAAAAGAAAACTACAGTGGAGAAGCTTATCTAAGAACAGCTTTTCAGAGCAGCTTTGGCCCTATGCAACAAGTTGAAAGAATATTTTTTATTAAAGCCATGTACTCTTGGAATTTATTTTAATTCTTCCCACGTTGGCCATTCAAGAGAGGTGACCTCTAGTCATTTCTACCCAGAAAACAAGTCGATATGTAGGTACTTTCCAGACAACTTAAGCCTGCAGGCACATGACCAGAACAACTTGTCCAGAAATGATATAAAAGTTCCTACTTTGCCCTTCCCAGCAGCATTAGTCAATATGACTGCCTTCCGGGCAAGAGATTGTACTAACATGCCTGGAGGCAGGTCAACGTATAGAGACAAATGTCTATAAAAGTCTAAATTCAAAGTATTCATGTTCTAGCAAGAATCTAGTTCAGAACACATCAAGACAGACAATGCATCTAAAGTAAATCTGTTACGAGATAACTTTTCTGCGGCTTAAGAGACCGATAGACTGGTCTCTAATGTCATTTATAATGTATATAAGGACATCAATGTACATCCGTAACATTGTCAGTAATTTAAAACAGTATTTAAATTCCTTTTCAAACCTCAAAATATAAGAAAAAATGGCAAAATAGATTATTAGTAAAGACGGACACCTTCACTTTATGAAGTGTTGGAACATATAGTATAAGCTCTACAAAACAAAACTTTAAAAATAACATAACAATATATCAAGTTAACTGATACTATTATTCTTGCAATTATCCTTCCCCCCCTTCCTCCACCATTCATCTGCATCCAGGGTGGGTGGAAAGAGAAAGGAACTGAATAAGCACTTTTTAAGGGCTATTGTATTCCACTTCTACTGCCTATAAAGATGGTTGTTGTCATGTAAGGTAATGGACGTTGTAACCCTACATTGTTACAAGCCATTATGTACAAGAAAGATACAGATTTTAAATAGATAAGATAAATATCCAAATATATTTCCAATATACTTTTAATTTATAGCTGATAGTAGCTGAACTGTTTCTTAAAATCATTATTTTCCAAACAGCTATCCTTCATTATGTATATCATTTTTTCTATAGAAATAAATGATATATATTTATATCCCTTGTCAGGCATCTTGCCTTGAAAAATATAATGTAATTTAAAGTATGTCACTTCAGGAGAAGCCACATGGGAGGCACACAAAAGCAACTAGTATTTTTCTCAAGCAGTGAAAGTACAGAGATTTTTCAGTATCTCAGTTTCCCATAGCAACCCACTTGTTGACCCACTTTAAGAAAATTTTATCCATTTGTACCTGATTTTTGATTTCCAAAACTAAGCAATAAAAGAAAATAATAATTACTGAGAAATAACTGAAACTTAAACTTGATTCCAAAAAGGATTGACTAGATACAGAAATGCACACTTTTTTTGTGTAAACCATATTTTATTTTCATATTTTTTCAATAGCAAGTTGTGTGTGTGTATGTATAAAAATGTAATGACCATATCAATGTCATAAAAATTATATTGGTGTCTGTTGCTTAAGTAATTATTATGCATGCCTTATATAATTATATATAGCTTTCATCAATACTTTTAAAAACAAAAAGTAAAGATTAAATTGACAGCTATAAATATGCTGTAACTATGTTACTATGTTAAAATGTGCAACCGTAAAAAAAGTTCATTTGAAATCCTGGACTCTTTGAACTGCAACAGACAACTGAGTCAACAAAAAATTGTTCAGTTTTTCCTTCAATAAAATGAACTGTTTTCTAAGACATCAGTTGAAAACACATTTCTGGGCATCTGGGAGAAATTTTCAACTCTCACTGAACTGAAAATTGAAAAGAATAATTTCAAAACACCATAAGAGATTTTTTTGTAATGATTTTGTCACTTTCTCACCTTCCTTATATGCATATCTTTAGAGAGAATTGCAACACGGGGCTGAGCTCTGAGTCTTGCCTGTTCTTGCTCTCAGCTGCAGAACACAGGGCACCCGATGTATATTTCTGCCAAGACACAGGTTGAAGCTTGGTGGGCAGTGCTGTGCTGTCCTTCAGCCACATCATGGACAACGTCCCAGATATTAGGTATTACTCTTCAGTGGTGCAACTTAACGACATGTAGCATAAGCAATCCTATTCCTATACTTGAGCTGAATGAGTGTCGTCCTCAGTGGCTCTTATGTCTGTTTAAACACTCAGATAGTTACAAGTTAAACTCCCTCAGAGTTCAGTAACATATTAAGCAGACTCTTTGTCTGCAATAAAGACCAGACCTTTTATTTGCATTAGTGTATATGGCTATTTCTGCCTCTCCACTGGACAGAGAAAGGTTTATAACTAGTTAATTTCAGGAATTTGGTGCCTCTTAAAAGTGTCTATATACCCAGTGAGTACCAAAACCAGCTCATACCTAAGATCGTGTGAAAAGAAACCTAAACAAATGAATTAAATGCATAGAAAAATAATAATAAGCCTGAAAAATGATGGTGGGATTGGAGGATTTTTTCAGTTTTAATTATATAAAATTATTGCTATAGGCGAGTTTCCAGGAACCTTGATTACTGCTCTCCAACCACTTTCCTTGTCTATTTCCTGTACTAGGTACTTTAGAAGTTGAAAGATAGCTTTTCAGAAATCTTTTTTCAATTTTAAAAACCTAACTGGTACAAATGTGAAAATATGATTGAGGAATATATTTGTCTTCCTACTGATACAAAGGCAGGTCATTCATGAGCTACTTGGATCATCTTTCCACACATTTGCCAGTGTGCAAGGTCAGATAATAGTGATGCTTGTTCTTTGCAATGTCAGTAGTTTATCTTAAAGGATCCTCTTCTGACATCAGGATATCTAAAAACTGATTGGACTTCTGGGGTTACATGTTGGATTTTTTAGAGAGGTATTTTTATTATTTTTTTTTTAAAGCAGTCATTTAATTTTGCTCTTTTTGTGTTGAGATCATAATGCTTTCTGATATTATTCTTAATTTCTGTATATCTATTAAATAAAAAAAGCTTCAGATTCAGAATAGCATAGAAAATAATGAAATCAGATAGAAGTAAATTTTAAAACGTGTTTCACTGTATCTTGATATGAGGAAGACTTTTATTAAATGCCTGGAATGTTAAAGATTTTAGGAGAAATGCATTTTGGACATGAGAAGAAGATAAGACAAAATCAGCTGCCTAGGAAAAATAGGTTAGTTTCCCTCTACTCACTGGCCCTTGGACATCTCAAAAATTCATTACTGGTACATTTTGTGTGACCGTATTTTTTTCTGTTCTGTTCCATAGGAACATAATGACCGGATAATTTTACAGAGCTTTTAGGATTTGTTCCATTCCTATTATAAGTTTCAGAAACTTTTCTGAAATTCTTTCATCCTTAAGTCATGCTGGAAGCAGTGCAAGAAATAGTTGTCTTCGCTTGTCTGGTATTTGTGATCTTAATGATCCCAGACAGCAGCTATAGTGATAAAAAGTGAACGAAGCTTTTATAAAACTCAGCACTAGAAGTTTAGTTAAGTTGGCTAAAATTCTGCAGGGTGCTTGGTGTATCTCAGAAACGTTCATCTAGCTTGACTGGAGTTATAGTTGCATGTTATGTTGGCAGATAGAGGTAATATCAACCTTTAGAGATACTTGAATAAAAATACTTAATAACAGAATTCAGCAACCAAGTCCCCAGAATTCATGATGTGACGTCTGATATGAAAGCACACCCTGTTTTCAAGGGTAAGTCTACTTACAGTCTGCGTATGTTGATAATTAGTAACAGTATTTGAGATATCCCCACTTTTCTATTTTATTTTTAAAAAACTTTAAAAAACTCCCTCAATATTTTTCCTACTTTTCTACTGTTAAATGAAAATTTACATCCTTAGTTTATATACTGTACTCTTCCTAATATTTATCAAAATGAGCAATTAGGGAGTTTGTAGTTAAGTTTTGCTTGTATTTAGCAAACAGGACTTTAGCTTCTACACCACTTAGATTGGTAAAGAACTATCCAGATTTTCAAATTATTTAGACATTTGTGGCACAAATGAATACTCCTAGAAAATATCCAAGGAGGTAATTTAGAAATGTTAATGGATGTCTGTCTACATCTTTAAGTGTCTTTGAAAAACTAATGTTATGGCACTTATGTTATTAAGTATCCAGAGACACCCAGTAACAGTGTTTTTGAAAATTCTTATAAGGCTACTAGTAGATGATAAAGTTATTCTCACCCTGCAAGTGTGTAGCAGACATGGCCATAAGTGTAATGGAAATACACATTTGCATCACTTCTCCACACAGTCTTATATTGGATTAAAGATTTTTCCATCAATATAGCTGTCAAACTAAAATGAAAAGTTTAGTTTGCCTTTTATTAAAGAACTGTGTACTCATTTGGTTCATTATAGTGTTTTCTTCAAAATGGTCTTCATTGATTTTTTTTTTCACTACAACTGCAGTTTCTCTGATTTTTCGAGCAGATCAAGACTCTAATATTTACCCACTAGAACTAAACTTTATGTCAAGGAAATTAATCCCTTGACAGTTCAATTGTAAGTAAACTTGATAGTGCCATGATAGCGCTTGAAGAGGCATATTACAAATTCCAAAAGCAACTGTTCCTTACAAATAAAAAGCTAATCTTCAGTGCAAGCCTAAGAAGAAATATTCTGTTCCCTTTGTAAATTCGCATCAGAAACTCAAGTCATTAGAGTTGCAGCACATTTTCCCCAAATGAAGACCTATTCTTTACACTGCAATTGGTTCATTTTTATCTGTCTTGTTAGCAATTGTACTGTCATGTATTTTCCCTGTTTATTAACAAATAACTTTGGGGACATTTAGGCTCTAGTAATCAGGAAACTGGTAAGAAATTGACAGTACTGTAACATCACATGAATTAAATACCACATGGTAAAGATGTAGTTTATAAGTACGTTATGGCTTACAGAAAAAATCTTGATGAAAACATTAAGGAAGAAAGCAGCTTAATTTTGAAAGAAATGCTGTGTCTGCAAAAGAAGTAGTGACCTCCTATGTATCAAAGCAGAATAAAGTCTGGTAATAGGAAGCAAGCTGTGGTACCATTTCTTCCTCTGATAAAAGTAGGATTTGTTGCAGACCATGGCACTTCATAATACAAGTCGTATTACGAACAGAGCTGGCTGAATACCGCCAGAGAGCAATTTCCAAAAACATCTAGGACCATCAGGTCTTAGTATTCACACATTGCTATGGAGGAAAGCTGTTTAAAAATTTTTTATTACAATCATTCACAAGTGGAAACTGGTGTTTCAATAATACTTTTTTTTTTTTTTAATAAATTACATACATACATACATACGTACATGCATACATACATATATGTGTATGTTCTATGAAAGTACTTTTTGTATAATTTTAATTTTAGTTTTTTTCCAATTTAAACTGACCAAACCCAATTTCAACTGAGAAGAGTTTCAATGGAATCAGTTGAGCAAAACATTGAACTGCTTCTTTCACTAAAATGCCATTTGGGAATTGTACTCTGAGTACCTTATTTTCTTTTACGGGGCACGTTTCTTTGACTAGTGTACCTAGTGGTAGCACTGAAAATATTAGTGAAAATATTCATCTTTCTGCTGTTCAATATAATCAGTTGACTCAGAAAATTAGTCCTATAAGTAATGTCAATGTTCTAAAGGAAAAATAATACATTAGTACAAAAAAAAAGGGGTTATTTAAAGGAGAGCACGGTAATCCAATTCAATACATCTAACGATTTTAGGAATTTTGTAAAGGTGAGGGATTTTGTAATTTCTAAGCCTTCTTTTTATTTTAGTTCAATTTTTTGTATCAATTTGAAGACAAATATTTCATGACATAAATTCTAAATTTCATAATTAGTTATTATCTTTCCACTAATATAGTTTCCTTCCATACTTCTTTGCCAATTGAGTATTCATCATAGGAATGCCCATGTGCACATGAGCAGTCAAGAATATCTTCCTTTTATTATCTACAATCCAGCATTCATTATCACTGTCTTACTTTTAAAATAATATGCCCTATTTAGAAATAATAGCAATGTCATACATTAGACACACAGTCAATATAATAGACTCATCCCCCAAAAAAGAGAACAGTTTGCAAATATCCAAAAGCTGATGTGGGTCCGAGTGTGCTGTTGTGTATGTTTCTAGAAACTACAACTTGCATGAGGAAAAAAAAAAAAAAACAAAACAGAGAATAATTTTGCTTTGTTTCTCATTCCAATTAAAAAAAAGGATGGGTGGAGGAGGGGAAGGATGAAGAGAAAATGCGTCACTTGGCCAGATTTACTTGCAGATGTACACATCCAGGATAGGGAAAATTGAGTGAAGAAGAATTTAATGGTTTCTTCTCTTCAGCTTCTGATTGCCATATCACCATGTAATGTTGTAAACAGAGCTTCTGAATCTTTCCCTCAGGTTTTCACTGAAAGCAGCAGTAAACAGAAGCAGTAAGATGGATGTATTTGTACAGTGGTGAGAAAAAGAGAGTTGGAATATTTTTGGTAGTTTCTAGGCCTCACAAAATGCCCTTTTATCATCAAGGTTTTTATCACTGGATTAAGAAATAACAAAGAGATAAATAAAAGATTAAAATAAAAACTGTTTTATGAATAACTGCACTTTAAACATAAGTCATATTGGTGGAGAAAGTTTAAAGCAAATGAAGATCTTTAAATTTTAGGATGCATTTTCTGGTTTTATGCAATATTCTTTAAAGTTAATTTTAGTAGGCATAATTCATAATATAAACTAGTAAACTTTATAAAGGTAAAAAAATGCCGCAACACTTCAGTAGCTTCTGCACGTCATACGCAAATTACTACTTTCCAATCAATAGGCATTTTAAAGTACAATTGGTATTCTGGAGTGATAATATGCAATCTGTGCTACTGATGTTATGTATTCACATCATAGATGTGAGCTCTAGAGAAACAATTACAATATATGCTGCAAATGCATATTAAAACGCAAATTACATTAAGGACCATGCTTTAAAAGGAGATATAACCCAGGCTTCAATTTTGCACCTGCAGTCATTTCCAGAATCAACAGTGTGGACACATAATTGCACACCAAATGATTGCATGTAACTGTTAAGATGGTTAATTTTCAGGTTCAGTCATCCGGTTACATATTTAAATGCTGTAATTTGTGTCAACAATTATTAATGCCTATAAGATTTCTGTTACAAAATTTATTTTGCTTTTACAAATTGGGCCTTAATATCCATGCACTTTATTGTCTTCAGGTACATTATTGGTTGAAGGAAAGGGGGATATTTGTAACAATATGAAAAGGAGATTTATTCTTTTAAAATAAAATATACATTTCTGGTGAAATTTCAAATGAATGTAATCTGTATTGCATATAGACAAGCTGAAAAACATAGGTTTTTATATACAAGAATATACAAGAAATGTTTGGGGGCGGGGGGGGGGGGTCCAAAGTGGGTTAAAGCTACTTACAGGTTTTTGTCTTCCAAATTTCCAGCATGTTAGAATTTTCTTAGACCCTGCTGGCTAATTTTCTTAGACCTCTGAAGCTGGCTTGCTGCTACTAGCCATTTGACTGTGAGAATGTTGTTCCCACAGACCAGCTGTGGTGTGTTGAAGGTGCTCGTTTCTGTGCTGGATACGAAAAACCCTGTGCCATCAACAGGCATCCTCTGGCATCCCTTAGTCTAAGACAGTTTTGTCGGGAACCTGCACAAAATCTCAAAATACTACCTTAAATTCAGTGGAAAGTTTAGACAAAATGTTAATGAAATACTGGTTTTTAGTGAAACTTGACTCTGTCAGAAAAATTCCTGCCAAAATTTCTCACGCTCATGTCACCTGACCTTTGATTTGCCTCATGCAATATTTCTTACATACTTGTAAAGTTCATGTTTGTGAGGATGAAAGAATACCCAGTGAGTCCATCATACTCGTGTTTTTTAGCCATCAATGGATGGATTAACTACATTTGGAAACAGGTGGGTTAATTTGAATGCAGTTTTGTTTGGTCTTCCACAAGACCAAACCAGAGACTACTTATTTAAATGAAACACATTGCCTTTAACAAGAATATGTGACTTTGTGTTTGCTAGTTGTTAGTTGCTACCAAGCCATAGCTCAGCTGTAGAAACAGGAACATGAAACTTTTAGGAGAAACACTTCTTTAGTGTTCTTCTAAATCCTGATTCTGCAGTACGCAGAGGGATGGTAGCTTGCCACAGCTCCACAGTACACTTTCTAAAATAGACCTATGAGGTCTTTATGCCTTAAATCCCTTATTACATGTATGTTACGGTTTTCTGGTTTGAGCCATGGAAATAGCTGATTTTCTGGGTATTCAAAATGTTCTGTTTGTTTCAAATGAAAAAACCACATAAACTGCCTATTCAGTTATTCGTGTCCTCAGATTAGAAATCAAACCTGGAGATGAGAATTAGCAAAGTACTGCCAGCACAGATTAGCTGAGGTCTCATACATGTTTACAGATTATGCACATCATAAGCAAGATGCAATAATCAGAAAACTGCATGGCTATGGGGTTTGCCTATTATCTAGTATAAAAAGAATTTATAGCACTTGAAAGGGGTTAGGAAGAACGATGGCTACATTGCTATCATCACTCAGGTTAGGCTTTAGCTCACAGATTAGGACACCAATGGGTATCTAGTTATCTAGTCAGTATTGTCAATGTTGCAAATAGATTCTCAAAAGCTGTTTAGCTGATCAGTCGCCCAAACACAGGATTGAGTTTCCCAGAGGCATCTGCTGTCACTGTAAACACTGTGAGATATGCTCTCAGGCTTCACTTACCTCTTCATTTCCGAAGGATGAGTGTCTCTGTAGGTTTTATGTTATATCTTTTAGCCACATAAGCATGCCTCAGATGTCCCAAAGTGTCAAAAATGGGATTAAATACTTATACTTGGAATCCCACCTTAAATTTCTATGTTACAGAGGGCTGAACTGCTCTTTAACCTCCACTGGATATATTGAATAAGCATGTGTGTCAGTTCCCTGCATGAAGGCACCTTGTGTCATTTTAGATCCTGTAAGTTATCTGAGATATCCTCATTGACACAAATACAGTGCAGAGCCTACAGGAGAGCAGAATCCTAGTGGCATGGCGAATGGAAAGATACTTGAGGGAATTTCAATTGACAGTAGGTATCTAATGTGCAAATGAGCTGATCTCTAGTTCACATGTGAATATCTACACACAGACATCATCTGCAAACAGAACCTCGCTCTCAGTTTCATGGGCTTTTTGGAGTACACTCCATTTTTCGTATGTGAATTTGTATGGAATTCCTGTAGCTGAAGTCAAAGCAGCAGTACTTGGAGAGACACCTGAAAAGGAGAAGGGCAGCCTGGTGAATATAAAGGTCTCGGTCTGTAGCTGATGTAGATACATGTAGCTCTGGTGCCTTTAATAGAGGTAAATTGATTTACATCATCCAAGGAGCTGACTGAGCTCTAACACAAGCACTCAGTGTTGTCTGAGGTCTGTATTCTGTGACACTAACCTGTCATATGGCAAAACCATTTATCCTTAAAACTCAAGAGATAAAAAAAAAATAGTCTTTCACTTAACTATTTTAACAGTATTTGCATACAAAGACATATTTCTTTAATCTTTCATGACTGTAAAATAAGGTATTTCTTGGAAAGATCTACCTCAAAATTATCTGAAACTAGCTAAGTCTTCACAATATAAAAAATCAAAAGGCAGTGATTTCAATTATCAGAATACTGGTCTTTAGAAAGCAACGTGTTTATATTTTACTATTTGAGAGAGAAAAAATAGCTAATTTTGTAATTACGTGTTGTTGACTTTCTAATAGTTACAAGCAATATCTTGATAACTCTCTGCCTGTAATTATAACAGCATTTACTGTTAATATTATAGCTCTGTTTGTTCAGCTTTCCATTACTTAAAAAGCAACCTCAGTAAAAATTAATTCATAAGAGATCTGAAGTGAATCCATTTGCTTTTTTTGTGATGGCTTCTTTATATGCCCCTGAATGCATTATTTGCTTGTTTCCTTTATAGAACATTTATGAGTACAAATAAAGAAAGCAGTTTTGAATTGATTACTGTAGGTTTACTTTGTTTTCATACACACTTGTGCAGGCATGAAAAATAAATGTCTGAGATGGATTCACATTTTCCTTCAAAGGAAAAAGCTCACATTTCTGTACTCTTTTTGAAGAAAGGTTTTGTGTACTTGACAAAGCCACTGAGTGTGGTGCAGACAAGTGACCTGAATCATTAAACGCTGTCAAAAAGGAGCAATATTGTTCTAGTGACATCAATCAAATGGTAACGCCCTTTGACATTATTCCTAAAGGACTCTGAAAACTATAGCAGAGAGCTATGGGATGTTTTATTATTGTACATGAAATACTGAGCAGAATTTTTGAGTGGGCAAAGGGATTACATGGGACACCACCAACACAAATCTTATTTTAATAATATAATACTTTTATTTATATTTGTGTGTGTGTGTGTGTGTGTGTATATATATATATATATATATATATATAAAAGCTTCGTGGATTAGAATTTCATTGTTTCATGTAGAAGCTGGATGGGACCATATAACAATTTTAGTCCAGGCTCTGGGATTGGGAAACACCAAAAAATTAGGCTGTAGTTTAACCCTCATTGTAAAAGTAAAGCTCAGGAATTCATATCATTAAAGATTTCTAACCCAAAGTACTATGCCCAGGACAAGAATACTTTTTACCTATGATTCATAAAAACATTAAATACATTCTGAAGATGTGCCCCAGTTTTTACTCAGTGCCAAAGACATACATGGTGTCACTCATATACAAAGTCAGGGATAGCAGTAAAGGCGTCTTCCAACTTTTCCAACTCTTTAGCTTGATCCACTGCTGAGATGGTTTCTAGCTAATTTATACTAGCTGAAGGGCTACTTAGACCTTGCCTTTCTTCACCTCTGGCATTTGTTCCAGAAACAACTAGAAGCAGCATGTCATGAAAAATGTTCAATATCATCTTTACAGCCCCAGAGAGATCTCTCTGCATTCTAGGAAGCCCTAGTGCTCCCTAAGGGCATTTTCCTGATGATTTCTCACTTAATTTAAGCAAGTGGACTAGGAGCTAAACCCAGTACATTTTTTATATAAGAATAACTTCAGATTATGAAGAAGTTTGATCAATAACTTAATAAATATTTTAGCTCTCCAAATATAATTTTTGGCTATGATTGGCCATCTTTTTTCTTGTAGATGGAATATAACTTACATTTATGACGTCTATCTATATTTGTAATTGGAAACCTGGCTGCCACAGATGTGTCATGAGATAGTTCATTTTATTTTCTATTTTAAGTGGAGTAAAAATTCACTTTCCTTTATGTGGTCATATAAAATCTACAAATAACCTTTTTTTCCTATACTGGAATTCCATTGTTTGCGGAATAATGAAAACAGGCTGGTATCTTGAAGACTGCTGGCAAAGAGAAACACATAGGATGGGATTATAAAATGGTCATGAAAGCATATAACATCGTCATTTGAACAAATCTTGATTAAATCTATTAACCACTGATTAATTCTACTAACTTCATCAGGTTTAGGGTTTTTAGGAAAGATTTAGGTAGCCAGAGTTTGAAGATAAAAAGATAAAAAGAACAAGACTTAGTGCTAAACCTTGTATTAGAATTAAACATGACTAGGATTTGGTGTCATTTTATACCAAATTTGCAATAAATTGCATGAATGCAAGCAGCTATGCAAGAAAAACTAAAATATTAAAAAAAAAAAAAAAGAAGAAAGAAGAAGCCTCAAATATCTGTAATTGGAGCTGGTTACTGTTTAATAAGTAATTACTTTAAAATAAGACATTTTTCATAATCAAAATGTCTACCTACAAGCTTTCCAGAAAAATCCTTTTTTCTTCACTGCAGCTGAAGCCATATGCACTGGAATAAAGTGAAAGTTAATGTAACTCCCTGTGAAAGTTAAAAAAAAAAAATTACAATGCCTATAAAATGCTTTCTTGTCTGTAATAAATGGTCTTTTATTCATAATGTGTATTCTGATTCATGACTAAAGAGCTCAACAGAAGTTACAGCTTTTTTGTGTCTGAAATTTTTATAGTAAGGAATATTTGTGGAGAACTTACATTTTAAAAAAATTAATAACAGCACAGAAAATGAATGGCAATATACAGTTAGCACCAGG
Organism: Platalea leucorodia; assembly: GCF_965183815.1. NCBI lineage: Eukaryota > Metazoa > Chordata > Aves > Pelecaniformes > Threskiornithidae > Platalea > Platalea leucorodia. The sequence goes on from NC_138826.1 coordinate 80,783,692, forward strand.
TGCTTGGCATTGCCATTCAGTGATAATTGTATAAGTATTCAATAGATATTTTGTCTTCCATTTGTCTGTGTTTTTTGTTGAATTTTTTTTTTTTTTTTTGTATTATAGTAGGTTATCAGCATGAGTATAGTAGCTCTGGGAGGGTTCAAACAGAGTCACCTTTAAAAAAAAAAAAGTTATAAGAGTCAGGTCTTTTTTATGTGCTTTCATAAAAGAAGGTTAAAATGCTTTAGGGAATACTCTTCTCCTTGGTATGAACATGAATAATTCCTGTTAGCCATTCTGGCAATGCAGTATATGCACAGAAGGGGGAATGGATCTTTTTGGATTACTTTTCCCCCCAAAAATCAAACAGGTGATTGTTTGTCTACTCCTTGGAACAGTTACTACGTAGGCTGGATCAACTCTGACATAGAGCAATACAGTAACATTGGTAAACAGGTCAAAAACAGGAAGTGTTCTGTATTTTTTTTATACAAGCTTTAATAAACGCATTGTACTTTGAGTGCTATAAAATAATTATACAGTCATATACTACTCTGATTAGCCAAAATAACTTATTAAGAAATCATTTTTTCAGTGTATGCTTATAAGAATATAAGTAAAGTTGAGTGAAAAAAACTGTTTTGCTGAATGATGCAAAAGAATGTTAAAATTGAGAGGAGAGGATTCAAAAATATTGAAAGGGAGGGCCCTTTTTCTACCCTCACACTCAAGTTTGGCCATTGCCTGAAAGATAACTTTTGCAATCCTTGGTAAAATATTGCTTTGAATCAATGTAAAGAATGCCATGTTTTAATTTTTGTTTTCATGAAATTTACGAATTGAATAATAAATTTGGAAATAAGTACCTATATCCTATTTTTTTCTCATTTGAAGATAAAATCTCTCAGTTTTATTGAATGGTTGGAATACAAGGAATATCAGCTGGTTTTACATGAAATTTATTTACATTAAATCATTTTCCTATGGTTTTCAGTTCAGTTGTCATGACTCAGATCTCTGACTTGAATTTATATGCTTGATTTGTTTTTCAGTCCCATCTGGGCTTTCTTGATACTAAGTCTATATATGCAGGAGTAAATTGGCTTATTTATTTCTAAAGTCACGCTGGGTCTGTTATACAATGAAATAGTACAAAAGCATGAATAGTCAAAACCTCCTACAACTCTGCCTGTTTGTCTCAGTTGACAGATTTTTTTTTCTGAGGTAGTCCACCATTAACAACTGAGGAAATGTTGTAAAAGAAGGAACATGCCTTACAGGTGTGCTTCAAAATAAGTATCAATCAGACTGTTCCAGGAGTGTTGCAATTTGCTGTTCAGTTGTTTTAAGGCTGTCTGTGAAAATAAAAGAAAACTTTACTGAACTATAATATTTACAATGAAAAAATGAACCCTGTTACAAATTCACTTGAATATCCTTAGGATAATAATATTAATAAAAATGTGTCTGAAGTCAGCAAATTGACTTGCTTAGTTTATTTCTTTTCTTGATCTCTGAAAGGATTCAGGTTACTTTTTTTATGTTTGGATCTGTGCCCTGAGGGTTTCCTAGTGAAAAATAAGGCAAGTTTAGTTAATCATGAATTGTAACCAAAAGGCTGTGGAGAGGTAGTTGTAATGCACTTGCAGGAATGTCATGAAATGTTGTCACTGGTTGTGTAATGAACTTCCGTTTTTGTCATTGATGGTAGTGATAATTTGACAGGGGAAGAAGCCTCTTTTTTGTCTGATTTCATTTTTATATGAACAAAGATAAAGAAAGAGAAGGACATGTTGCCATCAAGAAGAAGAAACAATGAGAAATGTTAATGCAAATGTGGAACTGTATTTACTTACACACTGCAGTTTTAATGTTGCAATGAGGGAGTGTGCAATTGTTCAGGAAGTATGGAGGACAGTTAAAACTGAGGAAATCTTAATTGGAAGAAACTAATAAAACTACCTAACAATAGGTCAAAATTAGCATATTTTGTATCTGGGGAAAAGCAAGTTAACAGGCATGGCATTTTGGAAGAAGTCACAACTTGACAGGTAGTAAACCATAGACTAAACTCAGGAAGAAAAAAAAATCCCGTCTAGAATTGTATGCTTTACAATGCAAATTTATTATGGATCACCTATTAAGTTTCTTCATTTGATAACCTGTATAAAAAAAAAAAAGTCTTGTAGGAACCTAGTCCTATTTGCCTTATTCAGATAAAACTTCCCTTGACCTCAATGTTTGGGAATATAATCAATAAAAAACTCCACTGTCTGATCTATTTATGTTGTTGTATGCTAGCAAAACAAACAATTGAACTGGACTTCATATCTGTCTTCCAGTCAGGATCACAGAACAATTTGGTTCAAATACATTAGCAAAGACTTGTTGCAAAATAAACAATAGAAATTACTACTTATAGCTATGGACACGTGAACATCAATGTGAAAATAATTACATACGGCGGCTGCCTCCAAACAGACCCTACAATGGTTCACTGTCGTTCCTACCTAAAATTAGTTGTCACAGTTGTTAAACATGCTCTCTAATCTTAATGGAGACTTTTAATCAAATTGCTTATGCCAGAAATCAGCTCTACATTAAAAATTTTTGTGCAATGTAGGGCAGCTTTATGATCTGTTATCCAGGTAGGTGTGAAGTAGCTTGCTTTTGCTCTAAATAAATAAAAGAGGCTACAAGAAGTTTTCCAATCAGAGTATTCTGAAGAAGGCAGATCAGACAATCCAGGATTTGGGACTGAAACGGTCTTACTATAGATCACAAACTAGGCCCAGGGGCTGTAATGAGTTCTGTGTACAGGAACATAATGTAATCAAAATCTTCATTTCATCAGGGTTTAAATTTGATAGTTCATTCCCATTTAACAGAGTAATTCCCTTAATAATTCCATGTATTTCAGGCAGACTACTTCTGGTCATGATTACTACACAAAAAAATTTCTATTACAGTCTTTTCCATATGAACCTCTTCTTGTACCATTTCATTTTTGTACCATTTTGATCAGGATCAATCATGAGGTGACTGGCACTCATAAGGAAGGAACATGAAACAATGATTTTAATCAGTTCAAACAAAAAGTGCATCAACAGTGTCCTATAGAGCTGAACACAAACCACAGAGAGATGGACATTATCTGTATGAATAAAGAGAATACAAGATCCAAAGGAGAATAAACCTTGCAACTAGACTGAGAAGTGTAGGCAAGAGATAACATAAGAAGTATTTTAAGAAAGAGAGGTAAACGTGTGGTGGGTTAACCCTGGCTAACAGCCAAATGCCCATCCAGCCATTCACCCACTCCTCCTCTTCAGTGGGACAGAGGGAGAAAAAACTATGAGAAAGCTGATGGGTCCAGGTGAAGACAGGGAGATTGCTTGTCAAGTACTATCATGGGCAAAACAGACTCGACTTGGGGAAAATTAATTTATTGCCAATTAAAATAGATTTGGCTAGTGAGAAACAGGAACAAAAACCTTAAAATGTCACTTTCCTCCCTCCTTTCACAGGCTCAGCACTAACTTCACTCCTATTTCCAACTCCTCTATCTCCCCTCCCCGAGTGGCACAGGTGGATGGGGAACGGGGGGGTTGTGGTCAGTCCGTAGCAGCTCCCCTCTGCTGCTCCTTCCTGCTCTCAGTTTTCCTCTTTTCCAACACCCGGAGCAATGTCCTCCTCCTCTGACCTTGATGTTCCCTCTGCTGTTTCTCACTTTTTTTTCCCTCACTCTCCCTGCTCTCTGGCATTTTTGCCCCTTGCTTACATACGCTTTCCCAGAGGCGCCGCCATCTTGTCCTGAGGGGCTCAGCGGTGCCCTGTGGGGGCGGTTGGAGCCGTCTGGAACCGGCTGTGTCCGGCACGGGGCAGCCCCGGCCTCTCCTCACAGAGGCCGCCCTGCAGCCCCTGCTGCCAGCGCCTGGGCACCTGCGCCCAATGCAACATGTGGTAAATGTTGAACAACTATAAAAATGATGGGACTGAGAAAGACATAGCGATGGAGCTTACAGGCAGATTTGAAACAAAAAATAACAAGTCCTCTTAAGGGAATTTTTATGATTAGTGTAATAAAAAGGAAAACAGCAATAAATGTATTACATAGGAGGCAAGCAAGGTAATTGAAGGTTAATAAGTGCTTGTGGCTGTTTTTAAATCAATTAAAAATGCATCTTTAGATGCTATGAAATGAATACATTTCTTCATGAGCCCAGATAGAAACAAATGTCACAAACACAATGAAGACAAAATAAAGGAGAAAGAAAACATGTAAAACTTCTGACCAAGCAAATCAATATATCCATTTTCAGTTCTTCAAAGCCCTCTTGGTTTCCACACTAACTTGCTCCATATGTTTGTTTTCTTTAATCTTGAGAGAAATTATATTTTATTAAGGGCAGATACCTAACTAGGACATTTTACCTGGTATATTTTGTAATTATAAAAGTTGTGAGGATCAGAGAAATAGAAAGCACCCCTTCATTGTAAAACTAATAGGAATATTTAGTTTCCATGCTTACAGAGAAGAAAAAATAAAACTAGGAATATTAGGCTAAATGATTTTGGACTTACACTACTCCTGAATTGCGAAAAATTAAGCTGAGACTTAAAATGTTTCTATCTTTTCTGCAGAAAATAATCCTGTATGGACTTCTCAGGACTTTCTCTGACTGGCAGCTGCTGGAGAGCAAAGACTGGTCAGGCTGGGCCCACAGTTGGACCCGTTGTGAGAGCGACCTTCTTATGTTTTAGGCCAGATAGTTCAGTTAGGCTCATCCAATCACTTTCTTGATCAGACACAGTTCTAGTCTAATTTTATACTTCTATCTAAATATCAGTATTGTTGATTGTTCTGAATCCTGAATTTTTTAATCAAATGACGTTCCATTAAATTACCTGGAGTTTCTGAATTAAGCAGATAAAGCCAGTTTATTTAATGGTGTTTTTTACCATGCCAAGTGCCTCCCCCCCCCCAAATTTTTGGAATAAATTGTTTCATTTAACACAAAACGAAATCTTTATTTTTGCTTTCCTAATAACTGTCATGCATTGGCTTTGGGGGAACAGTTTTCCAAATAGCTAAAGATACAGCCTATTTTATTTTGTTTTTTTCTAGATAATAGGTAATCTTTGTCCAAGTCTGTACTGATTACATCAGCCATTTAAGATTTAACATTTTCTTTGAGCTATTTTTTTTTTTTCAGGGCTACAGAAATTATCAGAGGGATGGAACACCTCTCCTATGAGGAAAGGCTGAAAGAGCTGGGGTTGTTCAGCCTGGAGAAGAGAAGGCTGCAGGGAGACCTTATTGTGGCCTTTCAATACTTAAAGGGGGCCTACAAGAAAGATCTGGATAGTCTTTTTAGCAAGGCCTGCTGAAACAGGGCAAGGGGTAGTGGTTTTAAACTAAAGGAGGGTAGATTTAGACTGAACACAAGGAAGAAATTTTTCACGCTGAGGGTGGTGAAACACTGGAATAGGTTGCCCAGAGAGGTGGTAGATGCCCCATCCTTGGCAACATTCAAGGACAGGCTTGATGGGGCTCTGAGCAACCTGATCTAGTTGTAGATGCCAGTTGCAGGGGGAATGGATTAGATGACCTTTAAAGGTCCCTTCTATCCCAAAGCATTCTATGAGTCTATGGCTTCCCACAGACTGTATATTAGGAATGATGAAATATAGCAAAAAAAACCCCTAAATTTTCTTTTGTTATTTCTGCACTATGAAATGAACTTAGTTCATTTATATTGTAAGGTCTACCAAAGGACAGGATACATAGAGACATCACTGTTCACTCTGGAAGAAAAGGCTTAAGGAAAGTAGTAGCCTTATGTCTAATGTGCTTTTTCCACCTAAACAAGCTCACAAAAAGACTCTATTCTTACTGTAAATCTGACTTGATAGGAATCACAGAGTGTAACTTCAGGTTTTACATGCTGTTGGTTAGGCAATTTCCATCAACAAAGCGTACGCTTTGGAAGAAAAAGGTAGGTTTTCCACAGGAATAGATTTTTGTTGTGATCAGCAGTGATTCATTCTTGAGGCACGGCTTCTCTCCCATCTCTATTGTCCCTCAGGTTTCTGTCAGAATCAAGTAGTTTCAAACCTCACAGCAGAAACAGACTAAGAGATGGTGGAAGCAGAATGTTTTTGCTCAGTATATCCTCAAACATTTGGTGGTTGGGAGCAGTGATTTCTGGTTTTGCACTTAACTTATTTTAGGTATTTAAAATGTCTAAAAAATATGGCATATTACTAACAAGAGATGCTTAGAATATTGATCTTTATAACTACAGTGCTTAGCTGTATTCTTCTCAATATGCTTGGAAGACCATCTAGCACATGCTCCAGCCTGGCCTGAGGTCAAATTCAGCTCATGCATCATTTTTATCTCTCTCTCTCTGCCTTTTTCTCATGAGGAAGGGGAACAGCTGCCCAACTGATGCTTCCTTCTGCATTTTTTCAAAGCCTGACAGAAAATCAAGCTGCCACTGGGGAAATAGGGTTCTTCTGCCAAGGGGTTAGCAGACAGTTACTGAGAAAGACACAGATAGCAACCATCGCCAGGGGGGCATTTCTCAGCACATGGGGGAATGACAGTCAAGAAAAGTGTCCTGAATCAGAATTGAGCACATGGGTTAGTTATTTAGAGGTGATATTCCTGTGTGAAGACTATGCAGGCCCTCTATAGGCTATTATTTAAATACTCCAGTCTTGTTCTCAAGGTTTTTTTTTTTTTTTCAGATTCTGTTCTAAAAGCATATAATTTCTACACAGATACGCTCACATTCTAAAAGTGATGTGATCTATGCTTCCCTAGTATTGCAATTTACTCAAATTGATAGCTAAATACTTACCTCTGTTGTTTGTGCCATTCTGTTTTCCTAGATAGTATTTAGATAATCTAAGGTCTATAACTACTTCTGTGCTGCACCTGGTGTGCTTTATCTAATAAAATCCTACAATATTTGGGTGTCATTATGCATGTAGACAGATTGCATGTATAGAGAAGATGCATGGATACAACAAGTTGTGATTAATATTCTACTCTGGGGTCATTGGCTTTTGTTGTACAGTGTGTTAGCATCCATCAAACTAAATTAATTAGTAACATATTTGTGGAATGCAAGGAAAATATGTGTGTAACAGTGTCACAGGAATAACATTGTCTCTGTCAGAAGCTTGGTTTGTATGAAAACAGGAAAGGCCTATAATAAATGGAAGACTTATCCAGCAGTAATCATAGAGTAAGACAAGAAGGACATTCATTCTACTGCAAATATTTGTCAAAGCTGTCTGATTCATCCTCCATGGACAACAAATGCTTTTGAGAATCCCCTGTGATCCATGTGTAAACTACCAGCCTCCCAGTTCCCACTTCTATCAGTCAGATTCTTCTACATCTCAGGATCAAGCTCAATGGCAGTATCTTCAAAGACCTTTTATTCTGTCAAGAAAAAGAAGAATAAGGTTAGCTAATTTATAATACACTTTCATGGAATGAACCCAATTAACCTGCCTGTAGTATGTTTCGTATTAATTTCCAAGTCCTTTCAGTGAAACCTGTTACTAGTTTAAAATTCTATATCCATCTGGGAAGTATTAAAAAGTGCTTAGGTTTGCTTCATAATAAGTCTTAAATTCCCATTAAAATTACTGTTTAAAGTCTCCCTCAGCTATTTCTTACGTAAAAAAAAAATCTGAATTAAATGTATAGAAAAAGAAAAAAAAAGAAAACACTGTATTTTTTTCTGAGTCATTTTTTATTCTTCATTACCCATGGACATTAATGGCATTTTAATTTGTTGTTACACCAAAGTTTTACACTTCATTAAATCTCTGTGCCAATAATTATGGCCCTTATTGATTTCCTGTCTTTTTAGGTATTCAAGAGCTCTTCAAGGCTTGTCTCCCCCTGGATTGTTTTTCTCACATTGAAATGCCACTGTTAATCTTTCAAAAGAGAGGTTGAAAGAATATAAGCTTTCTGTAATACATTCTCATCTTCTTTACCATGTTAGGATTAATTAGGTGGACCGACAAGACATTTTTTTCCCATGCATAGAATAGTACAGAATTTCCTATGATGATTCTTCTATAGCAAAAGATTTAAAAAACTCTCAGTGGTCTCACAATATGCAACAGGGTACATTTGCAACACAAAGATTTATCTCTTACATTAATTCACAGGAAATAAAAAAATAGTTAGAGAGATAAGGATTGTACAGCATTAATATTGAAAATCCAAACCATTCTATGAAAACCAAGGAAAGGATTTAAGCAGCTAAACCAGAATGCAGATAGATAATAGTTGCCTGAATATAAACCACTGATTCCTTTTAGTTTATTTTCTACCTGGTCTTGTAAGTGCCTAAACTCACTAGGCATGCCTGATTTGACCTAAAAGCTTCATAGAAGTGGAATTCCATACTGTGTGTAGGTCTAGAGCAGAGCAAACCCAAGCATGCTGGAAACTAAACTAGCCTACAGTACAGGAGATCCAAAAACTTTGCAGAATAGAGCTATTTCTTTTGGAGGACTACAAGTTCTTAGGACATATTGACAGAACAAGAACTGTAACAAAGATGTACAAGTAATATTTTTTTCCCCAAAAGCTTTCTGGAATGTTATTTTGTCAGATTGTAGTTTGTGATGTATGAGATAATTTTCCACCTTTCCTGCTGCATCTGGGAAGCTGTGTAGTAAGCAATGCAACATATATAGGCTGAATAAAAACAAAAACCTAAAAAAACCCAGCAAATAACAAAGAGCCTGATTTCTGGCCAGACAGAACTGTCAGCTGTGAGAAATGAGTCTGGTGTTTGGATGTGGATTCCTTTCAGAGTGATTTTACTGCCTCATTTCTGCTACTGTGACATGTTAAAACAGTCTTCGTACTTGGCTGGTGGGACACTCCCTCAAACAGTATACTGCAAGGGTAAGAATTGCCTCTCGCTGAAGAGAAAATTACACCCAGGCTTCACCTTTGGTGTGCAAGTGTTTTGACTGCTAAGCTATCATACACCCTTCATCCTTTAGGTACATATAGACTTGACTGAGTCATTCTACTTAGGCAGTCCTTCTCAGAAGAAGACTTCAACAACTGAATCTCAAGCAAAAGAGATTTAATATGACTAAACTCAGGTCTGTTCTAAGAAAATTATGACAGTTTTCAACGCTAACCGAATCTGCAGTTTTGTACTATAACCTCACACAGAGCCACCTCTTCCATGAGGAACACAAAAGTAGTCAGCATGCCAACATTTCTCTGCATCACCCTATTGCATTTATGTTGCACTTTAAATATGAAGAAGTTGAAGTCACACTCATTATTTTTTGTATCTAGACTTATTTTTTTACTGGATTTAAAAACATAGAATCACAGAATCATTCTGTCTGGAAGGGACCTTACAAGGTCTCCAGATCAACCTCCTGCTCAGAGAAGGGTGATCTCTGAGATCAGATTAGGGCCTTATCAATTCAGGGCTTGAAAATAAACAATCATAAAACTTGAAAATTTAAGTAAGTGAGTATACCTTCACTACTTTTCCACAAATTAACCAAGGAAAAAATTTTATTGTTCTTTATTTGTGTGTGTGCTCAGGTGGCCAAGAGGCCCAGTGGCATCCTGGCTTGCATCAGGAATAGTGTGGCCAGCAGGACCAGGGAGGTGATAGTGCCCCTGTACTCGGCACTGGTGAGGCCGCACCTCGAGTACTGTGTTCAGTTTTGGGCCCCTCACTACGAGAAGGACATTGAGGTGCTGGAGTGTGTCCAGAGGAGGGCAACGAAGTTGGTGAAGGGTCTAGAGCACAAGTCTTATGAGGACCGGCTGAGGGAGCCGGGGTTGTTTAGTCTGGAGGAGACTGAGGGGAGACCTTATTGCTCTCTACAACTACCTGAAAGGAGGTTGTAGTGAGGTGGGAGTCGGTCTCTTCTCCCTAGTAACGAGTGATAGGATGAGAGGAAATGGCCTCAAGCTGCGCCAGGGGAGGTTTAGGCTGGATATTAGGAAAAACTTCTTCACCAAAAGGGTAGTCAGGCATTGGAACAGGTTGCCCAGGGAAGTGGTTGAGTCTCCATCCTTGGAGGTATTTAAAAGATGGGTAGACGTGGTGCTTGAGGACATGGTTTAGTGGTGGACTTAGCGGTGATAGGTTAACGGTTGGACTCGATGATCTTAAGGGTGTTTTCCAACCTTAACAATTCTATGATTCTATGATTTAGTCAAAACCCTAAATCACCATGGATTTTACCTAGTAAGAGGTGAATGATTGAAGAACGTGACTTAGAGGTAATAAGCATATCAAAAGGTTTCCTTAATTTAGGATTGGCTAATTATGTCCAGTTTTACAAAACTGGAAATAATTGATTGACTTTTTAAAAGTTTATGCAATATTTCTAAAGGCTTATGCTGTCTATAATGGACTCCCAGCTGTCCTGTTTCATTTTTTTCCACACAGTTCTTCATCAGCAACATGCTAAGTTTATTTTGTTGTGTGGTTTTGGTATGAATTACTTTTCTGTAGTCCCTTCTTTCATTTTTTATGTTATGTAACTCAGCGTAACTCAGAAATATACCTTGCTACAAATGTGCGTTTTAACTAAAGTCTAAAGTTCTGAAGTATATCACTTTTAACTGCGAGTGGGTATTTAGCAAAATTATTCAGGACTGAAAATTCTTAGATCTTCCCTTCTTAACCTAAATCTTCATACCCAGTGTTCATGATCTTTACTTTCTGAACACAAGTCTTCTTACCTAAACACTTTAAAATCCATCCATCCTTGACCATAAGGTATTCTTAACCCGAGGCTATCATAAAATCTGATTTATCTTTTCTTGCTAATTTAATCTTTCTGTCAGTGTTTAACCAGATCCTTCTTTATTTTTTTTCTTTATAATTGCACCCTGATGCATTCTTGCACCCTAATGCAGCAAGAAAGATCCTTTAATTATACCTGTAAAACTAGTATTTCACTTTAAACTCATAAAGCAATATAGGCCTCTTAGGAAAAAGGCGGGGGAATGTGTTACAAAATATCACACTGGTATTTTAAAATTCCATAATGACTGTGTTTTGATACATAACACAGTCTTTGATTTCTTACGAGACAGATTAAATCAGAGCACATAAAAGCAGTATTAGATATGCCAGTATTCAGGATACATTTGCATTAAGTTCTATAGAAAATGCTGTTTAGTACCATAACACATGCAACTTTATGGAATCAAAACCTGATAATAATGGCATTGTCTTGCGCAGGACAATGACAATGATGTATGATGTCATTTGCCTCAGAGCTGCCCCTTCAAATCCAGCCTAGCTTACTCGTGTTAGAATATTAGCAGTTTACAAATACCCCCATGCTGTCCAGTATTAGATCCCTCGGCATTCTCAGTTGCATCCCCTGTGGAGAGGTACACAGACCATAACTGGCAGTTCTACTGGCAAATCAGAAGAGGCTGACGACTGAGTAATAAGGGAAGATAAACTTTGGTCTCTTTAGATGCAGCATTTCTAATTTGTGGTTGGACTCCCTGTGGACTAACCCTTGAGAACACAAGAATTTTCTTTCAGAATGTTTATTTATCTACTTCATTGCCACAGCTATTCTAAAGAAATTCCCATTCTAGAGAAATTAAAAATTACATGAATAAGAATACAAATCTTTCTGAATGTTATTATCAAGAACTATCCAAGACCAAATGGTTATTTGGTCTTCAAACCAAGTGGATGTTGAGTCCTACATAATCTAGGTTTAGAAATATTAAGAAAATTGATTTTTTTCATATAACAAATGTATTGGGTTTATTTTTCCTTCTACAAATCATAAGAAGTCAGAGACTTTAGATTTTTCAGATGGACAGCTTAATAGAGAAAAAAAAAATTTTTGCAAGTAAAATATGTGCTTTAGTTTGCTGCCACAAATGGTCTACTAAATGTCATATTTCCTTGATTATTCAGAAACCAAAGCACACAAGAAACTTCCAGGGAATCTGTGGAGCTAGACAAGACCCCAGTGATGTCATATTTGTAATTTAGCTAGAAACACTGACAAATGCTCCTCAAGAAAATATTTTTTAAGAAAGCATCTATTGTAAGGGGATTACTTTCAAATGATTATTTCTTCCTAATTTGCTTATTAAAATGTTATAAAGTCAATATTACAAGGTTATTTAAGGTCAATGTATTGTCACACCTGATCTTTCTTTTCTACCTATGTAGTTAACTATCCTTAAAAAGCTGGAAATTGGATTGTCTTGATATCTTCATTTACAGAGAAATACATGTTGGGATACTTAGTGTTTTATTATCCTATAAATAAATATATAAATAATGTCTTAATATTTTTTCCTAGTATAATCTCAAACATCAGAACTAGACTGACTGACCTATGATTCCCCAGGCATTGCTTTTCCTCCCTTTACTAAAAAGACATACTATGTCTTTCCTTCACCGTATCTCAGTGTTCTCTTTCTTCCAAGGATCTTTCCAGTCTCCATACAACCTCAGGATAAAGTAAAAATCCAAAGATAGGTTGAGCCTTTTTTTTTTTTTTTTTTTTTTTTCCTTCAGAATTCATGGGTAAAGTGTTATCAGATCCTTCTCTTTGAAGAATTTAATTTATTAAAATTGGTTTTAATCTGTTCTTTCTTCTGGCATTTATTTCTATCCTTTCAATTTTTATTTTTTTTTTAAAATTTTGTTTCTTTGTGTGTTGAGTATCTAGTCATAATCTTTCTGTAAAAAACAAAGGGAAAAAAGGTTCCTTTAATTTTTTAGCTCTTCAGAGTAGTCCACTTGAATGCTCTCCCTCCCTGATGAGTAATGGAACTAGACTTTCTTTTTCTCTGTTTCCTGGTGTCTACTGTATTATTGTCTCTTACCTCTATGTTTTTAGTGTTCTCAGAGAACTGTAACTCTTTTCTCTCCCTAACCTTTCTGACTTTATCCTTGCATTCTTGCCCTATTTCTTTATACTCATTTTTAGTAATATATCATTGCTTCTATTTTATTAATGACCTTTTTGATTTCAGTGGCATCAAATTCCTACTGAAGCAGTCAAATACACCTCTTATGCTTTACTCTTGCCTGTGGACTGAATTCATTAACTGTTTTTAACTGTTAACTGACTTTTTAGTGAGCATCAGCACTCTGTATTCCCTTTTGCTACTTAATTTTTTTCCTAAGAGAAATTAAATATTTGACTTATTGAGGTCAGCTTTTTAAAGTATTTTCCTTTCCAACCCTATTTCTTACTAAGTACTTTCACAAAAATTACTTTCAGTATTCAGGTTATTAGTTTCTTCCATTTTTAAGTAAAAAAAAAAAAAAAAATTAGCTGAATATTATCTCTTTATAATTTCTTCCACTCACTGAACTGAAATGTTAAACTCGAAAGTATGTCCCATGTCACTGAATCCAGTCTATTGCAGTTGACAAGCATTCTAAACTGATCCATCTTTGTCTTAAATAGCTTGTTTTTTAATCCTTTAAATGATATTAGAAAGTTGTTCTAGAACTTTACCTCCTTCTAATTTACAACCTAACTGTGCTTATTATATGCACATAATACTTGTGACAGCTTTATTCTTTATTCTACTTATTTCTTGTCCTTTGTGTTGCCTCCCTCTTTCCTTAAAAAGTTATTAACACATTTTAAGAATATACTGAGCTTTATATGTTTATTGTATTTTTCAAAAAGAAGATTTAAATATTTAAAATGCTATTATACCTTGTCTTTCCACTGTTAATTGTTTTCCCACATCCTCCCTGCTTTCTTTTTCTGTTTGTTTTGGGTTTTTTTCATCTTCTCCACAAGCTTTCAACTAGTTATCTCATCTCCATCTGAACTCAGAATAATCATTTACATTCTTGGTAAATAGTATTGTGTTTTCACCTTTTTTTCCTGATGGGACGGCTGCATAAATCTCAGGAATATTTTTGTGTTTTCTGGGATCTTGGTTCCAGTTAGACTACCAAGATTCGTATCCTTCATTTGTGTCATATTGTATCTCTAGCAGTGGAGTTGAATCAACAAGAAGACTGGATTCAAGTTAAAGTTAAGCTCCCATTACTAAGGAAGTTTGAGATCTGTGTTTTAGCAGTACTTGAATCTTTTGCTAAAGTCAGGGTCAGCTTCTGGTCGTTAAAGACAGGGTAACTATTTGCATTTGTTCCAGATTTGCATCAGTGTTGCTGTAATCAAATGATGTCTCATAGAACTTAGCTGCTAACAACTGGAGAGTCTTTTAGGGTCATTTCAGATAAAGATTTTCCAACTCTCTGACAATCATGATGGAAAATACTTCTACAGCATTCATTTTTTGCATTTAATGTATATGACTAGGATGAATATAGGATAAAATTTAGCTCATTAGTTTACGTAACTGTAGTCACTACAGGGATAAAAATCCCTGTGTAACATTAAGCACTAAATGAAGCGGAGGAAAGAAGTACTTAGCATTAAATTAAAAAAAAGACAAATAGCAATGTAGATAATTACATTTTAATTCAACTGTCTTAGCATAGAAGTTGTACCTGTGGGAAGATTTCTCTAGCATCTCTTTCACACCAGCTGAAAAAAAACAACCAAGTAATTTGTCTATAAAGCAGCCCAGCACAAAAAACCCAAACAAATAAACAAATACTGGACAATATCCCATTGTTTTATCTCCTAGAATCTGAAAATGACTCTAAACTGCTCAAGCACAAGCGCTTAATATGCATTCTTGAATTTCTGCTTTTTGGAAAATAGTTTTCAATGAAGTAGAATCAGAATCAAACATAGGAGGTTTTCCAGGCAATACTTGCACCTTTGAATAATATTTTATTAAAATTATTGTCTTTTCTTGAATGATTTCTAGAAAATGGTGGGGGTTTTAAGTCTATATGATTTGCTCACAGCTAGTGTTTCTAGGAAATCCAGGGAAAGAAAAGAGTGAAGAAAATTTAGGCTGTTTTTTCAGCCTACAGAACTCAGACTTTCCTTGTTGAGACAGAATGACTACACAAAAATACATTCTCTTTATCAGTCAAGTGGGGGTCTTCACATTGACTCATATTCTGAGCTCCAGAACAGTGCCCAGTGAGGAAAGATTGTCAGGGCCTTAATGCCAGCTCCAATCCTTTCTTCAGGTGCACTGCCTGGATCAGGCCTAAGCAAAGCCAGCTGTGCTACAGCCCAACACATCAGCAGATATTTTCAGCTTAGGACTTCCAGAGAACAGCGTGGAGTCTTGTACTAGGCATAAATGGCAGTGTTTGGGCAGTGGAGGCTGCGGGGTGCCTGGGTGGGAGGAGGCCGTGAGCCAATGGCTGCATTGGTCACAGCCATTTTAGAGTGTCTCTGAAATGCATGAAGTGTTGTCAAAACTTCACCCAGTCAGGGGAGCTTATGGAGACTCTGCCCAAATGTATTTAAGACAGGAGGGTAGCCTCTAGGAGCAGGAAGATCTGCATGAAGATGCATGTGAGACAATACACAAAATGAGACTCAGAAGACAGGTGAGCACACACAAAAGGAGACATGCGAGGCACTCTGTGCTGGAAGATATACCTCTGAAATAACTGGGGCCTGCAGTGACCCCACTGTAGGGCATGGAAACTCCTGAGGGACTGTGGCTGCAAGTGACTCATACTGGGGCAAGGACATCACTGAGGGACTGTGGTCCATGGGCGACCCATGTCGAGACAGAGGACCACTGGAGGAAAAGAGTACAAAGCAAGCAACAGGAGAAAGAAACCATTATGCACCAACCCCAACTCCCTGCACCACCTGTCACCTCTCTGAAGGGTTAGAAGGTGCTGAGCACAATGTGTGGCAAGAAGGAGAGTTGAGACAGTTTATTTCTTCATTTCTCAATATATGAGTTAGTAATTAAAATCTAATGTTAATTGGCTATAAGTTAAATTCAAATCAAGACTTTTTTTGCCAGCAACAAAGTTGTTAGCTCAACCTACATTTAGGCCAAATCAAAAAGGTGAATGTAAAAACGCAAGGTCATAAGACGTGGTATGCTTAAGCCTGGCTATATTGTCCTCTGGCAGTGTAGTTAGAGCTCTATTATGCTATAGCTGTGCCACAAGTAATCAGAGATAACCATAATTAATCATTGATTAGTAGCCATGCAAATATTCAGTGGTGCTTGTTCTCCTGCGTAGTTATCAAAGAGAAAATTAAAAGGCAACTTTTAGAACAATTGCAGTTTTCGCTATCATTTGAGGAAAGCACAGCATGAAGCTTAATACTAAGCCACACAGTGGTAATGAATGCATTTTCTGTCCTGCTTCCATGAGCAGCTATGGTGCTTTTCATTAGCTCTTATACGACGTTAATACCAGCTAATGACAGTAATGCTAACACTGGTAGGTTCCTAGATGGTGAGATGTGATCGTATCAGCATCTAATGACACTGGTTTAGTAAATGAAGCTTCAGCTTTTCAGGAAGGATGTTTTTAAATATTCCACTATGTTCTTAACTGTCTTTCTTTTCTTATAGTGTTGGAGATCTTCAATTTATAGACTGTAAAATACAAAGAAGCCCCTGCTCTGAAATATTTTTGTAATTGTTTCTATTACAGTGGTATAAATAAATCTGTAGAATCTGGGGGCAAACTCATATCTTCCTATTATTGTGCCTTCATGCAAAATCTTATTTTTGATAGGTTATCATTGCCTTTTTTATGTTGCAGTAAATGTAAAAACAAATATTTTTCTTTCCTCACTCCAAATAACTCAGCATTGCTTGAAGTAATATTAAAACATCCATCTCCATGTCTCTTCAGACGTGATTGGATTTTAGTGGTCCACTACATGGGTCTATACAGATGTAAAATGTAGTTATTATTTCAGTTGAATATATAGCATGTTCCAAGTATCTTTGGAATGATAAAAATAAGTTTAGTGCACTCTGCAAGACTGAGATATTTCTAAACCACTTACTACAGCACTTGAAAAAATGTCTAATATTGTTTTTAATTCAGTGTTCATTTAATGTTAAGATGTATGAGTACTAAGAACAAATATTAAGAGATCCCGATCATTTGCATCGACTATTAATTTTATCGGCAATTGTATGTGCTCAGCATCAAGGATTTAAATAAAAGCTGTTGATTGTCCTCATCATATACTTAATTTTGAGTGAGTGTACTGAGTTAAAACTAAACCATATTATGTTTAATGTTTCAGGAACTGGGTGGTCTGGGCAGAACATTAGTTCTGCAGAGCCTTTTATGTTTTTATTGCCGGCTCTAATTCAAGCTAGATGGCTAAACAGCATTGCTAAGCAATAAGCCTCTTTTACAAAATTAAATAAAATGGTGGTCCTACCCTAACTTCTGGTAAGACACACTCAAGTGGGGCACTATCAAAACAGAAGCAAGGATTGAGCAGATGGAGCAACCATACTACTTCACTAACCCTATAGTTTCCTCCTGTTTCATGACTGAAACAAATGCACATTACATTTCAGAAAAACATGCTCATTTTTCCTCATAGGAATCACTTAGCCCTTCTAGCTGGAGCAGAACATGTTGGCTTCTTGTTCACCAATTATGGAATTAAAGAGCAGCTCAGTGTTTCCTCAGGATAAACGGAAACAAAATAACATGTGACTATATTGCTATCATACTGGTTATGTCCCAGGGGCCAAGTTGAGAGTGAACAGGCAGAGACAGTTGAGGTATTTCCTAATTTTTGACTGCTTGACTTTCAGAAGTAGTACTGGTCTTTTAATGTAATTTTGTTTGTAATAGTAAGAAATTGGATTAGTTTACTTGCCCGTGTGTCTATTAGCTGTCTTTTCGAAGCAGAGAATCTAATCAAAACAGGAGAACTCCTTTTATTTGTTTTTCCTCTTAGTTTTCTCTCTAGAGTGCTGTAGCATTCTTGTTTCTTTTATAGGTTTGTCAATCATTCTCTTCAGGGTTCTTTACCTTGCTTGCAGCATCTGAATTCTGTTTGCTCAAAATTTATGAGCCGCTTTCTTATCATCACTTGTCCAATACTTCTTTTTAGTTCCAAGTATAGGTCATTGTTGTGTAGTGTCTTATCTTTCATTTCTTTCCCTGAGTACTGAGTGTTGAGTTGAGGTCATCGATGATATCAGAAATATTGCACATGTCAAGGTCACATTCCAATTCTTATTTCAAGTATTCTTTTAATTTTCACTGAGTGTTTTAGTGAAATCTGTTTATGGCACTATTACAGTTTTCTTGGATTAAATCTCCCTACTTCTTTTACAGCTACTGTTATATAAAATAAATAATACTGAAGCCACAGTAACTTGAAAAAAGGAAAGTAAATACTACAGCATATATTTTAATATAGGTCTATGTGGTAAAAGGCATCATATATTTCTAAAAGTGATATATACATATGTACATATGTATATATATGTACAAATACATATATTTATGGCCCACTGCTAAACTGAATATATTCACCTGCTGATTCAATGCTAGCTAAAGCTTGTTTTCCTGACTGTATGGCACCATATTTTAAAAAAACACACTGATATTTACTATGCCTAATATTTCCTGTTACAGATGATTCTCACAAACATTTCTTCATGCAATTGACAAAATGTTATGATTTGACTTCTGTGTTTGACAAATGACATACCTTCTGGATGCAGTGCTTTCATTGTCTCTTGTGATACTCTGTTCAGATTTAGTGGAGTTTCTATATTATTAAAAATAACCTTTTTTCCCCTTTCTCACCCATATTCCTTCAAGACTCCCTGCTAGAGTCGCTGAATGTTCCCATGTGAAGCTAGAGTCTTGCCGGACCATGGAGACATAGTGCAGGTCCACTGAGATGAAACGTTTTTTGCAGCAAGGCCTCTGTGTGAAGAAGGGGTAGAAACAAACCCTTCTCCAATAATAGAGCCCCATAGAGCTGAATTCCTTCCAGCCTATAGGATGCTGACAGATAGACAAGCATCTTTTAGATTCCTTTCCTTCAAAACAACTTTCAGGCATCATACAGGTGAGAGGTTATCAGACTTTAGTGATGGGGATGAAGGGAATAAAGGCAGCTTCATCAGTAAAGCCTGGATCAATAAATGACTTCAAAACCGCCTCTGTCATGTAGAAATTAGCTAGGCAGTGAAGCCTGTGTATAGGGCAAAGTTACCACAAAAGCAGTACCTAGAGGAAAAAAGAAAAATCTTTCACAATAAGAAGATTTTGTTTGTAATTCTATGCCTTGATTCACTAGGCATGCTAGAATAGCCCAAGGAAAAAATACCAGCACAAACAAATGGATTACAACACAGTCCCTGTACATATCTTAGAGGAATTTTGTTTTGTATTCTCCTGACATAACATACAGTAAATGTTTCTGTGAGTCATATTGATTGTTTTTACAAACCAGATTATTTAGGACGATGTTCCAATATCTTAACTACAGATGGTGGCAGCTAAATTATGTAAGGCTCTTCTGCCTTATTGGTAGTTTCTCACTGAGATTTTTTTAAAACTTTCTATTTGGATGCTTTCTGTTGAATTACATTACTATTTCATAAGAAAGACAAAATGTACAGAGGAGTCTGATAGTAATGTTAGTCTCTAAAACTACTGAAAAGAGCACAGTCCATTTCAATGTTCTTGGTAAGAAGTTTGGACAATTATGTATTGAGGCTTTGTGTTATGGATCATTGACTCAATTCTTCTGATATGGTAGTTATATTAGAGTGCGTTCTTATATCCTTTCACTAAAAATTTATTTGCAGAGCATCTGACACGGGACATTTCTCATAAATCATTAACTTTGAAAGCACTGAAAACTGAGGGTTTTTTAACTTACATTCATTCCTCTATTTTTTTTCAAGTGTAAGTGTATCTGCATACATGTAATGCATATGCACATGTAATGCATATGTATATGCATAACGAAATGCATATGTACATATTTAGATGCACCAGAATTAAATTTCAAAATAAATTAAAAATTAAAATTCTCTTTAAATAAAGTAAAAGTTAAAAAGAAAACCAGATGTTTTTCCTTTTAAAAAAAAAAAAAAAAAAAAGCAACAACCTAGTCTAGTGTATGTCAGTTTGATTATGGCCTATTATTTCCCCCTGTAACTCTAAAGGATAGTGACCCTTTCTTTTTCCATATGCACAAGTTTCTATAAACTTGAAAATTCAATACTTCATGCTATCACGTGTGCTTGAAAGGGCTCTTAAGGGTTTCTTAAAGGTCCTTTCACAAAATGTTGTCACCAAATTACTTCTGAGGACTTGTGTTATACTCAGAAATAGTGTTGAAGGCCTGAGTGTTACAGTAAGAGTCTGCCTCGCCCCTAACTGCTGTGACCTAACAGAGATTCCACAAATAATTCCCCTGAGGGTCTTAGGGCTTCTGCTTGCTTGCAGAGCTATCACCCCTGGTTTACAGCTGAAAACAGTTAGTCTCCAACAAAAGGATTTAACAAAGACAAAAAGCTCAAGTTTTGAAGGTGGTGATAGGTGAAGAAGGAATTTTTCCTCAAGTTATAAGAGTTGGCAGCTTTATTTGTTTGTGTTACTTTCTTCTGTAATCTGAGGTGCAGCTGACTTTCTGGTAACATCTGAGAGTTTTCCCTAATAAATCCATTCAGAGATGTAGTGTGCTGACCAGTGCCTTTGATCTTCCCTACTTCCTTTTGAGGAAGTTTATATTCCCATTCTGTGAACTTTTGCTCTGTAGATCTAAGTTTTCTCTAAGATAGGAGGAGTGTTTTCTGACCTACAGTGAATGGAGGAATGTGAAGTAGTTTGTGGACTCCTTTGGATATGTATTGCCTGCTATAAATTTGTAAAGCATTAGGTCAACAACCCACATGATTCCTTTAAAACACTGGTTACCCTGAAACTGGGAAGCAGAGTAAAATATCTTGACCAGGCTTAGACAAGAACTCCATTTTCCTGAGCCAGGTACCAGCTCTGATATTTTGCTGCTTTGCTATTGAAAGATTACCTGCCTCATGAAAATATCCAGTTTTTAAGCGTCAAATATATTTTCCTTAATTAATGTAAACACATGAGAGTTTTTCAGAGGATATCTGAAAATGGCATCTTCTTCTTTCCCTTAGATAAGCTGATCAATAACCCTTCAATTTTTTACCGTTTAAGACTACAAAATTTTAGGTTATATTAACATCTTTCCCATCAATTATTTAGCTCTTGGCTTTTCAACTGAAATGGATGGTAGTCCACTGTATAGTTCTAAAATGAAGCTTTGTGGTGCATGTAAAAGTACTCGTAAAAAAAATATATATTTCAGTGATATTTCACTAACAATGAGAGAGCATTTGACTTACAATTTCCATCAACCATAGCATTACTTTCATTAGTTTTCTGAATTTAATAAAACATTTGTAAAATTATCCCACAATAGTAGTGATTTCCATCTATAATCAGTAAGCATTTAGCATTTTGACTTTCTAAATATACAAATATACGTGTATTTCCTAGGAATTAGTGAAAATCTGTTAGGTCATTATGCTGTTCACTGAGAGTCATTTGGGAACTGTAAGACTCTACATGGCTCTCATTAAGTGAAATATCTGGAAAGATAATACAGTATTCTGTAGGCTGCTTAAGAAATTGGTATAAATTAGCACTTTAATATTTGACCTAATATGAATCAGTACAATATAAACTATGTGCAAACAGTGTAGATCAGGATTAATGGATTTTCCAAGCTTGTCTGAAATTAAACTTGAAAGTACTCTGAAAGAATATTTTAGTAAAAGTCTTCACAGCTTGGGTCTGCACTGTGGAACTGTGTTGGGTTTGCATAGCAAGATTTTGGTAGCAGTGGGGGCTACAGGGGTGGCTTCTGTGAGAAGCTGCTGGAGGCTTCCCCTATGTCTGACA
This sequence comes from Platalea leucorodia, assembly GCF_965183815.1. Taxonomy (NCBI): domain Eukaryota; kingdom Metazoa; phylum Chordata; class Aves; order Pelecaniformes; family Threskiornithidae; genus Platalea; species Platalea leucorodia. Next base: position 80,805,558 of record NC_138826.1, read on the forward strand.
GAGCCAACGCCAGCCGGCTCCAAGATGGACCCGCCGCTGTCCAAGGCCAAGCCCATCAGTGATGGTGGTAGCGTCTCTGTGATATCATATTTAAGAAGAATGGAAAAAAAAAAGTTCTGCACAAAGGCAATTGCAGCTGGAGTGAGAATAGGTGAGAGGGACAACTCTGCAGACACCAAGGTCAGTGAAGAAGGAGGGGGAGGAGGTGCTCCAGGTGCTGGAGCAGAGATTCCCCTGCAGCCCATGGTGAAGACCATGGTGAGGCAGGCTGTCCCCCTGCAGCCCATGGAGGTCCATGGTGGAGCAGATATCCACCTGCAGCCTGTGGAGGATCCCACACCGGAGCAGGTGGATGCCCGAAGGAGGCTGTGACCCTATGGGAAGCCTGTGCTGCAGGAGGCTCCTGGCAGGACCTGTGGACCCGTGGAGACAGAGGAGCCCACACTGACAAAGGAGCAGGTTTGCTGGCAGGACTTGTGACCCTGCGGGGGACCCATGCTGGAGCAGTCTGTTCCTGAAGGACTGCACCCCGTGGAAAGGACCCACGCTGGAGCAGTTCATGAAGAACTGCGGCCCGTGGGAAGGACTCATGTTGGAGAAGTTCGTGGAGGACTGTGTCCCATGAGAGGGACCCCACGCTGAAGCAGGGGAAGAGGGTGGGGAGTCCTCCCCCTGAGGAGGAAGGAGTGGCAGACACCACGTGTGATGAACTGACTGCAACCCCCATTCCCTGTTCCCCTGTGCTGCCGGAGTAGGGGAGGGAGAGAACTCAGAGTAGAGTTAAGCCCAGGAAGAAGGGAGGGGTGGGGGGAAGGAGTGTTGAGATTTAGTTTTTACTTTCTCATTAACTTACTTGAATTTGATTCGTAATAAATTAAACTAACTTTCCCAAGTTGAGTCTGTTTTGCCTGTGATGGAAATTGCTGAATCATCTCTCCCTGTCCTTATCTTGACCCACGAGCTTTTTGTTATATTTTCTCTCCCCTGACTAGCTGAGGAGGGGAGTGATAGAATGGCTTTAGTGGGCACCTGGCATCCAGCCAGGGTCAACCCACCACAGGAATTAAGTTCTAGGTGTAGTATCCAGCTGGATGTTGACACACAGGGATACCATCTCTCTGTCCCTCTGAGACCTACTTTTCAAGGATGGAAGAATGCATATTTGTAGGCCAGAAATACATGCATGCCACACTCTAGCAGCTCTCCACATCTGGACAAGAAAGGCAATAAGGCAGTGGGTTACACTGTGGCTTACTTGCCTGTTCTCTACAGAAGCTGGGCAAATTACTGACCATCAGGACCAGGGATGTTTCCAAACTGTGAGAAACTACTTCAGCCCTATCTGTGTCTCAAAGTATGAAAGTAAATAAAGGTAATCAAAGTAGGAAAGATAATTGTATCTGGAATGTCACCAGATTCCTTATTTAAGAATTTCCATGCTAAACACTTAGTCTGATTTCCTAAATAAACAAATATGCCACAAGAACTTTATAAACAAAGACACTGATTTTAGAGACTAAAAATGATGGTATAAATGCTATAGCCCTGTAAATGGTTAATTTCATGCTCTTAAAAAATGAGGGTGTAATCAAATTTTATTCTAATGAATCAAACATTTACGAACCACATTAGCAGTTTTTCCTTCACTGCTTCCTTATTCAGAAGCTTGATAGATATAATCATACACATGACCATGCAACCAAAGCAAACTAAGAGTTTTAATATCAAGTATATCTTGCATACTCCTAATTGCTCTTGCACTACCTTTTGAAACCCTTTCAATTTTTAATAGTCTTCTGGAGTTATGTCTACCTAAATGACATTAGTCTTTCCATTAATGATACTACTTTGTATGTAATTCTACCTCTCTTTTTACTGGATGCCTGCCTCAGCACACTTTTATTTGTGCAATGATTTTGTTCACTCACATAACACAGCTAGGTGTGATTCTGTAACATATCTGTGAGAATTCATGTTTATTTGGCTATCTTTCAGTCTCCCTTTAGCTTTCTGGTTTTCCACCACTCAAGTCCTCATGTTCTTTCTTGTAAATATGATCTACACGCTTTACTGCAAAGTATATGGCCTGCATTTGCCAGTCTTAAAAGATACAAGTGTTTACCATTTAAACAACTGAGATAAAATTTATTTCCATTTTCTCATCTTCCTTCCACTAATCTGATAGTTAATGTAAGACAAACGCATCAAATGCATGATGGGCCTAAAGGCATGAGGATCAAGGTAATAGTCTGTCCCATGCTCCAGAGGAGTCTTCTGCTCCCTGGGTTCAGACATGGAGCTACAGAATGCAGCGCCCTCATGAGCCAGGATACAGAAAGCTTTGGTAGTGGGACTGCCTGGCAGAGACAGTGTTTAGAAAGTGTCTCTATTGGACACAGGTAAAAAGTTTAGTTTCAGCTCTGAGGTCCCAGCTACCATAACTCTGGGTCCTGCTGTCCATCCACTGACCTCCAGATAGGACACTATCCAGGGGGAACTAAGGGCCAAGCTGCCTAATATCTGGAGATTTAGCATCTGTAGCATCTGTAGCATCTGGAGATAACTGACACCTAGTTATTATTTGCATCCTTGTAAACATGAGAGAGAAATACAAACAACTGGAATGTGTTCTTCTGGTTCAGGTGCCAGGCCCACTAGAGGGCTTTACATCAGTGGACCTGCTGCTGAGACAGCTCTGTCTCCTGTGGGAGCTTCTGGATGCACAAAGGAGTAGAGGTGACACAGGATGATGCCTTGGAGTGCCATGGTTCTCCACTTCAAGAAGTTTAGACTGGACGGAGACATATAAACCTGTTTTCTGGGCTGAGAGAGATAAAGAAGGCTAGAGAAGATGATAAACATTTTAGTTTTGCTAGAATGCTTGAAGGTAGACTCCTCAGTGTACTTTCCTCATGTTATGTGCTGGTGTAAGGTAGTGTGAGGTGTTGATGTGCAGGGCTCTGAAGGCAAGAAAAGACCAGAAGGGGGCTGCTGAGCTTCCCATCAGGGAAATGTGGAATTTGTGCTGCATACCTTGATAGCATGTGTTTATGTGTGATTGTGCGTGTGCTAATGTAGAGCTACCAGGACAAGTCTTAGCTGTAGGCATATTTTTTTCATTAACATATCTTTTGGAAGGGAGAAAGGCAGGAAAGACAGAGCTGCCTGGTACCTTTCCCAGGGAAGGAGGCTGTCAGTGGTGTAGGCATCAAGACTGACAAAATGCTCGAGGAACATAGAATCATTTAGGTTGGAAAAAGACCCTTAAGGTCATCAAGTCCAACCGTTAACCTAACGCTGCCAAGTCCACTACTAAACCATGTCCCTAAGTGCAACGTCTGCATGTCTCTTAAATACCTCCAGGGATGTGGACTCAGCGACTTCCCTGGACAGCCTGTTCCAATGCTTGACAACCCTTTCAGTGAAGACATTTTTCCTAATATCCACTCTAAACCTCCCTGGCACAACTTGAGGCCATTTCCTCTTGTCCTATCACTTGTTACTTGGGCGAAGAGATTGACACACACCTTGCTACAACCTTCTTTCAGGTAGTTGTAGAGAGCTATAAGGTCTCCCCTGAGCCTCCTTTTCTCTGGGCTAAACAACACCAGTTCCCTCAGCCACTCCTCATAAGACTTGTGCTCTAGACCCTTCACCAGCTTTCTTGCCCTTCTTTGGACGTGCTCCAGCACCTCAATGTCTTTCTTGTAGTGAGGGGCCCAAAACTGAACACAATATTTGAGGTGCAGTCTCACCAGTGCCAAGTACAGGGGGACTATCACTTCCCTAGTCCTGTTGGCCACACTATTTATGATATTTCTTTGCACACGAGTGCAAAGAACTACAATTGTCTTTTGAAAAAGCAATGCAGATCCTCCCTGGTGTTTCTGAAGCTGGATGTGAAAAAGACTTCTGGAAGGGCTCTCAGCCATGGCCCTGACCTGTGCCTGCACAGACTGCAAAACTGAAAAAGGCTGACTGCCCTGTGTGGACACGTTATTCGTCTTCCAGCAGGTCGTTCAGTGTCTGCACTATTTGCCAGCTCCTCATCTCCCTTGCTTTTCTCCTTTCATATTGCACTGTATATGCTGTGCTTTGTCTGCAGAGCTCTTCCACATTTGCTGTGCTAAGAGCACACCTTTACAGGGTGAGCATGTGAGTGAACAATTCACCATGTAATATGGGGCTGTGTAATAGTCTCATGGAGCACAGCTGGCAGTGTGTGATATGCTTGATGCAAAGCTTTCCACCGAATCAGTCCTCTTGGCAAAGTGGAGTTCTGCAGAGCACAGCGTCCTTCGGTGGGTCCCTTGCTGGGGACAGAGATACCTCTCCATCTTCTCTCTTATATGATGTGCCTGAGAGGGAAAACTCACCGAGAGAGTGGCAGTACTATTCAAAGTGTCTGATATTCCATGGGGATCTAACTAATGAGCAAAGATCACTTTTCCAAAGTCTTTCTGGAGAAGCTAATAATCACAGTTATGAAGAAGGGAGCATGGTGCAAGGATGCATGTCAGGATATGGGAGGAAAGAATTTGGTGCAAATGTCTCGAAGAGGCATATAATAGATCCAATGGCAGATGCCTTTGAGCTAGATTGTTTGGCATCTATTTGGGGACTGTGGAGTGGGGAGAATAGATGTCTTTAGAGGTGAAGTGAATTGCCTACAAATATAGAGATTCAGAAAAATGCTGTGAACCTCCTTATAGAGCCTAATCAAGCATTGAAAGGTAGCTCATCAGTAGTCAGTAACAATTTCACATTTTGCAGAGTATATTACTTTGTCAAGTGATTCATTAAATGACCAGCTGGTTCAAGCAACAAAAAATTACTTTGTTTTAAATGCATTCATAGTTCAAGAGTTAAACTAAAAGTAGTGTAAGAGAACACAAAGAATATATTGCTTAACAAGCTGCTTTACTTTCTTTCTGGAGTGATAATGTAAAAATGATGCGTTGGTCATTTTCTCACAAATATCAGTTATCAAAGAACCTAATGTTTACAAGTCAAGGAATTTTAGGCAAATAGAGCTAAAGGTTATAAAAAACTTTCTTTTATGAGTCTCTGAAAACCAAGATTGCTTTAAAACTCTATTATAAGCTTTTTTTGGCTCTCTTTCAACCAAAACTACAACCTGTAAGCTTTCAACACATATTCTAGAGACTGATGAAACATTAAAAAGGAAGTCATTAGTTTTTTATATGAGCTATATTTCATTCTTAGTATGTCCTCACGTGGTTATAGATTTCTAACGATCTACCAAAGTCAATAAATCGAAAGAGCACTTCCAGTTTCTAGAAGTTCAGTTCAAACATCTTTATGCACTATTACTGAAAAGGTTTTGGTCTATTTCAACTGTATATCATAATTATGCCATAAATATACCACTAAGTAAAGCATAAAATTAAATCATTCATATAATATCACCATTTAAGCATAACGGTATGTTTAAAATTCTAACATATATGATATTGTTCTTATTCTATCAATGGTACTTCTCATTTTTATTTGCTTGTCTTTTTTCTGACAAAATTATTTTCACTTTTATTTATATAAGGACCATAAATAAATAAAACATAAATGTAATATATAAATAAAGGAAGCTGACCATTAAGTGCTTTTATTGATCTGACCTATCTGACTCTATTGAGCTTTTCTTTAAGAACCAAACTGAAAATATTACGAAACCTTTACAGTCACAGTTTAGTGAAAAATAATTTCAGCTGTTCATTAACATTAAATTAAGCTGTCTTCAAGTATCTAAATATCATAAGTACTGAGATGTATCTGAATTATTCTGTACTTTTTTCTTTCATGTAGAATCATTTTTAAGATTAGTTACCATCATATCTGAATAGATATCTGCAATACTATTGAATAAGAAAAGTATACCACTATGTAAGGGTAGAATATGCAACTAGTCTACTCTGTCATTAAATACTTAAAATAAACGTCATAGTATGCATAGTATATATTTCTTCCATGCTTGATACAAATTTGCCTTTATTTCCTTTAGTGGTAAGCTAGCAGTCAAAGGCAATATTTTTTTACACTTCACTTACCACAAATGGACAGAGGATTTTCAGTTCTCTGAAAGATCTGGTCAGAAGCTCTCATGCAATTCTAGAACATCTCAGTTGGCTAAAAATGTTGCTCTGTTTAATGCATCTTTATTTCATTTTATTATTTTGCTGTGAAGTGATCCACATAGACAGTGTAGAGTTAGGAAGAATGTAAATAGTTGTCCCGGTTTCAGCTGGGATAGAGTTAATTTTCTTCCTAGTAGCTGGTATAGTGCTGTGTTTTGGGTTTAGGATGAGAATAATGTTGATAACACACTGATGTTTTAGTTGTTGCTAAGCAGTGCTTACACTAGTCAAGGACTTTTCAGCTTCCCATGCTCTGCCAGGTGCACAAGAAGCTGGGAGGGAGCACAGCCAGGACAGCTGACCCAGGCTGGCCAAAGGGCTATTCTGTATCATATGATGTCATGCTCAGTATATGAACTGGGGGGAGTTGGCTGGGGGGCAGCGATCGCTGCTTGGGGACAGGCTGGGCATTGGTCAGCAGGTGGTGAGCAAATGCATTGTGCATCACTTATTTTGTATATTCTTCTGTCATTAGTTTTTTTTTTTTTTCTTCCCTCTGCTGTCCTATTAAACTGTCTTTATCTCGACCCACTGGTTTTACTTTTTTTCTTCTGATTTTGTCCCCCATCCCACTTGGGGTGGGGTGGGAGGTTGAGCAAGCAGCTGTGTGGTGCTTAGTTGCTGACTGGGGTTAAACTACAATAATAGCAAAAATCTACCAGTTAAAGAAAATAAATAAATCTCGATGATTTTAAACACTACATTTTTGGATTTTTTTTTTTTTTTTTTTTGTTACATGGCAATGAGGCTGGTTTCTGACTGAAATTAATACTGCTTTTCCACTCTATCTTTAACAGAAGAGAACTTTGGTAACTATATAGCATTTGTGCGATTGAGGTAACAAAGACTTGTACTTTCGATGGTGTTTACTGTATAACAGTGGATCAGTACTTAACTCATATTTTTGTTTCTGTTCTACTCCCAGCCATAGTGGAGCATTGTTAGTGTCATAGTGGTCATAGTGCTAGTGGAATTAAAAGAAAAAAAACAAAACACAAAACACAAAAAATGTTCTTGTCATTTACCACTATTAACTTTAAATTTCCTTCTCCTTTCTCTCTTCCTTCCCTCTGCTGTTCTTTTCTGTATGTACAGATGTCTAGGAGACTGAAAAGTTTGTTAAATGTCATATTAATCCACTGGATACATTAGCCTTCCATTACTGTGGACTAAGTTTCTGTTGTTCTTTTCCACTTTTTACAGCATGTAGGAAAAAGGTGTTATAATACATCTCGTTTGCTGTTTAATAAATGCTAATTGCAACTGTGTAGTATTTGGAGACTTCTACTTGATACAGTTCTATTTTGAAACAGTTTCAAATTTGGGGAAAGCATTACATTCATGAGGGGGTGAGAAGAAACAACACTTTTATTGGACCAACCTGTTTCTACATGGCTTCACTGGCCACGTAGACCTTTTCCCAGCACAACCTGTCACGGTGTGAGTCACTTACTTGAGTAGCTTTGTGGCACTGCAGATCACTATAGGTGTTCACCTGGCTCTAATAATTGAATTTGAGCCAAAAAATATTTGAAATTTTCATTAATCTTATGAAAAGTTTGTCCTTTGGAAATGTTTAGGGGTTCAGATTGTGGGTTTGGGTTTGCAAGGTTTTCTGCTTTCCTGGACCCCCCACATCCACACCCCAGTTCCCAGGAGATCACCTCATTGCCACTTCTGACATTTACACAAGATCAGCACTGGAATAGCTTTGTCAATCTGCAGGGAGCAATCACTTCTCCTGCATCAGTAAATGAGAAAGAGCATTTTATTCCAGAAACCTAGCTACATTCTTCTAAATGACAGATATATCAGCTTGTTTACATTTCTGCTGAAATTGAGAAAAAAAGGAGTGGCTTGATTTGAACACATATATGAAAACCTTCTTTACTATTTGAACACAGTATGCAGTAAGAATTACTAGAAATTCATCTTTCCAAATGAGTAGTACAGATGATTAAAAAGATCAAATGGCCTTTGGCAAACACTGACCATTTAGGGGGAAAGCTGCCCTTCTTCTATAGTATAAAAACAGACAGTGGCTCTGTAAAACTTCAGAATACCAAAGAATAAAATTCAACAGGAAAAATGAGGCAATGCAGACAGGTATTAAAAATGGTCTTTGGGTAAAAATAGAAGATCCAGCTAAGGTTATTAGAACCTCCAAGTTTAGCTTTTAATGTCTCATTAAATTCTAATGGTACATCTTTCACATGCTTACATTAGCAAGCATTTATTTCTTCACAGACAAAAGAAGAATATTACTTAAAATTATGTTATGGGCCAGTTTTGAAGTCCAGAAAAATTAGAGATCATGTTAAATTAGTTCTTTAAATCATTCAGGTAAGTCTTTAAATGCTACAGCCCATACTGCAGACATGAAAACATCTCTATTGCTGTGAAAAACAATCAAAGCTGATATCAGCTGCCAAATTTAAAGAGATATATTTTTTATATGTATTATATTATTTATTTATTTGTTTGTTTGTTTGTTTTATTTTCCTGGACTTAGACAAATTCATAGATTTCACTAGGCAAATTAAATTTAACACCTTTAGGAATGGGTATATAAATTTTTATAATTGTTATCCTTGTTCTCTCTGGAGAATGCCCCCCTATTTACAGTTTAGAAACTCCCTTTGCTGAAAGAGATGAGCCTATGCATAAATAGCCACTTCCATCCTCTGCATTCCCTCCTTCAGTCCTTAGGAAACCCTGGAGGTTCACACTGGGCAACAAGAGCAGTGACTATGTAGTACAAAGATAGGCTGGCTTGGCACAGATTCCCCCACATCTAGCAGATCTTTGCTCTAGAAATGGTACAGGTTCAATGAATGGGCTTCAGAGCAGCTGCCAGCATTCATTTCTGGCAGACAGAAGGAGACATGTGCCTTGTGAAAGGCTCTTGCTAGGTTTCAAGGTATTAATGGATAAGCATTGGAAGAATGTGGCATAAGGACAGGCTTGCCTATCATCCATGAAGACTACTAGAAAAATAAAAATCTCCTTGATGATTATGGTAAAGATTATAAAGAACATTGATGTGAACGCCCTTCCAGTACAGTTCTAGAATGCCAGAATCTGTCTGTCATAATATACTGCCCTTAGTACAAAGAAATCTGGGGACAATATTTTATGGATAGGCAACATGAAAATATAAGCCATTTCAAAAAATCATTTAAGAATAATTCCCAGGTATGATTCTAAGTCACTTTTTTTTAGGAGCTTATACACAACAAAGAAACAACCAGGACGAACTTTTGGTCTGTAACTAGTGAAAAATTAAGAAACAGCACTCATTGTTTACCTTCCTTTTCTTTGTTAATTGATATGGAAAAGGAAACTGGGGAAAAAAGAAAAAAAAAAAAAGACTTAAACTGAAGAACAATTCCTGAGATGGCAGAAAAAGGTGATTTCAGTGGACCTGTGGCAGTCTGCACAAACCAAGGATCTTTCTCTCACCCTTCTCCAAAAACGTGAGACAGTATAATTTTGGGCAATTCACTCTTTGGTCAGCTGTATCCACCCCTTATTCTATACCATCTGCGTCATGCCCAGGTCCTACACTTTCCAATACATTCCAATTAATCACCATCACTTTTCCTGTCTTTTGATGTATACACACAGATGTCATTCCCTTCTTTTTCCTCTATCACAAGCAGAAAGTCCTCAGTAAGAAGTCACTTATTTCTGAGACAGGTGCCAGGAGCTAGAATTGTTATTATCCTAGGTGGGTATTATTGTCATATTGTGGAAGCAATGCAATATATAAATGTTAGACATCAGTCCTAAGTTACATATTTTAATTATTTTACAGTGACTAGAGACTGCTGCAGCTTTTTTTTTCCCCCAGCTTTTTTTTTCTTTTTTTCTCATATGCACATGCATAGCCTTATGATATGATGAGGATGGGGATGAGGCTATTACTAGATGACACTGTAAGAATCTTTACCTCCCTAAAATCCTTAGCTCTGAGATGATTCTCGTAGCTTTCATTGCCAAAAGCCTGAGGATGCATCTAGTTTAGACAAGGGTTCTGTATTTCCAAATTATGGTTTGTTTTTTTTTTTCCTGCTGGCAGTTTGACATTGTGTTGTTGTTGTTGTTATTATTATTATTATTATCATCTATAATTTAACGGCTCTCTTTTTATAGCCATGTTAAGCTCCCCACAGTCGAAGAAAATATGTTATTGACCATAGTTTACATCCATAACAATAAAAGAATTTATCATTTCAGCAATTTTATTTGCTATTTGTAAGGTTTTCTATCCTATCTACTCAGGCTTCATTTTGTTCTGAAGACCAAAGGGTACTTTAATATGCAGATGAATCACAGAAGCAAACTATCTATCTACCCAAATTTTGTATTTAACAGGTAAAATCAATAAGGATTCTATAGCAAAGGACAGGCTGTATCATTTCTGTTAGTACTGCATCCCTATGCTGAGTTCATGCCAACACATGAAAGTTATAAAACTATAATTTTAGGTGAGACTATAATTTCTCATTTCAGAATAGAAAAAAATTCTTGTTTCATTTTACCAGCATAATTATAGTGGTATTAGTGAGTAGGAAACTATAACTGGTAAAATTTTCCCAGATTAAGAGGTTAATAGTTTGTCAAAGATACTGGGCCCTTTCCACACCTGTAGCAAGACCTTCTGGCTCCTGAACCAAATCCCAATGTCTTTCCCTTCCCTTCCCTTCCCTTCCCTTCCCTTCCCTTCCCTTCCCTTCCCTTCCCTTCCCTTCCCTTCCCTTCCCTTCCCTTCCCTTCCCTTCCCTTCCCTTCCCTTCCCTTCCCTTCCCTTCCCTTCCCTTCCCTTCCCTTCCCTTCCCTTCCCTTCCCTTCCCTTCCCTTCCCTTCCCTTCCCTTCCCTTCCCTTCCCTTCCCTTCCCTTCCCTCCCCTCCCCTCCCCTCCCCTCCCCTCCCCTCCCCTCCCCTCCCCTTCCCTCCTCTCCTCCCCTCCCCTCCCCTCCCCTTCCCTCCTCTCCTCTCCTCTCCTCTCCTCTCCTCTCCTCTCCTCTCCTCTCCTCTCCTCTCCTCTCCTCTCCTCTCCTCTCCTCTCCTCTCCTCTCCTCTCCTCTCCTCTCCTCTCCTCTCCTCTCCTCTCCTCTCCTCTCCTCTCCTCTCCTCTCCTCTCCATGTTACTCTCCACTTTGCACTTCTCCTCCTTATTACAACATTTTCCTGTACAGTTGGTAGAACAGCTTCTAGGACAATAAGAAATGTGCTCTCATATTCGTAATGTGCCACTTACTGTAGCACTTTCCCCTTTATATAGTTGTTTAATAATGTTTGCAGAATTAGGGTTATCCAACTTACTTTTGATTAAAATATTACTGATTTGTTGGAGGTTCACAGTCAGATTTTCATCTGGCTTTATTCATTTAAATGAGGCATCTAATTTAGAAGCCTGCTTTTCCTAAGATTTTACTCTAGTCATTAGAAAGAGATAGCACACTTCAGACTGTGATTTATCCTCCTTCTATCTTCTCCTTCCCACTTCTTGTTTTTTCCCAGATGTGACTTTTGAACTACTTTTGAGAATATGATATGAGGATGCGGTTTTACTGGAACACTGGTAATACTGAGTATTAATTATTAGAATCTAAAATATAGATGGCTGAATATTATTTGCATTTTAATTGTATTACAGATAATAAGGTATCTTTCCCATTGGACTAAACAGTTAGTAATTACCACAGTCACTCCTAATGAAGTTGATGAGATTTGAAAAGTGTATTTTCATTTCTTGTCTTTCAGTTTCTGGCTTGGACCTTCAAGTGGTAAGGCATTCTGCTAGGAGAGTTTTCATGTCTGTCTTATGAGCTGTTGTGGGATGAATTTGCACTGAAGTTTTCAGTTCCTGCATCTGGTGGCACAAATGAAATGTTGTAAGTGGTTTTATTAATTTTTTATTTTTCGTCTTGAGTTTTCATAATGTTAGGTAACACAATGGTTTTAGCTCTCTGCTAATGTCAGAGATTACAGCCTGAGAGTTTCGAATTAGACACTTCGGAAAAAAATCCACTAGAAGGGCAGTGCAGCACTGGAATGGGCTACCCAGAAAGGTTGTGGAATGCCTTTGAAGATTTTCATGCCTTGGCTGGAAAAAGCCACAGCTGGCTTTTTCTAGTACTGGGCATAGCCCCATTCTGAGTAGGAATTGGCCTACATGCACTCCATAGACATCTCTCCTAACCAGCACTTCTATCATACTGTGATAATGCTGTAGCTCAGTAAAACAGAAAAGGTAAAAAGATTCAGCTGCCATCACAAGGGTTGTATATTAGGATAAGCATCCTGGAGAATTACAGGCTTTAGACTTCTTGATTTCAAGGAACTGCTCCATATCACACCAACATACTGCACTAAAAAGGGATGGCGAGAAAGCTGATCAGTCCTCATATGGAGGTGATAGAGTAGAGAGGTATATCACAAACCGCAGTATCTCTATTTTCATGGCTTATTTTATCTGATAAGGAGTTGCACCATTGCTTGCACTGGGCTGCCTGCAAATTACACAGTTGTGTCCTTGTGACCTGAGTCAAACAGCACAGCCTAGGCAGGAAAAACAAGGATCATGATCTAGGGATTGTTCAGGCGGTCTCTAAATCTCATATATCACTATATTACCATCAAAGGGTGGTTCATGGTCAGCCTTATATAACTGGCATGTATTAATGGAGTTCTAACTGATATACCTCTATTTTTTTCTAAATAAGTTCATTGTTTCTTCTTTGCCATAGGCAAATGCATTATTCCCACTATACCTCAGCGTAACTGATAGAGTTAATACAGAGCACAGCACAGCGCTTCTGTTCTTATATTTTCACATATCACTAATGCAAGCAGACTCACCAACAAAACTATTTAAACTGCATGGTCTCCTCAAGCGTCTTTACCCTAGTAAATGTTCCTTGATGCATTGAGATTCGTCAGTGAATGTAGGAAAAGAATCATTTCCTTTTTATATTCTCTCTAATGCTGATAAATCAAAAATGTTGATAGGTTAAACATGAAATAATAGCCACATCCTACAGGAATCTGCAGCAAAGGAAATGGATGTTACTTTATGGAATGACTGTAAAAAATGAAGTGTTTAAGTAGAGATTAAAAAAAACTCCTACAAACAGCATTCATCATATTTTTCTCTTAATGGGAATACCGTCATACTTGTGTATGCTAATACTATTTCTGCTGTTCAAATAAAACACTCTGTACAGGGATCAGTGTTTCAGGTAACAGTGAGCAAACTCAATGCTTTGCTGTGACATCTCTATTGTACTTTGCATTTTACCTCCTTTTTGATACAGATAAATTCCGTTACTGTGTTCTGCCTGCTTAAATGAAAGATACATTTTTCTTCAAGATTGGGCAGATCAGTGAGGGCCATAAAATATTAATGATGAAAGCTTGGGGAATTAGATGTGTCTGTGACTATAGGTTTATCTTGTTGGCAGAGCTTTCTCAGCCTAACCTATTTCTTTTGTGTGATCTCCATCAGAAATGATATACTGTAAAAAATATTATGTCTGTTCAGATTGAAATATATGCGTTTTTTCAGACCAGATAAAGGGCCTGAATTTTTTTATTTAATGATCTCAATTTATTTAACAGCTTTATAAATTTTGCAGCACAGTTTTGTTGTTCAAAAGCAGAGCTGTTTGCCAGTATGCCATGGAGCTAGAAGAATGGATAGGAGAATGGATAAAGAAAATGATAGCTTCATTTGTAATCTTGTGCCGCGACAGGGAAAAGATACTTAACCAGCTAGTTGCCATGGTGGTTACAATGTCTGCTTCAGGAGAAGCTGTTAAGAGACTTCTAGCTTTTGACTAGTCCCTGTCATTTGGGGATTGAAGGGGAATGGAAGTGATCATACCCTCTTCCTTTCCAATGTTTTTTTTTTTATCCCATGTGGTTGGGGCTTGCTTATGTTAAACTAAGTTTTATCAAAACTTCTGTCCCAAAGCCTGGAGGACTGAGTGAACCCTTTCTTTGGTGGAGGGATATTTTCTTTTATCTTCCTTGTTGCACTACCTCACACTTCTTGATTTACGTCTTTGTTAGTTAGCTGCTGTTAACATGGGTTAGTTAAATAGAAGCAGCTCTCGGGTTGAAGAGGCTGCCATTGTTTTCAAATTAATGTTAACCTGTGCAGGGTAGATTTTAATGAACTATCCAGATAGCAACATGCTTAAGAACGAGTATCCTGACCCTGCAATGAAGAATAAAAAGAATTACATAAGAACAGGTGAGCAGCTTTGGTGCCAGCACGATCCACAGCAGACCACTCCAGCGTGGTACACGAGGGGGTTTTCTGAACAGGGGGAACCTCAGGGGGAGCCAAGAGAGCTGCCAGGAGCCCGCAGCTCATGCGGCAGCAGTGATGAGACCTGGACAGGGCCAGGAGCAAGGGCGGCCAAGCCCCTCCGCACGTATAAAGCAAGCCCTTAGGGAGCACTGGCGACCAGGAGCACCACCCACAGGGCGGGCAAACAGGGCGTGGCACATCAGCAAGGGCCTGGCGCGGCAGTTTGCATGGCAGTTCACGTGGAAGGGTGTGCAGGAAGGGCGCTGAAGCTCTGCCAGCTCGACCAGGGAGCAATGGTATCCATCCGACAGAAAGCCGTGGCCCCTCTAAGCTCTGCACCCTCCACGACTGATGCAGCTTCCCAGACAGAGCTCTGGCGGGAACACGCTGCCACCCAGGTGTGAGGCTGCAGGGTGTGCCCTGCTCTTACGCCAGTGCCGGGTGGCAGCAGTGAGCACACCTGTGGGAGGTGCGCCCAGGGAGAGGAGCTCCTCCGCTTAGTGACAGAGCTCTGGGAGGAGGTGAGCAGGCTGATGGGTATCAGGGAGAGCTGGAGAGAGAGAGACTACTGGAATCACACCCTGCCTTCCCTGAGACAGGCCCAACAGGCAGACAGGATGCATGATACAGAGGATTCCCTATCGTCTCTCCGCCTGGCTGAACACAACGACTTCAGGGATAGGGGGCAATGTCGACAAGTTCCTGCCTGGTGCAGCAGGCGCGTCTCCTCTGTGACTGCCCCAGCTTCCCAGGTGCCCTTGCATAATAGGCTCTGCAAGTGGAACCAAACAATGATGAGGACAATAGTTCATCTAGCTTGGAGGTGTCGCCAAGGTTAAGTTGGCCTATGCCCTGCATCAAAACTGCTTCCATAAAGAAAAAAAGACAGATCATTGTCATAGGAGAATCCCTTCTGAAGGGAACAGAAGGCCCAATACGCAGACCAGACCCACTTCTTAGGGAAGTCTGCTGCCTCCCTGGGGCCCGGGTAAAAGATGTGGAAAGAAAACTTCCTACCCTGGTAGGGCCCTCAGATTATGACCCATTATGGATTTTTCAGGTAGGCAGCGATGAAGTTGCAACTAGAAGTCCAAGGGCAATCAAGAGAGACTTCAGGGCCTTGGGATGACTGGTTAAGGGATCAGGAGCACAAGTAGTGTTCTCCTCTGTTCTTCCAGTTGCAGGGAATGATGAGGGAAGACACAGGAAGAGCCAGCAGATCAACACCTGGCTCCGAGCCTGGTGTCACTGGCAGAATTTTTGGGTTTTTGACCATCGGTCAGTTTACACGACACCAGACCTGCTGGTGACCGACAGGGTACACCTGTCTCAAAGAGGGAAAAGGATTTTTGCACAGGAGTCAGCAGGGCTCATTGAAAGACTTTTAAACTAGATTGGAAGGGGGAAAGGGATAAAACCAGGCTCACTAGAGATAAGCCTGAGGGCGGCACACCAATGTTTGAGGGACAGTGTGCTAGTGAAGTCCTTCGGTCTGCCGTCTCAGTGGAGACAGGGGATGGAGATCCACGCGGCAGCAAAGACACAAGGGTTATGGATGTGTTAGAAACCACGGAAGCGCTTGAAAATGGTCATGTAGAAATTAAGGCTTCTTCCCCCAAAACGGTGGTATGATCAGTAGCCCAACTGAAGTGCATCTACACCAATGCACACAGCATGGGCAACAAACAGGAGGAGCTGGAAGCCATTTTGCAGCAGGAAAACTACAATATAGTTGCCATCACGGAAACATGGTGATTGGGGAAGAGTGGTTGGAAAGCTGCCCAGTGGAAAAGGACCTGGGGGTGTTGGTCGACAGCCAGCTGAATATGAGCCAGCAGTGTGCCCAGGTGGCCAAGAAGGCCAATAGCATTCTGGCTTGTATCAGAAATAGTGTGGCCAGCAGGACTAGGGAAGTGATGGTCCCCCTGTACTCAGCACTGGTGAGGTTGTGCCTCGAATACTATGTTCAGTTTTGGGCCCCTTGCTACAAGAAAGACATTGAGGTGCTGGAGCATGTCCAAAGAAGGGCAATGAAGCTGGTGAAGGGTCTAGAGCACAAGTCTTATGAGGAGCGGCTGAGGGAGCTGGGGTTGTTTAGCCTGGAGAAAAGGAAGCTTATGGGAGACCTTCTTGCTCTCTACAACTACCTGAAAGGAGGTTGTGGCCAGGTGGTAGTTGGTCTCTTCTGCCAAGTAACAAGCAATAGGACAAGAGGAAATGGCCTCAAGGTGCGCCAGGAGAGGTCTAGATTGGATACTAGGAGAAATTTCTTCACTGAAAATGTTGTCAAGCATTGGAACAGGCTGTCCAGGGAAGTGGTTCAGTTCCCATTCCTGGAAGCTTTTAAAAGACAGGTAGATGTGGTGCTTAGGGACATGGTTTAGTGGTGGACTTGGCAGTGGTAGGTTTATGTTTGGACTTGATGATCTTAGAATCATAGAATCATTTAGGTTGGAAAAGACAGGTCTTTTGCAAACTAAACAATTCTATGATGCTATGAACAGGTCATGCTAGAAGTCCATGAAGGACAATAAGCTGTCTCTAGTAGTAGCCTGTGGCAATGTGGATTTTTACATCCTTGGTAAGTTAATTGTATAGCACTAGGAAAATTTTGCATTTTCTCCTCCTTGAATCATGCTGCTTGCCATGCATTTGTTATTTCCATGTTCTTTTGTTTACTACTGTGATGGGATTTTATCAACCTGCTTAAAATAAAATTTGGAGAAAGTGGTTGTGCTTGTCATTGCGTCTCTAAAGACAGGAGTCATCTCACCTAACTTTAGTCTTGTAAAAGTGGAATAAATGGAGACAGACAGTTTGCCTATTCAGAGTACCTTTCTTAAATAGTTATTTTAGCATGGGTTTAATTACCTTATAATGAGTACCTATGTAAGTAGCTTAGATCACAGGACTAACATTTAGGTGACTAAAACCATAGGATGAGTTCTTTCCTAATGGTTGAAAGCATTGCTGTTTCTGTTGACGTTACTGTCAGCCAGCTTCAGGGTACTGCCTTCATGGCTCAGAGTGTGGGAGGTAGTGACACAGGAGTTAATTCTTGGCTTTATGCCTTGTCCAGACTTGATACTACATTGGTAACTCCAGTCTGTCTTTTTGATTATCCTATAAAAGACATTTCCCATCAAAACTCCTTGTTAAATTTATACTTCCACCAACAATGTGGACTTGAATCTCACAATATTCCAGTCTTAGACTACCTCAAATTCATTATCCAATATTGCCTCCTTTCTGTCCATTTCTGTAGCTCCTTGGAAATCAGCAATTTGACTGTCATCCAGTCCCTGAGGTATACCCAGGAGGTTCCAAAGTCGTTGCGGTTTCCAGGCTCCGCACAAATTTTTCTTTTTGTCAGTAGCTTCCCACATGTGCTGATGCTGTTTCACTGAGAGTGTTTTCAAAAGTCAGGAGTGAGGAGTTTCTGGTGGGACATAAGCAGGACAGCCTGTTGCTCTACTGGAAATCCCATTCTTATGGAACATTTTTAACATTATACTTCCCGTTCTTACGAGAACACCACTTTTCTGAAATGTTGGAAAAGAAATGTAAGTTTCAAGGAGACTTAATACTTTTTGTAAAAGACACTGTAAGATTCCTCTTGAGGTGACCAAAAATCCTGTTGCACAGCACTGTTCTGTCCTGTGCCCAATGTGCTTCACAGATCAGACCTAAGGTGGCAGTGGTGAACAATAACACTAGCCCATGGTGTCTAATTGGTATCATCTTTACCAAGCTCTCATTTTTTTACCTTATTTTTTTGTCTATTAAAAAAAAAAAAAAAAAAAAAAAAGAAAAAGTAGCTTTCTTTTACTCCAGAGTAAAATGAAATACCAAGTTATATGTTTCACAAACACAAGAAGAATCAAGCAGTTTACTATGTCATGTTAGCTTTTTGCATGGTGTTAAATGAAATCACACGTTGCTCAGATTTTCTAATTACCAGTATGCTGCGTGGAGGAAGTCTTTCAGTAATTAACCTTTGAATTAATCAAAGTACATTGTCTGCTGCTCTCCATTGTCAACCTATTTTATGTTTTTCTTTCCTTTATTTTTTATCTTCTGCTTTGTGCTCTAGATCTCGCCTTTGAAATAATAAGATCAAGTCCCTGATTCACAGCTATCAAAATTTTGATCTACACTGTAGGATGACAGACAGAGCAGGGTAAAGCTTATTTTAATTCTAATAATTCTGAATTAAAATGTCACTTTTAGTATGATAGAAAAATAACTCCTGTGACCCATTTTTCTTGACTAAAATCATGTACACTCATAAAGATATTCTGCTTTTCATTCAACCTCAAAAGTTATTCATTTTAGAAATGTAGAACACTTTTTGTAAAGATGTACATAATTGTTTCTTATATATACAATAGAGATTCATCAAACTGAAAACTGAGTTCACATATCACCTGCAGAGTTTCTCTTCATTTGCCACAATCTTCCCACTTCTTAATCTGCATTTCTTAGATATTAATTTTTGTCATTGTATTCTATAAAAATATGGAGCCATTTATAAACAAAGTACAGTACAAGTAGAAGGCTTACAAGCCAATATATGCAAATATGAAAGTATTGATGATTTTATGAAGTTTTCTAAGCATACAGAATAGATAGGTCAGGTGAAAAACCTCAGAAATAATTGTCTATTTTATAAAGTAGTAGAAAAGTGGAAACCATTTGATAAATGTAGTTTTCTGGAGCAAATAACAGTATAGACATTTTTTTTTTTTTCTCTCTTGTATCCACTTAAGCAAATATGGTAGTGTATTTCAACTCAACTACATGGCAGAGACTAAATGCTAAACGGTCAGCCTAAATGGTCTGCTAGTTGATCTGATGTTTTATCAATATCTCTGCTGAATTAATTAATCATTACCTTGTGTATGTATGTTCGCATATTTTTTCTTACAGTTATACATACACTTAGAAAAGCCTACAAATGAACTTCTAAAGAGAGAGCATCCCATTGGGAAACAACATTGATCTGCTTCTAAGTGTCGCAATATTGAGGGATTTACCAATGTGCAATTTTCAATGCATATTTTTTTCATTCAAAGAAATTGCTTAGGCTATTTAGAAATTTTGGCTAAAAAACAGTGGTCATCTTTAACATGGAGATCATAATTAACAAAATTTATGGGTCACAGTGGGACAACTGCCTCCCAGTTTACTTCTCAGCAAGAGAAAATATGGCTTTAGTTTGGTGTCAATAAGAAGCAGCTGAAATCACAGCCAGCCCTGCAGCTTCTCTTTTGGGAACAAAGTTATCCATTTGGTTGCACTTTTAGAATTATGAAAGAAATAATTAATTTACTTTCAGCAATGAAAGGCTGAAATTGTAATGCTGAAGAACACAGTACATGAAAATTCAAAGAAGAAAAAAAGCCTTATCTTGCAATGTTAAAGAAGATTTTTTTCCCCAAAACCTATTTTTCCCACTCCTATTTCCAAATTTTATTTTCTGTCTTTAACAATGTCTTCAGGACTGATAAGGACTCTATGAAGATTACTGTAAAGGTTCATACAAATCTACTTTATATCTACTTCAGTTAGTATTACACTTTTCATGTTGCTTTATATGAATATTCTTTTGACTAAATTTAACAGATCCAGTACTATGCAAAATATGAATTTCAGAATTCAAACTGCAGCAAGAAATGTTTAGATACCTATCAGCTGGACAAAGAATCATTTTATGACATCTCAGGAAAATTATTACAAACATGATAAAAATGCTAAGTATTCCCAGGGAACAATTTTAATCAAGTCAAAGACTGGAAATAAAAATCATTACAAATATCTTAAAATAGCTGAATTCATAATTTATTAATGTCTCTTCTCCAAACAAAGAAAAATCTAAAAATAGGCTGTGTTAGATAAATTATTCATTGCAAATTATTTTCACAGCAATAGTTAGGAAGCAATTCATTTGTTGGTTCTACACCTTCTTAAAATTGGAACTGTTCTGTCATGAATCAGTCCCTTCCTTCCAGATTAGTTTACACCTTTCCTTTGGATATTTATATTCAGCAGTGTAAAATGTTAAAATACAAGCTGAAACTAAGCAAAAACATAGGTGTGCAGGATTTTAATTTGACAGACTGCTGTTGTGGGTTTATTTAGCAGAGAAGTGTGAATTAAAGTAGTGTTATATCCAAATATAGCTGAATAGCTTGTTGCTGCCCTAATTAAAACATCTTGTCAGCAAATACTTCAGGAATATGAATTTTAACCATACTGCTTTTGGTGGAATATTTCAGAGTGAATGGCATTTGTTCTTAAAATTTTTAAAAATAGCAACAGTAGCTAACATATCTTTAGTATAATGAGCTATCTGGAAAAAATATTATCATAGAATTATAGAATCATAGAATGGTTTGGGTTGGAAGGGACTTTAAAGATCATCTAGTTCCAGCCCCCCTGCCATGTAGCATATACCTATAAGTCTGACTGTTTTTCTGCATCAGGAAAATATCTTTTACAAATTAACATTATGATTGTATTCAAATGTAATAAGAATATCACTGCTAACAGACCAGCAAAGGGGCTGTAGTGCTGCCTGTTCAAAAGAAGCTTGCAAATAACATCCCTGAAAATGTACTTACTGATGTGATGCACTGATCTCCAAACATTAGCTATGAAATCATGAGAATCAAAGGAACTGATGTAAAAAGATTAAGCTTTTATGTCAAAAGAGGCAATAATTTTATCTATTATTTTAATTATGCCATACAATGAGCAAATAAAGAATAATGCAATAAAGGTGATGGCAAATTTATGTGCAACAATGATATAAAATGCATTCAAATATGATTATGCTGGTACAGATTAAATATAAAAATATCAACAGAAAAATTAAAAAGTAAAGAACATTAAAGAAAAACACTAATGAGAAATTAATATCGCAAAGAAATTTACTTAGGTGAACCAATTAAGCTTCAAAAAGGTCTTGGACATCTGCAGTTGGGAACATCTGCCTGAGCAGACATTCAGGGTCAGAGGAATGTAATCTCTATTATAAAATCTTTTTATTATCCTAATAATATGAAATATGTTACTCTACAGAATGCAATAAGATAATATTGTATAGTTTGGTCTTAATTCAAAAAGCTTAAAAAAATACATTTACAGGTGACTCGGCAATCAAGTTGTTTCTTTTTAAGGTTTGCTTGTGGAAAACTATACTCCTCTCTATTTTGTAGCTTCAGCATAACCTGATAATCTAACTTCTCAGCTTAACTAATGTTAAATTGACACAGGCTGCCTGTAACTATCATTCATTACTAAACTACTATTCAACTTTTTATTTTATTCTATTCTATTTCTAATAGTTAATATATCCCTTTTCATAACTCCCTAATTGAAATTTAATGGCAGGTTTGCAGTCATGCAGAATCAGGATTACCTGTTTGTTCATAGTTTGCCTGTTAATGAACACTCTGTTCAAATGCTGGGTCTGAACAAAGATGAGGGTGGTTTTCTGGTTGTCCTTCCTAGCTGCCCACATAGGGTAGCCGTCCTTTTGGAAGGAGGATAACTTTGATCTTTTCCTGAGAGCAGCTGAGCATACTCACATGGGAGAAGGGCCTACAAGAAAGCTGAGGTGGTGGAGGGGGAGGCAGACACAGATAACAGGGACCCCACAGCACTGATAGGGAGCAGACATATAGACTGGTCTTGGAGGTGATTAGGGAGATTTTTTCCTGGGGAATCAAAGTAACTGTGCAAAGTCTGTTGCAAGCAGGAAACTACTAAAGGTTGCTAATCTGAGAGGTTTTATAGATGGAGAGGGTCTGGGAGTGTTTGTTTCCAAAGTCTTTTATTTCTATTCTGTCTTGGTTTGAGCATATTCTTGTCTAAAAATGTAACCGGCTTCGATTTCTGTTCTAATAAATCTAGCTGTAGGTGTTCAGAAACACCTTGGATGCCCCGGTATTAGCAGGTCTTGCAGTTTCATCCCAGCAGGTTATGAAGCAGGTGGGTGCTAGCCTAGATAACTGTACTGCTCCAGTGTAAATACTTGCTGAAAGTCGCAGTGAGGGGTGCCTTTTTAAATTAGCATAAGGGATATCACTACACTAATTCTTTCAAAATACCCTCAAAAGGTGAGCTTGGAAACTTAAATTTATCATTTTATTAGTCACTAAAAGTCATGGTCTTAATGGTGATACTGAATTTATGATATATTGCCTACGTCTTGCTAGTTAATACACTCTACATGTGGTAACTACTTGTCCATCCATCCTGGAGGACGTAAGTAAATATTACCCCTGCCTTGCTATTAGTCTTACTACAGGTATTGGCTCTCAAACTACTTGATTAGCATGAGTTAAATACAGTCCCTAAATCATATATAGTTAAAGTTTACTGTTTGTTTCAGTCTCTTAGAAGCACTTTCATGTCTGGTAGCTTGGCTTTTTGATTGTAAGCAGATTCAGCAAAAGACATTTTTATAGTTTCCTTACATTTGCTTAGACAACACATTTGGAACACCATTGCTAATAGTTCCTTCTCCTTCATTGTACTCCAGTTCTTAAAATCTCATTTGGCAGGATAAGTTTTACGTTAGTTAACCATTAGTTTCCAGGAAAGGTGTTATTATCTAGAAAGTATTTTTTTAAAGAAATGTTGTATATGCGTTATATTTAATGGATATGGAAGATATTCTTCTATACTGATTTTTTGGATAGAAAAAAAAAGAAATATATTTCTAATATCTAGTCCTTTTAAGTACTATATGATCCCTCTAATATCTTGTACAGCTCTATATGGTGCATGATCCCTCCACAGTTATATACAACTCTATAGTCTCAGATATTACCATCTTGAGTAGAACATGTTTAATTTATTAGACATAATTGTACATACATACAAGTATGCATTACATTCATCCTATGAGCATTGTCTTTGAATCATTTTTCCTTTGATTTGCATAGCACTACTGCTGAAAGTTCCTTTAAATAGTCACAACTGGACAATCTGGGTTTATACGTTTATTTTCCTATGTGAAAATCACAGACTCTAAGAAGCAACATTTTTCTTCCTGCCATACTAGCTAAAACATGCTGAGATATATTTATATCCATAACCAATAGCACATTCATTTTACTGCTTAACTAGGCAATAAAAATGCACAACAGCATTTAAAGAATAACTTATCATGCTGAATTCAATCATATTTTAGCAATGAGTCTCACTATTGTGCCTGTTGATACTTGTTTTGTACTTGGACTCTCTCCCACCATGAAAAAAATTGAGAATGTGGAAATAGGCATTGGATCAAAACAAAATGGAAGGATCTAACTATTTAAACAATTTACATTTTTGCACTTCTTTATAAGTCATTGCACACTGTAAGCCAGTAGAGAAACACAAACTACATTTTCATGTAGTTTAACAGAAACAACAAATGATAAAAAAGCCCTATGTACTACTGAGCTACAGAACCTGAAATATTCATGGAAAAAAAACAACACCAAAATGCAAATAATGTATAACCTGTAATTTATTTCTAATCATCTTTGTTTCTGTAGATACGCTAATGAAAAATAACTAGGCTGTTTACTGCACATAAACTTGCTGGAATATACTGCCTTTAGGCAACGAACTGTCTAAATTTTTAAGTATTAGCATAGTTAAAGGGAATCCCAGAAAGATGTCATTTCACCTATTTATGTTACAAGGTTATATCATATTGATGTTACAGGATTTGTACAATCAGTGGTCAAAAGGACATTGAAAGCCTAGGCTGATAGCTAACTGCAGTCCAGATATATTAAAAAGTGACACCGAAAACAGTGATTTTATATGAGAATCTCAATGGTCATTAGAAATCAAGCATTCAATGGTGTAATAATAGTGGAAACTCTCCTACCTCTCCTCTCAAACACAAATTTAAAAAAGCTACATACTTGCTGAGCAACAGTTAGATACTATGTCATACTGAAGGCTGATGGGACAAAAAACTATAGCTGCATTTTGGCTTTTGGTTCCATGCTCTGGAAGTCACCGTGAAGAGCAGGAAGCAATCACAGCATTTTCCTTGTCATCTCACAGCTCTTCTTTGAATGTCTATCTCCAAAATTCCATGGTAAAAAATTAAAAATACCCCAGCCACAAACATGCAAAAATTTTGCCAGAAAAGATTTCTAAGACAGTTCCAGTACATAATAGAAGCCCCTCTCACTATCATATCTACTTCCATCAAATGGTGACAACTAACAAAGCCAGAATTTTGTGGCTTTTTTCTGCCTTGATTATTCTCTACATTAAGTATTTATATAAAATTAACAACTGTAAACTTAGAATGGAATAAGCCCAATATCTGCCTGATTTTCCAGCTGCAGGCAATTCAGCCATTTTCCTCTAATGTACTACAATTATATGCCCGAGTCACGTATTTCTAATATACAAATCAGTGAGTCACAATGTGCTTGCTTGGCTGCATTTGCAGATGTGGTTAGTCCCACTTCCCTCATCCACATGCACAAAAACGAGTCATAAAATTTGGTTGCTAAATATTTACAGTATAAAAATATTGATCATCAGCAATACTGTGAATACTTTCTTTTCCAAGAAGATTGTGTCTGCGTTTGATGAAGATGTGTCCATGGCCTCTAGAGCTCCAATTAAAAAGTGTATTCTGACACAGCTTGCTTCTAAGTAAGCTTTCAGCCATGCATTAGTAGAGCTTCCTCTGGAATTCTGCAGACGTCATGGCTCAGACCACCACCTCTTACCTTGCTGTGTCCCGCCTGACACAAGCACAGCTTTTGGAAGCCTGATAGCATTGTATGCCCACATGTGCATTTCCTCCCGTAATTATTGAATGACTGTCCACTGGAATATTGAACACACTTCTGCTTAGCTGGGTTTTGTTCACACATCTTCCAGGGTTTTAGGGGTTTTTGTTGTTTGGGGTTTTTTTTCTATGTTTTTTTTTTTTTTTTTTTCCCCACACTACTTTGGATGTGCGAGGATATATGGGCCCAAGTCAATGGAGAATTGCAGATTTTCATTAATCTTGTGGGGTTTCCATTGTTGATCAGTTTTAGCTAAAGGTGGGTTGGCAGCAGTTCTCTTACATTTCACTAAAATTGAGGAGGAGGTTAGCCGTTGGAAACAGGATGCCAGGAGTAGAAAGATTATATTCAAACCTCTAAAATAAACACTACTATGTATCTGATTTTTTCTCCTTTGATATTATTTTAGAGACAAATATTGCCACAGTTAGATTTTCAGATAGGCTTTTGATGTTAGAAAAGTTTTAAGAATATTTTAGGAAATACAATTGACTATACTGTCTACCGGTAGATCATTGGCTTATAGTAGGGGCAGCAGACTGGTGTTTATTCCAGCTATCTTTAACTATCTAAAAGTTAGGGATCTAAGCTAAACTGGTTACACAGGTTATTTCTGTAGTCAGTAAATAAAGCGAAAGACACTTTGAAGGAGCATTCATTCCCTTCTTAAAACTGCTATCAAGGCAATTTAAATGAATCACCTTCTGGAATGGTTAGTCAGTACCCATTGAATGTGTAGGGAGCCTAAATCAGCTAGTTTATATAAGACAATTAAAGTCAAGTGACATAAACCTAAAAATATATTATTCTATAAATAGAGAAGATAATATGTCCTGGAAGAGAAAGTGACAAGTTTAAACTGGCATAACGTGTCAAAGAATCATTTAGGTTGGAAAAGACCTTTAAGATCATCCAGTCCAAGGGTTAGGGTTCAGTCTCAGTCAAATGCAAAATGCGATCTGAACTGTGCCCTCTGATAAAGAAGCGTTACATTGGCCAGTAGTAATAGAAGGGTTAAAACCCTCTTAATTCCACGTTTTTACCTGCCTGAACACCACTGTACCTCTACACGGAAAAGAGAGATGAGCTGGCTACATTGCTTTAATCTTTGCTTTTCTTAGTGGCAGATATAGAGAGGATGATACAGAATTACTGTCACAGAGTCATTTTACAGTTAGTTTCCAAAAGAATTAGGTTTTATCAGAACACAGCTCACGTTTCTATTGCAGAAAGAGTGCTGAGGCCCCTGGCACATTCATTGGACCTTTGCTGATTTAGGAGCTAAACACACTCATGTGGAGAATTTGTCAGCAATTTGGAATCCTAGCAGCAAACAATACAAGCTCTTGTGGTTTACTGATGAGAATGATAAGTTCAGCGTCTAGAATTACATTAGAAGAACCTTTGGACAAACTCTTCTAAATTTGTACTAATTTTTACATGTATCTTTGGTCCTAGAATAACATAAGAAAAAGAGCACTGATTTTCAGTATTCTGCTAGGCCGGTATTGGTACCATAAAGAAGTGTTAATGAATTGGTAAATTTAATGTAAATATAGCTCAGGGGTTTTTTAGTTCAGTACCTAAATTATTAAAAAAAAAAAAGAAAAACAACCCTTTTGAAATTCTCTGCCACCTTGATATTATTATTCTCTGCCACTTCCAACTACTATGCAGTAGTTTCTATAAAATGCCTTACTGATTTGGCAAAAAAATCTGTATTACATTCTACACACTAAATGGATGTTAACTGTTAAGATATTGTGGTCCTAAGTGAGATATACAGAAGTCAACTGAAGACTCAGTGGTCTTCAAACAAGACCCAGAATCCACAGCTTGAAAAATAATAGAATAGAAACAAGGGATAAATTCCCGTTCCGGAAAATACTTTTCAGGTAAAATGACAACTTGTCATCTGCTGCTGGAAACCTTTTGGATCACATCCTCAACAGTTTTCTTATTGATGGCTACCAGTTTTTGTAAGATACTTAAGATGTAAGATGAAAATTTAAATCAAAAAATGAAACAAATTCCTTCTACTGCACAGGTGTGGGGTTTTTTCATCATAACACACTTTAAAAAAAAATTACAATGTGCTGTGCCACTTTTTTGACAATCTGAAGGTCAGACAAAGACATCCATCCATCCTGACATATACCTGACAGCCAGGTGACTAGTACAGTAACTAAAATTTATCAATTTCTTAGTGTAATAACATTCATTTTCTGCAAATGCTCTATTTGCTCACATCGGAACCTTTCATTAGAAAAATATTACCATGAAAACACTCTTCAGCTGTCTCCCTAGTCTGGCTGCACTAGGCAAAGCATTGTTAGTAAGTCAAGGGTAGTGATCCTTCCCCCCTATTCAGCACTGGTGAGGTCAAACCTGGAGTACTCTGCCCAGTTCCAGGGTCCCCAGTGAAGGAGAGACATGGACATACTGGAGATAGTCCAATGAAGGGCCACAAGGATGATTAAGGGACTGAAACATCTCTCCTATGAGGAAAGTCAGAGAGAGCTGGGATTGTTCAGCCTGGAGAAGTGAAGGCTTAAGGGGAATCTTATCATTGTATATAAATACCTGAAGGGAGAGTGCAAAGAAGACCAAGCCAGGCTTTCTTCAGTGGTGCTCAGTGACAGAACAAGAAGCAATGGGCAGAAACTGAAACACATGTGGTTCCCTCTGAACATCAGGAAACACTTTTTTACTGTGAGGGTGATGGAGCGCTGACACAGACTTCCAAGAGCAGCTGTGGAATCTCCCTCCTTGGAGATATTAAAAAGTCATCTGGACAGGTGTATTGGGTTTATGTGGCAAGGTTTGGATCGTGGGGGGCTGCAGGGATAGCTTCTGTGAGAAGACACCAGGAGCTGCCCCCATGTCAGACAGAGCCAGTTCCAGCCAGCTCCAAGACAGACCCACCACTGGCCAAAGCTGAGCCAATCAGCAACGTTGGTATTGCTTCTATGATAACATATTTAAGAAAGGGTAAAAAACGTTCCACAACAGCAGCTGAGGAAAAGGAGTGAGAATGTGACAGAAACAACTATGTGGACACCAAGGTCAGTGAAGAAGGAGGGGGAGGAGGTGCTCCAGCACGTCCTAGAGATTCCTCTGCAGCCCATGGTGAAGATCATGGTGATACTGTTTGTCCCCCTGCAGCCTATGGAGGTCTACAATGCAGCAGATATCCACCCTGCAGCCATGAAAGACCACACGCCAGAGTAGGTGGGTGTGCCTTGAATGAAGCTGTGATCCCATGGAGAGCCCATGCTGGAGCACGTTCCTGGCAGGAACTGCAGCTTGTGAAGAAGAGCCCACGCTGGAGCAAGTTTTCTGGCAGAACTTGTGGTCCTGTGGGTGACCCATGCTGGAGCAGTCCATTCCCGAAGATCTGCACCCTGTGGAAAAGACCCATGCTGGTGCAGTGCTTGAAGAACTGCAGCCCATGGGAAGGACCCACATTGGAAAAGTTCAGGAAGGACTATATCCCATGCGTGGGACCCCACACTAGAGCAAGGGAAGAGCATGAAGAGGAAGGAGTGGCAGACACAAAGCATTATGAAATGACTGCAACCCTCATTCCCCATCCCCTTGCACCACTCAGAGGAAGGAGGTAGAGAAGTCAGGAGTGAAGTTGAGCCTGGGAAGAAGGGAGAGATGGGAGGAAGGTGGTTTTTAGATTTGTTCTTATTTCTCATTATCCTACTCCGATTTGACTGGCAATAAATTAAATTAATTTCCCCAAGCTCAGTCTGTTTTGCCTGCAACAGTAATCGGCAAGTGATCTCCCTGTGCTTACCCTGACCCATGATCTTTTATTCTCGTATTTTGTCCCTGTCCATTTGAGGAAGGGAAGTGACAGAGCAGCTTGGTGGGCACCTGGCAGCCAGCCAAGGTCAACCTACCGCAACATGTTCCTGAGCAACTGGCTCTAGGTGGCCCTGCTTGAGCAGGTGGGTTGGACCAGATGACCTCCAGATGTCCCTTCCAACCTCAACCATTCTGTGATTCTGTGAAATAGACTTTAATTATTTGGAATTCTGAAACTGTTCAACCCTCTCTGAAACATCACTGCATCATTTCTGCAAAATCAGTATCTGTAAACTTGTACAAACCCAGTACTTATCTAAGCTTCATCTCTTCCATCAGATTTAAGGTCCAGATTGATGGGATATGTTCTTATTGTGTGCAGCTGGAGTGAATTGAGTTGTGGATTTAACACAATGGCTCACTTTCTCCCTTGTGTAGAATCAAAAGTTTCAGGAAGGGATCAACACAGTGATTTCACGTACTTGATCTTTTCTGAGGTTCAAGAAATACTTTCTGTAGAGCAATTGGCTCATAGCTGTAAGGTCCACAATAGACCATATTATCATGGATGTTCGTCACTTGTTCTTTTCACCCTTGTATTCTGAAGCCCACAAACGAAAAACCAGAAAACATTGTTTTGTGAATGTGATATCTGCAAATGTAGGATATAGATACCAGAGGAATTCTGGTTGGTTTTATTCCTTTAAAAATAATTTTATCTGTTCAAAATATTTAATAATATGGAAGGCCAGATACATCTTTTTTTCTTCTAAAATTCAGGTTTGAGATAAGTTCTTGAAGGACTGTAGTAATTCTTGATTGGCAATCATTTATTTTAGAAAATGAAAATTCCCAGAAAGTGGACACGAAAATACTTTTGATTAAACACAATAGTACCTTGAAATGAAGCTCTCATGTATGTGAAGAAGCATTCCTTTTTTTTTTTTTTTCATTTTCAAATCCTTATGAGGTTAAATTTTGCAAAAGTCCATTGTGTGACATTTTTTTGTTCTTCTAACATTAGAAACATGGAATTCATACCACCTGTCATACTATAACTCTTTTCCGATTGGCTTCTGTTTAACTATGGTCTGCTTGTATTAGCCTCAATTTGGAAAAAAAAAAAGGAAAGATAACCTTTAAGTACTTGATTTTAAGTTCACTGAAATCAATTGGACAGTTTACTTCATCTTCTAAAACAAAAGAAGCTCTAATATAAGCATTTTCACCTTACCCCATGTTATTATCATATTTTCTTTAATAAGATTGATAGGTTTTTTCTTTTTTTTTTTTTTTTTTTATTTTGGATTGGAATTTTTTGGTGTGGTGTAAATGAAAATTCTCCAAATTCCTTTGACTTCTTTGGAATTCCATGGAACCCAAATGGAATATTCAAATCCAAAGAATATTTGGTCCTTTTCATATTTTCACTCACTGCTGTGTATACTGTCAGGAAAAAATTAAACAAACTGGCTAATTTAATTCCTTCAGTGATATTCCATGAAGGTAAATACTCAACTGAACCTCAGAGGTCCAGTAAAACCATAAAGCTATCCCATAATTTTTGGACATGGTGGATAATGCAATTCATTTGTTTTTTCCTGGGATTTCAGGCATCTCAGGAGTACTACAGATGCCATGTTCTTCCTTTGATGTACATGGTTAGCAGTAAGGAACGCAGTACTAGAAAATGAGTTTACAAGGACCTCAATTTTCTTTGCATTTTGTTATGGTTTTTTTTTTCCTTTATTGAGTAGACTCCAATCCATTAAAAAAATATATATATATTCTTTTTTCTGCAAAGGTTCAGATGTATCAATGGTCTAAACTGGTGCTTCTGTAAGATAATGCTTCATTCAATCTCTTTATTGTCATACAGATTCACTCAAGAAATCAATAGATGAAACAATTTTCCTGCAGTTATGTTCTACATTTGGGGTTTGATTTTTGCACATATACTACTTTGACGTAGATACAACTTTGAAAAGATACAACAGCACTAAGGAGATGAAAAAGTATATCTAAGGAGTTAGTGGGTTTGTGCATTTGCTTAGATCCAAATTGCTAAGCAGGCATGCAAGTAAGGAAAATTAGCATTTCTGAATTAATTTTATTCATATTCAGTAACAATTTTTCTTCAGTTTGGCTTAGAATTTTGTAGCTCCAGAGAGCCAAGAAATAATGTTAACTCTTCCTTTTTCTATGTATTTTCCAAATACTTTTTTGCATGTATTTACCATACTGGTTGTTAAGTTTGGAGCTCTCCAGCAATTGGAAACTCAGGGCGCATTCTTTTTTCATCTGTCTGGTGAAGTCATTACTGGTCCTAGAGATGTGGCTGCCAAATATTGAAGTAGATAATATTCTAGTCACCTCATTTTAGCTATGTAAAAACTGAAGTTCTTGCTCTTGCTCTTGCTTTTGTGCTTTCTCTCTCATTAGTGGGAATAACTGAATTCAGGTTGCTTCTTTTAAATGCTTAGGAAAGGTATGTTGCCCTCTGGAAGTTTCTATATCTGCCTGTTGACTACAGAAAAAGTTCAGAATTTAATATAAATAGGAATCTAACACTGAGAATGATAGAATGAAATCAGAAAGTTCTCACTTTTGCAAGCCAGTAAGATCTTAATAAACTTTATAGAAACTATTTTGACCAGCTAACATGCACATGCACCTTGAGTGTTTGTATCATGTTTCCAAAAGAGTATAATTATTTAGGTTTGAGTCAGGAAGATGATACCATATTGCTACATCTGTACCTTTAATAAAAGTAAAACTAGTCCTCAAAATGCCCTGTATGTTTGATGGGGTCTGAGAAAATCAGAGATCACACTAATGCCCTGTTTAAGCATTGTTTCTTTTGAGTTAGCTGGCATCCAGCGTTAACAACAATATGACCTATCCAAAGTTTATTCCAGAAGCTAGCAAGAATGAACTCAAAACTTCCCTAACTCCAAGAACATGTAAGTGTAAAACCAGCATTTCATCCTCAGTGGGAATGAACCACCTCCACCCCAAAAAAAACCCCACAAAACTTTGAGCCAAAACACATCACCGTACAGTTGACAATGCACCCACAGTATCTGGCAAGATCAGAATCTCAGTTCAGTTGCTGCATTGAAATGAAACAGCTTTCTGCCTTACTCTCCTGCCGTACACAGAATTTATTCCACCTAAAATAAGATGCTTCATTTGAATGCATTGAATGAACTGATTTTCTGATCTTGCTGGGTAGTGTGGGTGAGTCAAAGATACAGACAGATCATAGATTACTTCCCCCATTAACACAACTTGAGGGCATGAGTCCACTGTGGCTGTTAAGCCCTTTAATGGGTATCTCTTTCAACTTTCAAATATCCTGCAGTAAAGCTATTAGGATCCTGCTGTGGGGCATGCAGGTAATAGTCTGTCCTCTCTGTGTTGTACTGTGATGAATCTATTGAGCAGAAACTCTAGCAGCAGCAAAACTGTGTACTGGATAAAGCCAGGGGGAAGCAGCAGAGACTGATACCAGGAGTCAGAGAACTGGCTCGTGAGATGCATAAAGGGAACTGTCTTGGGATAGACAACGAAACTCAAGTCTACTGCAGGCAAGATGTGCCAGTCAGTGTCATAGGTGGGGACGATCTAGGATCTGACCTTGTGTTATTGTCAAAATTAGGACATTTCTGTGCTCAGGAAAAGTGTAGGTCCATGCTGTAGGTCCTCACTTTGGAGCTAGAGACAGTGGCTTATTGTTTATGTGCTGTCCCTAAAAAGGCAGCAAAAGAAACAAAGAAATTACTAAGGGAAAATGTGAATGGTATTCCTCCCTTTTGGTATCTGTATCTGAGTCGGCCATCTCAGGCTGTTTTTTTAGACAGTGAAAAGAAATGGGCATTTTTAGGGCACAATTCATCCGCTATATTTTAGACAGTGACTTTTCAGTAAGATGAATCACTGTACAAATACTTATTTTTCTGCATTGGCTATAAACGGAGCCTAAGTGTGACTAGCTCAGACATTCACATCATAGGTGTCTGTGTTTGGTCAAGTGAATGTCATTCTAAGAAGACAATGAAAAACAACTCCAATGAGTTCTCAAACAATGGGGCATATGTCCAGTAGATATATTTCCCAAAACTCAGTAATGGAGGACTGAACTGAAGTGTCACCTCAGGAACTAGGACTTCATGCATCAATCAACAAAGTTATTATGTGCTTCTCTGTTGTAGTCATTCCTGGGAGCCTTGTTTGAAAAGATTCCATCTCTCTTGTCATTAAGGGTCACTAAATCTATTTACATCAAAATTCATTAGAAAACCATAGGGTACTGGAGATTTTACAAGCATTTAAAGTAGCATTTCATATCATTGCTGAGTTAGACTCTTAGTTTCCCTAAGCTTTCTATAATATCACTGGCGGCAAGAAACCTCTACAAAAGGTGATTCAGAATAACATTGCAAGGTAGATGCTCTGAAGGAATTAGTCTGAGCAAAGTGGTGTGCATGCCATCACATAAGACTTGCCATAAAACTCATTTCTGGATTTCAGGAGCTATTTAAAAATAAGAGAGCTAGCGTACTTACAAGGGGGCAAAGCTAGGAATTTATATAAAATGTAGAATAAAAAATCAAATTATTTTTTAACCTGCCATGGAGATTTTATATCTATTATTTGCATTTTTATTTTATTTAAGATATTATGGATATTTTGGCTGTTTCTCTTCTCAGTAAAAATGCTTCACTTTACTCCTAGTACATAGGACCAACTAAAAGTTTAAATTAGCAATCAGTCTTGTTTGAACTTTACTTGCAAAGAAATGTAAATTTTTTAGTGAGCAGCTCTTTTACTGTACTTCTTTTTCCCCAAAGTCTAAAATTCCCTTTCCTCCCCAAACTATACTGTAGTCACTGGTTTTGTAAAAATGAGAAAAACAGATGATGAAAGTGCACATTTTAGATTTATCGAACCTATTCTTGACCATACTGAGGAAAGTTCCTTCCTGTCCATGTATTGCGTTCAATGGAAATAACTGGTTTACTTCTTCACCATATCTTTATGATATTGATATGATTTAAGACACAAAAAATGAAAGCCTTCTGTCACTAATCTGAAGCAATATTTTACAGTTTCTTCAGAGAAAAAGTGGGTTGGAAGTTTATCTTAAAACATTCAAGAGAAAATGATCAAAGATATTTTTTAAGATTTATTCACTCCCTGCTACCAAGCTTTGTTTATTTAAGTATTTCTTGGGAAAAATAAAAAATTCAAAAAACATTTTTCGCCATTAGAAAGCTTGATAACAAATAGTATTTTATTGCCATGGCTTGAGTTTATTTATAATAAGTGACGTACAGAATAGTCAAAAAGGTCATTTAAGACTTTATTGATCATAATGTTTGTCATATGCTAAAAAAGTCTATTCACCACACCTGACAAGTTGGCCGTATCATCCAGGCATTTTGTTGATGTTTTTTCTTTAGGGTTTCTTTTTTTTTTTTAAAAAAAGGCAGGGGCAGGGAAGTGTTTTGCTTAGGTTACAAAATTGTCTCTGGCACAACCTGACAGATACCATCAAACATAATGTTAGTAAACAGATAAATTGAAGCTAGAAGCAAAATGAGATAAGCATCTCCTAAAAAAATTGGAAACTAATCTGCTACAAAGCAGAGGTAGTAATCCCTTCTCTTTTCGTACTATCCCTTTGAATAATGATGCATCAGTTTAATGAAATGAGGCTCCAGCTGCTCACTGGATAGCAGAGATTTCCATGGAGAGATGCATGCAGAAGTATGCAGGCTTTGGAGAGATGTTCACTACCCAAATGGAACTAGTTTTACTTGACAGGTCACAGAGATCTATGGTAGCATGGCCTTGCTCACTGAAAGCAGCTTTAGATAAGTCCATGTGCTCACAGAGATCTCGTGTTACTCACCTTCATGGATCTGAAATGCCTGTTAGCTCGACATGTAGCTATTCATCCGAGGCCTCTTCTCACTCTGCCTAGAGTGACTTTTCTGAAGTCTACAGGAAATCTGATGATTAAGGTTGAAATCATCATCATGGCAATTGAAAGCTGCTAGTGTACCTGGTCTGCTTCCTTTCTGTGAAGCATTTATTTACAAGGTCTCTAATCTAGCATTAACTCAGAAGGCAGAAACAGTGATGATAGTTGCAACAGCATCTATTAACCCCTCCCACTACAGATCCTGCTTAGCTTGCATGATGTAATTGCATTACAGTGCAAGATAACATGTTTCAGATTTTATGGTACCTCTAAAACTATCTCCATTAGTTATACAATCAACATCAATTAATGCAATAGATCAAGGCTAGACTAGCCCATAAATTGCAAAGTCCACTGAACAGCAAAAATAATTTTAATTCTTTCTTGTTAAAAACCATATAAATGCAATAAAGGCTACCAGTGTGCAAATCTATTAATAGCATCAGAGATTTTAGTTGGATTTCTGCTAGTAAATCTGGCTGCAGAATCAGAGCTGAAGACGACAAATTTTGGATTCATCTTGTCCACGCTGGTTTGCTTCTACTGAAAAGAAATGATCATAACAGTATATTCTGTGTGTGACAATATATGAAGTTCAGCACACAAAACATTTTAAAAAAACAAGCAACAAATGTAGCACTTTGTAAAGAATTCTTTTCATTTTATAGATGCTTATTCATCAAAACTTAGTGAAGTTTATTGGGTTTTTTAAAAAGAATAAGCCAATTGTTGGTCCCACACACCCACACCTAGTTTTCTAAGCTTTCTCTATGGAATGAATTATTTCATTGATCAGGAAGCTGCTGTCTCAGTGTTCAGTGGAAAGTCTTAACAAAACACTTATCTTAGAAAAAGATTAGTAATATGGGCAGTGAAAACCAATTTTCTCGCATTTAATCTTCTAACCAATTTTACATTATTTCCCAGGGGTACCATGAGTGTCACAGACACATGACTTTGTGCAAATAATCAATTATATGGCAGAATCTCATGAGCTGGAGAGTTGCTCTATAACAGTTAGCCACCTTTCTAAATGGAGTTTTTCCTCTTCTGAAATACTTAAACCTAGTCTAAGTAGAGGATAAAGGACTCAGCAATGCTATTTGTAAAAAAAATAAAATTATTTGGAAATCACCCAATAAAAATTCATTGCTTTTTGATCTTGGCAGGACACCCCAAATGCATATTATTAGGTAAGTTCTGTGAAACAATATGTAAGGATGCCATGTTGTCTTTCAATACCTGACATAGGTCCATTGCAAACTACACAAAAGAGTATCTCCCCAGAAGTGCATACTTCACACAAAAGATGTTCCTTGCTCCTCATCATATAAAGCCTCTCAGGGTTGTGCACCACTGGTAACGCCACCTTCTGACAGGTCACGGACACTGTGAAGCAAGAAGAGGATGGAGAAGGATTATCACAACTCAGTGGCTAGCATAACCTTTGGGTTAAGGTTACACCAAATAATTGGTCCACATTAGTCATACACTTATGCAACTGCATGGAGGCTTTTCTTTTTTTTTTTTTTCCTGCACATCAGGATTACAAATGACTAAACGATTGCAGATGACACAAAACTGGGACGAGTGGCTGATATGCCACAGAGTCTTGCTGCAATCCAAAGGGACCTCGACAGGCTGGAGAAATCGGCTGACAGAAACCTCATGAACATCAACAAGGAGAAGTTTGAAGTCCTGCACCTGGGGAGGAACAACCCCATGCACTAATATATGCTGGGGGCCACTCAACTGGAAAGGAGCTTAGCACAAAAAGACCTGGGGGAGTGTAGTGGACATAAAGTTGAAGAAGAGCCAGCAGTGTGCCCTTGCAGCAAAGAATGCAAATGGTACTATCATCGGCTGCACTAGGCAAAGCATTGTTAGTAAGTCAAGGGTAGTGATCCTTCCCCCCTATTCAGCACTGGTGAGGTCAAACCTGGAGTACTCTGCCCAGTTCCAGGGTCCCCAGTGAAGGAGAGACATGGACATACTGGAGATAGTCCAATGAAGGGCCACAAGGATGATTAAGGGACTGAAACATCTCTCCTATGAGGAAAGTCAGAGAGAGCTGGGATTGTTCAGCCTGGAGAAGTGAAAGGTCAAGGGGAATCTCATCAATGTATATAAATACCTGAAGGGAGAGTGCAAAGAAGACCAAGCCAGGCTTTCTTCAGTGGTGCTCAGTGACAGAACAAGAAGCAATGGGCAGAAACTGAAACACATGCGGTTCCCTCTGAACATCAGGAAACACTTTTTTACTGTGAGGGTGATGGAGCGCTGGCACAGACTTCCAAGAGCAGCTGTGGAATCTCCCTTGTTGGAGATATTCAAAAGCTGCCTGGACACAGTCCTGGGCACCCAGCTACAGATGGCTCTACGTGAACAGGGGGTTTGGACCAGATGACTTCTGGAGGTCCCTTCCAACTTCAGCCATTCTGTGATTCTGTGATTCTGTGAAAAAGCTACTCATATTTCTGTTAGATGAGGCTACAGGATGTGCTGTAGAGAAAATCATGACCAGATTTAGACAGGGTCAGATAAGACTTTTCTCATTAATCCTAATTGCCTTTGGTCAATCACGTTGATTTTCTTTTCATAAGTTTGTCTGCATCTCTGTGCAATTCCATTACAATGGTGATGTCCAGGGTACTTGATTTTGGCAAAGGACAAGCTCTTAGATCTACATCTCGAGTAAGAGACTATGGGACCTTGAGGCAAAAGTTAGCTCACAGAATAAGTGTTGCTGAGAGATTAGCTCATGTAGTCTGTTCTTTAGGTGAAGGGACTGAGATCTGCAGGAGTGTCTTCAGACCAGGGTGTCCCTCTAGCTTATTCAATTTGGTGCCTAATAGACTCAAGGAGCCTGACAGCCCGTAGTACATGATAATCCCTGTACTCACATACTATAGAAATGTACTGTACGATAATTGTCCATTAAAGTTTTAGCTTGCTGTTGAATCTATCGGTGCTTGTATCCATGTATTCCTTTCATTCACTGATGAGTCAATGGATAAAATCTATTGAATATCTATTTAACTCAATCCCTACCCTCATCTTCTTATAAATTCTTTCCTCTGAACAGTGCCCAGTGCTATTTTCCATGCTTAGGCATTCCTGCCTGTATTTCTGATGCAGCCTAAACCCCCAATCCTGTATCTCTAAAAGCTTCTAATCTCACTCTCTCTGGATGTTACCAGTG